>NC_065550.1:33047338-33688161 GCF_022605725.1 Anthonomus grandis grandis | reverse complement strand
TATCTCTCTCGTTTTTTCTTTCAAATTAATATTTTTGTTTCATTTCTCTCTACTATACCTTTTTGCTCAGATTACTGATACTCTTTACTGATTTTTCATTGGTCCAATAGGACTAAATGAAATAATTGTTGTAAAGCATGATTCAGTCTACAATTTTACCTTCTAAAAATTTTGTTTTTTGAATTGTAGACACTAAGATTTTCAAGAATTTTTCAGGAGAAAGAAGGTATGCCTTGACAAAATGTTCAAATCAAAATATCTTGAGAATCATAAACTCTACACAAAAAATTATTTGAATCATTCTTGTAAAGCATAATCCAGTCTACAACTTTGTCTTCTACACATTTTTTCCTGGTCTAATAGATACTAAGATATTTAAGGATATATCAGGTGTAAGAAGGTTTGCAACATGTTTAGATCAAAATATCTTGAAAATTGTCGATTCCACATAAAAAATGCTCATATAGATCCTCTCTTTTCTCTCAATATCTGTTTTCTCTCTCAAGAACGTTTTTTCTCTTTATTATTTTAATATTCTTCGTGATTCTTTTTAGTTTCTGTACTGTTTGTTGCTCTTCTTTTTTTACTCTTTCATTTTCTATTTGTACATTTAACGTTCACGTCAATGAACGATTTAATAATGGCGTTCGATTTTTTCTTCCTCTTTTCCTCCTCATTCCCTACACATTTTTTTCTATCATCCTTCTTCAATCTATAAATCTACCCTTTATCCTTATCTCTCTTAGTTCCAGGATTATGGAGATAGTTTTCAATTTCTACACGCAGGCAGGGCATTGAGGATACTAAGATTGGCCAAACTGCTCTCTCTCGTACGTCTTTTAAGGTTATCCCGTTTGGTGCGTTACGTCAGCCAATGGGAGGAAGTTTACGTAAGTGTTTTCTTAATTTATACTCGCTTTTTTAGTCTTAATTTTTTGATATCAGCTAATCACTATTTTTAGTACAGTAGGTTTGCCACACGAACACCATCACTAAACTAGTGAGTTAAAAAAAAAAATTATCGATCATTATATTAAATTGATAAAGTGCGTTAAAATTTCAATGTTTTTTCTTTTAAATAGTTAATTCTAGACCTCCGAATCCGTAAGAATGACATTTTGGATTTCCGAAAAGGTCTGTTGGTTTTTTTTATTTTTTATTTCTTCTCTCTTTCTCTGTGTCTCTTTCTTTCTCTCTTCCTCTTTCGTAAACATGTCGTCTCAACTCACAAAGCTACTTAACACAGTTCCAAAGCTTTTAGCTCTTAAGGTATTATTTAGCTGTTAAGGTAAGACTTTTTATAAGCATGTTTTTTAATTTTAATTTTAAATTAAAAGTGATGATACTTTAATTAATTTTGGGACCCGTCCTGTACGATACGAGGGCTAGCCTTAAAATGCATGATAATAATTTCCAAAAAAAAATCCTGCAATAAATAAGGAGTGCCATTAAAAAAATATTCGGGGCAGTTCAAAAATTAATTTTTTGAATTGCCCTTATTGGCCTCCCGAAAATCGCTTAGGTCGGCTAAAAATGCGCTTTTCGATCCATAATGCTGCCTTAAGAAGCATAAAGCGAATTTATGCTGCTGTATTGCCCATCATACATATAGGAAAATAATTTAAATTATTTTGAAGAGAATTTAAGTTCCCATTAAATCGGTCCTTTCATTCCGAGTTTCTCAGATATCTGCGATCCAAGATATATAAGACACACCCTTCCCACACCTCTCTCTTTTTAAGCCCTTCCCATTATGATCCCTCCCACTTTACCACAATGCCATCTATTATAAAAAATTAGACACTGCATTAGTTGTATATTATGTAGATGGCAGAACTTTAATTTTACACGTCTACAAAATGGGTGGAGTCAAGACATGCCTCTCTCCCTCCACCTCTTTTTAAGGACCTTCCACTACCAGAGGTTATGATGATGCGGTGGGTGTGATAAAGTGGGGAGAATAAAGATTGATCAATCAATAGCAAAAAAATAATTTGATAATTTTTTTAAAAATTAAATTAAAAACCATCAGAATTGTTATAAAGTGAGCCACTCCCTCCTTTTTTTTAAGCTCCACCTAGGTCTACTAAGAAGCTCCGCCTCATTCAATTTACCATTAATGTTCAAACACCTCTCTTGACTCCTCCCTTTTTTTGTAGGTGAAAAGAGTGAGGGAAAATAAAGACGGCCGAAAAAAGGACCAATCAGAAATAAGGGGTTAATGGTTCTCTTTAATTAAATTCACAATTTTGTGCAAAAAAAGAGAAGGCATTCGACGTGTTCTCTTTCTATTCATTGCAAGGGAAAAATTATAAGAACTCAAGGGCTGTTATAGTTCCAAGACACACCCACTCCCACTACTTTGCCTTGAGCTCCTCCTACTTTCACTAAGAAACTCCTTCCTATTTGCCTCTTGATCTTGGTAGTGTCTTGGTTCCTCCTTAATTTTCTGATTGTTCACCTTTGAAATGATGAAAGATGGGTAGGAGGGAAAATAAAGATGGTGAAAAAAAGGACCAATCAGAAACAAGACGTTAATGATTTCCTTCAATTAAATTGACAGTATTTTGTGGTAGAAGACGAAAAAAGAAAAAACATTCAACGTGTTCTCTCTCTATACATTGCAAAAAAAATGATATGAACTCAAGGGTTGTTACAGTTTCAAGACACACCCACTCCCACCATTTTCTCTTTGAGCTCTTCCTACTTTTACTCAAGAAGCTCCTTCCTATTCGTCCTTTTAACTTGGTAGTGTTTTGACTCCTCCTTCATTTTCTGATTGGTCACCTTTGGCCATCTATGAATTGATGAAACATGAATAGGAGGGGAGAATAAAGATGGTGAAAACAAGGACCAATTAGAATCAAGACGTTAATGGTTTTCTTCAATTAAATTTACAGTATTGTGTGGTAGAATACGAAAAAAGAGAAAGCATTCAACGTGTTCTCTTTCTATACAATGCAAGAAAAAAACGATAAGAACTCAAAGGCTGTTACAGTTTCAAGACACACCCACTCCCACCACTTGCCCTTTGAGCTCCTCCTACTTTCACTAAGAAACTCCTTCCTATTTGTCCTTTTAACTTGGTAGTGTCTTGACTCCTCCTTCATTTTCTGATTGATCACCTTTGGCCATCTTTCAAATGGTGAAACATGGGTAAAGGTAAGAGAATAAAGATGGCGAAAAAAAAGGACTAATCAGAAACAAGACGTTAATGGTTTCCTTCAATTAAATTGACATGATTTTGTGGTAGAAGACGAAAAAAGAAAAAACATTCAACGAGTTCCCTTTCTATACAATGCAAGAAGAAAACGATAAAAACTCAAGGGCTGTTACAGTTTTAAGACACACCCACTCCCACCACTTTCCTTTTGAGCTCCTCCCACATCCACTAAGAAGCTCCTTCCTATTTGTCCTTTGATCTTCGTAATGTCTTGACTCTTCCTTAATTTTCTGATTGGTCACCTTTGACCATCTTTGAAATGGTGAAACATGGGTAAAGGTAGGAGAATAAAGATGGCGGAAAAAAGAACCAATCAGAAACAAGACGTTAATGGTTTCCTTCCATTAAATTGACAGTATTGTGTGGTAAAAGACGAAAAAAGAAAAAACATTCTACGAGTTCTCTTTCTATACCTTGCAAGAAAAAAATTATAAGTACTCAAGACCTGGTACAGTTTTAAGACCCATCCACTCCTACCACTTTCCCTTTGAGCTCCTCCTACTTTCACTAAGAAGCTCCTTCCTATTTGCCCTTTGATCTTGGTAGTGTCTTGACTCCTCCTTAATTTTCTGATTGGTCACCTTTGGCCATCTTTGAAATGGTGAAACTTGGGTAAAGGTGGAAGAATAAAGTTGGCGGAAAAAAGGACCAATAAAAAACAAGACGTTAATGGTTTCCTTCAATTAAATTGACAGTATTGTGTGGTAGATCACGGAAAAAGAAAACACATTCAATGAGTTCTCTTTCTGTATATTGCAAGAAAAAAATTGTAAGTACTCAAGGGCAGGTACAGTTTTAAGACACACCCACTCCAACCATTTTTCCTTTGAGCCCCTTCTACTTTTACTAAGAAGATCCTTCCTATTCGTCCTTTTAACTTGGTAGTGTCTTGACTCCTCCTTAATTTTCTGATTGGTCACCTTTGGCCATCTTTGGAATGGTAAAACTTGGGTAAAGGTGGGAGAATTAAGATGGCGGAAAAGGGACCAATCAGAAACAAGACGTTAATGGTTTCCTTTAATTAAATTGACAGTATTGTGTGGCAGAACACGAAAAAAGAAAAAACACTCAACGAGTTCTCTTTCTATACAATGCAAGAAAAAAACGATAAGCACTCAAGGGCTGGTACAGTTTTAAGACACACCCACTCCCACCACTTTCCCTTTGAGCTCCTCCCACTTTTACTCAAGAAGCTCCTTCCTATTCGTCCTTTTAACTTGGCAGTGTCTTGACTCCTCCTTCATTTTCTGATTGGTCGCCTTTGGCCATCTTTAAAATATTGAGGAGGGAGACCAAAGATGGCGTAAAAGGGGACCAATGAGAAGCGACAAGACGTTTAAAAATTGAAAATTGCTGCTTTTTATTGCGTAAATGTTGTGTTGTAATGCACCAAAAGATGGTAAAGAGTCACCTGGACCTCGTGAAACTGTTCTGTTCTTCGCTTTTTCTAGATCTTGCAGAACCTTCAAAAAAAACGAACGGAACGCCGTGGTCGTTACAGTTCCGATCTGAACAAGCCGAGCACGAAAAGCAACCTCATTTTCAAGGTAAAACCGCTTAAGAGCCGCTTGGCATGGCACTTATTACTACCATCATTATTATAGAGTCCGGATTTGAAAGCGTTTTGTGGTATCGAATTTATGGAATAAGAAAGTCCTATTATTTCTTTATATTATGATAGCAGAACATTTTTTTAATTTTTCTGCAAAACTAATGATTTTTTTATAGATGCAAGAAAGTTAACCAATTGTTTGGGGCATGTGTCAGTTTTAAATCACGTCTCTATCTCTAACAGCAAAGAAATTATGAAGTTTTTAAAATACCTCTTAAAAAAATTAAAATAGCAATAAATAACGATGATTTTAAATTTTTTTTCTCTCTAAAACTATTGATTTCTCTGATTTTTTAATTAAGGCATAAAATTAACTAAAATCACATTTCTATAATTACTAATAATACAATAATTCAATTTTTTAGCCCTGGCGTCACAAAAATTCAAATTTCTCAGGAACTACTGGGCATAGAGAAATAAAATCAACAGTTGAGTATTAAGAAAACTTTATTCCACAAAGTTCGTTAAAGGCTTTAAATGATTAGAAAAGAACTTTAGGAGCTATTGACCTTTATTGACCAGTAGTTCGAATAATTTGATTTTCAAGCCTAGGCGTTCTAAAATTTCAATTTCTCAGGAACTACAAGGAATAGATAACCTAAGTCAAAAGTTTAGTATTAGGAAATTATTGTAGCATAAACTTGTTAAGGAGTTTTAAGTAATTCGAATTAAACCTTAGGAGATATTAACCTTTACTGACCCCTAGTTTGAAGAATTTGATTCTCAAGTCCAGGCATCCTAAAAATTAAAATTTCTCAGGAACTATTGGGCGTAAGTAAATAAAATTAATAGCATAGTATTAAGATGACATTGCTTAACAATCTTTGTCAAAGAGCCATAAACCTTTATTGACCTATAAATGAAATAATTTAATTTTTAAGCCTAGGCGTCACTAAAATTTAAATTTCTTAGGAACTATTGGATGTAAGTGATTGAGGTCAATAATATAGAATTACAAAAATTTTGTTGTACAACTTTTGTTTTACAATAACGGTTTTAAGTGATTGAAATAAAATCTTTAAAACTATTGACTTTTATTGACCAATAGTTCGAATAATTTGATTTTCAAGCCTTAAGGTCACATAAATTGAAATTTCTCAGGAACGCTTAGGCGTAAATGAATGAAGTTAATATTATAGATTTAAGAAAATATTATTCTACAATCTTTGTTAAGGGTTTAAAGTGATTGGAATAGAATCTTTAAAGCTATTGACTTTTATTTACCACCAGTTCGAATTATTTGATTTTCAAGCCTAGGGGTCACATAAATTGATATTTCTTGGGAATCAATGGGCCTAAATCAATAAAATTGTTAGTATAGTAGTAAGATGACATTCCTTAATAATATTGTTAAAGATTTTACATGACTGGAAAAGAACCTTTGAAGCTATAAACCTTTATTGACCTTAAGTTTGACTATTTCAAATTTCAAGCCTAGGCGTCACAAAAATTAAAATTTCTCAGGAACAGTAAGGAGTAAATAAATGCAGTTAATATTATAGAAATAAAAAAACATCATTCTACAATTTTTGATAATTTGAGTTTAAAGTGATTGGAATAGAATCTTTAAAGTTATTGACTTTTATTGACCACTAGTTCGAATAATTTGATTTTCAAACCTAGGGGTCACATAAATTGAAATTTCTCAGGAATAATTGGGCGTAAATAAATAAAATCAACGGCATAGTATTAAGATGACATTGCTTAACAATCCTTGTCAAAGATTTTACGTGATTGGAATAAAGGCTTTGAAGCTATAAACCTTTATTGATCTTAAGTTGGAATAGTTTAATTTTCAAGCCTAGGCGTCACAAAAATTAAAATTTCTCAAAAACAGTAAGGAGTAAATGAATACAGTGAATATTATAGAATTAAAAAAACATCATTCTACAATTTTTAATAAGAGTTTTAGGTGATTGGAATAGAATCTTTAAAGTTATTGACTTTTATTGACCACTAGTTCGAATAATTTGATTTTCAAGCCTAGGGGTCACATAAATTGAAATTTCCTAGGAATAATTGGACGTAAATAAATAAAATCAACGGCGTAGTATTAAGATGACATTGCTTAACAATCTTTGTCAAAGATTTTACATGATTGGAATAGAATCTTTAAAGCTATTGACTTTTATTGACCACTAGTTTGATTAATTTGATTTTCAAGCCTAGGGGTCACATGAATTAAAATTTCTGGGGAATTATTGAATGTAAATAAATAAAATCAATAGCATAGTATTAAGATGACATTGCTTAATAATCTTTGTTGAAGATCTTATGTGATTGGAATAGAAGCTTTGAAGCTATAAACCTTTATTAACCTTTAGTTCCAATAATTTGATTTTCAAGCCTAGGAGTCACATAAATTGAAATTTTTTTTGAATTATTAAGCGTAAATAAATAAAATCTATAGCATAGTATTAAGATGATATTGCTTAACAATTCTTATTAAAGGTTTTACATGATTGGAATAAAAGCTTTGAAGCTATAAACCTTTATTGACCCTAAGTTGGAATAATTTAATTTTTAAGCCTAGGCTTCATAAAAATTGAAATTTCTTAGGAACTATTGGGCCTAAATGAATAAAGTCGATAGTATAATATTAAAATGATATTGGTTAACAATCCTTGTAAAAGATTTTACGTGATTGGAATAGAACCTTTGAAGCTATAAACCTTTATTGACCTCTAGTTCAAATAATTTAATTTTCACGCCTAGGCGTCACAAAAATTGAAATTTCTCAGGAACTATTGGGCGTAAATAAGTGAAGTCAATATTATAGTATTAAGACAATATTCCTGTACAATCCTTGATAAAGAATTTTAAGTGATAAGAATAGAACCTTTGAAGGTATTGATATTTATTGACCTCTAGTTCGAATATTTACATTTTAACACCTAGGCGTCACAAAAGTTCAATTTTTTTGTAAAATAAACTGGAATATAAAAATAATAAGTAATTTTTTTTACAAAAATAAAACGATGAAGATTTTGGAAAATCACATGACGCATAAAAATAGTAAAAAATAAAGATATAATTGGGATTTTTGACAAAAACTATTAATTTTTTAGATTTTTTATAGCTCTATTAAAACTACTTTCATTGATTGGGGCTTTTACAAGCATACAAATATCAAAAAATTGAGATAAAGTAGCGATTTTTTCCAACAACTGTTGATTTCCCAGATTTGTTTATTAATGCATAAAAGTAATGGTATTGATTGTCAGATGTGTCTTTATCTCTGATAGCGAGCAAATTATGAATCATTTTTTTGTGAGAAGAAAAAGTTAAATTTTAATTTTTTACAAAAAAATTGATTATCACTAAACACACTATGCTTAAAAATCCAGACTCTATTATTAATAAAACTCGCCCCCCCATACTACGCAGCTTCCGCTTAAGCGCATTTACCACCTATACTATACGCGTCCATAGTTTTTCTCACACCTCTTTTGTTGTTTTGTTTTTGTATGTATACGCTAATTGTTTATTAATATGTTTATTTGTTTGCAGTAAATAATTAGAACAGATTAATCTACTGTTACGATGGAGTATGATGTCATTTTACGGGCTTTTTGGCGGTCTAGAATTAGTGTCACTTATACCTTATTTGTTTGTTTTATTTGCCATTGGTTGGATTGTTCATGACGCTTAGACAGTTACAGAATCATGTAGTTAACGATTAGTGTAAGATTTTTGTTACTCAGATTTCATTTTAGGGGTCATCAAAGCGAATATTCTAAGTTACTGACGTTAACAATTGAAATCATTCCAGTTTTATCTCAAAAAATTATTTTATAGCGCATGCACGTCTTAAGATAGACCAAGGCTAAAGAGCATCGCATATGCATTGGAAATATCACAATTTTAACACACAAAAAAAAACACTTGCCTTCAAGTACACTAAGCACCACACAAAACCTAAAAAATACAGTAAAGTACATTTAAGTTATGCATTGATAAATTACGTTCACTCAATTTATTAAATAAATTCCCTCACGTTTTAACTCAGGACAATCTTTTGTCCTAAAAAAAGAATCTGCTGAAGCACCATTATTCCTCAATAAATTAATGATAGTAGAGGCCTCCGCTGCAAGGGAAAACTTGAAAAGTTCTTATGCCCTATCTACACTTAATCTTTCGCAGTGCCTGGGTCGATTTTCCCCCTTTTTTTTTGTCACAAAAGGAGGACACAATTGAAGTTTTAAATTGGGGACGATTTAACACGATTTTCTGTTTCAGTTTTTGAATATGGCGAGTGTCTTTATGCGGATATTTAATCTGATTTGTATGATGATGCTGATCGGGCACTGGTCGGGGTGTTTGCAGTTTTTAGTTCCTATGTTGCAAGGGTTTCCCGCCAATTCTTGGGTGGCGATTAACGAATTACAGGTAAGTGATTTTTTAGGGATCATTTCTAATTTTTTTATATTACTAAGTTTTTTTTTTAATTTTTGTATTTAAGGTAAATACTTTACTCTTTCTCTTCGAATTATTTTATTAAGACGATGTCTTAAAAAATAACATATTTTTAAATTTTAAACAGCATGTTGGGAATTGTGCATAAAGTCCAGTCGTAGGTTCGAATCTCAGGCTGTGGCTTCCCAGGTATATTTTTTAATAGAAAATATAAATAATAGTATAACAACCTCACTTTTTATTATTTTCTAATTATTGCTCAATTTTCAAGAAAATACAGATAAAAGTTTATTCACAGATCAACTGACTAAAATTATTTAATAAAGAATATACCTGAACTGTTTGAAACGAGCAATCTCATAAATGGATGGCACAGTTGCCTGAAATAACAACAAACAAAAATAATGTTAGCTTAACTGCCTGTAATTGAAAATTGCCTTAATTGCCTAAAATAAAACAAATTTATATCTGAATTGCTTAGAATTGGAAATTGATGATCCAAGTGCCTGAAAAATAATAAACCTGAGTTACCTGAAATTAAAATAAAAAATACAGTTACCGCTCAATTGAATGTAATTGAATATTGACGACTTGTTTGTGTATAATTACAAAAATCTATGGCCTAGTTACCCAAAATTGCAAAAGAAAAATGTTTCAAGTGCCTGAAATTAAAAATCTTTGGCTCGACTCTTTGAAACCTAATAAATGCATGACTGAGTTGCCTGAAATTATAATATACAAAAATAATTCATGGCTAAAAAATAAATAAATGGGTCAATTGCCTGAAATTAAATTAAAAAAGTTAAATGTAGTTCAAGTGCTAAAATTAACGACTTGTTTGCGTGAAAAATAAGGAATTTATAGCTCAAATGCCTAAAATCTTTAGAAATAAAGAATTTTTTGCTGAAATGCCTGAAATTTAATATCGATTTGTTAAATCCAAGGCACAGAATAAATATAGCTTTGTATTCAAATATTAATTGTTAAATTTAATTTGTATTTAAGGCTCAACTGCCTAAAATTACAAAAAAAATTACAAGTAATTCAAAAAAAATTAGAGCTAAATTACCTGCAATTATAATATAAGTAATCCATGACACAGTAACCTGGAATTTAAGATCTTTAACTTAGAAACTAATGAATTCATTGTAAAAATGCCCGATATTATAAAATAGTAAGAAATTCATGCATCAACTATCTGGAATTGAGACTCGACAGATCTTTGCCTGAGAATAATGATCCTTGGCTTAATTGCCTAAAATTATAAAAGAATTATTTCAGAGGTGAACTACCTAATATTACAAAAAAGGGAAATTCATTCCTCAACTACCTGGAATAAAAAATTTACGATTTCACTACTGAAAAAAATATTAAATTAATTTCTAAGTTTCCTGAAAATATAAAAAATAAATAAAACAAAAATTTATGTATGCTTATTGCCTGAAAAATATTGAAGTTATTGCTAAATTATCTGATGTTACAGATAATAAACAAAAATTATAGCTGAACTGCCTAAACTTGAAAATCTATGACTTAACTATAATAAATCAATGGCTCAACTGTCTAAACACGCTCAGAAAACGAACTATGACTCAACTGCCTGGGTTCAAAAATCGATGCTTGGATTGCCTGAAAAATTATGAATTTACGGCCCAATTGCCTGATATTAAAAAGAAAATTGGATAACTGCCTGAACTTCAAAATCAAAAACTACGTGAAAAAAATCATGTTTTAATTGACTGGAATTACAAACAAGTACCTGGAATTAAAACAAAATATTTATTACTCAATTGACCGTAGTTAAAAATTGCCTAAAAAATAACGAATCTATGGTTCAAATGCCTGGAATTTTTAAAAATAAAGGATTTGTGGCTTAACTGCCTGGAAAATAAATCTAAGGCTTAATATCCTAAAGTTTCAAATAAATGAAACATTGAGTTAAAAAGAACTAGTCTATGAGCGAGTGCCCAAACTAATCGATGACTCAGTTACCTGGAATTAAAGATTTCTTTCTTAGAAATGTGAAAAATATTGAAACTAATGTCTCAACTGCCTAAAAACACCAAATAAATTAATCTATACTTTAACTTCTTAAAATTATAAACATCTAATCTATCACTGAATCAGCTAGAATTAAATTAACCTGCCTGAAATTAGAGAAAAAAAATAAATTCATGCTTCAACTGCCTGAGAAAAACATTCATATTATGATTATCTGAAAAATAAATAAGCTATTGGTCAATTTCCTGATATAAAAAAAATGACTCAACTGACTGACTGAAAAAATATTAATTTATTGTTTAACTATATAGGAATAAATACCTATGATAATGAAGTAATTAAAAATGTATGTCTTGCATCTACGCTGTAATTAAAAATAGTTGACTTCACTTCTTGAAAAATAATGTATTTGTTTCAAAATTATCCGAAAAAAAATTTAAAAAAGCATTATAAAAGAGAAAGAGTTTTATATATTAAGTTCTTTCCTAAAAAGCGAAGACTTAGCTACCTGAAAAGTAACAAATCTCATGATTGATATTTCATGCCTGAAATTACATTAAAAATAGTAACTGCCAGCACTTGAAAATCAAAAACTCAATGCCAAAAAGAAAGTAAATCGATGGCGTTTAAAAATGGTAAAAAAGGAATTTATGACTTAACTGCCTGGAATTGAGAATCGACGTTTTGATTGCCTAAATAATTATGAACTCATTGCTCAATTGCCTGATATTACAGAAAAACATTCATTCATAACTCAATTGCCTAAACTTGAAAATCAAAAGCTTGACTATCTAAAAAATAATAAATCAATGGCTTAAAACTCCCAAAAAAATTAAACTATTACTCAATTGCCTAATCTGCCTGGAACCTAATTAAAAATTACAAGAAAAAAATCATTGTTCAAGTGCCTGGAATTCAAAATTGTCGATCTCTCGATTGCCTAAAACTATAAAAAAAAGCAAATATTACTCAATTAATCGTAATTAAAAATTGCCTAATAAATAACGAATCTATGGTTCAAATGCCTGAAATTAAAAAAAAAAGAATTTGTGGCTTAACTGCCTGAAATTAAAAACTGATGACTTCGCTGCCTGAAAAATACATTCGTGGTTTAATTTCCTAAAATTACAATTAAACAAAATAATAAGTGGAAGAAATTAGTCCAGGAGCCGAGCGCCTAAACTAATCAATAACTCAGTTACCTGAAATTGAACATTTATTTTTTAGAAATGTGAAAAATAATGAAATTAATGCATCAACTGCCTAAAAACAACCAAATAAATTGCTGAAAAATAATGAATTTAAAGTTGAATTACCTGAAATTATAAAAAAGTAGGAAGAAATTTATACCTCAACTGCCTGAGAAAATTAGTAATTAATGACTCAAAAATAATATGGAGATTAAGATTCTATGTTACGAATGTCTAAAAAATTATTAATTTATTGGTCAATTGCCTGATATGAAAAAATACTTGAACTGACTGAAAGAATTTATTGTTCAACTTCATTGGATTGAATACCAGCGATAAAGTAATTCAAAATTTATGAATTTACGGCTAAATTTCTTGATAATATAAAAGAGCGAAAGCGTTGCATCTAAATTATAATTATTAAGAATCGGCGTATTCACTTCTTGAAAAATAATTAACTCATTTCTAAATTATTCGAAAATATATAAAAAAACTGAGTCTTATATATATTAACTGTTTTCTCTAAAAATATAAAAAAAAATGAAACCTAACTGCCAGAAAACTAATAAATCTGCCTGAAATAAAACAAAAATTAACTGCCCATAGTACTTGAACATGAAAAACTCTAATGCCAAAAAGAAAGTAAATCCATAGCTCTTGTCAAGAGATGTCAAAGAGAGAAATTATGCCTCAACTGCCTGGGATTGAGGATCAACGCTTTGATTGCCTAGAAAATAATGAATTTATTACTCAATTGCCTAATATTACAAAAAAACATTAAGTCATAGCTGCACTGCCTAAACTTAAAAGTCAAAAGCTTGCTTCTCTAAAAAATAATAAATCAATGGCTAAAAACTCCCAAAAAAATTAATCTATAGCTTGCTTAATTGCCCAAACTGCCTGAAACTTAATTGAAAATTACAAGAAAAAAAGCATGGTTTAATTGCTTGGAATTACAAATAAGAATTATGTAGAGTTTAAGTGCCTGGAATTAAAAATTCTCCATCTCTCGATTGCTGCTCACCGTAATTAACCGTAATTAAAAATTGCCTAAAAAATAACGAATCTATGGTTTAAATGCCCGAAATAAAAAAAAAAGAATTTGTGGCTTAACTGCCTGAAATTAAAAACTGATGATTTCATTGCCTGAAAAATAAATTAGTGGTTTAATTTCCTAAAATTACAATTAAACAAAATAATGAGTGGAAGAAATTAGTCCAGGAGCCGAGTGCCTAAACTAATCAATAACTCAGTTACCTGAAATTGAACAATTATTTTTTAGAAATGTGAAAAATAATGAAATTAATGCCTCAACTGCCTAAAAACGCCAAAAAAACTAATATATTGTTCAACTAGCTATTTGCTCTAGCAATACAAGAAAAACTCAAAAACTTTACTGCCTGAAAACTAATAAATTCTGCCGAAATAAACTGCCTGAAATAAAAAAAAATAACTGCCCATAGTACTTAAACAAACTTTAATGTTAAAGAAAGAAATTTATACCTCAACTTCCTGGGTTTAAGAATCAACGCTTTAATTGCCTAGAAAATAATAAATTCATTGCTTAATTGCCTGATATTATAAAAATAATGAATTTATAGGTGAATAATCAATATAATAGTCGACTGCCTAAAAGTTACTAAGTCTATGTTACAATTGCCTGAAATTAAAGACTGATGACTTTACTGCCTAAAAAAACAAATTCATGGCCTAATTTGCTACAATTGCAAATAAATAAAACAACAAATGAAAAAAAAATAGTCCGTAGCCCAAGTGCCTAAGATTATAAGGAACAAAAATAGTTTGTAGCTTATATACCTTAAATAATAAGGAAACTAATCAATGACTCAGTTACCTGAAAAAATGTGAAAAATTATAAAAAATTTAAAACTCTAGTTGTTAAATTTCATTGTTATTAAAGTTGTTAATTAAAGTTGGTAACAAAAAAATCTAATGTATGACTGAATCAGCGGAAGTTAAAGATCTATCAGTTAAACAGCTAAAAAATAATTAATTTAAAGTTAAATTGCCTGAAATTATTTAAAAAAAAAGAAGAAATTCATGTTTTAATTACCTGAAAAAATTAGTAATTCATAGCTCAACAATATGGAGGTTAAGTCTGAAAAATAATTAATTTATTGGGCAATTGTCTGATATAAAAAAAATTGACTCAACTGACTGAAAAAATATGAATTTATTGTTTAACTACGTAGGATTAAATACATCTGATGGAATAATTGAGAATGTATGAATTTAACGCTAAATTTTCTTGTTTTTTCACTACATAGCATTAAATAACTACGATAAAGTCACTGAAACTGTATGAATTTCTTGATGTTACAAAAGGGCGAAAGTTTTGCACCTAACCTGTAATTAAAAATCGACGATTTTACTTCTTAGAACATAATAAATTTATTTCAAATTTATCTGAAAATATTTTTAAAAAAACAGAGTTTTATATATTCACTGCCTGCTCTAATAATCAAAAATTTGACTGCCTAAAAACTAATTAATCCATGAATCAATTGCTTGAAATTGCAAAAAAAAAATTAACTGCACGTAAAAAAAAATCTTATACTTTATCCAGAAATTGTGCCTTAATTGGTTCGAATCCTCCGTGCAACTGCATTTTTAATTTTTTTTTTCCATTAAAAAGTGTTCAATTTTCAGGAAGCTTATTGGTTAGAACAGTACTCCTGGGCACTATTTAAAGCGATGTCGCACATGTTATGTATAGGATACGGCAGATTCCCCCCACAATCTTTGACAGATATGTGGCTCACGATGTTATCCATGATTTCTGGAGCGACCTGCTACGCTCTATTCCTCGGACACGCGACCAATTTAATCCAGAGTCTGGACTCGTCCAGGAGACAATATCGGGAAAAGGTTTGTAAAAAAGTCACTCATTATTCACTGTTAGCGTTCAGTTAAAATATATTATAAATTAGTTTGTATGTTTTATGTTATTCGAATTAGGTACAACAGTACCGCTATCTTAAGATTTATTGACACAGACAAGTCCAAGTATGGTAATTCCCTATCGAATTCTTGCGTCAGCCGGATTCGAGATCGTTGACAAAAAGACAGAATCACCACGAGCCTTGGTGTAAACGGTCACATTTGATATTCCTCATTTTTAATGACAAATACAGTGCGTTTTTAATTTTTATTAGACTTTCTTTTAAATCTAATATTCTAAAATTTACACAAAATAAAATAAATAATTTCTTGACTGACTAAATAACGATTTAATTGGGTCATTCGATGCTTTTTGCCCCCGCCTTGATGTTTTGTTTATTCACCTGTAAATTGGCCCTTTGTAACTTCCCCCATTCATTCATTCATTCCGATCGTGTCCTAATTAGACTCTCGTTTCGCTTTGAGCCGGCATCGATATTGAAACAATTAAATTCGGACGCCCCCCGGTCCTAAATCGAATAATTATTTATTTATTTATTTTATTTTCGAACCGTACTAACGAGTTTATCTCTTGGTTTATTTAGTTTTGTTCGATTAAATAATATATAGACGGGGCCGTTTTTTAATTAGTCAATTGGGGGATTTGGAGCGGTGTATTGATGCGCGATCGGTGAGTTATTATTTGGACAATTAGTTTTTCCGGGTTTCGACTAATTATTGGTCCAATTATTTAATCAAGTGTAAATCCACAATTGCTAATGGCTGTATAACGCATTATATATCCTTATCTGAGATTAAGAATTAGAAAAGTGTTGGAATAAAGTGATGTTTTTCTGGTTTAATTTGACAAACCATGCCAGAAAAACACTATTTCCAGACAATCCAAGCTCTATTAAAGAAGTGATATAGGAAATAAGTAGAAAGCTGGATTCTATAATAATATTAATGCATTTATTTAGTATAATACTACAAAAAAACATTATAAATCTTATATTGTAATAGCATGCATGAAGATCTAAAATATTTAATTATGACATAAAATGTATAGGAATTCAAAAATTATGATAACAACAATGTATCCTTGACTATTAAATATACACAATATAATTAAATAGTTAAAGCGTTACGTTCCACTTTCTTTGCGATATATCAACATTCGATGGTATTGCTGATGTTGCATCTTATGTTCGGCTTGTGTTAATGTTTCAAGCAAGAGTTTTTTTTTGAGAATTTTTAAAAAAAATTTTATTTTTTTTTGAGCATTCTCATTTATATATCCGTATCCTAGTTTAAGAATTAGAAAATTATTGGAATAAAGTGATGTTTTTCTCGTTTAATTTGACCGAATATGCCAGAAAAACACTATTTCCAGGCGATTTAAATACTATTGAAGAAATAAAACGAGGATATAGGAAATGGGTGTAAAACTGGATTCTCATTTATATATCCTTATCTCAGTTTAATAATTAGAAATGTATTGTAACAAAGTGATGTTTTTCTGGTTCAATTAGACAAATCATGCGAGAAAAACACCATTTACAGAAAATCCAAACACTATTAAAGAAATGAGACGATGATATAGGAAGTTGATGGAAAAGCTGGATTTTCATTTATATGTCCTTATCTCAGTTTAATAATTAGAAGTGTATTGGAAGACAGTGATGTTTTTTGGTTCAATTAGACAAACCATGCGAAAAAAACACTATTTACAGAAAATCCAAACACTATTAAAGAAATGAAACGATGATATAAATTTTGAATAAAAAAATTAGCATATCTAAATATATTTTTTAAAATATTGTAAATTTAATGTAAAAGTAATGTAGAAGTGTGATTTAATTATTTGGAAAAATCCTGTACAAACAATCGAGACAGTTTTTAAGTTATGACAAATTTGGTAAAAGTGTTGGGAGAAAAAACATTAAACTTCATGATTTTTTTTAAATTTTGTGGAACTTCCAAAAAACTGTTTAACAGGTATCTAATAAAATTATTTAAACACTTATATTGAAATTAAACTAAGAAATATTAAAAAAACCAGTTTTACCTTGACATGCCATGAAAAAAAAATTAAATTAATTTATTTTTAATAGTAGATTTATATCCTGAAAATCCAAATTCTACCATACAAGGTATTCCAAAATGTCGTTAAAGAAAATATTAAGGATTCAGTTTGTCAGGGCTAAATTATGCAGTGGCGATTTTAAAAATAATTTCAAACGCTTTTGATGTAAAACGCAAAGTGTGTTCTTCTACATCCACAAATGGTGAATTTCTAAAAGCATTTTTTGGGATTGGATATGCTTAGAACATCCGGCGCCTACATCAATTACGTAGCATACGTGCATATGAAAATCCACTTAGTAACCCATAGGATAATAAATTTATTTGGCCGTCTACAGACCATCGTGTTTAATAATTAATTAGCGAAATGCGCCCGATGGGCTGCAAGGAGTGCCGTTTCATGTTTTACCGTTTATAATTAGAACAAAGGTGTCGGCACAGGTTGCAGAACCTAATATATATATTATAAAAACCTTAATTTTTAAAAGTTCATTAACAATAAAATGCACCCTTTTAGGTAAAACAAGTGGAGGAGTACATGGCCTACAGGAAATTGCCGCGAGATATGCGACAAAGGATAACCGAGTACTTCGAGCATCGGTACCAAGGGAAGTTCTTCGATGAGGACGTGATTTTGGGTGAACTCTCGGAGAAGTTGAGAGAGGACGTTATCAATTACAATTGTCGCTCCTTAGTGGCTTCAGTGCCGTTTTTCACTAATGCCGATTCGAATTTTGTCTCCGATGTGGTTACTAAGTTAAAATATGAAGTCTTCCAACCAGGTAAGGACCATCAAAAACACAATTTTTTTCCTAGCTTTTAGTCCTTCTTATGCCTTTGTTAACCCCTTTATTTCCCTTTTTTGACTTTATTTTGCCACTTTCTATTTAATAGCAAAAGATTTATATTATTCTTGATACAAAACTGTTTCCCTTTTTTTTTTTTTTGCTTTGCTTTCCTTTATATTTTTTTCCTATTGTTTCCTCGCAAGTTTTTCATTCTTCTTAGTTAACTGAAACTTTTTATGTTTTTATTTATATTTAATAAAATTTAATGCATTCTTATGTCTATAAACTTTTTCTTCTTAACTGGATGAATTTTTTAATTATTTTCTTTTTCGGCTTTACTATTTTTTATAAAATGTTCCTATTTTCTTTTCTCTCCTTCAATTTTATTTTCCATTTCATTTGAGTTTAGTCTATCTTCTTTAAATTTGATTCTAAGAAAAATAACAAATTCTATAAAAAAAAAACCATAATATTAATTATTTAAAAAAGAAACGCCTTTTAAGTAGAATAATAATAAATTGCAGATTCTCTATTTCTTTTTTTTAATGTTTCCTTATTCTATTTGATTTCATTGTTTTTTAGTCTACTTTTCTCTTGTGTTTTGTAAGTTTGTCTCTCTTTCTAGTTTCGTCTATCCCAAGTTCACCTATATCGAAAATAACAAAATAATTACATTGATTTTTTTCCAAAAATATATTTTTCTTAAAATTTTGTACAAATTTTAGGAAACGCTGAAACAGGTGTCCCACCAAATTATCCAGAGAATTTATGTACAAATTTTTAAAATTATTGTATTTGGTCAACTTTTTGAGTTATGGACATTTTTTCAAATTTTATGACAAAAAAATATTTTTTTTCCAAAATCTTGTACAAATTTAAAAAAAAACTGAAATAGGTGTCCAATCAAATTATACAGAGAATCTGTGTACAAATTTTCAAAATTGTATTTGGTCAACTTTTCTAGTTATGGACGTTTTCTCAACTTTTATGAGAAAAATAAAGTTTTGTTTTTCAAAAATATTTTTTTTTTGAGAATTTTGTACAAATTTTAAAAAACGCTGAAATAGTTTGTAAGTTTATCTCTCTTTCTAGTTTCGTCTATCCCAAGGTCACTTTTATCAAAAATAACGAAATAATTACATTGATTTTTTTCCAAAAATATATTTTTCTTAAAATTTTGTACAAATTTTAGGCAACGCGGAAACAGGTGTCCAACCAAATTATCCACAGAATCTATGCACAAATTTTCAAAATTGTATTTGGTCAACTTTTTGAGTTATGGACGTTTTCTCAAATTTTATGAAAAAAAAAGATTTTTTTCAAAAAATATTTTTTTTTAAAGATTTGTATAAATTGAAAAAAAAACTGAAATAGGTGTTTAATCAAATTGTCCAGAGAATCTGTGTAAAAATTTTCGCAATTGTATCTGCTCAATTTTTCTAGTTATGGACGTTTTCTCAAATTTTATGAAAAAAAAATGTTTTTTTTTCCAAAAATATTTTTTTGTTTAAAATCTTGTACAAATTTTAAAAAAACGCTGAAATAGGTGTCCAACGAAATTATACAGAAAATCTGTGTACAAATTTTCACAATTGTATCTGCTCAATTTTTCTAGTTATGGACGTTTTCTCAAATTTTATTTAAAAAAAATGTTTTTTTTTTCAAAATATTTTTTTGTTCAAAATCTTGTACAAATTTTAAAAAATGCTAAAATAGGTGTCCAACTAAATTGTTCAGAGAATCTGTGTACAGATTTTCACAATTGTATCTGCTCAATTTTTCTAGTTATGGACGTTTTCTCAAATTTTATGAAAAAAAAAATGTTTTTTTTTCCAAAAATATTTTTTTGTTTAAAATCTTGTTCAAATATTAAAAAACGCTGAAATAGGTGTCCAACCAAATTGTTCAGAGAGTCTGTGTACAAATTTTCAAAATTGTATCTGCTCAATTTTTCTAGTTATGGACGTTTTCTCAAATTTTATGAAAAAAAAATGTTTTTTTTTTCCAAAAATATTTTTTTTTTCAAAATCTTGTACAAATTTCAAAAAAAACTGAAATAGGTGTCTAAGAAAATTGTTCAGAGAATCTGTGTAAAAATTTTAACAATCATATCTGTTCAATTTTTCTAGTTATGGACGTTTTCTCAAATTTTATTAAAAAAAAAATGATTTTTTTCCAAAAATATTTTTTTTTCAAAATCTTGTACAAATTAAAAAAAAAACTAAAATAGGTGTCCAACCAAATTGTCCAGAGAATCTGTGTAAAAATTTTCACAATTGTATCTGTTTAATTTATCTAGTTATCGACGTTTTCTCAAATTTTATGAAAAAAAAAATGATTTTTTTCCAAAAATATTTTTTTTTCAAAATCTTGTACAAATTAAAAAAAAAACTGAAATAGGTGTCCAACCAAATTGTCCAGAGAATCTATGTACAAATTTTTAAAATTGTGTTTCATCAACTTTTTGAGTTATGGACGTTTTCTCAAATTTTATGAAAAAAAAATGATTTTTTTCCAAAAATATTTTTTTTTCAAAATCTTGTACAAATTTAAAAAAAAACTGAAATAGGTGTCCAACCAAATTGTCCAGAGAATCTGTGTAAAAATTTTCACAATTGTATCTGCTCAATTTTTCTAGTTATGGACGTTTTCTCAAATTTTATGAAAAAAAAATGTTTTTTTTTCCAAAAATATTTTTTTGTTTAAAATCTTGTACAAGTTTTAAAAAACGCTCAAATAGATGTCCAACCAAATTATACAGAGAATCTGTGTACAAATTTTCAAAATTGTATCTGCTCAACTTTTCTAGTTATGGACGTTTTCTCAAATTTTATGAAAAAAAAAATGATTTTTTTCCAAAAATATTTTTTTTTTCAATATCTTGTACAAATTTAAAAAAAAAACTGAAATAGGCGTCCAACCAAATTGTCCAGAGAATCTATGTACAAATTTTTAAAATTGTGTTTCATCAACTTTTTGAGTTATGGACGTTTTCTCAAATTGTATGAAAAAAAAATGATTTTTTTCCAAAAATATTTTTTTTTCAAAATCTTGTACAAATTTAAAAAAAAACTGAAATAGGTGTCCAACCAAATTGTCCAGAGAATCTATGTACAAATTTTTAAAATTGTGTTTCATCAACTTTTTGAGTTATGGACGTTTTCTCAAATTTTATGGAAAAAAAAATGTTTTTTTTTCCAAAAATATTTTTTTGTTTAAAATCTTGTACAAATTTTAAAAAATGCTGAAATAAGTGTTCAACCAAATTGTTCAGAGAATCTGTGTACAAATTTTCAAAATTGTATCTGCTTAATTTTTCTAGTTATGGACGTTTTCTCAAATTTTATGAAAAAAAAATGTTTTTTTTTTCCAAAAATATTTTTTTTTTCAAAATCTTGTACAAATTTCAAAAAAAACTGTTATAGATGTTCAACCAAATTGTCCAGAGAATCTGTGTAAAAATTATCACAATTGTATCTGCTCCATTTTTCTAGTTATGGACGAAGTTATATCCCGTCTCCAATTTTTTTTTACTTTATTTTTATTTATATTTTTTTTCTAGTACTTTCTTCATTTTCTTTCTTTCACCCTTCAAAAGTGTTATTAGTGAAATTCCTTATTTATTTTCTTTTTTTCTTTATTGTTTTCTCTTATATTATCTACCGGTTTAAGTTAATTAGAAATATTAAATGTATTAATTTTGTTTCCTTCTCTTTTGTTTCCAAATTAACTTCCTTTTAATTTAATGCTAAAAAAATATTTGTTTAATTAACAAAATTTTTTCCAGGGAGATTAATTGATACAAATTCTCAATCGATTTTTTTATACCTTTTATTCATTAAGTTGCATGTTTTCTCTTTTTTTCCGCTTTTGTTTTTCTAATTAATTTTGTGTAATTTATTTAGCTAATTATTCACTTATTACTTAAAAAACTGTTGATCTGAGACAATTAACCCATAAATATTATTTTATAAAATTTACATATTAATTCACTGAAATTAGTTTTATTAAAATCGTTTCAGTAGTTTTTGAGAAAATCGACTTTGAATGACAGTGACTTTGGTAAAAAGTCAAGTGACGTCATGAGTCATCATCTAGTTTAAGTCTGGATAACTGGAAACCTATTGATCTGAGACTATTAAACCTTGAATATTATTTTTGGAAATTTAATTATTAATTCACTGCAAGTAGTTTTATTAAAATCGTTTCAGTAGTTTTTGATTAAATTTATTTTGAATGACAGTGACTTCGGTAAAAAGGCATGTGACATCATGAGTCATCATTTAGTTTAAGTCTGGATAATTGGAAAAATATTAATCTGAGATTATTAAACCTTGAATATTATTTTTAGAAAATTAATTTGGTAATTTACTGCAGTTATTTTTATTAAAATCGTTCCAGTAGTTTTTAAGAAAATTCACTTTGAATGACAGTGACTTCAGTAAAAGGGCAAGTGCCGTCATGGGTTATCATCTAGTTTAAGTCCGAATAACTGAAAAAATGTTACTCTGAAATTTTTGTAGCTTAATTATTATTTTTGGTAAATTTTATTGCAAACTCACTACAGTTAATTTTATTGAGATCGTTCTAGTAGTTTTTAAGAAAATTTCCTTTGAATGGCAGTGACTTCAGCCAAAAAGGCATGAGACATCATTTCGTTTAATTCTGGATGACTGGAAAAAAATTGGTCTGAGACTGTTGGACCTTAAACATTACTTTTAAAATACTTAATTTTAAATTAGTTACAGCAAATTTCATTGAGATCGTCTTACTCCTTTTTGAGATAAACGATTTTAAATGACAGTGATTTTGATAAGAAAACAAGTGATGTCTTGGGTCATCATCCAGTTCAACTCTAGATAACTGGAAAAGTGTTGGTTCGAACCTATTGGACCTTATATATTATTTTTTGAAAATTTATATAGTATTTAGTGCAAATAGTTTTACTATTGTCGCATTTGTAGTTTTCAGGAAAATTTACTTTAAACGACAAGGACACCGGACTCATTTGACATAGATTTTGATAAAATATTGATAAAATTGAAAAATCTTTCTATTTTTTAAGTAATTATTGAACCTCCCCAAACCAGAAAACTTGCATTTCCTTTACCTATTTATCACTTCCTTTTTATTATTTATTACTCTCCTTCTCTTTTTCTTATTCCCTCTACTTCTTTTTTTTCTCCCTACCTACAATCTCTTCACATTCATTGCTAATCCCAATTACTGCCCGGACTTTTTCTCTCCTTTGCCATTTTTTTACCTTCCCTGCTTCTCTAATTATTATTTCTCTTACTAGGTGATATAATAATTAAGGAGGGCACCATCGGCAACAAAATGTACTTCATTCAAGAAGGGATCGTGGACATCGTGATGGCAAACGGAGAAGTTGCGACCAGTTTGAGCGATGGGTCGTACTTCGGCGAGATTTGTCTCTTAACCAATGCACGACGCGTTGCGTCGGTACGTGCAGAAACGTACTGCAACTTGTTCTCTTTATCAGTGGATCATTTCAATGCAGTCCTGGACCAGTACCCGCTCATGCGCCGCACCATGGAGTCGGTCGCGGCGGAGAGGTCAGTGCGTTGGTTGGTATACAGGACCCCTAATGGAGGTTTTATTTCTCAATTTCTTCTTCGTTTTTTTTTTGTGTGGTTTGTTGTGTGAGTTTGGTTGTTGCATGGCAGGTTTTTGTTTCTTTTTTTTAAGGTTATGGGTTTTAAATGAAAAGTTCCTAACTTTCAGGTGTTTTTTTTTAAATAACTGTTATCCAGACAGCACACGTGCCCCGATGGATTTGCAGTATTGGTCAAAATTAACTATCCAATGGATCAATAACGAGCATCCTATGTATATTAATAGCAATCTAATGGACTGTGTCCAGTGGGATTGGAAAAAAACTTTAATTATTAGTTTAATTGAGTGCAGTAATGAGATTTGCTCGAGAAGCCACTGAACTCTTATTTAAAATCTAAAAACCCTCATACAGTAATATATTAACAACGTTGAAGTGAGTAAATCAGACCATTTCTGCAAATAAAACTATTTACTTCGAATTATATTTAATTTATATTAAAGGCTCTACAATAGATGGTATTTTAAGGAACACTTTCCTATCTAACCGACCTGCATTCATGTTATTTTATATATATCTTTTCATTAATAAATTATGAGTCAATAAGACAATTTAAATCATTTGATATTTGCCTTATCTATATCTATTCGATTTTCTAAAGAAGTTAATAGATGTTCCGTGGAGCTTTATATGTCCAACAAAAGGAAACTTTTTATGTCCATAGCGTACATTTGTGCTGTCTGGGTAGGTAGAAATGTTTCACAGTATTAACCGTTATCCCAAACAGGTTTTGTCGCTATTTTGTGTATTAAAAATATATTTTTTCTAGCTTCCAACGTTTATAAGTACATATTAACGTTAGAAGCTATATATAATAAGTCGTTTTTCTGAAATTAGTTCCTATTTGGAATTGTGTCTTTTTAAAATGGTCCTAGTTAAAATAAATAAATTATACAGGGTGATTTTTATAAGAAGGTCATGCTTTTGAGGGATGATAGGAGACGTTCAAATATAACTTTTGATATAAGACACTATGGGTCGAAAATGCCTCAGAAGCAAAATACAGGGGGTTAAAGTTTTTAAAAAAATTAAAAAATTAATTTTTAGTTTTTTGACTATTTAAGATATCGGTGTCAAATTTTCTCAATAAAACTACCTAATAAAGATGTGAAAGGGTGTGAAGTTATTCAGAAAATTCACGACAATTTAACATTAAGCTGCAGGCTCTGTATCCAACAAAATGGCGGCCACTTTGAGCACTTTTTAAATTAATTATTATTATTTATTATTTTATTTGGTAATATTATAATAATATAATATATATTTTATTTAGCAAAAGTGCTACATTATAAAATAGAAAATAAAAATGATTAAATTATACATCTTACACTTCAATAAATAATCACTCAAAAAATTTTGAGTTTAAAATTGTAGAAAAAAAGAATTACAATTTTAATTAAAAAAAAATTCTAAAAAATAGTAAACTTTGGAAATTTTACAATATTTGTATAGTTATGTTTGCTAAATAAACAAATATTTTTATTATTATTATTTATTAAAAACTGGTTTGAATTTCAAAGAATGTCTAAATCCCATAAATTCTTTCTAAGAATATTTAAATTTCTTCCTTAAAATAATTTCAAAAATGGTCAAAAAAAAATTGAACTGAATATTTTGGAAAAAAAAATGAATTTAAAATGGCTAACAATATTTAGTAATTATTTTATTTCGAATATAATGGTTCCATTTTCTTTTTTGATTATATAAAATTTTTTAAAATCGATTTAAACTTTCAAAAATATCCTAAAACAAAATCTCAATTAAAAACAAAAATTAAAAATTTCCAAAACAAAAATTTGAAATTGCATTTTTGAAAACTTTTTATTTTAATCAAAATGATTGACAAGAAATAACATTTTTTAAATTGAATATTTACTTTTGTTTTCTTAAACTCAAAATGATTTCTTTGTTTTGTAGCAAAAAAAAATTCATTGGACTGGAAATCAAAATGTCGTATTAAAAAAAATTAATTGCACACCTTTGAAACCCTTTTTTCCCAAATTCAAAATAATGAACAATAAATAGTAATTTAGCTCTTTTAATTGAATTTTTCTATTTCTCTGAGTGTCAAAATGGCTGTTTTATTTTATTGCAAGAAAATTGATTTTTTATTGGAAAATTTTGAATTTTCTTTTTCGAAAAGGCAAAAAATTCAAAATGCACAATTTTAGTTTTTTTTTTTAAATTTAATATAATAACCATTGCCTTAATTTTCTCAATTCTTTTAATTTTTTCATTATTGGACTTGTGTTTTGTATTTTTTTTTTCGAAACATTTCTAATTTTTCCTGTGTTTATTATTGAATAATTTTGTTAAAATTTAATTGAAATTTCACAAAGTATATATCCTTAGCAGCGCTTTTCTTCAGTTTTTGAAAAAATTTAAACCAATTCCTTCAAACTAAAAAAGCATAAAACTTATTTGGGTTAACACCTATACAACAATAAAAATATATAGTTTTAAAGTCGATAGCCACTAGTATGGTTATTAATAAAAATATAATAACAATAAAAATAAAACATAATAATTGTTTAATTATACTTGGCTGATTAACTGTTAAGGTGCATGGGCTTATTGTGTAAAATTAATCACAAAATGTTTTTTTAGTACAAAATAAAATATAAATATATATTTTATTTTATTTTATTTAGATTCTTGCTTTTTTATTATTTTAAAAACACTCGTGCTAACACCACTCTCTCACACACACACACACAGACCTCCATATGTGATAAGAATTTTATTTATATATTTTTAAATAATAGTTAAATTGTTCCCCCAATTATAGTTTTTATTTAACCCACTAATTACAACTTGTTTTAATTTTTTTTAAGTAAACTAAAAGTGATTTTTTAAACTCTTACTTTATTTTTAAAAAATGTTTGCTTCAATACCTTTACTGAAATGTCCTTTATTTTTAAATTTCATTACAAAATAACAGTAAAAAAAATTATTCGCGTTACTTTCAAATAATATATGTATATATTCCAGGATTTAAAGTGAAATTAAAATATGAAAACATTTTTTTAGTGCCTGGAATTTCCATCACAAGATAATAATTAAAACAAATATTCCGAGCAATTAAGTTCATTTCAAGCCCAAAAAGTCGTCAACAACTGAAAGGAAAATGTTGAATTTAATACTCTAACACTTAATAAATCTAAATTTGTTAATAATTTTTTCCAGACGCTTTAATTTAAATACAAAAACTTACTTCTTAAACTAAAAAGAAATGATTAGTAGCCTGAATTTTCGCTTTTAAATCCTTCCAGGCAAGTATTTCCAGGCTAAATATCTTTTTTAAAATAGTCTTTTTTTACAAGTATTTTAATTTTTAATTGACTATAGTGTGCTTTTAATATTGAAATTTTTTAAATAATTATTTCATCTCCTCTCATAAGCTACAATATAAATTGGCTAAACCAGATGCCTCCAATTTAAGGTCCATTTCTTGCTCCTATTCCACGAAGAAGGTAAACTTAACTAAATTAAATTTCTATCACAATAAACCTCTCTAAGAATAAATGTGATTTGAGAACTGATGTTTTCCATTCCTCTGTACATTAAAGACCCAATCGAGACCAAATTCTATCAACCCTCTGTATCCATAATGCTTCTTCTAGGTTTTACGAAATCGGCAAAAACCTTCCAGACCTGAAAACAATGGAAAATGTTCGTGGAATAAAATGGAAAAATATTTCAAAGGCCTATATATGAAGCATGTTCCGTAAACTTTACGAATTATGTGAAAACTCTTTGGAAACCCCAGAAAATTCAGTTAAACATATTAAACTGGAAACATACAAAATACTGAAAATAAAAACCAAAATTATGAAGATTTTATCAGGGGTACCCCTTTGGATTTTTACATAAGGGAAAACTGGGTATATCTTTTTTCTGGTACATTTTTCAAAAATATTTTATAAGCATTTTTTGAAGGTTTTTTGATGGTTTATCAATTTATAAAAAAAAAATAACTAAAAAAAAAATTTTTTTTTTTCAAATTTTTTACCCAAAAATTTTTCAATTTTTGAAAAATCCTAAATAACTCCTTTATTTTCAATTTTACGACAAAAAGTTATTCTATATGATTTGTTGTATGTTTGACGAAGAATCAAATACTAAAAGAAAATTTTCAATATTCTCAATAGTTTTTGAGAAAATGAGGAAAAACTGTTTTGAAGTTTTTCCCAATTTTCCGCAAAACTGTTGAAAATAAAAATTATTTTTTTATTGCATCTGATGCGCATTGACATTCCAAACAACTTTTGTTCAAACAACTTTTTTCTCCAACCAATAGTTTTCCAGAAAAAAAATAAAAACCAAAATTATGGAAATTTTTCCAGGGGTACCTCTTTGGATTTTTTAAGGAAGGGAAAATCGAGTATAACTTTTTTCGAGTACATTTTTCAAAAAAGTTTAATAAGACTTTTTTGAACCTTTTTAAACGCTTTATCCATTTCCAGGAAAAAAAAATAATTTTTTCAAATTTTTTTTTTCCTCAATTTTTTGCCGCAAATTTTGCCATTTTTCAAAAATCTCTCATATCTCTTTTATTTTTTGTTTTACGGTTAAATGTTATTATATATGATTTGTTTCATTTTTGGTCAGGAATCTAATGCTGAAGGAAAATTTATATTGTTCTCAATAGTTTTCGAGAAAATGAGGAAAAACTGCCTAAAGGTTTTTCCCAATTTTTCGGAAAACTGTTGAACTTAAAAATTATTTTTCTAATGCATCTAATGCTCATTGAAATTCTAAACAACTTTTATTTTAACAATTTTTTTCTCCAACCAACAGTTTTTCAGAAAAAAAATAAAAACCAAAATTATGACCCCTATGGAGTTTTTGAGGGACACTTTGGAAAATTGGGTATAACTTTTTTTTGGTACATTTTCCAAAAAAGTTTTATAAGACTTTTTTGATGTTTTTTGAGTAATTTATCCATTTCCAAAAAAAAAATAAAAATTTCCCAAAAAATTTTTTTTTACATTTTTGATCCAAAAATTTTCCATTTTTTCAAAAACCTCTCATAACTCCTTTATTTATCAATTTTAGACAAATTGTTATTCTATATAATTTGTCCTATTTTTGAATAGGAATCCAGTGCTAAAAGAAAATTTTCCATTTCCAAAATCTGTTTTTTTTTCTTCCCAATTTTCTGGAAAACTATTGAACTTAAAAATTATTTTTCTATTGCATCTGATGCACATTGACAATCCAAATAACTTTTGTTTAAACAATTTTTTTCTCCAACCAACAGTTTTTCATAAAAAAAATAAAAACCAAAATTATGACCCCTTTGGAATTTTTGAGGGAGGCTCTGGAAAATTGGTATAACTTTTTCCAGGTACATTTTTCAAAAAAATGTCATAAGACTTTTTTGATCCTTTTTGGACGATTTATCCATTTCCAGAAAAAAAAAATAATTTTAAAAAAAATTTCTTTTTGACTTTTTTTCCAAAAATTTTGTCGATTTTTAAGAAATTCTCCATAACTTCTTTATTTTAAGATTTAGGGCAAATTATTACTCCAAACGATTTGTTCTATTTTTGATTGCGAATTTAATGGTAAAACGAAATTTTCCATTTTCCAGTTCTACAAACAAAAAAAACGTTTTTTATAAACACAACCCTTACACCCCCCACCCACCCCACACACCTTACCAGTAAAAAATTCTTCTGCAAAATCCCCGTTTTTCAAAATCATACGCGTGAACCTCCTGCTTAAAATAAGCCTACAGAAACATTTTGACACCCTGTATATTAAAAAAAACTAGACTAGTCTAAAGTTTGAAGCCGACGCAAGCTTGCCCAAGGTGTATATTATAGTCTTGCAGTAAAGTTGCTGCTTCTCGCTTTATTAGTTCTTCTAAAGTGCGGTGCATATCTTACCTCAGTTTCCTTTAATTTCTTGCGAGATCTCGGCTTCCGTTCCTGTTTCTCTTGCCTCTTTTTCGCCCCCTTACTAACTTTCGACTTCCCGGTGTTTTGCGACGTGGTACTACCGAACAGTCCGCGATTAGTTAGCCAAGTCGTCCCTCTCTTCATGTACTAAATAGCGTATATTTTTCACCCTGTCACTCATAGTACTAGATCTGTTTAAAGCATGAAGTGAGCCTGTATGATGATAGCTAGAAACATTCCAATATTCTAGCTTTTTCGAGATTTATATAATATAGTAAGTCTTAATTCTCCAAATCGATAGAACCCTCCAAAACATAAAAATACATATAATAAAGGGACCTCCCCGTGCCTCTCCCTTTCACATATGATCCTTCTCTAATAATAATTTTTCCTCTAGATTTAACAAAAGAAAGGCAAGAACCTCTTTTTTCTCGAAACAAATTTTGTTCCCGGTCACTTTATACGTTGTCAGTTATAGCATTAATTGAGACAAATTTTTTGTACATTCGATCCCTACAATATACCACAGAATGCTTTAGCCCTGTCTGGGCCACCCTTACTCATATGCCAACCCTCTTTTATCATATTTTTTTTTCTAAATTAAACAAACCAGAGAAAAACCTTAACTACACAAAGATAAAGTCGTACTATTTCCAGTTAAACATGTTCTCGAAACCCTGCAAAATAGGAAAAAACTGCTTGAATTGCCTGGAAAATATTTAGAAAAAAAAAGATTAATCAGTCGAAAAAAATTACGCCGAACTTTTAAAGTATAAATTGGAAAAATTGCTCAATGGCCTGGAATAATAAAAATATGTCTGGCAAAACTGTTTAGAGATCCGGAAAATTATTTAGGATAAAAAATGCTTAATCAATGGAAAAAAATTACATGAAAAGGAAGTCAAATTAATGGAATAGAATGGAAAAATTATTCAAAGGCCTGGAATAAATGAAGTATGCCTCCTAAACTTTGGAAAATATGTAAAAGCTTTATGGAATCCCTGGAAAATGTAGAAAAAGAGCACTGCATTATACTGTGTCAGGAGAGACGGTACTGGCAGTAGAGAAATGGTCTATAATTCGACACCACCTTAATATCGCCTTTTTTAAATAAAGGTAGCCTTAATGGTAATGTTTAATACGCCACCAAATGATGGTTTTCGTAAGTAATTATTTAAACTAGGTGGGAGAAAAACACAATTTCCAGAGGCCGAATGGTTAGAAATTAAAATCCAATATTTTCTCTCACTCGAGATCTATATAATATAGTAAAAACCAAAGTTGGCAGGTGGGTGGTCAATAAATAAATTTGTCCCTACTGTTGATACAAAACCTTAATTACTCAAGTCGACATGTTTAGTCAAAAACTGTTCTGTGCCTCCTCCTTTCACATAATATGATCCTCCTCTAACAGTAATTCATCTTATAGATTAAACCAAATAGGCAAAAAACCTTCCCTTCATCAGAACAAATTTATTTTGAGAATTGTTGTTCCCATTCACTCTGTACATTGATGTTTAAACCTTAATCGAGACAAATTTCTTTCATATATTTGACCCCTTGAATTCACTACAGAACGCTTTAAACTTCTTTGTGCCTCTCCCACTCACATGCCAACCCTCTCTTACTATCATTCGTTCTCTAAATTGAACAAAATAGGCAGAAACCCCAACTACACAAAGAAGAAGTCGACCTCAATTAAATAAAAAGTCAATTTAAAAACTCGCGTTCCCCATCACTCTGCACATTGTCGTAAAAACTTAATCGAGACCAAACTCTTGTACGTTTAACCCTCACACTCCACTAAAAAAACGCTTTAACCTTCTCTGTGCCTTCCTCACTTACATGCCCACTTTTTTTAACAAAAATTCTTTCTTTAGGTTAAACAAAATAGGCAAAACCGCCAACCTACTATCCCACAAAGAAGAAGGCGACCTGGGCAGCGAAAGTAAAACCTTAAACGCAGTGGTGAACGCCCTGGCAGCCGAAGCAGACAACGTGAACATGTCCAGAGAATCTCTGGAAACGAAATCGCCCACGCTACTACACCGGGATGATTCCGCTCTGGATGTGAACTCGCATAGCATAAAGAACGCTCTGCCCCGCCCGAAATCCGAGAACAATATCATGTTGCCTTACGGATGGTTGATAAACAGCTCCGGAGATCGGTCGTTTCATAAATCCGATACAATTCACAAGAATCACATGCAATGACGACACTCGACGCACTAATGTCGTTGTAGCACGCCGGGTCGATTTTGTGATAAACGGGCTTTGGTCGTTTAATAAAAAAAAAAAAAAAGAGGTGAGATTCTCCGGGGTGTTTCTTTTTTTTATGGTTAGTTTGGTGTAAATTTGTTGAGAAACTTCGTATTCCTAGTGTAGCTGTTCAGCTTAACGACAATTATTATTATTAGTACACTAACTACGCTTTAGGCTGTGACACTTATATATTAGATTTATATTTCTTATACAGTTTATAGTAATAGGGCGTGTGCTCTAAGCTTTTAAGAAATTTGACTTTTTCTTTGAGAATTTTATGAATTTCTTAGGGACTATTCAAGTTTGGAAAGTACCAGCTGGATCAGGATATAAAAGGGATTTATAACCTAAGAATATGAATTTTTCAAGAAGTCATTATTAACGAAATTAGGAGTTTGGGTTGGACCTTCTTGGGTTAGGTTCATTATTGCTTGTCTTGTATGGCTTGTAAAAAATTCGGTTGTATGCCATTTTAAAGGCAAATGATGCACCTTTTTTCATAAACTGCGGCTTCAATTAATTTTAGTTTTTCACTCACATGTGTTCTCTCATAATAACTTCTTGAAAAAGTATACAGTTCTTAAGCTCATTTGGACTTTATAGTGCTATAAATTTCAAGTCATTCAAGGGTTTCCAATTTGAGTTCTCATAGAAAACAGGGATTCGACCCATTTTTTACAAATTATAGATTTATCATGCGCAATGTATCGAAACGTTCTGAATTATAAGATTTTGCCATTCCATATAAATATATACTAAATATTAAAATTTTATTTTTTAAAAGTATGCACTTTTTAGTTGGACAGCACGTAATTTGGTCGTGACTAAATTAAATAAATTGAGTTTTAAAAGAGAGAAATTGGGTTTTTCCAAGATTTTTCCAGCACAGGATCTGAGCTTTCGTTTCCTTGAACTTTTATTTTGACTATTATTATCTTTTTATTAACTATTCATAGTTTCGTCAATATTATTGTGTTATTTTAGTAAAAATAGCTCTTATGCACCGTTTGCCTAAAATGTAAATTTTCTGATAATGTTGTTTGCTCATATTTGAGGTTATAGATGCTATTTCTCAAAAATTGCCTAAACACCCAGATTCAGCTACTTTTCCCAAAATTCCTCCCTCCATTCACCATTTTAAAATTGGTGAATATCGAAGTTTTGTGTAGTAATTAAAAGATTCAAAATCCCTTAGATGAGTTGGAAGAATTTTTTTTTCAAACCTATTCACCCATTTTGAATTTATTAAATTTAAAAAAAAAAACGTTAATTTCTATCAAATATTTAAAATTAAAAAAAAAACAGTGTTTTCAATTTCTTCAGTTTTACCATTTTGAATTTTAAAAACTTCGAATTCTTGTTAAAAAAAATGTTCATCTATTTGTTAGTTTGTGAATTTTTTTCGATCCCTATTACTTCTGGCAGTACAATCGAATATTTTCCAAAAATTTTTCATTTTAATGATTGCATTTTTTTAATTGCCATGCATTTAAATTCAAAATCTTTAATTAAATTGTAATTATTATTATTTTCAAAAATTGCCTGTAGATTTAATTTTCGTTATTATAATTTATTATATTACAAACTTTCAAAAGTCTTATATATTAATCGTTACTTTAAAATCTGGCAAAGGGATTTTAATATGTTTGAGGCGCCCAATTCCAAAACTCTTTAGATCCCTGCTAACCAATTTTACAGGAGAAGAGAAAAACTTTTGAAATTTAAACCACATTTTAAACCACAAATTTTTGTGGTTTAAAATGAAAATACACATATATGACAACTGTTTATTTAAATACTTATTACTAAGTAGTAAATTTTTGTTTAAAAGAAGTAGTTATGGACAAAAATATTAGGGATATAACAAGTTTTGCTACCGCACTATGGAACTAAAAAGTTTTGTTTCAGTATCTGTAGGATTTAGGGAGTTTTAAATAAGTAAAAGCTGATAATTTAAAAACAATTTTTTTTTAAATGAAACTTAAAAATTAAATTCTTAGTCCATCGTCTTCTTCCATGGGTTCCATTCCTTCTTCTTCTTCTTCTTCAACTTTTGTATCATGAAGTGATTCAATGGCGTTGTCAATTACTTTTTTATAAAATGTTTAATCGACCTCTTCAATGTTTCTCCACTCTAAACCAAAATGTTTTTTTAATAAAGCATCCACATCCTTAAGCTTGGCTAGTTTTACTGCACATTCCTTAGGAAGAGGCTCCAAATTTAAGGTAGCCAAGGTTTTTCCTTTTTTCAAAACGGACTTGTATATCCCGAAATCGCTTTTGTAATTTACTTCCCCCTTTACGAACACTGCTTGAGTTCCTTTTGAGTTCCATTTCTTTAAAATTAAAATTCTTTTACATGGAGCAAACTTAAAATGCCACTGCCCAGGTGGCTTTATAACCGATTCTATAGCTTTTTTCCAGTTAAACATTTGACATCTTTTTCGATATCAAGCACAGTTGAAAACTCGGAAAAAAATTTCCTGTAATAAAACTATAACTTCCTTTTTTTTAACTCTTTTTTCAATTCGTCCGAAAACACGATCCGCCGGTAAAAAAGAGTGACCAACGACAGGAAATGTCACAATAATTTCATTCACTGTAGAGTTAGAGTGATACAGCCAATACATCAGCATACCCATCATTGTTACGTTCTTGTTCTGGCCAGGACACCCATCGCAAAAAAGTTTGATTGAGGTAACATCAGTCAAGTCTACCATAGAAAGTTTATTATTAACTAGTGAAGATATTTCATTTGAGCCCTTAGCGCACACATTCTCGGTCCAAGTGTATGAAGTGATACTTTTCTTAGTCTGTTTGTCATTTAGAATTAGCTTTGCCTTATTATCCCTGTTGGTTTCGGCAGTTATTAAGCTTTTAAGTCTTATACATTCCGAGCAAGCATCGGTGGCAGGACTCTTGAAGCTAATATTAAAATCCCTTGTAAATACTTCCCGGAAATAGTCATATTTTACAGCCAATCTGTTTTCATCACAGTATATTTTCCACAACTGCCTTTTGGATAGATCACTTGGCATATACTGACGTAGAGATTTATTCCTAGTGTAGTGAGACTGAACACATTTTAACTTTAAGATAAATGCTTTTACATTTTCTCTTCTTTCGGCATATTTTGTGCTTATCCTATCCCCTCCTCTATTTTATTTGGGTGGTATAGTGTCAATCAAATAATTCTTAGCTATAGTTTGCACCCGAAACCTTGAAATGTCCAAAATAGATTAAAAGGCTTTACTGCAAATCTGGAAAGTGCCATCTTTAGTTTTAATGAAACGGAATTATTTCGAGTTCCTTTTATTGGACGGCGCCTTTTTGGAACAATTGGTTCTGTATGTTTAAGAATAAAGTTATCTTGCGCAATTTTCGTAGTATTTTCACAGAATTTTTCATGAAATCTTCGAATATCTTGCATTGACAAGTTTTCACATGCAAAAGTACTTTTTTATGATGACATTTGGGGTGTCTAGGTAGAGTTTTAGGCTTATACCTGCAATAAAAAAATATTTTAAGTACCTACCTACCTAACTATTAAAAATTTATTTAAAATATTACCTTTGAACTTTATCTTTTGCTTTCTTCCAGTTTGATGGATTTCGCAATTTCTTTCGGCCTTTACCAGGTGTAGCAAGACAAAATGAGTCTTCCATATCACAATGTGTGTAAGACTCTTTATATTAACAAATTTTTAACAAAAACAGCACAACGTACAAACAAAATCGATGTACCTATTCATACCGCAGTCAAAACAAAACTAAACCATAAAAATATTATTTGTGGAACACATGCCTGTAAGATCTCGCGGAACAAAACAGTTTTGATTCCGCGTATTATTACTGTGGTATAAGTGTAAATGGAAGAAAAGAGTTTTGAAAACGTTGCAGATTAATGGATTAAGACACGCTTGAAACATTATTTACATAGGATTAAAAAAGTTTTGCTACCGTTACTACTAAGGCAATTTCTTTGGGATTTATCAAGTTTTGAGGCCAAATAAATTTGACATCTTATGTCAAACGTCTTAAAGAAGACAGCGCCATACATATGTCATTTTTGAATAAAAACGGATTTAAGCAGTTTTGCAACTGAACCCTCGTTTCTACTTTAAACTATTATTAAATTTGAAGAAAATCCTTAATTTTTAAAATTCTTTTTCAAGTTCTTCCATTGTGCTAACTTTTAAGGTTTCTGGTCTAGAATAATGTTTTTACTCTTTAATCCTCAGGCATTCTATTATGTTACTGTAAAAAAATTACTAAAATATTTTCAGCAGTTCCCATGTCCACTAATGTATGAAAATCTCAGATAGAAGAAACGTTTTAGTATGGAATTATTGCAAAAGAAACACATTTTCTTATACAAAAGCCCTTTTAAGACATTGCCAATTATTTCTTAAGCATATTTACTATGAAAATTGACCAAAAAAGTGCCTCAACCAAAGGTGTCCTAAGTTTTAAAACTTTTTGTCCAGAACGAGGTTTTTACACTCAAATTCAGCCTTATAAATTTGATTTTATTACTGTGAAAAAATTATGAAAATCTTCACATTGGTTCCTAAATTATACCCAAAAATGTCTCCATTAATGCACAAATATCTTCATGTTGCAATGTGAATTACAACTACAAATTTGGCGGCTTTTGGACCCTGATGGATAAAATTGCGTCTTACTCAGGAAGTGTTTGAGGTACGAAAAACGTTTTAGTATGGAATTATTCTAAAGGAAATACATTTCCTTGGACAAAAGCCTTTTTAAAGCATTTCCAATTATTTCTCACGAATATTAGGAATTTACTATAAAAATTGACAAAAAAAATGTGCCTCAACCAAAGGTGTCCTAAGTTTCAAAACTTTCTGTCCAGAAGGATGTTTTTTCTCTCAAATTTATCCTTGAAAATTTGATTTTATTACTGTAAAAAAATTATCAAAATCTTCACATTGGTTCCTAAATTATACCCAAAAATGTCTCCATTAATGCACAAATATCTTCATGTTGCAATGTGAATTACAACTACAAATTTGGCGGCTTTTGGACCCTGATGGATAAAATTGCGTCTTACTCAGGAAGTGTTTGAGGTACAAAAAACGTTTTAGTATAAAATTATTCTAAACGAATAACATTGCCTTGGACAAAAGCCTTTTTAAGAGATTTCCAATTATTTCTCAAAAATATTAAAAATTTACTATGAAAATTGACAAAAAAAAATTTCTTCAACTAAAGGTGCCCTAAGTTAATTTTTTGTCCAGAACGACGTTTTTACCCTTAAATTCATCCTCAAGATGCCATTTTATTACTATAAAAAAATGATGCAAATATTCACATTGGTTCCTAAGTTACACCGAAAAATGTCCATTAATGCACAAATATCTTGATGATGTTGCAATATGAGTTAAAAAAATTCAATTTTTGACCACATTAGATTTCTCAACTTTGATTTTTCAACATGGGTCAAAAACTTTAAAATCTCGATTTCTGGATAGTAATCAATGACTTTACAGTCTCCTAAATGACTTTTAAAAACACCGACTTTTTTTTAAATTTATCCATTTCCAGAAACCTTTAACTCATAAAATGGATAAATGAGTTATAATTGAATTTAAGAGAATTCTTTAAATTTGAAAACTCATCTCCTTCATCAATCTATATAATATTGCTCAATCATCAATAAATTTCGACCAACACAATTTAACAATACCTGAATATTATCTGAAAGAAACTAACATTTAGAAAATTTTAATTATTTTTTAAATATTATATGGTTGGTTTGTTTATAGCAAAATTCTCAAATTTTTTAAATTTATCGTAAAATTGCTAAAGTAATTTTGATAGTCCAGGTTTTCTATTAAATTTATTCTAAGCAAGCTTTTCTGGAAATAGAATTTATTGGGAAATTATGTCTCTATGAACTCTGTTGTGCATCCTCTAAAACAAACTTGAATTAGAACAATTAAATTCCAAATATAGAATTTCACTCTATTAATCAATGGTCATTTAATACGTCCATCCATAGTAATTTTTTTTGCCAAAAAACAAATAAATTTATATCCAAGCAAACAATTCTACCCTATTGCATAGTCTATTAGTAGTGGCTCATATGTTTTTTAAGCCAAACAATGAGAACTTGGCAAAAACATTAAATATTTCATAAAATTTTTCAAGATTTCATAAAATCTTGGTAAATTGAATCATTAGTTCATTGGTTTCGACACATTAAATTCTACTCTGTAAACCGCTAATTTATCAAAAAGTTTTCCTTAAAATGGTTAAACATGTAAACACATGTTTTTTGCGTGTGAAAAAGGTTCACTTGGAAACTCATATCTTTCATCTGGGTGGTGTTTGATATCTGAAAATAAGTTTCAATAAACACTTGAATTAATTTATATTTTACTCTATAAACAGCTGATTTATCAATAAGCTTTCCTTTAAATGACAAAATATCTCATAACAGTTTTCTTGGGAAGTAGATTTGTTTAAGAATTCATGCTCCTCATCGATTTGTATATTGCATTGAGTGAGCCACTGTTTTTCATATGATTCACTCTTAAATTCCTAAACCAGGCATTTTATAGCAACACTGACAATATAATTAAATTCACCATTTTCTGATGTTATTTTAGGTTCAGATTAGCATTTCAAAATAGCGGTTTCATTTTTTGGAATCTGGTTCATTTTGTCTCTGTTCTCTAACTGGATTTAGATGTGCAGTTAATCTGTTCGTATCAATTTATGTAGTACAATATCAGAAAGCGGTTGTTTATCAATTTTGTCTTGTTTATGATAACAGTGTCGTGGGCACATTGTATCGTATTTATGTATTCTCCATTTATTTGACTTAAAGAAACAGTCAAATTAATGATTATGTATTATAGAACTCTTTTCAATAAGTCATTGCTTCTTCAATAAACTTATTGAAAAATGGACTAAGCCAAAAGAAGCAGCAGCAGTTTTTTTATTATTATATGAAAATCACATTTCACTTCCTGAAAAACACTTAATAAAGATATATAAATATATGCCCTAGAAGTATATAATTTTTTTCAATAAGCCATTGATTTTTCAATAAGTTTATTATAGGGCAAACTGATTTAAGTGTTATTTGCAAATTCACTTTCTCAATCGATTTATACTTTAACTATCAGAAATTTCATAAGAGATCGGTATATTTGATAATTCTTGCTCATGGACAAGAAAATTATTTCTCTTTTACCCTATATAGTCTGATCCGTATATTTCCTATAGGATTCAACTAACGCTAGACTATATAGCTAAAATAATAATATTTTACAAATTTATAGTATTTGGCTTTATATAAGCAATATATTATTCTTCCAGTAGCGTATATAAGTCATCATAGAACTTCATGTAACCATTCCATAGCTTTAAACAATAATTTGGTTAAAAGTCACATATCATGGCTATCATATCACAAAAAGCTTAGAAGAAATATATTATTTGTTGTCCTTCTCTATATATTTAAAAGCAATCGGTTTTATGCCAATTATAGTGATTTACGCCAAACTAAACCTCGGAGAATCTTAAAGAATAATTATTAAAAAATAACATCGATCAAGGCAATTTTACAAGGAATTTTTTGGACCACGCATTTTTTGCCAATGACATTAGTGCGCCTTTTAGTCACGTCATTTATTAAATTTTAAATAGACTCGTTTAATTAATGAGATAAAAAAATACAAACAAAGCAATACTACTTTTAATAGACTCGTTTACTTATTAGTTTACGCAAAGAACCTTAGAAATATGTATTGTAAATTAGCTTTAAACCCATGCTCAAGTCTTTCTTTTATTTATTTATTGGCACTTCACTTTTCTATAGTGCGTTCGTTATTATACATATAAGTTTTAACATGTTTTCTCTCTATTTTAGAAGTTATTGTTTTTTTTTTTAATTATTATATTGTTATCGTATTCATCAGGTCCTAAAGAAATCTATAGACTTAGGTATATTTTAATAGAATATGCTAATATATTTTCGAATTGAATTCTGTGCCTACCTATTTTAGGTTAGCTCTTTTATAGCGTACGGTTTAATATAGCGATGTCAAAACTATAGGTTTATCCCTGTCCTGCCAATTATTCTTATATGATAAGTAAACAGGGATAGAGAAGATGCGTTCGCTAAAACCCAAATTGAGTTACTCAATTGAGGCGTCAAAAATCGTTTTATTAGTCTTCTCTTTAGGGTTAGATCTTGTGATATTAGTGAGTCGATAAGAAATTTTTAGTAAGAATTAAAATTTAAAAAAATGCGCGTAATTCGGTTTGGGTTTTAGTGGATTTTCCCGGTTTCGACGTTGGCACGATTAAACTTTCTTTTTAAATGAAACTATACGATAGTCTCAAAAAAAAACAAAGCGCTCTGTACACAAACTGTTAAAACTTGAAATAGAAATTAGTTTAATACTAAAAATTTGCGTTTTTTTTTTGGGGTTAGTTTTAAATTTCCCGCCTAAAATGGGGTTTTTTTATGTACATTTTTAAGTTTATTTGCAGCCCTCAAGTTCGGTGTTAATGGTCTGTAAAGGAGCAGAAATAAAAATCAATGTTTTTTACAGTTAATAAGTTTATATCCCCTAAAGGCTCTTAGAGGGAGTTGGTGTAAATTGGGACATTTTTTACAAAAATTTTGCCCTCCATCTTGAGGCTTTATTTAGGTGGAAAATTTTATTATGCAATTTAAATATAAAATTTTATTAAACTTGCTCTATATTCCCCCAGTTTCCCATATAAGGGCCTCACTAATTGATCAATTATTATTAGTTATTGTAAGTACAACAAAGCAAAATATTTAAATTTTGAATCTTCCAAAATTATATCTTATACGGTGTAATGCCTTGAAGAAAATTATTACAAAAAATAGATACTTTTAATTGAATCGGTGAGTTCGAAAACCATAGATGTCCAAAATCCGCGTTTCGAGAAAATCAATAAAAACCTTTTAAAGCTAAAACTACTTAGCATAGACCATCGGCATGCATAGAAAAGTTGTAGATCTCATGGTTGGCAATGTGTTTTTAAGGGTAGTTTTTCAGAAAAAAAAATGAACTACCAATGACAGATCAAAAGGAGGGACGGACTTGTATGGTTTTTGAACTCAATTCTGTATATAAAAAGATATAGGTAAACATTTATTGATTTTTTATATATTTATTCTATACAGAGGAAAAATACAACTTGAAAACTAATATCTCAATCATTTTAATCATCATTTTCAGCGTTTGTAGTTTTCCATGACGTGATGTGGTAATAAAATTCCAATGCTTCACCTTGGGTATAATAATGACTTATACCTTCTTGACGTCCAGATTTTTTTTTCATTATTCGGAACAGGTTCTTTATATGCCTTATTATTGGGCAGAGGTGGGCTGTTCTTATGTTCTTTGAGCAATTTAAAAGTTTGGGAGTGTAAACCATCTATATATTCCCACGTTTTAACATATCCTGGATTTGAACTTTAATACAGGAACTGCCTATAGTTTGACACAGCAAACGTTTCCTTCTTAGCACCGGTACCTCGAGTACTACATATTTTTTTATAGTAATCAGGCCACCAGTTCTTAAAATTAGTAATATCAGTGTATCGGATCTGCTTCACAGTAAATGGCTGCTTGTTCCTGGAAGTCATCATATTCTTCTAGAGTGTAAATTCGATCATGTTTTTTAAAATTCCGTTTAGCACAGCCAAAATCCTGGTCACAAGGCAAAAACGAATGGCCTCTTACTGGAAAATAGTGATAAATTTTGTTAAATCTTTTAGTTGCCTGTAATGCTAAGAGGAAACGAACCATTGTTTGGTTTCGGTTCTGCCCTGCACATCCATCGGAAAATAAATGCAGTTGAGTGATTTCAGGGAGCATATGTTTCATTATGTAATCATTAGGAAATGTACACACTTCATTAGGTCCCTTTTGACCTTGACCTTCAGGGTAAGTATAAAAATGGCCAGTATTATCCTTAAGGTTGTGTATTTGGAATGCGAATACCCAGAGCTGCCTAAAATGAAATATTTCCTGGACCGGAATATGCGGGAGTGGCATGTTTTGCATATAATCAAAGGCTAGTCCCATCACTTCTGGTCGTTCAGTACAAAGGGTTTGCACTTCTTTAATGCCCGCCTTTTATGAACTATAAGTTCAGCTGCGACCACTCTCTTTGCGTTATCGTTAAGGTTATAACATCTTTAAGCCTCGTTCCATGTCTTTCGCACTCCGAACATACATCAGCCTGGGGTCTTCCGAACTTCAACTTGAAGTTTTCGTTGAAATACTTTAAATAGAATTCGTATTTAACTAAGTTTTCAAACTCTGGATATTTTTCGACAAAAAGGCTATGCATTTTCTTTACAGTCAAAGATGCATCTAAATAACGTACGGTTTTGGAGGAATAATGTGAAAGTTTGACCGGACACGCTTGAATGTGCTCTTTAATTTTTTGAGTCCATTCATGTACGAGGTCTATTATTATGCCTAGCCTAGCCTGGTGTTCAGGCGCTGAACTTGACATTGCGATATGGCATGAAGACTTGTAAATGCCTGTTTGCATACGGAAATTCTATTTGAGCCTTTTAAGACAAAGTACGAAAAATTTGATTTTCTTTCTTGCTTTCTTGGTTAGCTTCCATTAGTCCTTGTAAATAATTATCTTATTCATTTTTTGTCGTACGGCTAAGTAGATTAGTTAACACACTTTTTCTTTCTTCCTCAGTAAACTGTTCCATGCATTTCTTTGTACAACTAAAAAATAAAACAGCTATTTTGATTTAAACCCAACTTGTTGCTAAAATTTACTAACCTGACTTATCCCTGACTAGCAGTACTTCGGGTGTAAGCGCATTATAAGTACATTGAGTGTATTTATTATGCGCTAAAAAAACTAACCATACTAACCCAAATTCCTATACAAAAATATTTATTTGCTCAAAAAAAAAATCAATAAATTAAGATAAAAAAAAATTAAGTCCACTAGGTTATCAAACAATATACGTATAATGCGTTCTTCCGAATTGCTGCTAGTCAAAGTGTTAAACTTATTAACTTGCCTACACGCAGGGCCTACAGTCTTAGCATTGACATGTTTACCCGTCTTAGAAACATATGTCTGACCTTGCAAACGTGCTGTTTTTATTGCTGGCACTACTAGTTTCACTAACTTCTTCATTATCACTGGATGACACAATTTTACCTTAAATTGTTAATAAAACGCTGCTACTAAGCTATTTTTTATGATAAACATACACACGAAGTGAATGCTGTGCGTGCAAATAAGCAACTGGCCACTATTTTGTTTAAAAACCGTACGACATGGACATGTACGGTTTTTCTCCTCACTAGCAGCCGTGCTACGTTAACGACTAAGTATCTAGTACGGTTTTTAAGCTCAATCGATAAAAAGACCAATTTTAAACAAAATGGCTATCTTAAAAAAGTCAAATTTTGGACGGTTTCCGAACTCACCGATTCAATTATTATGCTGATATTACTTAACGCCTGTGAAATACAGTATATAAATTACAAGTATAAAAAATTAAAATAAATATAAACTTTACTAGTATATATGCTGTAGTTTACATGCTCTTCAGATTGGAATTTTTAGTGGAGATATTTTTTGCAAACTTTTCATTACATTTTTGTCATTTTAATTAATTATTTGAATAGCACTTATCTAATGTAAATTTCAATGATGATTTGTTTATAATTCAATGTTCACATCACTTTTGGAAATATTATAATCATTTTTGATCATAAGTGTAAAGGGATGTGACGTGACGATCACCATATATAAAATAATAGAATTAAAAATTTTTATGTTATCTTAAAATTTCAATTGGAATAATTTAAATTGGCTCTTTAAGACATTAATCGTAATTTTTTCGATTTGATTTAATTGACAATAAATAAAAATCAAAGCACTTAATCAGATTAGGGATATGTTAGTAGATCCAGGATATGATGTAAGTGAATATTTTTAAAAAAAATTGTACTTTCAATAAAAAAATCTCAGTTTTTGTAATATGTTTCCCAGATATTTAAAAATTACAAAACTTCATTGTTTTAAAATTTTGAATTTTTGGGATAAATAGTTTCAAAAAAATTATAAATTTTTAATTATTTCAATTATGTTTTTTAAATAAAAATTCTCATAAAAATTTTCAAATAGTCACTTAAAATGCGCAAATTAAAATTTACGAAAATAAATAAAAATTTTGCTTGCTGGACTGAATTATTAACTAAAATAAAAAGTTTATTACAATCTTGTATTTTAATTCAGAAATTTAAAGTATAAATTTAATTTTTATTATTTTCTATAATTCTAAGTAATTAAATTTCAATTTAAAAAAGAATAATAATATATAATAATAATAATAATAATATGTTTATTTAGCATATTTGCTTTATACATGGTAACAAGGCAAGATTCGAGAAACTACAAACTCATAATTAACAATATAAAACCTAAAACTAGTGTGTTAAAAAGTGTCAAGATAAACTCTTTTTTATAGAAAAAGTACCCAGAATATTTAATAATTATTATTATTTTGTAAAAATTCGCAAAAAATATTAAGTTTAAAAAAAAAAATTTAAAAAAAAATTTTTAAGGTGTCCGAAAAAGCTTCAAAAACTTAGGATTTATAAATGAAAAGTACCTGGAATAAATAAAATTGTAGTAATTATTTTATCAAAATAATCAAAAAATAGAAAAAAAAAACACTAGAAAAATCAAAGATTAAATTAAGGTATTATTCCGATATGCATATTTGTGATATTTATTATGACAAAAATAAAGCGCATAAGGCTTAATCTACCCAAAATAAACTCAAAAAATATAAAGTATTATGGAACAAATGCCTGGAATAGATAAGATTTCAAATACGAAAATTTTAAAAGAAATTAAAAAAAAGAGACAAAAAAGTATAAAAAGGCAAATTTATTTTAATTTTATTTAATTTTGTCTTTTTTATTTTTTTATTTGAGTATTTAAATTAAAATTTAAAAAAATATATATTTTCATTTAATACACAGCAAAAATTTACAAAAAAAAAGACGATAAACCATTTTTTTGCTTCTTGGTCTTTACCCTTCTATTATTAAGTAGAAAAAAATAAAAGCACAAAAAAAAATTTTAAGTATGTTAAATTTCGCAATATGGTGAAAGGCATATGTAACATCTTTGTTCTTTAATGAAAGATAATAAAATTTTATTTTCCGAAGGTCTATAGCATTTTTAATAATTTCTTGGTATTTAAAAAAATTCTTTATATTTTCTAGAAATTTGGAGCGTTATTTTATAACTAAAAAATATTCAAATAATTAGCTTTTCTTTACTTTATCACTTTTAAAAGAGTTTTTTTCACGTTTTACTTAAGGTTATGTGAGAAAAGCATAAATACAAAAACTATAGATTTTTTTAACACCTTTAATTTTCCTAAAAAGTATTTTTTTAAAGGCAATTATTTTCTGCAAAAAAAAACGTTTTTTATTAATTACCCTTACCCCCCCACCCACCCCATACAACTTACCAGTAAGAAATTGTTTTCAAACATCATTTTTTTCCAAAAATATACGCATGAATAACTGATTTCGTCATTAATATCTAATCTATTAACACAGTTTGTTTATTTAAATTTGTTATAATTTTAAATATGTATGTTAATAAATATTTAATACAAAAACAGTGCCAATAGATCGGATATTATTGACGAAAAACGGTGATTTTTGAAAAGAATTTCTTACTGCGCAAATATTTAGGGTGGGTGGGGGGTGGGTATGGGTTGTGTTAATGATAAACAATGTTTTTGCAGAAAATATATATTCAATACTTAATTAAATAACACTGTTTATTTAAATTTGATAAATACTTAAATATAAATATTTAATATAAAACAAGGTTATTTGATTGGGTAAGATGGATGAAAAACAGTGATTTTTCAAAAGAATTTCATCAAATATTTGAAGTGTAGTAATCGAGTCTAAAAACCAGATATGTAAATCCCGCGTCAATTTTTTTAAATGTTGAAATGTTGAAATTCTAATTACCCTTACCCCCCCACCCACCCCATACGACTTACCAGTAAGAAATTGTTTTTAAAAATCATTGTTTTCCAAAAATATACGCATGAATAACTGATTTCGTCATTAATATCTAATCTATTAACACAGTTTGTTTATTTAAATTTGATGCAATTTTGAATATGTATGTTAATAAATATTTAATACAAAAACAGTGCTAATAGATGGGATATTATTGACGAAAAAAAGGTTATTTTTCAAAAGAATTTCTTATTGGGCAAATATTTGGGGTGGGTGGGGGGGTATGGGTTCTGTTAATGATAAACAATGTTTTTGCAGAAAATATATATTCAATACTTAATTAAATAACACTGTTTATTTAAATTTGATAAATATTTATATATACATATTTAATATAAAACAAAGTTATTAGATTGAATAAGATGGATGAAAAACAGTGATTTTTCAGAAGAATTTTATCAAATATTTGAGGTGTAGTAATCGAGTTTAAAAACCAGATATGTTATTAATGATATACGTATATTCTACAGTTTAATAAATATAACTTGACCATAAATGGTTGATAAATATACCAAAACGAAAAAATGTTTGAAGAAATATATATTTACCGATAATAATATATGATGTCTTTCTTGGGAATCCTAGACTCATAATTTAGCTTCAATTTTCAGAAACATGTCTAGGACTACTTGAAAGATTATTCCAGGCACGTAAGTAACAGAGATTCCTCTAATAGTCTTTCAAATTGCTTATCAAGGTCATTAGGGTCAAAAAAGCAGTAAGTGGACTTAATCGTTGTAATCCTATACTCTTAATTTAGCTTCCAATTCTTGGAACAGGTCTAAGACTTCTCGAAAGAAAGTTCCAGACCCTCGAAAGTGTTTAAAATCCATCATTGTTTCTCATTTATCTTTCTTCTTCCCCTTAAATACTTAAGTAAATAGAAGTAAAAATACATAAGAGATAAGCAAAATAAATAAAAGTCTCTTGATTTTAGGAACCCCTAAGGACAACATATTATGAGACGTCTACGTCACGTATGTACTTTAACGTAAAGAAAAAACAATGACCATTCAAAAAAAATCGATTGAAAGTGGATTTATCCCCGAAATAAATGATTTACGCTATTTTTTTCTGAGTTAAAAAACAACCCTAAGAAACCTATAGAAACAAAAATGTAACTACTGCGTTTCATAACTGTCTATTATTAAATAAAAGGTTTGTTCGTTCCATAATAAAGTGACAAAAGCGAACTTGAGTTACAGCTTAAACAAACCGAATTGTTTATATATAGAAAGCGTCTAACATGCGCGTGCTGTTATCTCCCTCTTTAGTGGCTGTTGTCAAATCATAAATATTTGATTACTTTATTATTTCATGGAGTTAAATTATTAATTAGTCCCTTTTGATTCCAGATAGTTGAGTCTCGACTTATTTATTTCAGATGTTGTCGGTGAAATTATAATTTTTTCTTTTTATTCCAGGCAACTGGGTCATAGATTTCTGATTATTTTGTTATTTCAGGCAGTAGAGTCGTTAGGTTTTCCTTTTGGTTTGAACCAGTTGAACCCTGGAATATTCCCCCTTTGTTTAAGACAAGATTATTTTTTTTTTGTCCAGGCAATCGATTCGTAGCATTTTGCTTGTTATTCCAGACAGTTAAACTCTAAATTATTATTTATTAATTCAAGGCACTTGAACCTTGAATTATTCCTCTTTTATTCCAATTAGTTAAACCATGACTTTAATCCTTTTTTATTTCAGAAATTAAAGTCCATAAACGTATATATATATATATATTTGTTTCAGAGAATTGATCTGTACATATTTTCCTTTTATTCCAGGCAATTGTGTAAAATAAATTTCTCATCTTTTTTATTCCAGTAAAGTCGTCTCTTTATTACAGATACATGAGTTCATACCCTCTTTTAATCCAGATAGGTGGGTCTATAAATTTACAATTATTTTGTTGTTCTTATTAATATACCAATAGTTTGAAAAAACCTTATTCTTAAACTTAGATAATAAAAATTTGTCTAGAACAAAAACTGATTTTTTTTTAAACGTATCTAAAAAAATTGAATTTTCACTTATTCATACAAAAACTATAGATTTTTTATCAATCTTTCTAAAAAGTATTTTTTTTCTAAGCAATTATTTTCTGCAAAAAAATCGTTTTTCATTAATTACCCTTAACCCCCCACCCACCCTACACAACTTACCAGTAAGAAATTGTTTTCAAAAATCATTGTTTTCCAAATTTATACGCATGAATAACTGATTTCGTCATTAATATCTAATCTATTAACACAGTTTGTTTATTTAAATTTGTTATAATTTTAAATATGTATGTTAATAAATATTTAATACAAAAACAGTGCTAATAGATCGGATATTATTGACGAAAAACGGTGATTTTTCAAAAGAATTTCTTACTGGGCAAATATTTGGGGTGGGTGGGGGGGGTAAGGGTTGTGTTAATAAAAAACAATGTTTTTGCAGAAAATATATATTCAATACTTAATTAAATAACACTGTTTATTTAAATTTTATAAATACTTAAATATACATATTTAATATAAAACAAGGTTATTAGATTGGATAATATGGATGAAAAACAGTGATTTTTCAGAAGAATTTCATCAAATATTTGAGGTGTAGTAATCAAGTTTAAAAACCAGATATGTACATCCCGCGTCAATTTTTTTAAATGTCGAAATTTTCACCCTTTTGTAAACAGAACCGTATATGATATACGTATATTCTACAGTTTAATCAATATAACTTGACCATATACGGTTGATAAATATACCAAAACTAAAAAATAGGTGAAGAAATATACATTTACCGATAATAATATATGATGTCTTGCTTGGGAATCCTAGACTCATAATTTAGCTTCAATTTTCAGAAACATGTCTAGGAATACTTGAAAGATTATTCCAGTAACAGAGATTCCTCTAATAGACTTTCACATTGCTTATCAAGTTCATTAGAGTTGAAAAAGCAGTAAGTGGACTTAATCGTTGTAATCCTATACTTCTGATTCAGCTTCCAATTCCTGAAAGAGGTCTGAGACTCCTTGGAAAAATGTTCCAGACCCTCGAAAGTGATTAAAATCCATTAACAAATAATCATTGTTTCTTATTTATCTTTCTTCTCCCTCTTAAATACTTAAGTAAATAAAAGTAAAAATACATAAGAGATAAGCAAAATAAATAAAAATCTCTTGATTTTAGGAACCCCTAAGGACAACATATTATGAGACGTCTACGTCACGTATGTACTTTAACGTAAAGAAAAAACAATGACCATTCAAAAAAAATCGATTGAAAGTGGATTTATCCCCGAAATAAATGATTTACGCTATTTTTTTCTGAGTTAAAAAACAACCCTAAGAAACCTATAGAAACAAAAATGTAACTACTGTGTTTCATAACTGTCTATTATTAAATTAAAGGTTTGTTCGTTCCATAATAAAGTGACAAAAGCGAACTTGAGTTACAGCTTAAACAAACCAAATTGTTTAAATATAGAAAGCGCGTACAATGCGCGTACTGTTATCTTCCTCTTTAGTGGCTGTTGTCAAATCATAAATTAATTAAGAGTTAAAGAATTAATTAGTCCTTTTTAATTCCAGATAGTTCCGACTTATTTATTTCAGACGTCGTCGGTGAAATTATTGATTTTTTTATTTATTCCAGGCAACTGGGTCATAAATTCCTGATTATTTTGTTATTTCCGGCAGTAGAGTCGTTAGATGTTCCTTTTGGTTTAAACCAGTTGAACCTTGAAATATTCTTTTTTTGTCCAAGACACGATTCATGATTTTTTTTTTATTTTAGACAATCGATCCATATGTTTTCTTTTTGTTATTCCAGACAGTTAAATTCAAGGTACTTGGGTCTTGAATTATTCCTCTTTTATTCCAATTAGTTAAACCATGATTTTTTTTCTTTTTTAATCCAGATAATGAAATCCATAAATTCATATTTATTGTTTTGTTTCAGGAAGTTGATCTGTACATTTTTTCCTTTTATTCCAGGCAATTAATCCGTGAAATATTCTTTATGAAGTTAACGCATAAAAAATCCTTTTTTTATTTTATAAGTCTTATTAATTAAAGCTAGGATTATTTTGTTGTGCCAGGCATTTAATCCATGAACTATTCATCATTTATTCCAGGCATTTGTGTAAAATAAGTTCCTCATTTTTTTATTTCAGTAAAGTCATCTCTTTATCACAGATACATGAGTTCATACCCTTCTTTTAATCCAGATAGGTAGGTTTGTAGTATTTTATTGTTCTAATTAATATTTGCACGAGTATTTTGTTGTTCTAATTAATATACCAATAGTGTGAAAAAACTGTATTTTTAAATCTAGACAATCAAAAGTTGTCTAGAACTAGAGATGAGCGATATTTCACTATCGGTGATTTCGTCACCGTAATTTGTAAATCGCCAATAACGGCGGTGACTGAAATATTCATATCACGGCGACCCCTGATTTCGAGATACCTGTTACCGTTCCAATAGTGTTTATTGTCATGGAACGACTTCATGCTAAATGCGTATGATAGAATTCTATGAGTGATGACTGATATTTTTACAGCTTTTAACCACAGCCCGGCCATTTGGCCCGCAACCAGGCGACTCCTTAAATGTAATATCAAAAATACAGTGATCACGATCACCGTTTAAAAGAACGGTGATTGCCGAATCACGGTCGCTAATCACGCCGTTCCTAATAAATCACCGGATCGCTCATCTCTATCTAGAACCAACAACTTAAATTTTTTTCAAAGCTTATGACTTATCTTAATAAAACTGAATTTTCACTTATTTACGATAAAAAATGGAACAATTACTGCAATTTTCATAGCGATACAAAAACTGTAGATCACCTATAATTTTTTTAAAAAGCATTTTTTTCTCAGACAATTATTTTCTGCACAAAAAACGTTTTTTATTAAACCTACCCTTACCCCCCCCACCCACCCCACACAACTTACCAGTAAGAAATTGTTTTCAAAAATCACTGTTTTCTAAAATAATACGCATGAATAATAGTTGGTTTCGTCGTTAATATCTTATCTATTAACACAGTTTGTTTATTTAAATTTAATGTAATTTTAAAATGTGTATATTAATAATTACTTAATACAAAATTAGTGCTACTAAATTGGATATTGTAGCCGAAAAAACGGTGATTTTTCAGAATAATTTCTTACTGGGCAAATGTTTGGGGTGGGTGGGGGGTGTAAGGGTTGTGTTAATCAAAAAAAAATGTTTTTTCAGAAAATATATATTCAATATTTAATTTAAAAACACTATTTATTTAAATTTGTTATATTTTATATATAAGTATTTAATATAAAACAGCGTTATTAGATTGGATAATACGAACAAGAAATAGTGATTTTTCAGAACAATTTCATCAAATACATTTTTAATGCCAAAATTGTCACTCTTTTATAAACAGAATCGTATATGATTTACGTATATTCTACACTTTAATAAATGCACTTTGACTAAAAATTTACTAAAAAATTATTGAATAAGTCCTGAACTCATAATTTAGCTTCAAATTTCTGAAAGAGGTCTAAGATTACTTAGAAGAATATTCCAGACCCTCGAAAGTGATTAAAATTCATTAATAGATTTTTTTTTATTTATTTTATATTTATTTGATAAAAAAAAAATCAATTGCTTCACCTTCAAAAATACTTAAATAAATAGAAGCAAAAATACATAAGAGATAGGCAAATTTAATAAAAATCTCTTGACTTTAGGAATCCCTAAGGACAACATATTATGAGACAAAACAAAAGTAAAAAACTCCAAGTCAGGGTCTCATTAAACATATGTATATATATATAAGTTCTTAAAAAGCCACACGTGTTTCGCACCTATCGGAGCATCATCAGGCCTTAAAGTAAATAAAAAAAGTATAAAAAGAACGCTTATAAAATACGGTAAAAAAACTTTTTATCTAGATATCTTTAGCATATTTTATAAACGTTCTTTTGGTACTATTTTTATTTACTTTAAGGCCTGATGGTGCTCCGATAGGAGCGAAACACGTGTAACTTCTTAAGAAATTATGTATACATATGTTTAATGAGACCCTGACTTGGAGTTTTTTTACTTTTGTTTTTTTGTGTGGTGCTCTTGGAGAAAGAATGGATGATATGTTCCAATATTATGAGACATCTACGTCACATATGTACTTTAATGAAAAAAAAAACAAGATTGAAAGTGTATTCATCCCCTTAATAAATGATTTACACCATTTCCTTCTGAGATAAAAAATAACCCCTAAGAAACCCACAGAAACAACAATGTAATTAGTGTGTTTCTTAATTACTGTCTATTATCAAATTAGGTTTGTTCGCGCTATAATAAAGTGACAAAAGCGAACTCGGATTTCGGCTTAAACAAACCGAATTGTTTAAATATAGAAAAAGTGTAACATGCGCGTACGGTTATCTCCCTCTCTCGTGAGGCCATTTTTACGTCGTATTCGCTCGATTTTAATAGTTTGTACGTACGTATGAGCGCGATGAACAGCTTTTTTCCTGTGTGAACGACGTTTTTCGGGTATAAAAGGTGCCGGTGCGTCCATTAATTTTTTAATTTCCTCTCGTTTTCGTTAAAATACACTTTTCTTCTGTTGTCTAAGCAGTTTTGGACCCCATTAAATTTTAATTAAAGCAAAGGTAAGTGGACGAGATTATTTACGTCATTTTGTGGTTATGTGTACAGGCTTGGAATGGATGTTAATTTTTGTTTTAATAGAATAGTCTGGTCTGATTGTGTGTTTTGCCTTGTTACATCTATTAAAGTTTAACAATTCTTTGAACGTGTTGCTTATGAAACTATATACAGAAATATTATGTAAAATCATAGGACAATCATACCTCAAATATTCTGTAGAGAACTTTAGATTTTAATTGTAGAGAATTTTTGTAATTTAATTGATCTGTTCCAGGCAGTTAAGTTTTTTTTCAGTTTTTAGGCAATAAAAGTAATTTTTGTGTCTCTTTCAGACATTTTTCTGGATACTTGAAGTCAATTTTTTAAAATTTTCCCTACAGTTCCTTCTGGGAAAATGACCGAATTTGGGTTGGGATAAGTAATTTTTTAAATTAATTTTTAATTTCCCGAAAAATATAAGAAATTATGTAAAATACTCCCAATACACAAGAAAATAACTGTTATGTAAGGATAAAATAATCTTATGGATTTATAAAAGTTATAAAATAGAAAAATTGCTTGAGATCTGAAAAGAATTAAAAAACAGACTCTCCAAAGTAAAAAGTTTTTTAAAGAATCTAAAAATTTGGCTTTAAATGCCTGGAATAAAATTTGAAAAATATCCCAAAAGTCTGGAAAGAAGGAATAAATTAATATTTTAACTGGGGACCCCATTAAATTTTAATTAAAGCAAAGGTAAGTGCACGAGATTATTTACGTCATTTTGTGGTTATATGTGCAGGTTTGGAATGGATGTTAATTTTTGTTTTAATAGAATAGTCTGGTCTGATTGTGTGTTTTGCCTTGTTACATCTATTAAAGTTTAACAATTCTTTGAACGTGTTGCTTATGAAACTATATACAGAAATATTATGTAAAATCATAGGATAATCATACCTCAAATGTTCTGTAGAGAACTTTTAGATTTTAATTGTAGAGATTTTTTGTAATTTAATTGATCTGTTCCAGGCAGTTAAGTTTTTTTTCAGTTTTTAGGCAATAAAAGTAATTTTTGTGTCTCTTTCAGGCATTTTTCTGGATACTTGAAGTCAATTTTTTAAAATTTTCCCTACAGTTCCTTCTGGGAAAATGACCGGATTTGGGTTGGGATGAGTAATTTTTTAAATTAATTTTTAATTTCCCGAAAAATATAAGAAATTATGTAAAATACTCCCAATACACAAGAAAATAACTGTTATGTAAGGATAAAATAATCTTATGGATTTATAAAAGTTATAAAATAGAAAAATTGCTTGAGATCTGAAAAGAATTAAAAAACAGACTGTCCAAAGTAAAAAGTTTTTTAAAGAATCGAAAAATTTGGCTTTAAATGCCTGGAATAAAATTTGAAAAGTATCCCAAAAGTCTGGAAAGAAGGAATAAATTAATATTTTAACTGGCTTGAAGAAATGACTTCAAATCCAAGAAAAACAATTAATAGGTCTTCAAATTCCTGGAAAATATTATAATAAATTATTATTTAAATAATAATTAAAATATATTTTAACCAAAACAGCTTTAACAAAAAATAAAATGAAAAAACTTCATCAAAAAATATTATTTAAAAAATAAAAAAACAATTGGGTCTTCTCGACTTTGAGAAGGTATCTCTGATTTTTCAAAAAATGCAACTGCCTGGAATGGAAAAAAAATTACTTTAAACTGTCTGGATAACAAAAACTTTACTGCTTTATAATATAGTTGCCTAAAAAATATTGAAACTCAGAATATACATAAATAATTTAAAAAAAAGTCACTATAAAGAAAGTATATACAGAAATATTATGTGAAATCATAGGACAATCCTGAGATATCCCAAAGAACATTCTTCAAATGTTCTATAGCGAATTTTCAGGTTTTAATTACTATATAGAAAAATATAATTGTTTTGGTTCTAGTGGATTTTAGGTCCTAGTATTGTCGATTTTTAACATTTTTGATTATGAAGTAGTAAAATAACCTTCTCTGGACTATTTTAAGCAAAAAGAATTGGAGGATGACAATTTTTTTCTGTAAGAAAATAATTTGAAAAAACAATGATTACAATTAATCTGTTCCAAGCAGTTAATTTTTTTTTCAGTTTTTAGGCAATGAAATTAATTTTTGTGTCTCTTTCAGGCATTTTTCTGGATACTAGCAGTCATTTTTTTAAAATTTTCCCTACAGTTCCTTATGGGAAAATGAATGCATTTGGGTTGGGTTGGATAGATTTTTAAATTAATTTTTAATTTCTTGAAAAATATAAGAATTTATGTAAAATACTCCCAATGCACAAGAAAATAAATTTTATGTATGAATAAAATAATCCCATGGATTTATAAAACTTGCTCATCATAATTTTTGAAATAAAATGAAAAAATTACTTGAGATCTGGAAAGAATAAAAAACTGACTTCGAAGTAAATTTAAGAATCTAAAAATTTGGCTTTAAATGCCTGGAATAAAATTGAAAAAGGTATCCCAAAAGTCTGGAAAGAAGGAATAAATTAATATTTTAACTGGCTTAAAGAAATGACTTCAAATATAAGAAAATTAATTATAAGGTCTTCAAATTCCTGGAAAATATTATAAAAAATTATTATTTAAATAATAATTAAAATATATTTTAACCAAAACAGCTTTAACAATAAATAAAATAAAAAAACTTCTAAATCAAAAAATATTATTATATAAAATAAAAAAATAATTGGGTTTGATTTTTGAATATTTTGAAATTTTAGTAAAAAGAATACTTATTTAAAAGAAAATGACGTCACATAAAACGCCTGAAAACAATATTTATGTTTTTTAAAAATGTGTTAAAATATGAATCTACTCTAGTTTAATTGATGATTGAAACTCGTTCTTATTAATAATTACGAGAGCATTGATTGCTTGACAAAACTTTTATAGAATATTCTTAAAGACCTTTACTGCTAAAAAAAACCTTTTTTAAGGAATATTCCCTTGAATATTTTGATTTTTATTTCATAATAATTTGTCCATAAGTTTATTACATAAAACGAATTTAAGTATACGCCAATATTACTGGGAAAGCTTTGACTGCTTAACATAATTTTTAAAGTATATTTCCTTTAATATTCTGTGCAGTTTGAGTAAAGTCCAATATTCTACTAAATTTTGCTTGAAAAGCTATGACTACTTAATAATATTTTTAAAGAATATTCCCTTGAAAATTATGTTTCTTGTGTCATAAGAATACTTCCATAAGTTTATTAGATATAAGGGCTTAAGTGCGTGGTGTGTGTGATAATCCTTGTTAGACAATTCCAATAATATTAAAAATTTATAATGAATATTCTCTTAAGTATTAAAATATTTTTTATTGTCAAACTTAAAGCCCAACGTAAATAATAAGAAAGAAAACACGTCTAAAAATAGCATTTCTTGAACTGTCTAGAATAGTGCTTTAAAAAATTAAAAGTTTCTCATAATCAATTAAATAAAAAAAAAAATAAAAAAAAGGTTTTATTGCCTGGAAAAAGATAAAAGCTACTTGGAGACAACAAAAAACTTGTTTTATTGTCTAGAAGCTAAAAATGGTTCAAATTCAAAAAAAAACATTAAAGAAAAAAACGCAACTGCCTAGAAGAGACAAAAAATTACTTTAAACTGTCTGGATAATAAGAACTTTACTGCTTTATAATATAGTTGCCTAAAAAATATTAAATAGAGATCAGAAAATACTTCAATAGTTTAAAAAAAAAGTCTTTTAACTGTACGCAAGAATTAAAAAATTACATCTGTTGCCTAGGCATACTCAAATTTGTTCATTTTCATAAAAGGAATTGTGGGAATGATAAAAAAAAGAACGGTGACTTCAAGAATCCAGAAAAATGTAGAATAACTTAAAATGCCTGGAAGAAATACAAAAATGACACTAATTGAATTAAAACTGACAAAAAACTAACTAATAATTAACTGTTTATTATTTAATTTAGAATGTCTCTAATAACTACTACATTTTTAATTAACACAGTTCTTGTAGTTAAGATTGATTTAATATTTCTATAGTTAATTTTTAAAATCGGTAACTTACTTAAATTCATCATTTTTTCTCAAGAAAGGGCATTTCAATATTTTCCAATAATTTTCTTTAACTATACATTAAATTACCTTTAGTTTTTTTTTAGTTAATTTCTCATGATTTTTTAAAATGTTTAAAAATCTAATTTTTACAAAAATTTATTAGATCTATCACCGTATAAAAAAAATCAAAATAGTCATTATTAGAAAAATCCGTTTTATTTTTAACTTTTATTTTCAATTTCTGCACCAATTTTAATGTATTTGATATAAAATTCTTTAAATATAATGTTTAAGGTCTAAAACTTCTCATATATAAATTTTCAAGATGACCTGCTCTATATAGATCAGGAAGTGTAACCTTACATCATTATGTTGATTTCCTGTAGTTTCAACTCAATTTTTAGAAATACTATTTAAGAAAAATTAGTGAAACTAACTTAATTTGATTTACAATAAAATTCTTCCTTTAAATTAAATAATTTTTATGGTCTAAAACTCCTTATGCGAGACTTTTCATGGTATCTTGCTTTATACCAGGGAGTGAACCTTACGTTAGTGTTTTTCAACTGACACTCTGTAATATAAATTTAATTAAAAAAAAACTATTTAAAATAAATTAGTAAAATCAACTGTATTAAACTCGGAATGAAATTCCTTAAATAGTGTTAAAATCTAAAAGTTCTAATGCTATACTTTTTACGGTGTCTTTAGACTAGAGATCTGCCTAATTCAAATTTAAATACAAAATAATTTTTCACATACATAAACTAAATAAATCGATAAGACATTTATACAATATTCCAGGAATGTCTTTCTATAAAGTACCCTTTAGGAATTGAAAAAAAAATTACTTAAATGCGTAATTATTCAAAAAATCCGCGCTAGATCATCATTTATAAATCATAAAAAAATAACAAAACACTCCTAAATAATAATTTATACATAAAGCATATAATAATTTATACGTAAACTTATCTATTATATAATTTAAATTGTCTCAAAATTGTAAATAACCGTGCGATAATAAATTATATTAAGTGGAAAAAATTGATTTTAACAGGGTTCATTCACTCTGTATGTAATATGTACATATAATAACATGAGGTATACATAAAACTTTATTTATGTTCTGATAATTTTTCACAATTACAATTTACAGCATTTACAACCATGAAGTTTCCAAGTTCCCAGCACGCACCCACCAAACTAAAATCCACCGCTGCCGTACAGTCCATCATAAAACACTTCACCGAACAAGTTGACCAGGAAGAAGCGTTCTACGTGTGCAACCTCAACGACATCATCGAGAGGCACGACCTGTGGAAGTACTACTTACCCAATGTGGTACCTTACTACGGTAAGTCTAGGAATAAACACTGATGGACAGTAGTAAGGGAAAGACTCCAAGTTGGTGTCACTGCAACATCGTCTATTTGATAAGATTATTTAACGAATTGTTTTGATTGATATGAACATGGTTCTTAGCCAAGATCTATAGATAGTCCTGAAATTTGAATACCCTTATCATAACATTATGACAGGGATGTTTTATCTATAATCAACAACTATATTGGCTGGAATGTTTGGAATTAGGTTCATTTCTTCTCAGTGTTTCTCATGGATATTCAAGAAATGAATGTAAGTTTTATCCATGTAAATTATTTATTTTTTCCCTATATTCAGATGTACCCTAAATTGGTTATTAGAAATGTAAGACCGAATAAACATGGTAAGTTGAACAAAAAAGAAATATAGTATACATGCAGAATAAAAAAATTACTTTATTTATAATACAAGTTGAAAAATTGATAAAAAACTGCTTGATTTATTCTCATTTTTTTAATAGTAAAGACATCTGGAATTTTTGGACAAAGGGCTTTACATACTCACTTAAGTTATGCATGGTTTTAATTAATTTTGGAAGTGTTATATGTTGCACATTTATCATAAATTTATTTTGTCTATTTTACAATAAAACTTGTTTTGTTTTATTTATGTTTATTGAATTATAAGCAAATTTTTAAATAAAAATGAATTCCTGCAAGAAGGAAAATTTCATTACAAATTTGGGGACAGATCCGATTTTTTTACACAAGTTCGAAGATGTTAAGCAAAAATTACCAAATTTGAAAAAAAAACCGATATTAATAAATTAATTAATAAATTATGGAAGATAGACAATTTTTTTAAATAATAGGTGCAAGAAAATACTAGTAAAAAAAACTAAATTTTGAAAAATCTTAAGTATTTTATAAAATTAAAAAAAGGCATTTCTTTTGGCAAAAATAAAATATTATAAACGAAAAACTATTTTTTGGGTAAAGGTCTAATTTTTCAATTTTTTAAAATCGCTACAAATTGAGAAAATAGAGGATATTTAACAAAAAAGAAGTAAACGTTTTATAAGGAAATGTTTGAAATAAGAGCTGTGTAAAAAGAGAGTATATTTATGTAAAATTAAAGGAAACTAATCTATAATAGTAGTCTAGAAACTTTCAAAAAACTGTAAACTTTGCATGTCATTAACAATTTTGTAATAAAATTAAATAATAATAATAATAATATATTTTTTATTTAGTATAAAAAATATAATAAATACATTTAAACAAAATTATATGAAAATGTAAAATTTTCATACATCTAGTACAAATTAATCTATGTGAGCAGGAGTTATCAAAAATCTATTCTGCGTTTCTTATTCCAAAATTGAATAATTTTTTTTTAATAACTAATTGAATAATAAACAAATTTTTAAATAAAAAACAAAATTCTATAACTAAATGCTCGTCGTGTCCATTTAAGTTATGCATAGTTTTATTCAAATTTGTGCCTATTTCTTATTTAATTAAAAAACCAATCTTGTCTACAGATCCATTTAAACCAACCGTTCCATTTAAGTTATATACATTTTTAATTTACTTTTTAGGTGTTATTGTAACCTAAACCTAAACAAAACAATTTTATAATCCTCAAATTGCAAAAAAAATTTAATTTTAATTTAATTAAATAGCATTAAATTCCTAAACACACAGTTCTTCATATACACTTATTCATAACATTTAATAATTGAAGTGTGTTATGTAATATTTAAAGAAAGCGAAGATTTTTTTATTAACCAATATGTTTTTTTTTTTTAATGACTATTAGGAGAATAATAAAAGGAACTAAGTCGTTATGGACATACGGATATATAAAACCCTACATTTTACAATCTAATAATTAAGGAAATGACGTCTGAATGACTGGTACGCGTTGCCACAGTACTTCTAACAACTAAGAAAATAAAATAATACTCTTTAAAAGTTGATTTAACAAAGATTATAATTAAATTATTATTTGAACCTATAAATTTAATCAACAAGCTTAATAAAGAAAATAAAATGTTAAACTAACCTCCTTTTAAAATTAAAAATCAATATTTGTCAAATATTTGAATCAATATACGAAAATCGTTTGCTTAAAGATAAAGCATTATTACTCTGATGAAGTAAAAATTAATTTAAACCACTTATTGTTTAAAATAAATATTTTTAATATGTTAATTTTTTATTGAAAATATACTAAAAATGTCTTTAAGAGAACCGATATTAGTTTAATTATATTAACAAGTTATAATAAAATTTTGGTAAAAAGAAGTTTGTTAAGAAAGCTTGTTAAATAGTAAAGACATTATTTGAACAATGCGTGGAAGTTTTTTTTTTGCTTTTTAATTATTATGTAATTTTGAAATTTATTATTTATTTATAAATGTATAAATAAAATATAAAATTTTATTACCAAGCGTTGGTTTTACTGTATTTAAAAAGACTTACTGTATCAAAATTATTAAAAGATAATTAAACAAAAATTTTGAAATTTTGGTTTTGTCTAATGCTGTTGGTACATTTTCTTCTAATTTAGTCTATATAAACTTGTGTATTGCCGCAAAAATCTTTCAAATCAATTTTATAATTCGTCTCATAAAAATGGGACCACTAGTGCCGGAAATTGGCTTAGTAAATAATAGACCTTACGCCTTATAATTTATTGAAATAAAATTTTAAATGTCTTAATTTTAACTAAGTCTAAGTTAAATTTAACTAGTCTAATAAAAACTTAATTTTAAAGTTGGGCTCAAATATAGGTACTCTCAAAAGTTTTATATGTCAAATTGGCCATTTTCAAAACGACAAACCTAAAAATGTTGATTCAAACGTAATGAATGGGAACGTGTGTGTCTTGTAGTTGTGGTCAATAATGATCACGTCAATAATGTAGACATAGACAAGCTCAGTGTCTATCACTAGATTTTAATTATAATAAAATAAAGCAGATGTAGCTGTCCTTCTTTATTATAAATTTTTGGAAGTATGATTAGTCAAAGAAAACCGTTTTTGTCCCTAGAAATATTCGGTGGAATGGTAAGCATCAACCATGATAGTGTCCCTCAAAATTAGTTTATTTGGTAAGAATTCCTTAAAGAGTTCTGAAAGATTCGACCCTGGAAGATTTTTATCCAGAATCTTAGAACTGACCTATGGCTATTAGATCCAGCCCTGGCTTGTAATCTAATCAATATTTCCCTTTAATTATCCAGCTTCTACTAGTCAGTTTATTTGCATCATACTTTCCCTTTTTATTAATTTTTGTCTCCATTGAATACATCTTTCTATACTCCTTCTCCATCTTGTCTATTACCATAAATATTGAAAAAGTCCTAATACAGATTTCATTTTACAGCTGTGAAATGCCACGACGACAAACACGTCCTGGAAGTGATGACCAACAAAGGAATCAACTTCGACTGTGCATCCAGAGGTGAAATCAACAAAGTTCTATCGGTAGGATGCAGCACCGATCGCATCATTTTCGCCAATCCCGCAAAACCGATCGGCCATATCCGATTTGCAGCAGAAGTTGGTGTTAACACCATGACTTTCGATAACGAAAGTGAATTGGTGAAGATCCAGAAGGTGTATCCTTCTGCCAGGTAAATGCTGCTCTTTTAACCTCTAAGGTTCTGTGTGGATTAACCAGTTTTTGCCTTGTAGTTTGGTGATTCGGATCAGATGTGATGCCACAGATGCGGTGTGTCCTTTAGGGATGAAATTCGGGTGTGATCCTGTCAAAGAAGCACCGAGGCTTCTCCGTCTGGCTGAGTCGCTCAATTTGAACGTCATCGGGGTCAGTTTTCATGTCGGATCTGGATGTAGGGAGCCAGAAGTCTTTTGGAGAGCCATCAGTGAGGCGCGTAACATATTTAACTACGCCAGTACCCTTGGGTATAAGTTTACCTTGTTGGATATTGGTGGGGGATATCCTGGTGGACATGGAACGTCCATTAAGAAGGTAAGGACTAAAACTTTCTCTGAATTAAAAGAGTACTGAATTCTTCTTATAGATTGCCGGCATAGTAAATAATGCCCTGGACAAATACTTCAATGATTTGCCTGACGTAAAATTCATCGCTGAACCCGGAAGATATTTCGTCACTTCCGCCTACACGCTCACCTGCAACATCTACTCCATCAGAAACGTTTTTGACGAGAATAATAACGAAATCACTCATAAGATGTACTACGTCAACGATGGGGTTTATGGTAGTTTCAATTGCATATTATATGACCATCGTACGGTCGATCCGATACCTTTAAGCAAAAATCCAGACCTGGAAAATACCAAACACGTATCGAGTAGCATCTGGGGTCCGTCTTGCGATGGTCTGGATCAACTGGTGGAGGACATGGAGCTGCCCGATCTAGAGGTGGGAGACTGGATAGTTTTTGAGGATATGGGGGCTTATACGTTATGTGCAGCTAGTCCATTCAATGGTTTCCCGATCCCGAAGGTTCATTACTGCATTACGCAGAATGAATGGTGAGTGTGTACTTTAGCCTGGTCTGGTGATATATTTGTCTTATGATAAGAGACATCATTGAAATTGATGGTTTTTATGAGCGGATCAAAGGTTAGGGTTATGTATATTGTGACTGCGATAATCAATCATTAGACAGAGACGAAAAAAATTAGGTTCCACGTTTTTGATAATTATGTGATAAAAATTATCTTTTTGTAAAATACAAACAGAGATTAATTGAAAATCGTTTCTTTGTTTTAATTTCTTTGGTTGGAGTATGCAAGTTTTTATCATCGCTTGTAACAGTTTTTTTGAGTTTTTTTAATTTCGGATATGGACAAAAGCTATGAATTATAGTTATAAAATATGTTTTTTTAATTTTCGGTTTGACTGAATTTTTTTATGCTAATCTCCGCACATTAAAATTCACTTTTCAGTGACATATCACAAGTTGACATTCAATTGACAAGTGATAGTTAAAAGTGATTTTAATATAAATTATCTAAATGGCTATAGACATCCCTTTAGCAATTATTAATTCGTTTATTTAGAAAAAGTACTGTCAAAATCTGCCAATAGAAGCCTTACTCGGAATTGGTGCTTCTAAATTCGCAAGCTTATTAATTACGCTTTAAAAATAAAAGTAACAATTATAGCTCTTTTTTTTTGGACAATAATTTTATATTTTTAAAGTGTTATACGAGAGTACAACTAAATGTATTTTTATGTATATTATATAAAATGTTTCAGTTCCTAAAATATACAAAGAAATAAAAAAACGTTATTTGCAAAAAATTTACATACAATTAAAAACACTTAATGATTATTGACAACAGTGAAAAATGGTAATTAAATACACGCATGTCCACAATATAGAGTATGTTGTAGGTATTTTTAATTCAACAAGAAGTAAAAAAAAATTTTTTTTAATGTAAATAATAATGCACCATTTCCAAAATTAAAAAAAAATTAAAATAGAAAAGAATTAGAGCATCTTCTAGTTTCTGTATTACCCGGTATAAAATACGTGGACAATTTTTTATTGTTTTGAATTTCTCTACAAATGTTCATAAAAAACACGAATTTTTCCATTGTATTTTTTGGTGCTCCTGATATGGAACTTTTTTTAAATTTTATACTTCTAATATGTTAGATGATAAATTTAAAGTGAATTCTGCATTTTTCCGGAATTTTTCATTTTTAAAATGAATATTTTTACTAATCATAACTTACTACCCATTATTTTTTATTCCTATATACGAAAAAAAAACACAAGATGCTACCTCAGCAGTATTATTTTATTGATTGCCAATACTTCGCAAATAAGGTGGAATGCAACGTGTGTTATATATATTTTTAATAATTTATGTTCTGATTTATGTATGTAGCACATGTTGCTAAATAAATATTTATTATTATTATAATACTAAAATTCCTTACAAATGACTGACTCTATAAAAATAATCTCGTTTTTCCTCTACAAATCCGAATGTCCATAACTTTTAGTAATATTTTACCATAAATATAATAACTTGAATATAGCATCCAAAGAGATACGTTGTATATTTACAATGCTTATTTTTACAAAATCTCAATGTGATCGTCAAGGGGAGTGTGTAGACTCACTCGATTTTGTGGGAGAAAATTTCCATAAAAGGTCCAGTGTTTCCAGTCTAATTCTTTGGACAAGAATGCATTTTTGTGAAAAAACCCTAAACAGTTTCTCCTAATTTTTGTTCAAAATTACTAGAACTATCGAAAATTTTCTTTTAGCATTGAAATCCCAATTAAAAATAGAAGAAACCATATAGAATAATATTTATTCGTTAACCTCAAAATAAAAAAGCTATGAAGGTTTTTAAAATTGGAAAATAAATTTTCGGTGAAAAATTTGAATTTTTTTTTTTTTTTTTTGAGAAAATCGTTTTATTTTTTATAAATTAATTAATCGCCCAAAAAGCTTTAAAAAAGTTTTATTAAACTTTTTTTTTAAATTTAACTAAGAAAGATTATACCCAATTTTTCCAAAAAAGTCTGTAAAAAAAATTTCAATGAGGTACCCATCGGAAAATGACATAATTTCGGTTCAACATAATTTTAGTTTTTATTTTTTCTAGAAAACTACTAAATGAGGAAAAAAATGCCTTGAATAAAAGTTGTTTGGAATGTCAATGCGCAGCAGATGCAACAGAAAAATAATTTTTAAGTCTGATAGTTTTTCAAAAAATTGGGAAAAACCTCTTAGAAGTGTTTCCTCATTTTCTTGAAAACTATTACAAATATAGAAAATTTTCATAGAGCCTTGCATTTCCAATCAAAAATAGAACAATTAATAAAGAATAACGTTTAGTCGTAAACTTCAAAATAAAGAAGTTATGGAGGATTTTTGAAAAATTAAAAATGTTTTCAGATGAAAAATTTGAGAAAATTTTTTTTTTTTTAATTTTAATTATTTTTTCTATCAATTATTTAGTCGCTCGAAAAGCTTTAAAAAAGTCTTATAAAAGATTTTTAAAAAACGTATCAGAAAAAAGTTATACCCAAGTTTCCCAAAAAAGTCTAAAGAATCCATGGGAAAATGTTCATAAATCTGGTTTTTATATTTTTTCTGGAAAACTATTAGATGGAGAAAAAAATTGTTAAAACAAAAGTTATGTAGAATGTCATTGCGCATCAGATGCAATAAAAAAATAATTTATAGGTCTAACAGTTTTTCAGAAAATTAAAAAAAAACCTTATGGGAGTTTTGCCTTATTTTCCTGAAAACTATCGGGAATATAGAAGTTTTTCTTTTAGCATTGTATTTATAATTAAACATGGAACAAATAATAAAGAATAACATTTAGCCATAAACTCCAAAATAAAGAAATTATGAAGGATTTTTTAAAAATTGCAAAAGTTTTGAGATAAAAAATTTGAAAAAAAAAATTTTTTGACAATTTTTTTTTCCATATATTGATTAACTGCTCAAAATGCTTCAAAAAAGTCATATAAAAGATTTTTGGAAAATGTATCAGTAAACAGTTATACCCAATTTTCCGATAAAAGTCTTCCTCAAAAAATCCAGAGGGGTACCATAGGAAAATGTTCATAATTTTGGTTTTTATTTGTTTTCTGGGAAAATATTAGATAAAGAAAAAAATTGTTAACATAAAATTTGTGTAGAATGTCAATGTGCTTTAGGTGCAATAGAAAAATAATTTTTAGGTCTAACAGTTTTCCAGAAAATTAGAAAAAAACCTTATAGGAGTTTTTCCTTATTTTCCTAAAAACTATTGGGAATATAGAAGTTTTTCTTTTAGCATTGTATTTATAATTAAACATGGAACAAATAATAAAGAATAACGTTTAGTCGTAAACTCCAAAATAAAGAAGTTATGGACGGTTTTTGAAAAACTGCAAAAATTTTTAGGTGAAAAAATTTGAAAAAAAAAATTTGACAAATTTAATTTTTATTTCCATGAATTGATTAACTGCTCAAAATGCTTAAAAAAAGTCATATAAAAAATTTTTGGAAAATGTATCAGTAAACAGTTATACCCAATTTTCCGATAAATATAAGTCTCTCAAAAAATCCAAAGGGGTACCATAGGAAAATGTTCAGAATCTTGGTTTTTATTTTTTTTTTCTGGGAAAATATTATATAAGGAAAAAAATTGTTAATATAAAAGTTATGTAGAATCTCAGTGCGCTTCAGGTGCAATAGAAAAATAATAAATAAATTTTTAGGTCTAACAGTTTTTCAGAAAATTAGGAAAAACCTTATAGGAGTTTTTCCTTATTTTCCTGAAAACTATTGGGAATATAGAAGTTTTTCTTTTAGCATTGTATTTATAATCAAACATGGAACAAATAATAAAGAATAACATTTAGTCGTAAACTCCAAAATAAAGAAGTTATGGAGGATTTTTGAAAAATTGCAATAGTTTTTAGATAAAAAATTTGAAAAAAAAAAATTTTTGACAAATTTTTTTTCCATATATTGATTAACTGCTCAAAATGCTTCAAAAAAGTCATATAAAAGATTTTTGGAAAATGTGCCGGAAAAAAGTTATACCCAATTTTCCGATAGAAGTCTTCCTCATAAAATCCAGAAGGATGACATAAGAAAATGTTCATAACTTTGGTTTTTATTTTTTTTCTAGGAAACTATTAGATGGAAAAAAAAATTGGTAAAACAAAACTTGTGTAGAGTGCCAATGCGCATCAGATGCAATAGAAAAATTAGTTTCAAATCTAACAGTTTTCCAAAAAATTGTGAAAAACCTCGTAGGAGTTTTTTTCTAATTTTCTCGAAAACTATTAGGAATATGGAAAAATTTCTTTTAGCATTATAATTATATTAAAAAATAAAACAAATCATAAAGAACAACGTTTAGCTATAAATCGAAAAGTAAAAGAGATACGTATAGAAAAAAATTCGAAATGCACAACAAACACCTGTTACAATGAGCTACAGTCTTCATCAAAGCCATAACTTTGATAAAGTTGACGTTAAATAAACATATTTTATTACCTTGCAGGCTAAAGGTCAAAGACACCCTCTCCCTACCAAAAGCAAAACTGATAATCATCGACGAAAAAGCGACAGGACCGGACTTGGACGCAGAAGAGGCAGCATTTGAATCCGCTTACGACAAATGCTGTCCGATCGAAAACAGTGGAAAGATCATCGAGACGCTTCATCAGCTGGTCGATGTGGCCGTTTAAAGGTGTGAGCCCGTGAAGCTGGATGCTTCATGAAGCTCTTTTGTCCTTGTCCTATTTTCAAATTTTTGGTTTAAAAACAAACAAAAAAAATCACTTCTACGACGTTTATTGTTGACAATTAAACCGCCTTATTTATTATTGATATCTATTGGGGTTATCGTTTGACAAACAAAAAGATTCGGGGAAACGCTTGTAATTCTAGTTTTAATGTTTTTTTCGTAAATATTGTGATCTTAAGACCGACTAACGTGAAGGTCGTTACGGGTTTTACAAAAAAAAATGCGCTTAGACGATTATTATGGAAATTATAAATTTTATAATATGTTTATTGAAATAAATATATTTTTCAAAACGACAATTTGATTTTTTTTTAATTCTTCCTGGAACACTCCTGCAGCAGCTGAAGGAGTACATAGATGTGTTGTAGTCAATAGTTTTATTATTGCTAATACATAATTATGTTTACACTGTTCAACTATAAAATAAAAACACAATTATTTAAAGTAAATCTAAAATTCCATCAGTGGGTTTCTTGTAGAAACCCACCCATTTTATGGATTATATTTTTAACACATTGCCAGTGGTGTTTTATTCGAGTGGTTCTTGTGAATCTTTTGGTGTTTTGTCCATTTGCGGCAATATGAGTGTCAAACATGTGATGTGAGAACCACCCAAGGTCGGATGGTTATAAAAGCAAATATTGTGCAGACTGTATAAATTTGACAGCTTCAAAATGAAAGGTTATTAAAAAAGAGTCGAAGGCTGAATTACTTTTGTGATAACTGACAATAATGATCAGCTTTCGTTAGAAAGTCAATTAGATGATCTACTAGACTATAAATGTTTTAGTAGAGGACCAATAATTTTCAGGAATATCTCAGAAATTGCAGACCTATATAAACTTGGATAAACCTTCAAGAGAAAATGACAAAACTAAACAAAGAAAAGCCAGTGATTGGGGAGCAATATGAGCCGTAAGGTCTATTATTGACTATGCTTCAATTTCCAAAAATTAAACAACCTTGGAAGCAAATACAATTATTATATATAATAATTTAGCGGTACCCCATTTACAATACTGTTCAACTTTATTATTCAGTATACCCAACGCTCGAGTAGTAACCCCAAACCATTCATATTACCTTAAATCTGCTGACTTTATATTTATATTAGCACTTAAGCAACTGTTTGTAGCATTTAATATAGTGACAAAGCTGTTGCTGTTCATAAAATTTCTTCACCCTAATTTTAGTGCATCTTAAATAAAATTTTCTTTTTTAAAATTTTGTGATAACCGTGTTAAATGTCTTGCAATTATTCTCTGTAAAACAAAAAATAATGCTTTGTTAAATGTTACCTACCTACATTTGTGATAGGGTTAATTGCTTTAATGTCCATGACTATTATAGCAAAAACCGTAATGAATTCATCCTAGTCAATCGATGCAATACTACACAGATGTTAAACAGTATTCTGAATAAAGGTTTGTTAGAGTTTAATCGACTACCAAAAAATATCAAAGAATGTAAAAATTTTAATGTATTTAGAAGATTAATTAAAAATTATGTATTGTCTGAAAATGAATCCTAATTGATTTATAAAAATAATTGTTTTGTTGTATTTATCTCTTGTTTTGTCTAACACTGTGAAACTTTTATTAGTTTTAAAGGACTCTTACTGATTTTGTAGGATTACTCTTAGGTAATATTTTAGGTGGGTTTTATATGTTTATTGTTTTTTCTAATGTTGTATGTATTAAATTATAATAATTGTATTTTATAATATCTTTTATTATTCGACGTGTTCCACAGTTAAAAATACTATAAACTGAACAAGGTCTTATATAATTTAAGAATGGAAATAAAAAATAGTAATTTGCAAAATAGACAATAGCATAGTAATATTAAATCTAAAGGACAAGGTTACCATTTTGTTAGAATCAAATGGATTTAATACAATATAAAAGTAAGCAAATAAATAATAAAAGAGTAAAATATAACGTTCGTAAGAAAATAGTTTAATTCCATCCAACGCTTTTCCAGGTATAATCTACCAAGATTATACGGTCTATTCAAAATACATAAAGCCCTATTAGACCAGTCATTATTTTCATCAATACTCTGGTTTCTCAAATTTCTAAGTTCATAAATAATAGACTATTGGAATTTTTGCCAAATCCACTGTGTACATCATTAAACATTTGAAATAGTTATTTGAGTGGCTAAAACCTATGATAATTTCCAAAAATGACCGTTTAATTTCATTATATCTTACAAATTTATTTTCATCAGTCCCTCGGTAAGAAGCAATGGTCATCCAAATAGGAGATTAATGCATTAGAAAAGAAAGTACACCCAACTACTAAGGTATGGCAAAGAAAAGACTGTATCTCCACCCAGATCGGTGTATGTATTTGTTATATATTCTATAACATAAAATTACAATTTTAATAATTTTAAACAGTGATGTTTTTTGTAAAGCCATAGCCCTGACGATGGCCTACGACCGAAAGCGCTTGGCAGATACAGTATTAATGATGCGTTTTTATTACTATTAGTTCTACTTCTTTTTTCTTATACTTATATTGTTTTCTTTCTTTAGGTACATGTCTATATAGGCTTTTTTCCGCATTGTATACAAAGTATTATAATTATTATTATATTAATTTTTTTTTACGCTGAATACGTGCTATTATTCCATTTGACTATAAACTTAGCCCTCCTCTATAACCTCCATAATACTTCCATAGCATCCTCTGCAGTTTCCACACTAGACGAAATGGTTATATCATCATCAAAAAGTGTGGACTTTGCTGTTGATAAATCATTTATGTAAATTAGAAAAAGAACGAGCCTTAATATTAAACCTTTTGTGGCCCAGTTTCTTGTGTCAGACTTGTGTCACTGAAAAAGGTTTTTTGCATCATGCGGGACATAGTCAAAGGCCTTGCTCACAAGGGTCACAGAACAATGGAGACGGAAGTTTTTGAAAGAATCAAGAATGAATCATGATACTTTGAATAGTGTTTCTGTAAAAAAGTTATTGCGGTTAAAAATACTTAACAATTTATTTTGCCATGCACTCCTCCAAAATCTTTTAAGACACAGGCAATTACGAGACTGGTGCGATAATTTTCAGGGAAGTTTGAATCACTCTTTTTTACCAATGTTTTTGTAACAGAGCAGGAGAAAGATCACAGAAAGAAATCCTTTACACTTCTTTTTATTTCTTACGCATTGAGATCAAAAACGTCACAGGAATTTTTATTTTTTAAATTGAATAGTATCACGAACCTCAACAAAAGTGCTCTCCAGTTGTAAAATCTGTAGGATCCCTTTGGTGCAATGGAATTTTACTTAATATATCACATGTCAAATTTAAATAAAAAATTGTTAAATGAATCTACCATGATAGTACTGAACGCTCTCTCTCTTCTGGATGTCTGGCTCAGTTAGCATTTATGATGCCCCACATGGTCTTGGATGAATAATCAAATTTTCTGATTAGGGTATCATTCGAATTGGCTTCCTGGATACCCTCTTTATAAAACGAGTTTAAGTCGCCGTAACATTCGCTTCAAAAAAAATTCTTTGATTGATGTTTGATATCTGAAACAGTCAAGAAATTTACTGAAGAAGGGAATTTTCTTGGAGTATTTTAATAATGAATCTTTCTCTGAACGTTCACTGATCTTTGGAAGTTCGCAATTATTTCAAAGAATTTTTCAGTGCCGAACCTTGCTGCTCAAACTGCTTTCTTTTTTCTGAAACATCAATAAAACAAAACATACTTAGGATATTAATGGGGTATCTCAGAAATATCTGATGTTTCATCCATAACTTTGCTGTTCCACGTTTCTCAATATGTTTTGCTTGCTCTCATTATGAGCATACATGTGTATATTGGTGGAGCATTTCTTCGAACTCATTTATCTCGTCTAAAATTTAGGTTTTCTTGCCTTTAAATACCTAAAATTAAAAGGAATATTTCAAATGTTAATAAGCCATTAGATATTCCTCTCCCAGTTGATTTTGAAAATTTTGTGGTGGGGTTACTTACTGATGAGTCCCCTCATGACGAAAATGTGGTAGTTTTTCTAAACTCTATTTATGTTTTTATTTTTTTAAGCAAAAACCATGCGTCGGACAAAAAAAAACCAGAAAATCAAATTTGTTAAAAAGTGATTGAGGATTTTGAAAATTATTTTTATTTTAAGAAAAAGCAGTGACGTAGTATTTTTTTCACTAAAAATATTCAATAGAAGGCCAGTAAGGACGCTACTGGCAGAGAAAAATTTTTTTTGCACGTCAAAAAATACGTCTTGATGCATCGAATATATATATGTACTAAATTCCATAAAAATGTCTACAATAACTTGAACAATAGTTATTATTAAAAAATCGATTTTTTTGAAAACATATGAAGTTTTTTTCTTAAAATGGGTCCAGAAATAACCCCTTTAAATATTAGCACGTCTTTAAGGAACACCCTGTATATGTGGTACTCGTCCGGTCCTGACGAAAGTGTGTTTTTACAATAGGTGTATAAAATTTATTATTTTTATTGATTTTTTTATGCAGCTTAATAAATATGAGTGAGATATGAAATATTTGGATAAAGGATGATAATTTTTTTGATTTTCCAACACAAAAATATCCCCACGAATATTCTTTCAAGGAATAAGTAAAGTTTGTACAAGTATGCTCTACATAGTGTAATATATTTGGTATTCACAGATTAATTTTAGTACAATTTTGTAGCAAACGTAACCTCTAATTTGTAAATGGAAAAAATATTTCAGTTCAATTTTTGCACAAAAACTAGGCGTGGCCATAAGCTACATCACTAAGTAGGTAGTTTTTATAAATAAAAATATTTAAATGAAAATCAATCAATTTAAAGACACGTGATCAAATGCATATATACATGTGTATCTCTTATTATCGCATTATCAGAATTTAAAAGGATTCTCTGATAATATGAATATAGCCAAAATTATGCCAAGAAGGTCATGTTATAATCCCCATAGAAACAAAATTTATTTTTTAATTTATTAAAAAAAAAAAGCACTTAAAATAGCACTTAAAAATAATAATATTAATATTATGTGGTTTTTTAAGTATTTATTTTAATATTTTATATTTCAATAAAAGACACCAAAAAAAAACATCATTTCTGTAATATCTTATTTTGAATGTTCATTGTGATGGGCTAAATTGAATTGGAAAAAAAATGGAAATTTTTTAGCTGTCTATTGTTTTGTATTTTTTTTTAAATAATAAATTTAGAGTGTTCTGCAAATTAAACAAAAAAATTCAAAGCTAAAATTAAAGCCCTATAATTTTAAATAACTAAAATTAAAATTCAAGTAGAACATTCCCTATTGATGTCCCCTCAGCGTGTTTCCAGATTTTATTAACCTTCACGAACTTAAAACATTTTTTATACTCAAATACTCAGAAAAAGATTTCTTTTTAATTTACGTCAGATGTAATATGATTCTGCTCATTGCCACATTTAAAAAAAAAAAGAAAAATGTAGAATAGATAAGCAAATTTAGAAAAAATCATAATTATTTTTTAATTAATTAAAATGGCTTATAAACAGCACCTGTTCCATTGTTTAAATCTTTACGAATAAATTTCTACAGTGATGCAAAGGTATGCAGCTATTCTAAATAATTTTTTTAATTACGTATATGTGACTAATCATTTGTTTATGCAATGTGAAATTATTTACTATTTATTTTATTCAAGGCTTGTAACTTAAAATCTATTACGAATTTCGGTATATACCAAAAGAAACCATTTTTTTTAAAATTTTACGAGAAAATTTTTTATTGCGATTTACGTTTAAACTTTGACTTTTTGTTGCACATATATAGGGTGTTTTTTGGCATATTCTTGAGGTCCTTTGAAAGCTTTTTCCCCATAATACCTTGGGTCCTAAAAGTTACTGCTATAAAGATATGAATTTTTTTATGTTTTTCCTTAAATTACTTAAAATGTCGCCTTTAAGATCATATAAATTTTTTATTAGTGACAATAAAATTACGATTTAAAAAAAAATATATTTTCTATTTAAATAGTTGACAGCTTTTGTTTCGACTGATTGTGCTAAAGGGACGTACGAGGTTTTTTATTTAACAAAGTCTGTAATTGTTTGAAAATAAATCAAGGTCAAAATTTAATTTAAAAGAAAAGTAGCAGGAATTGAGAGCTTTATTTAATTTAAAAAAACTCTTGCTAAACATTGATAATAAAACATTATATTTCGTTTAAATAATAGGTAATCTGTCAGAAGGTAAGAATTGGTCTGAAATTTATTTTTATGACCATTTATTTTATTAAAAGAGATTATCATAAAAGTTGATTATTTGAACGAAATATTATGTTTTATTGTCAATGTCTAGCAAGATTTTTTTTTTAAATTAAATAAAGCTCTTAATTTCTGCTACTTTTTTTTTAATTAAATTTTGACCTTGATTTGTTTTCAAATAATTACTGACTTTGTTACATTAAAAAATCTCGTATGTCCTCTAAAGACAATCAGTTGAAACAAAAGCTATTAACTATTTAAATAGAGAATATTATTTTTTAGAAATTGTAGTTGAATTGTCACTAATAAAAAAGTTATATGGTTTTAAAGGCGACATTTTAAGTAGGTTAAAAAAAAAACAATATAAAATTCATATCTTCGTAACAGTCAGTAACTTTTAGCACGCAAGGTATTACGATAAAAAGCTTTCAAATGACCCCAAGAATATGCCAACAAATTTTGTCGGTTTTTGTGCCGAAAACCCTGCATACGATTACAAAATGATTAACGAAATCGTATTCATCTTGCTAAATTTGATACCTTTTGCTTTCAGCGAATTCTCTATTAACTTAAAAAGAAATACACATGGTAATTCTATTTAAAATAAAAGCGATTAATGAATTTCTTTCAATCTTTCTTTTATCAATCTGAATGTGTACTTATTATTAGGTTCGTTTCTATAACAAAATGACAAAACTACTTGAATTCCTGCGGAATTTCACGAATATAAAAAAAGTGTAAATCTCTCGTGGCGATTATGCATCGTATGCGCACAACGGGTATAAAACGTACCGGTGCGGCCGTATTTTTTTTCATTTCTTTCGGTTTACATTGATACATTTTTTTTCTGTATATTAAGCAATTTTGGTTTTTATTGAAATAAGATGAATAACTGGTAAGTAGACGAGAATTTTCAGATTTTAATTAAATCTGACAAAATATAAATGTTTTTTTCATAAAATTTTTTTTTTTTGATTCAGGACTAAATTAATTATTATAAATACTATAATTAACATGTAGACTTTATTTAATTTTTAATTTCTTGCTTACTTAAATTGCGACTGTTTCAATGTAAAAAATTTTGAAAAATTATTTATCTCATAAAAAATGCTAAAATCTCCTTATTATATTTTTCGCCTTATTTTTTTTATACAATTAATTTTTAAAATGCTCTCATTAAAACATTCACGGAATATTATGTACAATGTTTTTATTATAATTTTTCTTAATAAAAATCCATATTTTTTTAAAGAAAATATTTTTTTTAATTTAAAAAAATTGCTTGGTTTTTCATCCTATTAAAGATATACCGGGTGACCAGGAAAAAGGGAACAGATCTTTAATAAAAAATTTAAGGCCATAATTTAAAAAAAAAAGCAATGTTGAGCGAAATATACCTTTCGACACTATTTCGTAAAACAGAGAAAGTGGCAATCAGAATATGAAATTTATTTCATTCTATCTACTTAAATAGAGTCGTAAAAAAAATAAAAAGGTACTAAGGAATAATCGTTTTTTTCCAAAAAATTTTTAGAAGTATTTGGATTTTTTTAAATACAAAAAGGGCATTTTAACTAATTAAATTGCCTAATTTGGTACTGATATTAGGTGTTTACATTATTTTCCAGGCAGCCCTAAATTTATTCCAGAAAGTTGAAAGTTTTTTTTTCAATTTTTTTTGCTGGACTGCCTGGAAATTTTTTTTTCCGATCTTATGTTTATTCCAGGCAGTTGAGGAAATTTATCAAATAATTTTGATTTTCAGCTACTTGAAAGAAACAAGAAAGTCTCTCTTTTTTGTTTTTTAAAAGTTTTTAAAAGTTTTTTTTTATTTTAAATAGTTCACGTTCTTAAATTTATTACAGGCAGTTAAGGACATTTTTTAAATATTTTTCCTTGGCTATCTGGAAGAAACAAGGAAGTATTATATTTTTTTTCATTTAAACATTTTTTTAATTTATTTCTCCCTCCAATCTTGTTTCCAAAATTCTAATAAAAATTCTAGGGTGACAGAGGGTACGAGATATTATGATCAAATTAGAGCAAAATTGCGTAAACTGATTATCATTAAAATGTCTCTTAAAAGTTTAACAAAAAATCGAAAAACTATTTTTGAAGAAGAAAAAACGAAAATTTACAAAATAATTTTTTTTTTGGAGTTATTTAAAGTCTTAGAGTGAAATAAATGATACTTTATTATATCCAGTTTTCTTGCTTGATATAACGATAAGTTAAAATTGATGATGCAACGTTTCGTTTTTTAAATTCCTCAGCATTTGGACACCGTATACAGTTCGTCTTGCCTGAAATATTAAAAAAAACCGTTTTATAACTTAAAAAAATAATCAAACAATTTATTTTTAAGAAATTTTTACCAATAGATGTACCATTTACCAATTTTTATAGCATATATATTTACCTTAGTACATTATAAAAAACAGATTCATTATATAATCAAAATTATTTTAAATACCTTGAGATAATTATATGAAGTGAAAAAAACATATTTTAATAGGGTTTACTGCATAAAGGGTGTTACAGAATAAGATACTAATCCTTAAGAGTGTTAATAATTCTTAAGTGATTTCAAAGAGAAAAGTTCAAGTAAAGATATGTTCTAAACCCTTTTTTTAACTTTTGAGCTACAGGATATTAAAATCTTAAAAAAAAATTATTTCTTCATAATAACTTTATAAACTTCCTAGATATATTTATGAAATTTAGCACACACCCTTTGAGTATCAACAATTATTTTTTGATAGTAGCATCCGTACAGGTACGAAGACTAAACATTTTTTAAACATATTATGTACTGTACTACTATTTGATGAAATAAAAACTATTTTTATAATCCCCATTCATTTCTTGACTTTTCTTCGTCTGGCAAGCAATTAACGCGAAAAAAAAAATAAAAACATGTTTATGCATGGTCAATTTATTAGTAAAAAATAAATAAATTTATTTGTTCCATAAACATATGTACATTATTTTACCATTAGAGGATAACAACTCTAATTCTAGAAGTCTCACGGTACTTGGATACAAGTTTTTCCTAAATTTGGTTCTAAGTGTGATAGCTTTTAACACTCTGTATCTCAAGTTAAGCAGGTTAGGACATACCTTGATTTGAACTGTTCTCCTTAAAATTACTTAAGGATTAGCATCCTATGCTGCAACACCCTGTATACTACAATAATATAAAATGTAAGGTTGGTTTTTAATAAAATTTTTAATACATTTATTTCACTGTTTTGTTTTATCCAAAATATAAACAAATCCGTTTAAATTCTTAAACAAATTTTCACGTTTTTTTCCACAAAACCAGCATTTACAACCATGAAGTTTCTAAGCTCCCAGCACGTATTTACCGAACAAAAACTGATCCTGCCATTATGTCCGTGATAAAACACTTTAGCGAAAAAACTGACCAGGAGGAGGCGTTCTACGTATGCGATCTCAATGACATCATCGAAAGGCACGACATGTGGAAATATTACTTACCCAACGTGGTACCTTACTATGGTAAGTCCGGAAAAATACTGTTCCTGCAAATTAGTAGTAAGAGAAAGACTCCAAGTCCCCCCCTTAAGTGTCCCTTTAAAGCCTTTAAAGATTATTTGGTAAGATGGTAAATGGATTCTTTGGATTAATAGAAAAATGGTTTTCTTAATATTTTTACCCTGGATATACCAAGTGGTGCATCACCGAGCGGAACATAGGAATACCCATGTAAATTTTAAGGGGGTCAATTATTGTCTGCCCTGTACATTTTATAGAAAAAAATGAGATAACTTTTTGAAGAGACCAATCTGGCAAACCCTCGTGCAAAGTTTAAAAAAATTTAATAAGGGAATCTTGATATATTCAATTAAATGTAATTACAAAATTACCAAATTTTCGGTTCAGGTAAAACCAAACGGGCACCAGTAAAATGAATATTGTCACTGACGTGAGGAAAAGTGTCAATAAATCAGTGACAGACTACATTTGAAAACAAAGTATGAATTATTCAATCGATGAAAATATAGATAGAATTTCGTAATTTTACAATTACATTTAATTGATTAATTCAAGATTCGCTTATTAAAATTTTTTGAAACTTTGCACGAGGGTTTGCCAGATTCATCTCTTCAAAAAGTTATCTTACATTTTTTCTGTAAAATGTACAGAGAAGCCAATAATTGACTTCCTTAAAATTTACATGGGATTTCCTATGTTCCGCTCGGCGACGCACCACCCAGTATACACAATCCTGAAAAATTTTTATTCGTATCCTATTCTTTTATTAGATTTTAATAATAATATAATGAATCAGATGTAGCCGTTTGTCTGATAATTTTTTGTAATAACTACCTATTTGCCCTAGTATGGTAAATTAAAGAAATCTCTGTTGGACTGGAGCAGAAGTAAGGGATGGATTTTGCAAAATATTAAAAATCAAGCATGGTAGAGCCCCTTAAAGTTAGTTTATTTGTTAAGACATTCCATGCAGAATAAATTCTTTAAACAGCTCTGAAAACCCTGAAAGACTATATAAATGATCTTAAAATGAACCAATGGATATCAATATATCCCTTTGATAATCTATCTTCTTCTGTCAATCAGTTATTCGCATCAGATTTTCTTTTTATTTACTTCTAGCTCTAGAACCGGTGCTCTAAGCACACCTTCCCTTACTCGTCCTCTATCATCGTGTTTATTACAACAAAGACTAAAATATCGAAAAAAAATCGTAATCCAGACTTTTTCCATTTAGCTGTAAAATGTCACGACGACAAACACGTTCTGGAAGTGATGACCAGCAAAGGAATAAACTTCGACTGTGCATCCAAAGCGGAAATCAGCAAAGTTCTTTCGGCAGGATGTAGCACTGATCGCATCATTTTTGCCAACCCCGCGAAACCTATTAGTCATATCCGATTCGCTGCCAAAGTGGGTGTTAACACCATGACTTTCGATAACGAAAGTGAATTGGTGAAGATCCAGAAAGTGAATCCTTCTGCCAGGTGAGTCCCCATCTTATCAATCATAAAATGTTAGTTTCTATTCCTAATTTTTTTGGTTTTTCCGACAATAATCATGTAATCTAATTTTCTCGTATCTTTTAGGTAGAACACAGCAAGTCAAACTTAATTATTGCCTTTCTTTCTATACTTTATAAGCTTTTACTCTTGTCTAAATTTTTGTGATTATTACTTTAAAAAATCTGAGTATGCTAAGGCAATTAAAAATCCTAATTCAGATTTACAAAATATTTATTTAAAATCTAAGGAGCATGCTCTAAAAATGAATCCTATGAAGTTAGCCTTTTTGATCTTTGGTGAGGAGTATCTTCCATATAGTAACCATAGTATATCTATTGGTGGCAATACGATTCCTTCACAAGACAAGTTGCAATAGTTTAGGTATTTTATTAGATAAAAAGCTGAGATTTAAAGATCACATTTCATTATTATTAAAGAAAGCATATGGATCATTAAAAATTCTTTATGGACAAAGACATTGCTTAAGTAAAAAAATAAAAACCGTGCTTTGCGAGTCTCTAGTCTTATCCCATTTTAATTTTTTTATGTTTAGATTATGCTGATCGAAACAGAGTACAAAAGGTTAGAATAGCTGCCTTAGGTTAATCTTTAAAATTTCTCGTCCAAACCCGATTTCACATTACCTTACAGAAATTAGATGGCTAAATATGCAGAACAGGTTTATTCTACAAAAAAACTGATTCTTCTATAAAATCCTAAAGGAGAAAATTCTTTTTGAAAAACTAACTTTTCGACTATTATTGGTATAGGAAAAGCACGTGGAATATATTGTTTTCAAGTCATACTCAGCGAGTATGATTTACGTGGAATTAACATTTTAAGTTTATTAAGTAGCGGGTTATCCAATTCGAGGTTGGCTAAGTACAACCCTGCCGTTTGACACCTGTCAGAAAAAAACGTCGTTTAGCGTTTTTTTTTTGTTAAAGGTTTGCCATTTATAAATATGAATCGTTTAACAGTCGAACGACGTACTAAAATTATTAAATTGTTCTATAAAAATGGCGATTTTCCTGTGTCAACGTTTAGAGCTTTACGAGCCGATTACGGTCGACATAATCGCCCTACAGAGCAAACAATTTCGAACATAGTAAGAAAATTTGAAGAGACTGGATCGGTTACTGATATTGTAAGGCACGTGCATCACCGTAACGTTCGTTCAGCTGAAAATATCGATGCTGTGGCTCAAAATGTGGAGGAAGACCCAAATTTGTCAATTCCTCGGCGTGCTCAAAATTTGGGTTTGTCTTACGGCTCACTGTGGCGAGTTTGGCATTTGGACTTACAACTCCATCCGTACAAAGTCCAACTCACTCAAGAACTTAAGCCTACAGACCATGGACAACGCAGAACATTCGTAAATTGGGTGCTTGAACAACAAGCTGCTGATGGTCATTTTTCAAGCAGAATTTTCTTCAGTGTGAGGCTCATTTTACGCTGTGTGAATTACCGCATACGGGGTTCTGAAAATCCTCAGGTGATCGTAGAAAGGCCTTGGCATCCCGAAAAAGTAACTGTATAGTGTGCATTATGGCCTGGTGGTGTCATTGGTCCGTGGTTGTTTGAAAACAATCGTGGGAGAGCCTTAACAGTAAACTCTGAGCGGTATGGAAGCATGCTGACCAATTATTTTTAAAGGGAAATCAAAGAAGAAGATCTGGAAGACATGTGGTTCCAACAGGACGGAGCCACAAGTCACACAACACAGGACGTTTAATTTCAAGGTTAGGTGATATCTATTGGCCCCCAAGATCCTGTGATCTCACACCTTTGGATTTTTTTGTGGGGCTATGCGACAGATCGTGTCTATGCCAATAACCCTAAAACTCTTTAACAACTTAAAGCCAACATTCGTGAAGTTCTGGCCGAGATATCACCTGAAATGTGCCGTAAAGTGATTGAAAATTTTCTTAAAAGGATTGAAGTTTGTCAGAGTTCCCGCAGTGGACATTTAAATGAAATTGTGTTTCACATATAATGGAATGATTCAATCTTTAAAACAAAATAAAAATTTCGTCTCCATCTGAATATATTGTGTGTTTTATTCAACTTTACTTTCCCAAGCATAAAATGGATAACCCTATACAATTTTTATTATTACTATTTTTTTTTGTTAATATTTAATTTGTTTTATTTTATTTCATTTTGAGAAATGGTCGCGAATGAAACTAATTTAATTATTTCTGTTTTTATCTTTGTTTTTTCTGTTCTCGAGCTATATAAATTTATTTTGTTTTTTTCTTTAAGTAACAACGTTTGAAACCTATATATCACAACAATAAATATCACATACAGTACATATTATCTTATAAAGAATGAAAACAAATACAATTATTAAAGGACAAAAAAAATATAAGAAAGATTTTTTCAAAAAAATCTTTAATTTAATAGGGATCGAACCAGAGACCATCTGAAGTCGGAAGCATATACCTTGTCGCCAAACCGGGGTAATGATGTAGTATGCAAATAATCACATTATATGAGACAAGATTAAAGTTTTATTGGAGATTATTGAAAATGAGATTAGGTTCGAAATGAAAGATCTCATTAACACAATTTAATTTTGGGCTTCTCTTAGCTCTTGTAATCTCCAGCTTTTCGAGGAGATCTAGTTTTTTACCATTTCCACACCCATGTAATATAGTTAGATCATCCGACACCGAAAAGTTATGACCAGTTGATAAAAGGTGATTTGCAAAGGCTGACTTTGTTTCTTTAATATCGGTGTTTTTACAATTGTTGAAAATACTTATATGTTCTTTCACCCTAGTGGAAATTCTTCTACCAGACTGACCAACATACACAGTGGAACATTCACCACAATTCAAAGAATACAACCCAGATTCGGATCTATTGGTATCTGGTTTGAGTTTCCCTATTAAATTAAAACATTTTTTGAAAAAATCTTTTTTATATTTTTTTGTCCTTTCATAATTGTATTTGTTTTCATTCTTTATAAGATAATATGTACTGAATGTGATATTTAGCGTTTTAAAGTCCATATTTAAGTCAATAACGAGACACGATGGTGTAAACTTATTTTATTTTATGTTATGGTGAGTCAGTGTGTAGTTTTTGTATTTTTGTATTTAGATAGGTATGTCTCTTCTGTTAATTAGCGTTTTGTTCCATATTATTTAATTTTGATAATTTTATTTAGGTCTGATGATGCCCTAATGCGGCGAAACGCGTAACCTCTAATAGACGCTTTATTTATGAGACTTGGACATTGAGTTTACGTTCTCCCCCCCTTTGGTTTAAAATATTATATATATATATATAATAATCATAATATATAATATGTTTATTATTGTATGCTGCTAAATAAAAGCTGTTTATTATTATTATTATTAATATCGATTATCTCAAGTATGTATTATCAATTAAACAGTTTTCTACTTGTAGTTTGGTGATTCGGATCAAATGTGAAGCCACAGATGCGATACGCCCTTTAGGGATGAAATTCGGTTGTGATCCGGTTAAAGAAGCGCCGAGACTTCTTCGTCTTGGTAAATTGCTGAATTTGAACGTTATCGGGGTCAGTTTTCATGTCGGATCTGGATGTAGGGAGCCAGAAGTCTTTTGGAGGGCCATCAGTGAGGCGCGTAATATATTTAACTTTGTATAAGTTGGGTATAAGTTTACATTACTAGATATCGGTGGAGGATATCCTGGTGGACATGGAACTTCTATTAAGAAGGTAAGGACTAAAACATTGTCTGAAATACAACTAACAACTGAATTCTCCTTATAGATTGCCGGCGTAGTAAATAGTGCCCTGAGTAAATACTTCGATGATTTGCCTGACGTAAAATTCATCGCTGAACCCGGAAGATATTTCGTCACTTCCGCCTACACGCTCACCTGCAACATCTACTCTATCAAAAACGTTTATGACGAAAATGGCCACGAATTCACTCATAAAATGTACTACATCAACGATGGGGTTTATGGTAGTTTCAATTGCATCTCACATGACTATCGTACCCTCGATCCGATACCATTAAGCAAACAGCCAGATTTGGAAAAGTCCAAACACGTATCGAGTAGCATCTGGGGTCCATCTTGCGATGGTCTGGATCAGCTGGTGGAGGATATAGAATTGCCCCTTCTGGAGGTGGGAGACTGGATTATTTTTGAGGATATGGGTGCATATACCTTAAGTGCAGCTAGTCGGTTCAATGGTTTCCCGTTACCGAATGTGTATTATTGCATTACGTACAATGAATGGTGAGTGTAAACTTTAGTCTGGTCTGGTCTATTTGAATTATGATAAGAAACGTTTTTATGGGTTATGGATATGCGTTATTAATGTGATATTTATTAATTAATTTATTTATTTAATTCTTCATTAGAAAGATTCAGAAGCGCCAATCTCAAACTTATTCTAGGTATGCAATTATTAAAAAAGAACACTTACAATACAAACTAAATAAGTACTAAACAGAATAGTTAGTCTACATAAATACTCCAGAAAGCATAGGATATTTTAGCTTGGCAAGTTTAAAAAAAAACATTATGACAGTATAATGGATTATTTAGAGGAGGTTGCTTTATTTTCAATTTAAATTTAATCAATAATTTAATTTTAATATCATATTAAGATAGTCTAAATATGGTTTTAGTTTTTGTTCTATAACAAAACGCATTCGCCATTAATATTGCAATTTTTAGGCCAGGCTAAATCAATAAAAATTAAATTCGAACAAATTTAAAAAAAAAAAGCTCGAACCCATCGATTTTGTCAAAAAAAAACACTAACATTTTAATATAGGTTGTTTAAGAGCTGCGGTATACAAGTTTTCTTTTTGACACCCATGAAATCTCGTCAAAACCGATGCAGCTTGGAACACCCTATGTAAAACATGAAGGTACAAAATTTTTAAACAAAATATATAGATCCGAGTTTTTGAAAAATGTCCCCAATTCATTTTTTATGAGTCAGTCTTGCCTTAAAAGTGCAAAATAAATAAAAACTCTCAGTTGAAAAGTGGAACACTAAAATTGCTAAATAAAAGAAATAAAATTAAGCGGTCAAAAAGTTTTTGAATATGTGCTCAAATATATCATTTAAACTATAGGCGTTACTTGAAGGACTGTAGATTGCAACACTTGCTGAAATAAAAATTCTTTCATATTTTCTTACGCTCTTTTTTCTGGGTGATACTATTACTTTTCCTATAAATTCATGAAAAAATAGGCACTTGGTGTTAGGTTTTTCAGAAACCTCATAAGCAAATAAATGGTCATTAAGTTTCATGATTATTTGCCGCGCTACATCAAACACGGAGCACAAATAGGTAAATTAAATATTCGAAAAATTAACTTATCTTCAAATCCTTAATTTAAAAGCTATTGATGCGCGAGCCCCGATGATCTGTTTACTAATGACGGCATTTATGACCAAAAATTAATTGATAACTGCGTATTTGTCATCCCCTCCCGAGAGTCAGGCTAGCCGCATATTGAACGTAGGACCTTTGCATATCGTAGCTATTTGTCTTTTTTTGTTATGTATATATTTACCTATGTTGTCATATAAAGAGCATAAATTAATTGACGGTACCTATTAGTTATTAGAATTAAATATGTCTACAGGAGACGAACTTTGTTTAGATTCAGAATCGGATTCGGAAATCGAGAATATTCTGTTGTGTTTCTATTTAAAACGGCAAAAAAAGTGTTTAGGTGAAAGTGCTCATTAAAAAAAAAAAGAACGCATGGAGAATTTAATTTCTGAAGTGATTTAAGTGACGTTCAAATTAAACAATATTTGTACGATCCTTTGCATTATATTCAACAAGTGTCAGTTCAAAATTCTTTTTTCTTTTATCCTGTTAGCCTTACTGATGTTAGAGATGCAATTAAAAGCTTAAAAAACCATAAATCAGCTGGAGCTGATGGAATATCATCAAAATTACTACTCCTTTTGCCTGACTCTGCCGCCTTAGCTTCTGCCATAAACAATTCCTTTCATAATGGCATCTTTCCAGCATGTTTGAAGGAGGCAGTGGTTATCCCTCTTTATAAGAGTGGAGATGTGAGTGAGCCTTGTAATTTTCGTCCAATTTCTATATTATCTACCCTCTCCAAGATAGTTGAAAAACTTGCAAAAATCAGAATTTTATCTTTTTTGCAACATAATTGCATTTTATCTGCAAATCAGTTTGGATTTCAAACGGGAAAAGGGACTCATGGCGCTGTTTTCGGCTTTTTGGAGAGTGTCTATGTGTCCTTAAATTCTGGAGAGTCCGCGGCGGCAGTGTTTTGCGATTTGTTCAAGCCATTTGATTGTGTAGATCATGGAATACTGCTGTCTAAGCTCAATAATTATGGCTTTAGAGGTGTGGCATTGCAATGGCTGGAATCCTATCTGTCTAATCGTACCCAAAGAGTTACAGTATCTGGATGTTTATCCGATTCCAGATCCCTTAAAACTGAAGTACCTCAGGGTTCAGTGTTAGAACCACTATTATTTTTGCTCTATGTAAATGATTTGGGTTCATTAAAACTGCAGGGCAAAGTGGTTCAGTTTGCTGATGATACCACCATTTTATGTAATCATAGAGATTCTGATAATGTTAGAGCCCAGGTTTTTAAGGATCTTAAGATTTTATCGGAGTGGTGTGCTGCAAACAGGCTTGTATTTAATGTGAGCAAAACCTTTATTATGGGATTTAAGTGTGATGTTCAGGGCCTTATGTTTAGTGAAAACTCCCCCTTGCAAAACAAAGAAAGCTGTAAGTTCCTTGGTATTACCATTGATGGTCGCCTTCGCTTCGAAGATCATATCCTAAATCTTGCATCAAAATTATCCTCTGGATGCTTTGCAGTAAGAATGGCGGGGCATTAGCTGGGAGGGGTAGTTGCACGTTCAGTGTACTTTTCTGTTATTGAGTCCCACCTTCGTTATGGCTTGCCTTTTTGGGGTTTAAGCAACAAGGGATTATTAAACATAATTTTTGTGATTCAAAAAAAGGCAGTTAGATACCTATGTTCCGCTGGGTTAAGAGATTCTTGTAAACCTCTTTTTATATCTCAAAAAATCCTAACTCTTTTTTCTCTTTTTATCTTAGAAACAGCTACTCTTATTCATAAATGTCCTAAACCTCCCTCTAACACTGGTCATATGACTCGCCAGGTTAACGATTTTCCCTTACCAATCCCTACATCCTCCCTCACGAAGAACTCACTTATATACCTTAGCAAAAAAATTTACAACCATGTTCCTCTATGTATCAGACAAATTTTAGAAGTTAAGAGATTCAAAAAGGAATTAAAATCACTTTTATTATCCAGGGCATATTATAGCCTTGACGATTTTTTTAATACCTTTTAACCTGTGCTCTGACATCATTTTAGTGTTTTAGTTTTGTTTCCTGTTAAATAATGTAATTTACTTCTTCTAAATTCTGTTTTATTGACAGCTTTACTTATTTTTTAATGAAATTTATCAAAAAGATCCTTTTTTTTCTCAATCTGTTTTGTTATGATTCATTTTGGTAATGTGTGTAAATTTTATGGTAAAGTGTTTTAGATGTTATGTTTGTTTGAAATTTAAAGTGAATTTGGAATTTTTTAGTTTTTAGGATGCTTGTACACAAGATTTTGTTGTCTTACGTAATACAGCACATTTTCTTTCTTTCTTTTTTTATATAGTCTTTGTGACTTGTATCATATAATACTTTATTTTCCCGCACAAGTTCAATTAGGAGTTCCATTTATTTTACATTAACAGTTGCCACTCTGCAGAGAAAACTGTGCACACTCCACAACCGACAGAGGCCGGACCACAGACCAAACGATCTCGTTTATGAGATAGTTTATTCTGTGGCCGGACAGAGTACTCTGTTACTATGTCGCGCAGGCCTCCCCCTGCTACGTCCAATATGCAGCGTGTGTTACAAAATCCTCTGCTGGTCTGCTGCTCTAGGCTATGCTGTGCTCTGCTGCCCTACGTTCAATATGCGGCTAGCCTTAAATAGACCAATTTGTTAAGATCAATAAGATATCTAAAGGTGGTCAATGGGTATTTATTACTGATTATTAAGACGATATTTAATACGATCATATATTGACCACAATTAAGCTATCTACTGCTGGCCTTAAATCAATTTATGAAATAGTGACTTATTAAGTTTAATTTGTTGTGATAGTTAGATCTTCTAAGATGGTTAAAAGTTAAATATAGGTGATCTATATTTTTGCGTTTGACACTTTATTAAGATGTATCTAAAAGCCACATTAACGTCTGTTGCTACGATAATTGCATAATTTTTGCTGGTAATTAGATATTCGTTGACCTTTATTAAGATACTTTTAAATGAGAAATCTAATTAAAAACAACATCTTATAAAAATATAAATTAAAAGATTGTTTGAATAAACCAGCGACATTCAAACAATTTTTTAATTTATATTTTTTTAAGATTTTTTTTTTAATTTGATGGGTATTAGTATAGGCTAAAATTATACTTAAAAAAAAAGTTAAAAAATAGCAGTTGCTTTATTAATTTATTATGTTGTTGGAAAAATGCACTTACTAAAAGAAGCATTAATTAAATTTACAAGGGCACTTTAAGGGGAGAATAAAACATGGAATTTTATCGCGACCTGCTGATAATTTTTTTGTAACTTTAAAAGTATTTCCACAGCAATGAACGGAGTAAGAAAAAAAAGATTTGTTCGAAAATTTAGGGATTACCTTATTTTCATCTGGTTGCTATTTATTATTTAATTAGAAACGGATAAAAAGAACTTGCTAAATTCTTCACAGATAATTTTATTTTTATAAGAGCCCGTGCCAATAGGAGTATTTGTGTTTATATTTGGTTTAAAAGTGTTTTTATCTAGGTCCAGGTTAATAATAGACCACGCTGTTTTGTTTATGTTTAAAACTTTTTCTATAATTTAATATTTTGCGTTAAGATCAATTTCTAAGGAGCTTAGCCTGTCTACTTCTAGAACAGTTTATTTTGCCCTTTTTGAATCGCACCTTCGATACGCCCTTCCATTCTGGGGTACATGTAGTGCAACTCAATTTGACCGCATTTTTAGACTACAAAAGAGAGCTTTACGTTATACACTGAGACTTAAATACAAAAGTCATTGCTAGCATTTCTTCAAAAAATTTCAAATATTAACTCTTCCATCTTTATTCATATTTGAGTCCGTTTGTCTAATACGCAAACACAGTTCAGCATCTGATAGGCCTTCCCATAGTTATTCACTTAGAAACACGGAACATGATCTATACCTGCCTACCCCACATTCAGAGTTGGTCAAAAGTTCCATATTGTATAATGCAAAAAAAATGCATCATCTGCCATTGGAAATTAAATCCATCACATCTTTTTTTGCATTTCGTAAAGCATTAAACGCATTCTTACTGGAGAGAGCTTTTTACACAGTTAACATGAACATAAGGTATTTCATCTGGTTGCTATTTATTATTTAATTAGAAACGGATAAATAGAACTTGCTAAATTCTTCACAGATAATTTTATTTTTATAAGAGCCCGTGCCAACAGAAGTATTTGTGTTTATATTTAGTTTAAAAGTGTTTTTATCTAGGTCCAGGTTAATAATAGACCACGCTGTTTTGTTTATGTTTAAAACTTTTTCTATAATTTAATATTTTTTTATAGGAGTTGATCGTTAAATGATTTTTTTACCTTCGAGATGCTTTTTTTATATTATTTTTCTAAGGTTTTTTATTACAATTTGATATAAGGATTTTCTGTAATGTTTAAGAGCCAGTGAATATTTTTTGAATATTTTTTGAGAGGTTAGAAAGAGAAGCGCATAAGTGGTATTTAATTCGACCTTTTTTAATAATTTTATGATAAAAATTATCTTTTTGCATCAATCGAACCCTTATATTTTTATTATCAGAATTAATTTATTTTTTAAGAAAAAATTAATTTCTCATTAAAAAACAAGGCGAAGCGAGGATATTAAAAAAATTTAAATAAAACTTCTAAAAATGTACTTGAAACCAAACCAAAAAACAAAAAAAAATTATTGCTCTGCCCATTTTTTCGTGTCTACTGACATTCCTTACGCACGACCAATCTTCCTCTCTAAAATCCGAAAAAAAATCACTTTTAAGCATGTTTTTTATTCTTCTTCCAGGCTTAATGTTAAAGACACCCTCTCTATACCAAAAGCAAAACTGATAATCATTAACGAGAAAGAAGCAATAATTCGAAGCGTTTAAATCCGCTTACGACAAATATGCTGTCGGACCGAAACCTGTGGAAACATCATCGAAACGTTGGTCAATGTGGCTGCTTAGGGTGTGAGCCAAAGCTGAGTGCTATTGTCCTTTTTCTGTAGTGTCTATTATCAAACTCTAAACAGGGTGTTACAAAATTTGATGCAAATATTTGAAGAACGTATTGTTACAGTCAGAATAAGACGTTTTTTTCCTATTAGCATGTATCCTAAAATGCTTCTTACTTGAAGAAAATCGACTATTTGGAACACTGACTAAAGTTAGACGTTTCTAAATTTCTTGAAAAAAATCGATTATTTGGATTTATAAAACTACAATTATGCATCAATTCTTCTGAAAATTTGCATGTCTCCATTTTTTGAGTGCTCTTTTCATTTTCCGTCCCAAAAATTATGTTAACCCAATTTTAGGAAAGGATTTATGGGGCTTACCCTTTTGATGGCCCATATCTTATGTTTCCATTAAGAATTTTAAAAGTGTAGAACAATATCTAATTAGCCATGAAAAAATCGTTATGCAAGAAATTTAAGATTTTTTCATGTCTAACTAGATGGTGTACTAGCTACCCTGAATCCTTCCCTAAAATTGGATTTAGACGATTTTTCGGACGGAAAATAAAAAGTGCACCCAAAAAATGGGGACATGCAAATTTTCAGAAGAATTGATGCATAATTGTAGTTTTATAAATCGATTCCAAATTATCGATTTTTTTTAAGAAATTAGCGCGGGCGAGAGATACATCTCTCTCTCACATATGAGGCTATGAGTGCAAAAACGGACTAACCCCAATATTATTAAGTGCTAAAAAACAGGCTTAAAAAATACGGAAATGTAAGTGTGCAAAACCCTTTTAAAAGGACATTTTTGTAGTTCGAATTAATTGAATGTTCTTGAGTGTTACTTAAATTTGCGGAATTTGTTTTAAATTTTTGGATATGGCTAATATTCGATTTTTCTATGTGGGTTAGTCCACTCTGCATTTAAAATAGATTGGGATTTTTAATGGGTTACTATAACTTAAGCTATAATAAGTTTTACGTCAAAAACTTTATTACTCGTATTGTCACGGGAATAAATTAAAAAAATAGAAACTTTATTTTTTTATTAAATAGGTAAAGTTTCTTCGTCCTCAATTGGGCCAATTACTTCACCTCCAGTTGCTTGATCGGATGACCTCAGATTTTTATAAAAATTTCGGTATATAGGAGGGATGAATTTCATTAACTCAAGGAGATCTTTCTTTTTAGCGTCATTAATGGCATTACTATTTGGGTATAAAAGGGGCAGATCCTTAATTTCCTTGGAAACAGATTTCCTTTTATTAAGATCTACTGTGTTAAAATAAACCTCTTCATTATTTCAGTACTTATACTGAATAGTATTGGGAAAATCTTTTCTAAACCTTAACCATTGGATTTTGAGCCTTTTCTGTTTATTATGTTACTTTCAGCATGTCTTATGACTGTATCCCAGTCTTAAGGTATAAAGATATGTGGATGGAATTCCTTTTCTTTTTCTAAGATTCCGAAATCTTGGTCGCATGGTAAATAGGAATGACATAAATAATGGAGATGCAGTAATATAGTTACATATCAATGACATTTTTATATTACGATTCTGACCACCACATTGGTCAGAATACATAATAAGTCCCTTCGATGTAACAAAGTTTTTTATGTAATATAACAAGATCCCACCTCTTGCAGCTCCCTGGAAGTAATACTTTCATCCCATACAAACATGAACGAATTATTGGTTGCCATTTCATGTATATTAAAGCAGTAAGTCCATAACCAAATGCCTGTGGTAAGTACAGGTGTAGGAAAAGTCTTTATTAGATCAAAACATAATATGACTGCTGCGTTTCCACTTTTTGGCAGTTCAGTGTCTTTTCTTAGGGTGTCTCTAGCGCATTGAGCCTTCCTTTGGTGAAGTTCCTTCTCAACTTCTTAGTGCTGCCTCTATCTCGTAATGAAAAGGAATAGGTCGTTTGGTCCACTGTGCAGTAAATAGATTTCAACTTGACGGATAATATTCTACAATAAAGCCAATTTTGAATTTTTGTGGGTTAGTCCGATATTGCACTCATAGCCTCATATAGAAAGAAAAAGTCATATTTTACCTTCATCAATACGCTCTTAAAAATTTGCATCAAATTTTATAACTTCCTGTATATTTGAATAAAAGTAAATCAAAATCTATATATTTCAACTGAAATATTACTTATCTATTGAGGTTAACGTTTGACAAAGAAAATCTAATTCGATTCGAAAAAAAACGCTTGTAATTCTAGTTTTAATTTTAGTTTTATATATTATTATCTTAAGACCAATTAACGTGAACGTTACTACCTTTAATAAAATAAATACATTTTTAACTTTTTATTTTATTTTTCCAAAATCCTGATGTAAAGAATTATCAGAAATATCTTCTTCACGATCATTATTGTTTGAGGTTTGACATTTTTTTTTAAATTTTTGTATTAATTCGAGGTTTTTTTTATTTAGATTGTTTTTGAATTTTTGGGTTTCTCATCTTCATCATTCCACGGATCTAAATTTGATATTTTGAGAAAAAAATTATTACATTTTTTATTATTACAGTAAATATTGCATTGAAATCTGGAATTAAGAAAAAATATATTTTTCAGAATTAAATGGAGGAACTTTGTACAGGCTTCCCACTCTCTTTATAAAAAAACGGAAAATGTTATAGTGTTTAACATGTAGTTTTTGGGAAATATAGTGTTATTTATATAGATGGTTATATGTACATGGGGTGTTCATGTATTTTATTTTTTAAATCATTTTTTCAAAACTAATGCATTATTAAGTATAATATGGCCAAGTCTACATATTGTTATAACTGTTTTTTTGCTAAGAAACTTAAGAATTTTAGAAATTACTCGTAAATTGATAGGACGAGCAATAATATGTAATTATTTTTTGTAATTATTGTCTTAATTTCTTTTTTGTGAGTTTTTGTTATAATACAAATAAAAATACAGGCTTTGAAGATGTTTTGAAAGGAAAAAACGAATGAATATATTTAATGAGGCAAACAATGAATATTCGTCAATTTGACACTTTTTAGAAAATTCTAGTAGGTCTATAGAACATGCCCGTTAAGTCTTTTAATAAGTCAGCCAGCAAAATTTTAAAGACACTTAAGAACAATTTCTATTTTCCATATATTGCCTAATTAAAGAAAATAATTTTTTATTTAATAAAATATTATGAAATGATGAGCGCGCTTTTATAACCACCGGTGTATTTAATAGGAAAAACATATATTTCTAGACCACACAGAACCCATGGGAATTCTGCTAAATAAAAATTGTATACATTACAGAATAAGATGCTAATCCTTAAGGGGGTTAATCCTTAGGTGATGTTAAAAAAAAGTTCAAATAAAGCCCTTAACTTTAGGGCTACAGGGTGTTAAAACTTTAAGAACAAAATCGTTTCTTCATCATAACTCTATTAACTTCCTAAATGTGTTCATGAAATTTATCGCACAGCCTCCGAGTATCAGCAGCCATTTTTTGATGTAGGAGATGTTTTTAAAGTTTAACCAGTGGCGTCCGTACGGGAACGAAGACTTAATATTTTTTTAATTGTCTTAATCTTTAAATTTGATTATATTTTATCAATAAGCACTGGGTTTTCTTATCACATAGCCTTGTCATTAAAAGTTAACGTAGGTCATGTTGTCAAAAGTTCTAAAGAAAGATTAATCAGATAATCGTTTTTAGATAAAAATAAAGCAATTTTTTTTTTAACTTTTGACAACGTGTACTATGCCACTGATGTCGATGAAAAATGTTCAGCATATTTTAATATTATCCAGAACGTCTTCCATCACTTCTTTCTTAAAAAAAATATGTTGGAATACACTCGAAGAACTAGGAAATCTTCATTGCCTGTACCAAGTAAATAAAGACCCTAACATAAAATTTAAGTACGACGACCTTCATAAAAATTATAAAACCAAAAAAAACAAAACGCTATTTTACTAATAAATAGCTTGAGAATTTACAAAATATCACAAGGGACGTTTGGAAATTAATAAATCTTAATATAATTTACATTGTAACATACGGTATCCTTGTATTTTGAATTTTAGTGACTTTTTTTCTACACGTTTTGAAAAAAACCTCATGTGGTCCAAATGAGATTCCCTGTTTTATTTTAAGTCATTTAGTAGATATAATATTTACTGCTTTAGAAAATATTATAAATAAATCTCTGTAATAAACAAATGAGTAAGGAACATTTCCTTATCTCTTTAAATGTTAAATCCAAATAATTATCGCCTTGCTTTAAATATGTCGGTAATTTCAAAAGTATTTGGAAAACTTATGTTTTCCCGTTTTTATATAATGGTTTTTTCAGGAGAAAAGAAGGAAAATCCACAGAGACCGTTCTGTTGGACAGAATAAACTATGTAATATCTGAAATGTTTTAATGCTGTAGTTTAATATGACTTGACTAGATCCTTTGCTTGTTAATACGTACCGTTTTAAGCTTAAATCGTTTGACATTTTCCAATTTCTCAGGGCCTAAGATTTGAAAAATACTACTTTAATCCAAAAAAAACGCCAATATATATACAATATATATACAATATATTGTATTATTTATTAACCTTTTTTTTATTGCTATTGTAAAGAAAAGGTTTTTAATCCCAATAAAAATATTTTTTTGCCTTTCTCTTTAACACACGAGTCCTTATGGAAATATCCAGTAATATAAAATTTTTGAATAAATGCGATACATCGTTGGTTTAGGAACATAAGCGGCTCTTAAAATCCCTTTCCAAAAATAATTTTTTTTTTCTCAAACCTCGTCGATTTTTTGAAAACCGCTGAAATAGGTAGAATTCTAATTAGTTCTAATTGTTATTTTCAAAAATATTTTTTTCCTAAAACCCTGATAATTTTTTGAAAAACGCTGAAATAGAGGTCTAGTCAAATTATTCTAGGAATACATGTAAACATTTTCAGAATTTAATTTTTATTGGTTTTTGAGTTAAAATTTGTGAAAAAAAACGACCTTTTCAAAAAATAGTTTTTTCTCAAAATTCTGTACACTTTTTTAAAAACGTTAAAATACTTGTCCAGTCAAATAATTCTGAAGATATGTGTAGAAATTTTTAAATTTATTATGTCAACTGTTTCTTGCAATATACTGTACTTTATTTATTTAACACAAGTTACAAAGGTTATTATAATATAGTAAATAATTACATAATAAATACCTTAATAAAATTAACGTCGCTACAGTAAATCAAAAATAATAAAAAAGACAAAACAAAAAACACGATACGCAAACTTTCGTCAAGAATTAAGACTTAAATAGAAACTTATTAGTAATGATGTAAGATGAAAACTTTTAAAAATAAAGAATGAGTTAAAATTGTGAGAAAAAAAAGGGAAAAAAATTCCTGGGATATATGTCTATATCCCAGGAATACGTGTAGAAGTTTTCAAAATATTATTTATACTGGTTTTTGCGACATAGGCATTTTCTGAAATTTTAAGAAAAACATTTTTTTTTCTCAAAATCCCGTACATTTTTAAAAAACGCTGAAAAAGGTGTTCTGAAATATGTAAATGTAAAATTTTGAAATAAAATGATTGTATAAAAAAATCGACCTCTTAAAAGATTTTTTTCACAAAATCTTGACAATTTTTTCCTAAAATACCGAAATACGTACCTAATCAAATAATCCCTGGAATATATATAAAAATATTCAGAATTTAATTTTTATTAGTTTTTGAGATATAAATAAATTAATTACATAATTTTTTTTTAAAAAAATTAACGTTTCTAAAAAAATTTTTTCTCAAAATTTTGTTGTATTTTTAAAAATCCTTGATATAGGTGTGTAGCTAAATTATTCCAGGAATTTGTATAGAAATTTTTAAAATTTAATTTTTACTGGTTTTTAAGTTATGGACGTTTTATACATTTTTGAAATAAAAAATCGATTTATTTTTTTCTCTCAAAACACATATTTTTTAACAAATTGCTAAAATAGGTGTCTAGTCACTTTAGCCTTGGAATGTGTGCAGAAATTTTCAGAACTGTATTTTTATTGGTTTTTGAGATATAGACCTTTTGTGAAATTTTGAAAAAAGCCTTCTCTAAAAATCTCTGTTGTATGTCAAGTAGTATACTGTTTGTAAAAAACTCTCTCTTATTTTAACTGGCTTTTGAAATATAGCCATTTAAAAAAAAAAATTGATTTTTTCAAAAATATTTTTTTCTCGAAACCCTGATAATATGTTTGAAAACGCTTTTTGCTCAAAATTCTGTACACTTTTTTTAAAAACGTTAATATAGGTGCTCAGTCAAATTATTCTGAAAATATGAAGAAATTTTCAAAATTTTACTTCCACTGTTTTTTGCAATATACTATAATTCATTTATTTAACACAAGTTACTTTAAAAAAATATACGGCGCTTACAGTAAATTAAAAATAATAAAAGAAGATAAAACAAAGAACACAATACGCACACTTACGTCAAGAATTAAAAATCAAATAGACACTAATTAGTAAATATAAGATGTAACAAATAAAACATATTAAAATAAAGAACGAGTCAAAATAGTCAAAAAAATAAAACTTAATAAATAAAATAGATGTAAAACTTAATTAAATGGGTATTTTGTAAAATTTTTGAAAAAAAAAACGACCGTTTCAATAAATTTTTTTCCAAAAAAAATATTTTTTTCTCAAAATCCTATACATTTTTAAAAAACGCTAAAGGACGTGTGCAATCAAATTGATTCTGGAATATGAATAAACATTTTCAGAATTTTATTGCTACTGTTTTTTGAGTTATGGGCATTTTGTCAAATTTTTGAAAAAAAATCGACCTTTAAAAACCTTGGCCATTTTTTCTTAAAATACTGAAATATTGATTTTTGAGATATGGCTACTTCATGAAATTTTGGAAAAAAAAATTAAGGTTTCTAAAAAATTTTTTCTTAAAATTTTATTGCACTTTTAAAAAGCGCTGAAATAGGTGTGTAGTTAAATTATTCCAAGAATTTGTATAGAAATTTTAAAATTTAATTTTTATTGGTTTTTAAGTTATAGACATTTTGTAAATTATTGAAATAAAAAATCGATTCCTTGAAATTTTTATTTTTCAAAACTCTGTTATTTATTATATCATATTTTCATACCTAACTAAGTAATTTACAAAATAAAAATGTTTAAAATTATCAGATTTTACAAAAATAAGTATCTACTTCTAAAATGCGGCTATTTAGGTATTTTAACTGTCCATTAGAATATAAAATAAAATATACTGAGTTTTTCTATTTTTAAGTGTTCTTCGTAATAGCACCCTCTTTGGTTTACAATCATTAATTAACAAAACAATATTATCTCGGTTGTTGATAAAACCCTGGTCGTTAATTACAATATTTAAATCTAACTGTTTTTTTAATTACTTATTTGATTGTCTTCTATTCTCTTATAAGATTCACATTTACTAACGTCTCAAGAACCATGTGACAAAACTTATTTTTCAAATTAACCAGACAAAGTAAGTTCCATAAGTCCAATTAACTATAGGAATTTATCTAAAATCGATGTTAAACTCAAAACCAAAAGACCCTTCAGCAGATTTTAGATTGTTTATTAATTTTCTTTTAAAAAAATTATGAACTTTTTCAAAATTCCACTGGAAACTTTCGAAAACTTACCTTTTTAGCCATAAATTAAAAAACCAATCAACTTAAAAAATCATTTATTCGCAAAAAAATTTTCATCACATATCTTTACTAGGCTCCTCTTGGATTTTCTGGATATTTCCACGCCCGTGATAACTATCATAATAACTATCACATTTCGTCGATCTGTGACTTATCCTGGAACACTCCGATTTCCTACAGCAGCTGGAGCAGGATGAATACATGGACGCGTTTTCCGTATTGTTTGCCTTCGATGAAATTCCACTGCGGAGGTTATCGCTGAAGAACAACTCTTTCATGAGCATGTCTCTCGGTTCCGAAATGTCTTTGGTGATATGCTTGATGTTTGATATCTGAAAGAGTGAGGAGATTTTGTAAAAAGTGAAGGTTTTTTGTCCAAAATAATTTACTTTTGAGTTGACCACTCTCATTTGCTCGTCCTTTTCGTGGAGCATTTTAGTGAGGAGAATCTGGACCTGAAGAAATAAAATCGATCTCTCCCAAAATTACTATTTTTTTAAACTCTACATTATTTATGAAATATGGGTATTTTGTGAAATTTTTGGTAAAAAATCGCCCTTTCCAAAATTTTTTTTTTGTCAAAACCTTGTGGATTTTTTGAAAAGCACTGGAATAGGTAGAATTCTAATTAGATGGAATAGGTAGACTAATCAGGTAGAATTCTATTCAGTCAAACTATACCAGAAATATGTGTAAAAATTTTCAAAATTTTATTTCAACTGACTTTTGAAATATAGATATTTTTGAAAAAAAATTTGATTTTTTCAAAAATTTTTTTTTTCTCGAAACCTTGATAATTTTTTTAAAAACGCTGAAATAGAGGTCTACTTAAGTTATTCTAGGAATACGTGTAAAAATTTTCAGAATTTAATTTTTATTGGTTTTATAGGTGCTTAGTCAAATTATTCTGGAAATATGTAAAGAAATTTTCAAAATTTTACTTCCACTGTTTTTTGCAATATACTATAATTCATTTATTTAACACAAGTTATTTTAAAAAAATATACGGCGCTTACAGTAAATTAAAAATAATAAAAGAAGATAAAACAAAGAACACAATACGCACACTTACGTCAAGAATTAAAAATCAAATAGACACTAATTAGTAAATATAAGATGTAACAAATAAAACATATTAAAATAAAGAACGAGTCAAAATAGTCAAAAAAATAAAACTTAATAAATAAAATAGATGTAAAACTTAATTAAATGGGTATTTTGTAAAATTTTTGAAAAAAAAACGACCGTTTCAATAAATATTTTTCCTAAAAAAATATTTTTTTCTCAAAATCCTATACATTTTTAAAAAACGCTAAAGGACGTGTGCAATCAAATTGATTCTGGAATATGAATAAATATTTTCAGAATTTTATTGCTACTGTTTTTTGAGTTATGGGCATTTTGTCACATTTTTGAAAAAAAACCTTTAAAAACTTTGGCCATTTTTTCTTAAAATACTGAAATATTGATTTTTGAGATATGGCTACTTCATGAAATTTTGGAAAAAAAAATTAAGGTTTCTAAAAAATTTTTTCTTAAAATTTTATTGTACTTTTAAAAAGCGCTGAAATAGGTGTGTAGTTAAATTATTCCAAGAATTTGTATAGAAATTTTAAAATTTAATTTTTACTGGTTTTTAAGTTATAGACATTTTGTAAATTATTGAAATAAAAAATCGATTCCTTGAAATTTTTCTTTTTCAAAACTCTGTTATTTATTATATCACTGACATTTTCATACCTAACTAAGTAGTTTACAAAATAAAAATGTTTAAAATTATCAGATTTTACAAAAATAAGTATCTACTTCTAAAATGCGGCTATTTAGGTATTTTAACTGTTCATTAGAATATAAAATAAAATATACTGAGTTTTTTTCTTTTTAAGTGTCCTTCGTAATAGCACGATCTTTGTTTTACAATCATTAATTAACAAAACAATATTATCTCGGTTGTTGATAAAACCCTGGTCGTTAGAATTAATTAAAATATTTAAATCTAACTGCTTCTTTTAAATACTTTTTTGATTGTCTTCTGTTCTCTTGCAAGATTCGCATTTACTAACGCCCCAAGAACCATGTGACAAAACTTATTTTTGGAATTAACCACACAAAGTAAATTCCAATGAACTATAAAAATTTATCTAAAATCGATGTTAAACTCGTGAATCAAAACCAAAAGACCCTCGAGCAGATTTTGAATTGTTCGTTAATTTTCTTTTAAAAAAATTGCAAATATTCTCAAAGTTCCACTAGAAACTTTCAAAAACTTACCTTTTTAGCCATAAATTCAAAAAACCAATCAACTTAAAAAATCATTTATTCGCAAAAAAATTTTCATCACATATCTTTACTAGGCTCCTCTTGGATTTTCTGGATATTTCCACGCCCGTGATAACTATCACATTTCATCGATCTGTGACTTATCCTGGAACACTCCGATTTCCTACAGCAGCTGGAGCAGGATGAGTACATGGACGCGTTTTCCGTATTGTTTGCCTCCGATGAAATTCCACTGCGGAGGTTATCGCTAAAGAACAACTCTTTCATGAGCATGTCTCTCGGTTCCGAAATGTCTTTGGTGATATGCTTGATGTTTGATATCTGAAAGAGTGAGGAGATTTAGTAAAGAGTGAAGATTTTTTTCTAAAATGATTTTTACTTTTGAGTTGACCACTCTCAGTTGCTCGTCCTTTTCGTGGAGCATTTTAGTGAGGAGGATCTGCACCTTCCTTTGGGCCTCCACTTGCCTTTGAAAGTCGGCGATTGTTTCAAAGAGTTTTTGGGTGGCGAACTTTGCCGCACAGACTGCTTTCTTTTTTTCCTTAGCTAAAACATCAATAAAACAGAACACACTCGGGATATCTTAAAAATCTCCGCTGTTTTACCCATAGATTCTTTCTGCGAATCCCACTCCCTTTTTTGCTCAATTATTTGCTGTTCCACGTTTCTCAGTATGTCTTGCTTGCTCTCGTTATCACCACACATGTCCTTGTATTGATGGAGCATCTCTTCGAACTCATTTATCTCGTCTAGGAGTTGGGTTTTCTGGCCCTCAAGCATCTGGAATTCATGAATGAATTTAATAATGTTAATAAATGTCTGAGATAGATGTGCTACCTACAGTTAGTTTTTCCATTAAATCCTCCTTCTCCCTGATCTCCTGATCGAGTTCCTGATGTTTTTTATACAGTTTTTCGTTGATTTTCCCAATTTCCTCCTCAAGATACTGGGTGTCGCTGTGCGCCTGCTTTAGTTCGCTCACTTTTTCTTTCACCTGGCTTTGGAGGTTTATGATGGTCTGCGATTGGTCTTCGATGATTTTTTCTTTTATTCTTTGGGTGTCTTTTTCCTCGTTCAGTGCATTTCTAAAAAGGAAAATCTGTATTGCTGTGACTAATTCATAATGATCTATTTATTTTGTTTAATACTATGTCATTTTTATAGTAAAAATCAATTTAGAAAATACTATCTGATACGCTCAAATAACAAGTAAATAGATTTATTCACGTATTTAGAAGAAATATGATAATAAATCTTTAACGATACCTTTCGTTATATTTAAGTTAATCTAGTTCAATAAATCTTAAATGCAATAATTGATGTAAATAGCTCCCCACGTGCGGAGCTATTATAAAAAGTGTATGGAGATAAGATATTTAAAACATATTTTGCAAAAGTACTACCCGTACGTACCCGTAGAAATACTCACCGTACATGAATTTATGCTACCAACTATAGATCTTAAAGAAAAATTTACTTTATGTATTTTGGATAAACCATAAAAATGTGGTGTTTTACTATTATGTGGAGTTAATTTAAATCTAATCAGGTTTTTATGTTTTGTAAGTTATAAATTTGGCTTTCGATTTTTTTTCTAGGATCTTTAGGTAATTTAGAATAGTTACCATCATTAATTAATAATATTAGTTTATTGTCAGTAGCATTACCTTTAAGTAACTTGCTGCTAACCCGCTACTGCTTAGTTTTTATTAGAAATGCAAATAGAGGAGCTTATACTGTTGCTTTCACCATTAAATGGTCATATTTAGGCCTTAGGACAGTCACCAAAAGATCAAGAAATTTATTATATAAAATAATTAAATATGATGAAAGTGGCTTACAAGAATAATTTATAGGTGAGAGTCAGCATTAATACAATTTTTTAATAGTAGTTTTATATGCTTGTAATATCTAATTATAAAAATGTTGCTAATTAGAAAAAAATATTTTACTACATGTTTTTGGATCAAACCAGGTCCGGGTAGTCTGGCTATATGCAAACAAATTTTAGTACAATTTTATAACCTTTAAGTGGACCTGGATAATACAGAAAAACAAACAATTTTAGTACAATTTTTTGTACTCCAGATTGAACATCGTAATAAAAAAAACTGGTTCTGATACATTTTTTTTATATAAGATATTCCAGGAATTATTTACGTAGTAATCCCGATTTTGTCTTTTTGAATCAAGAAACTAAAAATAACTTCGACTTATATTATGAATTTAGAAGTTGGCTTAAGTATTGTTACTACCATGGCTCTTAAAGGAATAAAAAAAAAATTGAAATAATTGGTTTGTCGTGCATTTAAGCCAAATTAAAGAATGTGTGCATCATGTGCATTTAAATTATGCACTTGTAAAAAAACCATAAAGCTTTATTTGCTTAAAAAAAATTATTTGCTTAGAAAAAATTAGACCCGGATATCCTGGGAAAATAAACGATCATTTATGTGATTAGAAAAACTATCTTTTGTAGCCAAAAATCAGGAAATATAGACATTTGAATTTTTTTACGCGGATTCTTTAATAAAATTGATTAGACACGTATCTTAAACATTTTTTTGAAGCAAATGATTTTTTTGCTAAAAAATCCACATACTGTCCCTAACTCAAAGTTAGGCAACGTAAACATTTTAATTTTTTTTGCATAGATTCTCTAATAAAATTAATTGAAGAAGGTGTCCTTTTTTAGAGTTTTTTAAAAGAGTTTGAAACTTTAGAAATTTTTTTTTTCTGACAGTGATTTTTTTCCTAAAAAATGTATAAACTAAGAAACGTACACATTTTCAAATGTTAATTCTTCAAAAATTTATTAAATACCTACTGTAGAGCCAGAGAAAAACAAACCACTTGTGGTTAGTAGCTTTTCCTTTAAGTAACTTTGTTAACATTAACTCCTTAGTTTCATTAAGAATGCAAGTCGAGCAGCGTATACCGTTGCCTTCACCATTACATGGCCTTATTTAGACTTTAGAACAGTCACCAAAAGACCAAGAAATTTATGATATAAAATTAACTCATTATTATCTTACTTTATTTCGGATAACTCCCGCGAAATACATAGGCAAGCCTCCCTTTGACATGGACCAGAAATGCTCTTTTTCAGCTCCTGCACCTCATTTTCAAGACTAATCGCTTTCAACTTGAAATCTTCGGACTTTTCCGAGATTTCCTTGAGCTGCTCCTCCTGTTAATCAAGAAACTTTGGTCAAACTCACCTAATTAGTAGCCTTTCGACGTTAATACCTTGGACATCAAGGCGATACTTTGACTCTGAATTAAACTTTCCTGTTTCTTATTGATTTCGGCCATCTGAAAGATGGTGGACTTGTTGTCTTTGACTACGTTGGATAGCTCCTTGATCAGTCTCTCCATTTCTTTTTTTTCCAAGTCGAATTTACTTTGGGACTCCAAGAGTTGTTCTTCGCGCTGTTTACACTCTTCTTCCATCATTTTACATCTGAAATTATTAAATTTATTTCTATGAATTAGACAAAAGGAATCAACAGACTTCTCTCCAAACAGCTCGTATTGTTCGACTTTTTTCTGTAAGTTTTCGCATTGGCATTGCAGTTTACCAAGTGCCTCAGTGCTACCCTCCATCTGCTGTAGTTTTTCCGATAATTTTGCAATTTCCTCGGTTAATTTTCCCTTTTCTTCTTCGCTCTTTTTCACTTCCACTTCGAAGTTTTCTTTTTGCTTTTTCAATTTTGAAAACATTTTGTTGCAAAGGCAGTTTAGTCCTAAGGATTTCTAAGAAAATTCAAAATGACAATTAAAGCAGTCATTATTTAGAATATAGACTTTTTATTTATTATAGGATAATAAATAGAATTCTAGTGTCAATATAAGGATGATGAATTTTCCGACACATATAACCCTGGAATATTTCTACATTATTATATTCTGTATATAAATATTCAAGTAATATGTAAAGTTTGTACAAGTTGATCTACATAGGATGATATATTTGCCATGCAAGGGTTGACTTTAGTATAATCCTGTAACAAACCTAACCTCTGGAAAATATTTGATTTCATTACAATTTTTGTCCAACTTGTACTTTTCTTATAGTAGAATGTTGAAAAGTATGAAATTTAATAATAGAGAAAAAATCTCTGGTCATGCAATAGATAATTAAGTACAATTTTGTAATAAAGCTAACCCTCAAGTCATTCTTGATAGTAAAGAAAAAACTGGTTTTAGCGCAATTTTTGATAAAACCAATTAGGTGGCCATGGGTTATTGCAAGCTGGTTTTAGTACAATCATTATACATTACATGTATATACAATTAATCTTTATATAGAGAATATTTGAGTTTATTATAATTTTTGTACTAAATCTAACCTGTACGTGGCATCTCTGTTATTTTTCTAATAGTAAAATATTTAATCATTTTAGTACAATTTTGTAACAAATCAAACCTTAAAATGATTCTCGATAGTAAAAAAGGAACCGGCTTTAGTATAATTTTTTTTAAACCAAACCCACCCAGGGTCTATTACAAGCTAATTTTAGTACAATTTTGTCGTAAAAAGTAAAAATTTAATAAAGGTGATTTGCAATACAAGCATTGATTTTAGTACAATTCTGTAACAAACCTAATCTATAAATGGACAATATTTTACTTTAGTATAATTTTGTTACAAATCCAACCTTTAAATGAATCTCGATAGTAAAAAAAAACTGGTACAATTCAGTACAATTTCTTACCGAACTAAACTAGTAGCGATAGGTTTATCTGGTTAAGCTGGTTTTAGTACAATTTTATAGTAAAAAGTGAAAATATAAAAAAAAGGTATTTGTCATACAAGGGTTTATTTTATTTTTTTTATTTCAATTCTGTAACAAACTTAACTTTAACTGAATAGAAAATTACAATTTTTGTACAAAGTCTAACCTGTACGTGGCCTAACTAGTATTTTTCTAATAGTAAAATATTTAAAAATAGAAGTTCTCATAGTAGATCTCTCGCCACGCACACGTTAATTTGAGTACAATTTTGTAATAAATTAAACCCTAAAAATGATTCTCTATAGTAAAGAAGGTACCGGTTTTAGTACAATTCTGTAATAAAAGGTAAAAATATATTAAAAGTGGCTAATAATAGAGTTAACTTTAGTACAATTTTGTAAAATTTCCTACACTAAAATGATTCTCCCTAATAAAGAACAAACTGGTTTTGGTACAATTTTGTGATAAATAATGAAAATATAAAATTAAGTTGGCTTATAGAGGATAATTTTTAGTTGAGACTTAATTTTTGTATAATATTCTAGTAGCGGTTTAATATCCTTATTATAACTGAAAATAGAAACGTTGATAATTAATAAAAAAAAAATTTACTACATGTTTTTCTGGTTATATGTAAACAAATTTTAGTACAATTTTAGAACCTCTAAGTGAATCTGGATAATACGGGAAAAAAATTATGTTAGTACATTTTTTTGCACTAAGCGCACACTCTAGATTGAAGTGTGTAGTACATTTTTTTTACCAAATCCAACCTATGTATGGCCAGAGTAAACATGTGATCCTATGAATAAGTTCAGTAGTATTTTATCACTACAACAAATTATTAATAATTATTAAATGTCAATTTTATTTGAGAATTAAAAGATGAATTTTGGTTAAAGTCATTTTACTTCCATATCCCACGAACGAATAAAAAAAACTTGAAATAATTAGTTTGTAATACCTTAATGCCAAACTAAAGAATGTGTGCATCATGTGCATTTAAATTATGCAGCAAAACTCCTTAAAAAGTTATAAAGCTTTATAATGCATGTTTTTTTCAAGTGAAATCAAATCATCTACTTAGAAATCATATCCTGGGAAAATAAACCATTATTTCCATTAAATGGAAGAACTATCTTTTGTAGTCCAAAAAATCAGGCAACTTAGACAATTTTTAACACAGATTTTTTAATAAAATTGATTAAATACGTATTTTAGAAATGTTTGTAAGAAAGATGATTTTTTTTCCAAAAAATCCATAAACAGTCGATAATTCTAACCCTAAGCAACATACGCATTTGAAAATGTGTACACATATTCTTTGACAAAATTAATAAAACACCTATTTCAATTTTTTCCTTATACTTACTTGCTCCAGCACCTGTATAACGCTCCTCTGACTATCCACCTCAGCTGAAGAACTTTTCAATTGCCCCCGTAACATTTCCATTGACTCCAAATAGCTCTGATTGGTCTTGCTGAGTTCAGAACACTTTAAACTGGTTTCCTCGAGGGAACTCTTCATATTTTCAAGATCCAGCTTCAAGTTGCTCAGCTGCTCTTCCCGATCGGTTAAAACGCTGTTCTTTTGATACCTCAGCTGTTCCAGCATCGCGTTCGACTGTTCCAACGACCGTATTTTCTCTTCGCGTTCTTTGAGACAATTACAGAACTTTTCTTTGCTGACCTTCATCGCTTTTGAGGATTTTAACGCTTGCACGTGAAGTAAGTTGACTTTTCGTTCGTAGTCGGTGAGGATGTCTTTGGCTTTCGTTACGTCCTTTTTGGATTTTTCTAGCATCTTTTTTTTAGCTTCTAGCTCCCGTCTTAAGCTATAGTAAGCAATGAATTATTAAAAAAGAAATTAAATAAAAATATTACCGTTTGTTTTCGGTTTTTAGTTTGGTTATTTGGGCCTCATCAAAGTCTTCCATAGGCATTTGTCGCGGTTTTATTGGTTTGGGCATTTTCGTGTTCGCGTATTCGGCGTTGGCCCTCTGTAGGGCCATAGTGTACAGTTGGGACTTCACTTTTTCGATTTCGCCCTTTAGTTCGTTTACCACTTCGTCGGCGTTTAAGAGGCTCGATGGGTGATACTGAATAAGAAAAATTAATTAAAAGGATCTTAATATACGTGGATGAAAAAAGGAGACAGTATGGGTAGTAAATTTTCTGTTTAAAATTAAGAGCAGGAAAATTTCTTATTTTTTATATTGTTTTCTTTGTTTATTGGACCAAGAAAAACTGGAATTTTTGAGAGTTGTTTCATGAAAAAACTCTGGAAAATTCATTTTTGGTTTTATTTTACTGCAAAATAGGTCGTAAATTTTAAATCAATTTTTTTTTTAAAAAATCACAAAAATATATTTTTTTTAACAATTTTAATAAATAAATGATAAATTTTATTTTTATTTTTATTTTTAGGTACTCCTATTCTATATTTCTATCCTATAGTTATTCCACGATTAGTTTTTTCTAGTCAGGATTTTTAAGAATTTTAACTTAGTGTAATTCATTTTTTTTTGGTTTCCTCGTATTTAATTTAAAAAAAAAATTTTTTAACTTTTTTTTTTAATTAAATGGTGGAAATTTTATTTTCAAGTAAGATGGTGCCGTCGGAAAGTGAGTTGTATGCATCAAAAAAATCGACAAAAAGTGACAAAATAAAGAAAAATTTTCTACATTTTTGCCCTCGTTTTGCGGGAAAATTTTGGAAAAACTCAATTTTTTTAAATTTTATGGTCAATTTATTAACACCCTTTTCGGTAATTCTTTCAAAACTGTATCAGATAGTAAAATAAAAAAATCGTATTTCATCAAAAATTGACACTATTATTTAATTAAAAAATTGTATTTTTTAAAAAATACGTGGGAAGATCTTCAATTTTTTTTTCAGTAATAATATTTAAAAATGATGATTGTACGCATTACACCCTTTCTTATGGATCTCATCCTACTTTAAATTGCTAAAACGGCTATACAAAAGTGAGAAGAAAATTTTCCCAAAAAAGAAGTTCAATATTAATTGGTTTTTTCTGGTTTCTGGACTAAAATTACGAAAAATACAAAAAATTTGAACTTTTTGTCGTCTTAACCAAATTTTTTATAATTTTTCATCATGATCCTTTAAATGAGGAATTATGGAAAGATACATCCGATCAATTAACTCTATCATAAAAATGATAAATATGATGAGTTGTTGCTGTATTTCTCTAAGATCAATAGGAACATAGAAAATAGAACACAAATTTTCTTATTTTTTTGAAAGGAAACAAGGGCTATTTTTTGACATTTTGATCTTGATTATGCAAAAGAACGATTTTTTGCACCTATGGATCCGCTCAGTTAATTTATCTTGACTTTATTCTCTAAAACTTTTACCTTTTTTTGAAAATCAAGAAATATTATTTTCTAGCTGCATTTTTATATTGAAAAAAAATGTATGGGTAAAATTGTTTATTTTTTGAGTTTTTCCTATTACAAAAAAACTCAAAAAAAAATATTTCCTAAGTTTTTATATGGAAAAAATCTAGAAAACTAATTTTTTTTCATAATTTTATTGCTAAATTAAGAGAAACCTTTTCCATAGCAATTCCGATATAGGATCAAAAAAATAACTTATCCCCTTCTTAATGAAAATCCCATTTTTTAATTTTGAGAAAATTCAAAATTTGCCAATTCACACCCGTAAATAATTTTCGAATTCAAAACAAGGATTTTCTCAATTTTTTCACAAGAAAATCGCGTTTTTTAAAATTTTTTTAAACAAGCTCTGTTTTTAGCCATTTCGTCAACGAATATTAGAAACAAAAATTGATTGTTTCCACCTCTTTTTTTTTTTAATTTTTGTATCAAAAGAGTTCTTTAAGTTGGATATTTTCATTTAAAAAACCAACCTTTTTTAAGTGTTTTCTCCTCAAAAAGAGCCAAAAAAATTGAAAATAAAATATGAATATGTCTTTTACATAAAAAAAGGTAATTGAAGATGCAAAAATTGTGCTGAATTTAGATGTGACTGGATTGTATAAAATAGATGAGTAACTAGTATCAAAAGACAATGATTTTCAATTAAATCAAATTGTAGCAGTTTTAAGTAAAACATTCTTCATAGAACTACGGCACTATATGTCAGATTTAATATTATTTTTGAAGTTGATATTTATTGTTATATAATAGTATTATTCATAGTCAATAAAAGGTGCAATCGTTGTTGAGTTTATTATGACTCTAGGATTATACGCTGTCAGAAGCAACTATACTTAAAAATTGTTATTTGTCCTAAATGTAGTGGCGAACATAATGTATGCCGATTGTACGTTTGATATAGTTTATTTAAATTGTCAAAGATATCTTAAAAGTAAGGATATATCAACAAATATATAATTATAAATAGAATAGAAATTTATATGCAATTAGCTGCTCTCTTAAATTTCTATAATACATAATAAATTAAATCTGAAATTGATTAAAGTAATTTATTGCATGACATATATCACTAACTGCCTTAAAATCAACATCTACAAACCCGTCTTAAAAATTTAACAAATTCAACTCAACTTCCTGGAATAAGAAATTTACTAAGTTCCTCAATAGTCTGCAATAAAACGTTAAATCTTTATCAAAAATAGGGAATTCTAACCTCAATTGTTTACAAAAAACAATTACCAAATTTTGAATTAAAATCTACTAATAAAATTATAAATTCTATCTCAACTGCCTGTATTTATAAATTAAAAATAAATTATTTAAAATGAAAACAAAAATTATGATAATAATAATATTAATAATAAGCTAGAACTTAAGAGCTTGAAATAAAAAAAAATATTTAAAATCACTGAACTGCCTAAAGTTGCTAAGACTGCCTGGAATGTTTAACTAATTAAGTAAGAAAATAATAAAAATGCTTCCTGTTTTTAAAAAGCTCTAGTGCCTAAAATTCTAAAATTAAAAAAAAAAATTAAAAGCACTCAACTGCCTGGAATAAACCAAAAACTAATTATAAACTGAACTTCTTACCACCTACAGTTGTTTTAACTGCCTGGAAAACACAGGAATTTGTTAGAAATTTCACCAAATTACTAAATAATTAAAATATTAGGAGGTGATTAATGCATAGTTGAAATGCAGATGCCTCGCCTTTTGTATATAGTTAAATATAATTTTTTATAGGAAGTGTATGTACATTCAGGCTAATAGAAGAGTTCTTGAACGACCATCCAAATCAATAGATTTTATGCCTTCAAATTTGAAGTATCTGGCAGGCAATTCTGAGTCAACTAAACCATGAAATGTTAATTTTTCATGAATCACAAACAAGCAAATGTCTAAAGTCTCTTTAAAGAACCCCATAGAAAGAGTTAATTTCAATGCATAATTTAAATGGATGTGACTCGCTTTTTTGCCTTAATTTTCAATTAAAACGTAGCGTTTGAGTTTTTAAGGAAATATATTTCCAGGCTTTTGGATAAAAGTGTCCAGTCAATATTTGTACAAATGTCAAAATTGTACATGCCTGTTAGTTTCAGGAAATTTATCTTTGGATTTAAAAAAGTAATTTTTTATGAGTTTGACACACCTAATGTTAGGCTTTGATTTTAATTAGGCTTTGATTTTATTTCAGGCATTGACTAAGTTTCTTAAAATATTTCACACACTTGGAGTTATTTTCCGTTTTATTCCAGGTATTTAAAGCGTCATTCAGAGCTTGATGATGTACACGTAAATATGCAATTTTTTTTAAATAAATTTGATATATTAAAAAAAATTGAGGTTCTAATAGGTCCCAAGCAACACATCATATATTAATATCGTAAAATATGTATTTATTCAATGATTTTTTAGTAATTTTTTGGTTTTGGTATATTTATCAACCGTATATGGTCAAGGTATATTTATTAAACTGTAGAATATATGTATATCATATATAATTATTTTATTTACAAAGGGAGAAAATTTCGGCATTTAAAAAAATTGACACGGGATTTATATATTATCTAGTTTTTAAACTCGATTACACCTCAAATATTCGATAAAATTCTTCTGAAAAATCACTGTTTTTTGGCCATATTATTCATTCCAATAACGCTGTTTTTATACTAAATATTTATATATAAAATTATATCAAAATTAAATCAATAGTGTTATTAAATTAAATATTGAATATATATTTTCTGCAAAAACATTGTTTTTCATTAAAACAACCCTTACCCCCCACCCACCCCAAGCATTTGCCTAGTAAAAAATTCTTTTGAAAAATCACCGTCTTCTGTTCACAATATCCAATCTAATAGCACCGTTTTTGTATTAAATATTTATTAATATAGATATATATATAATATTGTATCAAATTTAAATAAACAAACTGTGTTATTACATTAGATAATAACGACAAAACCAGCTGTTATTCATGTAAATTTTTTTGAAAAACAATGATTTTTTCATATAATTTTTTACTGGTCAGTTGTGTGGGGTGGGTGGGGGGTGTAAGAGTAAGGTTAATGAAAAATGTTTTTTTTGCAGAAAATAATTGCCTGAGAGAAAAATTCTTTTTGAGAAAATTATAGGTGATAAAAAATCTGTAGTTTTTGTATCTATACTTTTCTCACATAACCTTAATGCCGATTTTAAAATAAGAATTTTTTAAACTTTTTTATAGAAAAAATTGCATTTTCTTTAATTTTATGCATAAATTAATAACAACTATTTGGGAATTATATCGAGGACAATAAAAAGTTTCCAATATCCCATGCTGTTTAAGAAAAGAGGTTTTCACGATTTTCTTCATGAATATAAAAAATAAAATCAGTGTTTTCAAGTTTGGAGACCTCCAGTTATTCTACATGATTTTAGACTAAGTTATATTCATCTAAAATTTTTTTAATTATTTTTCTTAAAGTTTTATATTCACAAAAAGTCAAATTAAAAAAGAAGTTGATTACAAATAAAGGAAAAAAAAGAGTTCTCTTCTGCAAGAAAATTTGGAATTTACCCATACCTACTGTTTTCTGTATTATTCTATTTGACTCTTCTTGCAGTCAAACTCCTCTCAAGTTTTTTGCATTATATTAAAAAAATATATTTTACTTTTAATTTCTCCTATTTTTTTCTTGTTTTTCACTCAAAAAAGTCAAATAAATAAACTACAATTATTACAAAATATACAGTTTTCTTCTACCAAAAAAAGGTCAAACTTTCCGATACCGTTTCAGAAAACTCAATTTCTAGCAAGGATTTCAAACATAAATTGTCCCCAATTTCACACTAATCAAACTCACATTAAAAAAGAAATACTACAATTAGCCCACTCTCTATATACTTACCTGATCCACTTGAATAGAGCTCCTGGACGTAAAACTACATGAAGTTTTATTCGAGTTCTTACTGCAGCACATTTTTTCCGGACAACTCAAAGTTTTCCCGACAGTAATAAACGCCGATGGCTGATGATTGCGCTGCTCCTGAACAACCGTCTTATAACGCGCTAAAACTATGAATTATAAATTAATTTCAAACAACTTCTTTGTCATAACACACCTTCCACTTTAGGATGAATCCTCGACTCCATACGACAATAATTCCTATAAGGATCGCTAGCACTTAGTGCCCTCCCCATAGATTTTGATGGACTGTTGCTGCGTGATTTCCTTCTAGATCTAGGACCGGGACATCTATAAAGAAGAATCTCAGGAAATGTTGCAAAATGTGTGTGAAAAAACTACTGAATTCTGGTGCAAGACATGTCACAATGCGACTTGGGAGCGGTACAAACTTTGATGATTTGATGTTTGGAACGTGGAAAGTTCTCACTGGAATTTATGGTCTGATGGATGGCGCATAACGTACCCCTGGTAGAGTCTTCCAGCATGATGAGGTCGTCGATGTCGTTTTCGCGTTTTTTTAAATCCCTTTTTATGGTTGACTAAAAATTATTCGTTTAAATTTAAATTTATTTTTACACTTTTTAGTATATTTTATATTAATTTTTTTTTCAACAATTTTAACACACTAGTTTTAGGTTTTATATTGTTAATTATAAGTTTGCAGTACTTCGGATCTTGCCTTGTTAGCAAATATGCTAAATAAATATATTATTATTGTTATAGATTCTATTCCTTATAAATAGTTAATCGAATTTAATAAGTTACGAAATAATATTAAGGAATGTAGTTATATAAGAGAGTTTAAAGGGTTGTTAGGAGGGTTTATCTAATTTTAATATTTGTGTAGTTTAACGTTGTTTTTTACTCTTTTATCATTTATTCGCTTACTTTTATTTTTACTAGTTTTATCAAGATATTGTAAATATGTTTTTTAAAAATTATAATATATATTATTGTACTTGTATGTAGCAAGATGCTAAATAAATAAACATTATTATTATTATTTAAAAGGGTTTTCTGGGTTAATGGTTAACAAGGTACGTACCTTAGCCATTTTTGTTCTATACAAGCTGGATCACCGGTAATTTGGGGCATATCGCGGTTTGTTTTTTTGGAAATTAACTTTGGGGTGGTTTCTGTTGTCAGTTTGGCATTGGATTTTGTTGCTCGTTGTCAGTTTGACGGATATTTTACCTTTTTAAGGTTTTCGTGCATTTTTGCGGTACAAGTAGGACGTAATATTGATAAGTTAAAAAAGGCCCTTCTAGTCTTGGTTTTTAGGGTTAAAAACTGTTTTTTGCATAATATTTGTTGTCGAAGTATTAAGGAATTTCAAAGGAAGTCAAAAATTCAATAATTTAGGAAAAATTAATTAGTTTCTAGTAAAAATGAAATTATTGATGTCTATTTAATTTTTTAAAAACGATTTTTAAAATTGGCCTTTATTAGCAATTTTTTATTTATGGCATAAATTAAAATTGAGCAGGAATATCCCAAGCAACAAATCACATAGTCATCTCGTTAAATATAAATTTATTCAACGATTCTTTAGTGAATTTTTTGATTATATTTATCAACTGTATATAGTCAAGGTATATTTATTAAACCGTAGAATATATGTATATCATAGACGATTTTGTTTACAGAAGGGAGAAAATTTCGGCATTTAAAAATATTGACACGGGATTTACGTAGCTAGTCTGTAAACTCGATTACTACACCTTAAATATTTGATAAAATTTTTCTGAAAGATCACTGTTTCTTGTCCTAATAACGCTGTTTTACTAAATATTTATAAACCTATAAAATTATATCAAATTTAAATAAACAGTGTTATTAAATTAAATATTGCATATATTTTTACTGCACAGATATTGTTTTTTATCAACACAATCCGTACCCCCCCACCCACCCCAAACATTTGCTCAGTAAGAAATTTTTTTGAAAAATCACTGTTTTTTATTCATAATCTAATAGCACAGTTTTTGTATTAAATATTTATATATATATAATTATATAAAATTTAAATAAACAAACTGTGTTAATATATTGGATATTAACGACAAAACCATCTATTATTCATGCAATATTATTTTGAAAAACAATATTTTTTTAAAACCATTTTTTACTGTAAAGTTGTGTGGGTGGGTGGGGGGTGTAAGGGTAGGGTTAATTAAAAATGTTTTTTTTTTGCAGAAAATAATTGCCTGCGAGAAAAATGGTTTTTATAAAAATTATAGGTGATAAAAAAATCTATAGTTTTTATATCTATACTTTTCTCACGTAACTTTAAGGTTTTCAAGTAAACCATGAAAAAGTCTAATAGATACAAAAATTATAGATTTTTTATCACCTATAATTTTCATAAAAATAATTTTTTTCTCAGGTACCATAATGTGGGGCTACTTGCCCACCCCGGGGTAACTTGCACACCACGTGTATTTTTGTTTACTTTTTTTTTAGGTTATGTTATTTTGTGTTTTATCGCTGGCTTTCTGTTGTTACAGGTAAATAAAGTATAAAAGTGGTTCATACTACGTACAGAAAAACTCCGGAGGCAAGAAATTACCGGAATTACTTAGAGAACGCCTTGCGCCAAGCGTTAGATGCAGTAAATGCGGTTATGTCAAGGAAATTAGTAGCCGAAACTTTCAAAGTAGAACAGACTACGTTAAGACGAAGACTTCTTGGTGCACACTCGAAATCTTTAAGGTTTTAAGTGATCAAGAAGAGGCTTTCATTTCAAAGACATTGGGTGTTATAGCAAATTGGGGATTTCCTCTCACAAGGGTTGATATTCGTGACGTAATAAAAAAATTCTTAGACAAACAATGAAAAAATGTTCGAATATTCAAAAATAACTGCTTAAATAAAAAAAAAATATTGACTTAGCAATTAGAGCAGTGAAAAGCTCAAATTTGTACAACTATGATGAAACCAACGTTATAGATGATCCTGGGTCCAGGAAGGTGGTAGTGCTAAGGAACACGAAGAGAGTGGTGGAAAGAGTTCAGGAGCATTCCCGGGCTACGATCAGTTTAATGGTTTGTGGAAATGCCAATGGAGACCTTTTACCACCAATGTTAAAAACAGGGTTAAAAACACATCCATGTTTTTAAGGGAAGTTTAAAATATAAACTAAGATAGAGTTATATTTATGATATTTTACATAATTGCCGTATATTTACTAAATAATACTGTAATAATTCGGCAATTACGTGAAAAATTACATAAAAAATTGTAAAATCACAAATTTCTCTGTAAAATTACAACATAAATCGTAAAATCTCCCATAAAATATTGTATTATTCCAGTACTGGTCTCAAATTTACTATACGCCGCCGCCGTCCCTGATGTCATCATCCTCATACGGCATTTTGGTAGAATTTTGGTTTTCTATCTGCTAGCCATGTGGTTGTCATTTGAATAATTGTTCGGTTCGCTGTTTACTATTGTTTTGTGTTTAATATGTAAGTATATGTAAAGTGATTTATATTAGTTTAAAAAAAATACTGTTATGTTACCATATTATGTAATTTTCATGTGTTACCAAGGTTATGCATAACTTTGGTGTATGTATTTTATGTTATCTACGTATATACAGGGTGTTTCACTTTTTTGTAGCAGGACTTTAACAGTATTTAGAAAAATTAATTTTAAGGTAGGTTTCTCATATAAATATTGATCGTCAAACTTTTTGTTTCTGAGATACAGGGCGTCAAAGTTTCCCAAAAAAAAAAGTTTTTATTTTTTAATATCCGAACTATCAAAGATATTATAATCAAAATTGGTATAAACAATTCTAGGATAAAGGGTCATAATCGTAAATAATGTCATGTTTCTACGTTAGCCAGTGGCGGAGATATGACTAATTAATAATGTTAATGTAACTAAAATAAAATAGGTTTTTTTTGTTAATAGTAAAGTAAGTATCAAGGTCATTTTATAACGAATTCTTGTCCAGAATTTATTACCTCGTTTATTATTAATTATTTAAATTTGTTATTATTTAAAATAATTAGTATTAATAATAAGCGATTTCTTGCCTAATTTTTGCTTATTTCTTGTTGACCTGTTTTTAGGAAGTAAGTACTTATATGTAAAGTGATTTGTTATTTAGAAAAATATATTCATTATTTACTTTGACAGAAAAAAATATTAGGAAAAATACCATAAATAATACCTACTATGTATTTTTTTAATATATTTAAATTAAAAAGTCATATTAAATTAATCCGAAAAAAAATAGTATAAATACATTAAAAATAGCAAAATTTTCCAAGAAATTATTAAATAATCCATAAAAAAATCTGAAAAATACAGCAGAAAAAACATATTTTTTCGGCCACCGAGTGTAATTTTACCGTATGGTTTACTTAGATTTACGTATATACTTGCGTAAAAATCAGGATAATAATCTGGAAAGACTCGCGATTTATTATGTAATTTTTATGTGTAAATTTACGGCTGCACTTGTAATTTTTCGGCAAATGTGTGTAAAAATACGAATTAAAGAGTAAATTTATGTAAAATTACTATTGTAACATGATTAGACCGTAATTTACTGTAAAATTACTAAATCATTTTAACAGTGCATATAAAGCTTTGAATCTTTATAACAACTGGACGCAAGGTGGACCACGAGGAACAAAATATGCGAGCAGTGCGAGCGGGTGGTTCGACAAGAACTTATTCGAGATGTGGTTCTTCCAGCTTTTTCTGCCTCACGCCAGAGAAAATAACGACCAGATGATTCTCGTTGGTGACAACCTGGCAAGCCACTTTTCACCACAGGTGATAAAGGCATGTGGTACAAATAACATCTACATAACTCCCTTCCCAGCCAATGCCACGCATTTAATGCAGCCCCTTGATCTGGCCGTATTTGCGCCTATGAAAAGAAAATGGAGAGAGATTCTCGATCAGTAAGGAAAGGAGTCGCGGTTCCAAGGCTGCGTATCCCGAAAGAACAATTTCGGAACCTACTGGACAGATTGTGGAAAGGGGTAAGTCAAAATGTAGCAGAGAATCTCAAATCAGGATTTAGAGCAACTGGTTTGCATCCTGCATTGAATCCCGACGAAGTTTTGAAGCGCATTCCTGGTGGACTAGAAGATGCAGACATCGAAAGAGTCTTAGACAACAGCTTGCTTGATTTGTTGAAAGAGCACCGTGGAACAGGGGTTGAGAAAAAACGCAAAATGGGAAAAAAAGTCGAACCTGCAAGTGATGCGTCTCGCACTGTTACAGACCCTAATATTTCTGAAAATCCTCTAACCGTTCCTGAGGAATTTCGAACTACAGCCGGAGAACCAGGACCCTCTTCGTCTAGCGTTTTGCCATGCCAGCAACTCCCTGAGGCGCAATTGATTGGATACATTGCACGAAGTGTCGAGCTTGGAATTGTGGACCCTGTAATAAAGACAGCAAAGACCCTTATTTTGAATGCGAATGGTGTGAGGATTTGGAGGACAATGAATCTTCAGTCGATGACAGTGATGCCGACAAGGACTTCCTAGTTGACAATAATAATTAGCCTTATAATGTTTTGTTTTTGTTACACTTGTGATTTTTTCAAAGAATGTGCCTTATTTTACCAAAGTTTTGCTAGATAAAGTTTGTTTATTTTTTAATAACTCCTTATTAATATTTCTATGCATTTATAGGTACAGAATTTGTTTTATTATTATTTTATATTATTATTTCTTTAAAAATATCGATTTTTAATTGGTTGTAATGGTGGCTCTTGTTATAGGTTTTTTTTCATATGATTAAGGGGTAACATGCACAGAATATGCTTTAGAATGCAATTTATAAAAATTTTTTTATGGATGTGCAAGTTGCTTTTTTGGGACCAATGGTTGCATTCTTCCAATTTTTATACCAGCCATGGTATAAAATAGGTAGCCCTTAAATAGGTTCTAATTAAGGAATTTCAATTTTTGCACAAGGAATTTTTGCAAAGTTGTAAAGTTACAATGTACGGGGCTACATTGGGAAATGTGCTGAAAACGTGTGCAAGTACACGGCAGTTTACGGTAATTATTTACTGCAAAAAAAACCTTTTTTCATTAACCCTCCCTTACACCCCCCACCCACCCCACACAACTTACCAGTAAGAAATTGTTTTAAAAAATCATTGTTTTCCAAAATAATACGCATGAATAACAGCTGGTTTTGAGTTAATATCTAATCTAATAACACAGTTTGATTATTTAAATTTGATATAATTGTATATATGAATATTAAGAAATATTTAATACAAAAACAGTGCTATTAGATTGGATATTATGGACGAAAAACAGTGATTTTTCAAAAGAATTTTTTACTGGGCAAATGTTTAGGGTGGGTGGGGGGTTAAGGGTAATGTTAATAAAAAACAATGTTTTTGCAAAAAATTTATATGCAATATTTAATTTAATAACACTGTTTATTTAAATTTGATATAATTTTTTATATAAATATTTAGCATAAAAACAGCGTTATTAGATTGGATACTACGGACAAAAAAAACAGTGATTTTTCAGAAGAATTTGATCAAATATTTAAAATTCGATAGCATTGAACATAAAAGCTTGCAATAAAGAAAAATTGGAAATAATATTTTAAAATTTTCAAATGCCTATCTGTCATATATAGGAAAATATTTAAATTAATACTTAGATGCCACCTTAAGCACATACAGGAGCTTAATTCCCTAGATACATCCATATACTATCAATTATTCTCAAAATAAGTTGTACTTAGCGTAAGATTATGTAATATAAAATGCAGTTTAAATATGTTTTAATTTGTTTGATATAAACAAAATGTCATTGACATAATCATCAGATTCAGTGGATAAAATAAAATTTAAAAAAGTACTGAAGTATAAGAAGAGGATATAGGAAAAAAGTTAATTCATTCCATTAATAAACTTCCATTTTAATAAAATGAAAGACCCCTTCTAATTACATACAACAAAAGGGCGCGATGCACATTTCCAATGCATAACAGAAACTCATTTCTAAAACCTGATGAGGGGGTACAACATGTAAAAATAAAAAGGCACTTATGGGGCCCTCTCACGTAAACGCGATATCCGTAGAAGGTCTCTCGATGGTAAGTACACGTTTTCTTAAGCAATAACCATTTTGTGTGTGTTTTTTTTTTATTATTAAAATTCAAAGCAGAATACACGTCGATCTAAAAGGGAACTGGTTTATCGGCCCATACGCCATCACCATAAAAAAAAATAAAAAAAGGGAAATTTCCCAACCCGGTGTTGTGATGGTTAACATCCATGAACATAGTTCGAACGGCCAGATATGGTCGGTATATACGACACACTATTTTTAAAGGTTGCCATATTAAAATTTGTTATTCAACGTTTGTATAGTGGCGACCAATGGGAAACCTGTTATTAGTTATCGATGTATGGCGTGCGGTTCGAGTGAGGGTGCAGGAGGCGTCACTTATTGAAAAGTGGGAGGAGGCATGCGCCTTAAGTTGATGGTACAACGAAGATTCTTCGAGGTTTTGCTACTGGGTCACAGATGGAACCTCTTACCCGTTGGATGGGTTTATTGGTGATCTGTGAGAGGCTTCTGATACATCAATTAGCCTCCAATTAACTTTTAACGCAATAAAATTGTTTTGTGTGCATAATTTTAATGGATATGATGCACTTTTATCTAAGGTTTTTTAACTAAAAGGGGTAGACAAAATTTTTTTTCAGTCTTATGCTGGATATTGCATTTAGTATTAGAGAGTGTAATATTTTTAGTAAATTTTTTTTAAATAATATTAATAATAATACTTAAATGTCTTTTATTACGTAAAGGTAGAATCTCCAAAACAAGGCGCAGTCTAGCTTTAGCGAAGGTACGCTACTGGACCCTGTTTATTCAGATAAACTAACCAAAACTAAACTTAAACTAAAAAAGAATTATTCACACTATAACAGGTTATAAAAATGTTAATGTATAAAAAGATTGTATTAAAAAGGTCCATACTCATTATTAAGCAAGTATCTTTTAAAACTGAATTAAATTTTTGTTGCATTAACAATTGCTACTATTTCCGCTGTTAAAGAGTTATAAAGTTTTATAACATTATAAGTAATAAATGGTCTTTGAAACATTGCTATCTGATGTTGAGGTAGTATTATACTCTTTCAAAAACTATCATATACAAATATCTCATAAAACTTTAAATACAAAGTTTCCTAAATCAAAGTATTTACGTCTATTCATCCTCAACCAGTTTAACTCCTTAAAAGTATAAGTAATATGGTCATATTTACCTAAACCAAATATAAGACGTTAGCAAGTATTTTGTACCTTCTGAATCCGATTTCTTTCCATGAAATCTTAACATGGACCATAGATAAAATCACAGTAATTGAAGATGGACAAGGCTAAGGATTCGCAAAGCATTCTACGTAAATATAAATTTTAAATATGGCGATTATTACAATAAAGCATAAAATACAAAAATTCTATTTTTAAAATTAACAAAGACCTTCTATTTAACATATTCGCAAAATCTCATCCCAGTGTCCAAAATCAAACCTAAATTTTTGTTACAATTTACATTGGAAAGAGTAACGTTATCCAATATAATATTCCAATTAACCTTAAAAAAATCCTTTTTAGGGCCAAAAATCATGATAGTTAATTCAACAGGGTTAAGTTTGACATTGCGCTCTGATGCTAACTGTTTAAGTAAATTTATATCTTAATTAATTAATAAAGAAAGATGCATTAACACGATGGTCAAAGTAAAAATAAATTTGAGTGTCACCATGCAAAAACCTGTAGTTTACAGTACTTTAAAGCCTTAAGCAAATCAGAAGTGTAAATAATATAAAGCTGTAAAAAATAAAAATAATTACTTGTTTAACAATTTTCTTTAGAATTTTCCAGTCTTCACCTTTATATAATATAGCAAAGGCATCAGCAAAGCAAAATAATTTTCCATTAGATTTCATATTAAATAAATTACTTATATAGGGCATAGTATACTTCCACAAATAACTTCCGCATCATATTTACCTCTTGAGTCACTCAGATAAGGCAATATATGTCAAATGCCTTAACCAAATCCACAAATATGCACAATACGCATGTTGCTGAAATTCTTGGACAAATTTTATTCAAATCCAACATGGTTTTAATGGAATATGATCAAATCCGCGAATGTAGTGGCCGCATATTGTTGCAAATCCTGCTGCCATTATACACAACTATTTTTGTGTATAAATTAAGTTTTTTGTATCCACAGTGTAATCTTGATCCTACAACGCTTGCTGTACTGTGACATATTAATGATTAAAATTCAAAAAATTTCTTTCGGAAAGTGTGTATAAAATGGTATTTACGCACAGTTGTGTTCCACAGCAATTACATCTTCATTATCAACTGATAACTAATCAACTGACTTAATCGACTGAATAAGTGATATTTTGAGATGTACATATAATAAAACTACTCGTATGTTATGTGATAGTTGTGTTCACAACAAAGTTTGTTCTAGATTTACTGGATCGGGGATTAAAGTGATGGAATTGAAAGGATAAATATATATTTATTTAACGAATTCTTAGTAAATTTTTGGTTTTGGTATATATGGTCAAGGTATATTTATTAAACTGTAGAATATACGTATATCATATATGATTCTATTAACAAAAGGGCGAAAATTTCGGTATTTAAAAAAATTGACACGGGATTTATATATTTAGTTTTTAAACTCGGTTAATACAGCTCAAATAGTTGATGAAATTCTACTGAAAAATGACTGTTTTTCGTCCATATTATCTAATTAAATAATGCTGTTTTTACACTAAATATTACTATATATAAATTATATCAAATTTAAATAAATAGTGTTATTAAAATAATAAATAAATATTTTCTGCAAAAACATTGTTTTTCATCAACATAACCCTTACCCACCCCAAACATTTTCCCAGTAAGAAATTTTTTTGAAAAATCATCGTTTTTCGTCCATAATATCCACTCTAATAGCACTGTTTTTGTATTAAATATTTATTAATATACATATATATAATTATATCAAATTTAAATAAACAAACTGTGTTATTAGATTAGATATTAACGATGAAACTAGCTGTTATACATGCGCATGAATTTGGAAAAACAGTGATTTTTGCAAACAATTTTTTACTGATAAGTTGTATGGGGTGGGTGGGGGGGGTAAGGGTAGAGTTAATGAAAAACGTTTTTTTTTGCAGAAAATAACCGCCTGAAAACAAAATGCTTTTAAAGAAAATAATAGGGATAGAAAAATCTATAGTATTTGTATCTATACTTTTCTTACATAACCTTAAGGTTTTTTATTAAAACATTAAAAAAACTTTATCTTATTTGGAAAGCAAGGTCTATTGCTATTAAAATTGCAATAGTTGTACGATTTTTTACCTTAAATAAATAAAAATCCGGTTTTTTAAAATAGGTTGTTAAGTTTTGAAAAAAATATATTTTTTTTGGTTCTAGACAACTTATCAAGGTTTAAAAATACAATTTTTAAACTAAAACTATTGGTATATTTATTAAGGAAGGAAGGAAATATCGGCATTTAAAAAATTGACACGGGACTTACATATTCAGTTTTTAAGCTCGGTTCAAACATTTGATAAAATTCTACTGAAAAATCACTGTTTTTCGTCCATATTATCCAATCTTATAACGCTGTTTTTATACTAAATATTTATATATTAAATTTAAGTAAACAATGTTATTAAATTAAATATTAAATATATATATTTTCTGTAAAAACATTGTTTTTTATTGACAAAACCATTACCCCCCCCGCCCACCCCAAACATTTTCCCAGTAAGAAATTATTTTGAAAAATCACCGTTTTTCGTTCATAATATCCAATCTATATACAAAACACTGAAAAAAATTGACACGAGATTTAGATATCATATATATTTTAAACTCGATTACTACAATCAATCAATCAATCAATCGCTTTATTGTCAAAAAATTTTACAATCTTTAGACAAAGCTGATAACTAAAGTAAACACAAAAACACATAAAAATAAAATAAAACTAGTAAAACAAATATACAAACTTATACAAATCAATAATTGTATGTGGTCAAAAGTATGAATAAATAAATAAATAAATAAAACACAATTAAAAATCAGTCTGTGTGTGTGAAGTTAAAATTAAGTATTAAAAAAATCGTTTACCGAGTAAAAAGATTGTATTGATAGGAATGATTTTAATGCTTTACGGAAAGTAGGAAAAGATGTGATGGACTTGATGTTCAATGGCAAATGATTGTGCATTTTTTGTACAATATTTTTACCAATTCTGAATGTGGAGTAGGTAGATATAAATCGTACTCCGCGTTTCTGAGAGTATAATTATGCTGGGATGGCCTATCTAAATTTGATGAAACGTGCTTGCGAATTAGACACAGATATCAAATTTAAATAAACAGTTTTATTAAAATATATATTGTCTATATTTACTGCAAAAACATTGTTTTTCATCAACAAAACCCTTCACCCCCCACCCACCCCAATCATTTGCCCAGTAAGAAATTCTTTTGAAAAATCACCGTTTTTCGGCCATAATATCCAATCTAATAGCACTGTATCTTATATGATATTAAAAGTACGAAATCAGGACTGCATTTAATTTGCAATACTGTATACCATAAACCAAAACCTATATAAAACTACCTTCTTAAAATTACAACATTACGTTGCCTTAAAGTTGTACAATTATTTGGAAATTAATATCAAAAAGATAAAAAGCAAAAAAATTAAAAAAAATCAGTTGACAAATTCGTCAAAGACAATTCAGATACTTTTGAAGAATTGCTGGTTATAGTCCAATAAAAAAATACTTATATAAAATCGCGGGTACAATATCAACTTTTATCTTCTTCATCATAGCTAGACAAATTAAACATTTTATAAATTTTAAACTAATTAACAAGTATATTGCTTATACGAATTTGAAAGGATTCAATTGTACACAGAAAAAAAAGGAGTAGTAATAGTAGCCCGATAGTGTGCATAGCATAGAGGACAGTTCAACAAATTAGTTATAAGAGCAGGTATATAATAGTAAGAGGAACAGGACGTTTCTACTGTTACGGCAACTAAAACTCTGATAGCTTTTTTAGAACTCCTCCTATGGTTAAGGTAACTAAATTTCTTGGTTATTTAAAATAAAGATCATTGTTGCAGGACCCACAAATTTTATTAAAAATGTTAAGTTTGTTGTTAATAGAACTAAGTGTTTAAGGTATCATAAAGCAAAAAGTGGTTACACAAACTGTAGTTTTTTCTCAGTGATACTAATAAACTGAGTTATCACAACTAGCTTTTCTGGTTTGTTTTAATCGTATTCTTCGCATCAGCAACCAATAATTTTTGTTATGACAACTAATAACTTTTGTATGACGACCAATAATTTCGGTCACAATAACCAATAAATTTGTGTCATAATAACGAACTGTTTTTGTTATGATAATCAATTACTTTGTTTGTGACAAATTATAATCTTAGTAATGCCAACTAATAATCTTCGTTGAAGTCCAGTGCAAATTACGAGCCAAGCAAAATGTCTTTAAGCCTTTGTAAATATTTTGTGCACTTCATGATGAACAGATTTAAGTCCACAAATTCGTGAGCGTCTTTCCTCCATATCATGCAGGGCACAAAATGTATGCACACGTTTGAAGACATTTTGCTTGCTTAGTTTAGACTCGTCTTAAAACAAAATACTATATTTTTACAATCATATCATAACAAAAAGTATTAAATGTTATACAAAAAAAATAGATGGAATAGTTCTGGACTAAAATGATTATTGAAAAAACATTTATTAAATACACAAAAATGCCCTTTTAACTAAAAATCAATAAAAAAAACATTTACAAAGAAAAAACCAATATTTCACCTACTAAATTTAAATATAAATAAAATCCTATTCAACTAAAAAGTAACTAAAAACATAGGTAACACCTCACTCTTGCCTCCTCCTCTCTTGCCATGTTCGACTAATTTCCTCGATAAGATATCGGCTTCGAATTGTGCACGCGTTATAAAGTGATAATCCTGGCCATCGATTTCGGTATCTTTTCTCGCTCTTGACGTATCTGAAATATGACATAATCGTTTATGGATATTGTTGATTTGCTAGCTTTATATGTTTATCCAATCTGCTGCAACGAAAGGAATTCGGACAAAAATTTGAGAGGTCCACAGAAGCCTAATTGCACAAGAGGAATTAGGCTAAGCAAAGGTTTTTTAATTTAAAATTAAATGTTGTACAGGGCACAGCAGTGGAATGTGATGTTTTAGCTACACTGTAGTGATTAGACATTTTGGTGTAAAAAGTATAAATGTGAAAAATAATACTTGATTAATGCAATTTTTAATAGTTTATTGTTTTTAAGAATTACAGATTTGAAATGTTCAATATTAAACTCTATACATCTTTCAATATTTTCTCGGGCGTGGATCATAACTGTGCGTCAAGATCTTCCACCAATTCTTAGCTTCTCAGTTATGTTGTTCTTTAGCTCATCTAGTGTGCGGCGCTTGTTTAGATACACTTGAGATCCATAAGAAACAATTTGGAATCTTTAAGTTATGAGAATATGCTGGCCAGGCATGGTCTTCATTTCGGGAAATTGATCTCTTAGGAAACTTATTTCTTAAAAGCTGCAACTATTCTAGAGGTATGACTAGTTGCTCCATTCTGTTGAAACCATATTTCGTGGTCATCAATTGCCAATCTACGTAATTTGACTGTTGAGATGCCAATATAATTAAATACTACTATATGGCCTACATAAACACTATTTAAAAATGAAATTCTATAAAAGTAATGCTATATTTGAAAAATCAGAGGTACTTACCTTCAAACGCATCTAATTAAGTTTCTAGGCACCAACTTATTAGCTGGATTTGTAGTAATGTTTGGTTATTTTTTATTGAACGTTCTTGAAAAATAATGAAGAATCGTTTCCACAAATAAATTATAGTAATAAGATATGTTATTACAAATAACAGTCGTTTTTGGAGCTGATAAAGTTAGTTTTAGTAGCTTGCAAGGTCCAACTTATTTAAAATAGCTGGAACAATAGACCCATAAAAATTGAAGCAACAAATTTTATAGTAATAGCAACTAAAAATGTCAACTAACATGTTTAGCTAACCTGTTTTTCTCAGTGTAGGAGCGGATTTTCATAGGGAATTCTTTTTTTTTTAAATCCACTATAAATTAATAGAGTCATCAATACCCTCGATCTCTCCCATTCATCGGCATATTTTTTGGTGGCGTCACTCCGATGAGCGGGCAACGGTTCCGATTAATAAAGATTAAAATTTCACAAGTCATAACGCTGCCGAAACTGGTTTCTTTATTTTAGTTATAATGACATTAATGGTGTTTCACTTAATTGACTTTGAAAGAGGATGGAGAGGTGCTGGGAATGTTTGTTATACGTTGACCCCTTAATACATTATTGCAAGTTTCCATATAAACTGCGTCAGAGCTCGAATAATAACGAAGATGAAATTGTTTTATCGCCTCAATTATTTTAAAAATAGATAAGAGAGGAAAGTGGCTACCGGGCTTGCCGCTGGTGCACAGTCATCCTCCGGGTCAGTTAGAAATTCATTAAGCAGCATGACTCGATAATTTAGTGGCAGTTCACACTTCTATTCACATCCTTCTTTTACCTGTCGACACCTTGGTGAGCGCCAAAAAGACTGACTGACCGACCGCGCACCGAACGTCGTGTTCTACTGTTGTTCCGAGAATAGTAGCAACAGGACTTCTTTTTTTTTTAATATATTTTATTGTTTGTTCTTTAATTAAGGCAGCAAAGGATGCTATTATTAATTTTTTTTATTACCCCATCGCCTTGAAGCAGAATTTAATAAATTGATACAGGGTCTAAACTTCTGGCAATTTATATATTAGACAAGTTAAGATATTTCTTTTATCAGGAGCGGTACAAGATCCAAAGCTTTTGAGCTGCATTTTTGTCTATACAAGTTATTTTAAATGAGATACCCAATGTACTTTAAATTTTCTTTCATTTGCCAGATATACATACGAATATTTCCTAAAATGTAAAATAACAAAACTATTACCTAAAATTTAAAAATCTAAATAAATCGGACATTTACAGGCTGTTTTTTTCTTATTGCAACTAAATTCGTCAACGCATTTGTTTGGATGAAATTAAGCAAAAATCTCCTATAAACATATTTTTTCGTCATTTTTCATCTTTCATTGTCTTGAAAATTAATACACATTCTAATAACATCTAATAATAACAACTTCATTTTATTGGAGAAAGGTAACAGCACACGATTATTAAACTGTATATTAACTTAATTATTGTCTACTTTAGATTTTTATCTTTGATTTTATTTATACTATTTTATATCTGTTTACACTGGAATATTTATGCCTAATTTGTACATGTAGTTAATTAAATTAAATTATTTGCTTGATTTATTTACGGTGTTTAAATTTTTCCTTTCGTTGATTTGTCCAATTTAATTTACTGCATTTTATATCATAAATAATTTTCTAGCTCTATTTATTTTATATTAATAATTCACTTACAAACTAGGAATCCCTATTCAACAAGGATAAAACATAATTAATAAAATTCTTATTTTCAGCATTAGTTTTTAATTGGTAACCCTTTAATTACTAAAATTTCATTAATTTTTTAAGAATATATTTTGTATAGGTACATCTAATATTTATGATTTAATAAATCTTTTGGTTTTTGAAATTTTATATTTATTTTTTTATTAGCTCATTTGTTTAATGTTGTTTGTTGCTATTTGAGAGAAAGTGTAAGTGACATATTTCGAACCTTTGACAGCTGTCACTAAATAAGGAAATAAATTGCATGTCGTTTAATTTTTTTAATGCAAAATGATGGATAGATTTTGAGAAAATGGTAAACATTTTCAAAAAATCAGTTTTTTTTTTTAAATTAATTACGAATCAAATACTAATATTTTTTATCTGGAATATACTGGAATACTGGAAATACTTGTAATTTTTTTTTTTAAATTTTATATATTTTATTTTTTCAATTTTGTTCCCTTGAAAATACAACCGGAAAATTTAGTACAGTTTTCTTTGTTTCAAATATTTTTTTTAAATTAAAATAGCTATTTTAAAGTAATTCTTTAAATTTAAAATGACAAATTTTGAAAAAAGTTAATGAATTTGGATAAGTCTTGAATTTGAGAAAAAAGAATTTTGGAAATTTTAAATGTGGTAAAGAAGGAATTTCGAAAAATGTACATGTTAAGAAAATTTCAAAAAAACGGCAGATTTTTCCAATAAAGACTTTCCTTTGACTAATTTTTTTTTTCATTAAAATATCAACATTTAAATTTTAAGAACGTAGAATTTCCGAAATAAAATTTATTTAAAATTTTTGAAAGAAAATATAAAAATGACCAATATAATTAAAAAAGTTCAAAACACCATTAAATTCTTAAAAAAAAAAACTTTAAAGATTTTTCCAGAAAAAAATGCAGACCAGAAAATTCATTAATTTCTTTGCACTCTTTTAGAGACCTTTCATTTTCTCAAATATTTTTATTTATCAAAATAGCACCTTTTCAAATTTTATCTCTTTATAAATTTACGATGGCTAAAGAGAATTCCAAAAAATCAGTAAATTTAAAAAATAATTACTTGCCATTCTAATAGTAGAAAATTTTTATTAAAAAACCATAATTGAATGTGTTGCTCAAGACAGCTATTTAAAAAAAAAACAGTCCAAAAGCCTGGAAATATACTTTCTCTAAAACTCAAACGCTGCGTTTTAATTCATAATTAAGGGAAATAGGCGAGTCATATCTATTTATATTATGCATTAAAATTAAAAGATTGGGTTTTTTTTTAAGAGATAATTTATAAAAAATTAATATTTGATGGTTTATTTGACACAAAATTGCCTCTCATGGACTTTAAATCTGAGGACATAAATGTGTTTATTTGGATGGTCATTCAAAAACGCTTCAATTAACCTGAAAATCCATAGAAAGTCAATTTTTGATGGTTATAATTAAAATAACTGTAGTTTTAAATAAATCTGATCCAAGGACATAAAATCTAGGGATCTGGATAGGCCTAATTCAAAAAAACTTCTGCTATTTTTTGAGTGCTAAAATCTAAGAAGATGAGGTTTTCTAAAAATATCCGCTCACTTGAAAGTCCAATATTTAAAAAATTAGCTTGAATATTCTTATAAAATAAAAAGCAGATTATGCTCGAAAATATTTTTCATGAATTTCTTTAAAAATTTCGTAGTATATTTTTAATATAAAGCCTAAAATAGGTCAAGATTGCAATAATTTTTCTACTGTACTCGATTTTATAACAACATTGCAATGGAAATAATAAAACGACTGCAACTACTGGTGATTATTTCCAACTTTTGGTAACTAGAATGTGAAAAAAAGCATATGAAATTAGTCGAATCTTAAAAATAAAAAAGACTATATTTTTACGATAAATTATATTTTTTTTATTTATTCCAGATGTTTAAAATCCTTTTTAATTTTTCTAAACATTTCTTTCAAATCATTTCTTAATTTTTCAAAGTTATATTATTATCATTTATGTAAAATTAAATTTTGCAATCTCTGCTGATTTTTTTTTGTTTGCAAAAAAATGAATTAAGTAAATCTCTCCAATAAATTAGGAATTCTTAAGTTTAAAACACAAAATTTAAAAATTCAGAAAGGCATAACTTAAATGCATATTATTTATACGTTTTAATACTGGTCATCAACAAACTGATGAAAATTTTGATTTATTTCAGTTTCCCACGAGAAAAACCAGAAAAATCACTTTTTCTAATTAGTTATTGACCGTGGTCTTTTAACAGTTAACACGTTCGTTATGCGGCACGAATTTTGAATTTTTATTAACTAATTAATTTAAACTGTAATGGCCGTAAGCCTTATAATTGACGCCGGAACTGTCTGTTGTCGGTGTTAAAACATTAATTAATAATTTCAATATTAAAATGATATTTTTCAACTATAAAGCGAAATCTTGTCCATTACACCTAACATATAATAACGAAGTTTTCCTTTTCTAAGGACTTAAAAATGCACGCCTTCGGACTCACCATTCTACACAATTATTCCTTCGTAACTATAATCAATTTAATTATAACACAAAAGTGTTCGGTTTAATGTACTAATATGGAGAATTAAATCGCAGATAATATAATTTCTTAGCAGGTTCGAATTAAGAATAATGCATGACATACGAGTTAAACAATTTTAATAGTTTATTTCCGTCAAGACGACGATAATAAGGAAGAGCTCCTTAACGCCCTGGTTTTTTGTGTAGGTGCTGTTCTAATCGATAATATTTTTTTTGACCCGTATATATTTGTTTTTTTTTCAACTTTTTAAGAGAAAATGCTTATTAGATAGATGTTTTATAAATATTTGAAGAACATTTAAAAAAAGATTTCAATATAGCAGAAACACTACTCATAGCCATTGGTGATCAAGTCTAAACTTTTTTTCGTTCAAAATAGTCAAGAAAATAGCTTGACTTTTCGTAAAAACCTCCTAATAAAAAGAATGTTCATTCGTAATTAATAATTACTCAATGGGTTTTATTTAATTCTAGAAAAAAGTCGATAGTTAAATATTTTTTAAATGTTTCTTGGAAAAGTAACCTAGAAAAACAACAATTAAATTGTCAATATAGCATTTATGTCTTCAAACAAGCAGTTGCATTTCTATTATTATATATTCTATTTTGGTTTCTACAACTACCTGCATAGAGCCTAATATTTTAAAATCAATTTTTAACTCTTGATCCTCTTGGAAAAAAACTAAAAAATTAACTCAACTCTCTGGAATAATTTTAAAAAATGGGTTTTCTTTATCGTTGAGGCCCTTAAATTCAATTTTTATGTTCTCTTATTAATTCAATACAATTTATCTGTGACCTAAAGAAACTCTTTAAACTGCCTAAAATAATTAAATATTTTTCTTTTCTTAGGCACTTAATGTCAAGTTTTATGCCTAGATTTCTTAACAACCACTTAATAAGAGGGTTTATCAAAATTTTGTGGCCTGAGAAAATTTAATAAGTTAACTAAATGCCAAGAAGAATTAAAAACATGTTTTTTGTCTTTTAGGTACTTACAGGTCGATTTGTAAATCTCAAAATTAATTGATATGTTGATTTCACTACGAATACCATTCTATAAAACTTATAACCTGGAAATTAATTAAGAAATCAACTGCCAATATTTTTTTCATACATTTCTTTCTGCTTATTTGCATGTTTACCGAATATATAAATAAATAAAAATTAGGCATAGCACCCATTTAAGTTATGCACAAATTGTAATCTTTTATATTAAATTTTTTTAGCCTGATTAAAAAGGCTATAGGCAAGATAAACAATTATTTATATATTTTTTAAACCCCTTTAATATTTAGCATATCGATCGTTATACATATTTTTACAAAACTTTGATTAGTTCATAGAGTCTTCTGGGATCTAAGAAGGGTTTATATGTCTAAATATTTGAAAGATATATGAAATTTTGTCATTTCTAGCGCATTTTATATCTCAAATATTGTATGGATTATATTTGGATCAAAATCATGGTACATAGTGTGTGTCAGAAAAATGTGCTTTAAGTGCCTTGAATAGGAAAAAGAGAAATAAGATATTTCTGAGTTCTATCACATTTTCATAGAAATAATTAGAAGATTATACATAGGTCTTATTTTTCTACTGAAAATATGAATAAGCAGAAATTAGGCAACGCATCCATTTAAGTTATGCATTTGCGTGTTATTTAATTTTGTTTTGTTGCTCTTCTGGAAAAAAATCTCTAATTGTTGTTTTGCTTGTTTAATTTATGTAAATATTTAAAGTCTAAGGTGGTAGGATCATTCTGTGTAGTGAATAAGTACTGTAAGTTTTTATTCTATAGAGAGGCACTTTTAGTTTATCTGTTATTCATCTTTTTTGACTTAATGTATTTTTTCATTAATTATTTTATTGAACGCCCGTTGGGCGGGGGGGCTTCGGTGTAAGAAGCAATTTTGGTTTTTGTTGATTATTTAGTCCAGTAAGAAGTTGTTTTTATTTAAATTAATTACCCACGAACCAAAAATTACATGCATACTTTTCAGGAAAAGATATGTTGTAATAAAACTCAAAAACTGAGTGAAATTTATTAAATTTTAAATTCACGTCATTTTCCAAGAATATATTAATCCAATCTTCGGACTTTAGTTAATTATAAGAATGTTAATATTCCTGAAAAAAAAACAAAGAGGTACCTATGGAAAAATGGTTATAGAAAAAACTATTGATTATAGAAAAAATGTATTTTAACAAAAGTTGCTTGGAATTTGAATAGGCATCATATCCAATAGAAAAATAACTTTTAAGTCTAACAGTTTTCTAGAAAATGAACAATAATTAACCGCTTTTCTTATGTAATAACCGGTTTTCCTTATGTTTCTCAAAAATTAGTAAAAGTGTAGATGGAGTTCGCAGGTTTAGGACCAAGAAATCAAAAACTTCCTTTTCTGAAAAAGTGCCGACGTTTCGACGTTTATTTACCTCTTTTTCAACGGTCTAATTACGAAACACAACAAACTTCTAGTAATTATTTTTATTTTTTTTAAGCACGTATCTGAATATTCATTTTAAAACATCAAAATTATAGGCATAAATTGTTTTTTTTTATATTATAAAAAATAAAAATTTCCTTTACACCTAATTTATAGGCCATTCTACCTATTTTTATGATAATAATAATAATAATAATCTATTTTATTTATTTATTATTTTTGTCCATTTTTATTGCCTATAAATTAAATAAAAAAGAAATTTTGATTTTTTATAATAAGTAAAAAAAAAACCATTTATGTCTATAGTCAAATACGTGCTAAAAAAAAAATAATTTTAGGTTTGTTCTGTTTCCTAATTACAGCCTTAAAAAAGACGTAAAAAAACGTCGAGGAGTAGGAAAAATTTTACTTGAGAATTATATTCTCAATCTCAATCTCAATAAAATAGAGTTTCTACACGTCTTACTCGAAAACCTTATGGTTATGTGAAAATCGTACAGATGCAAAAACTCTAGGTTTTTTATCACCTATAATTTTCTTAAAAAACATTTATTTCTCAAACAATTATTTTATGCAAAAAAAGCCTTTTTTATTATTCCTACCATTACCCCCCCACCCACCCCACACACCTTTAAAAAATTACTTTCACAAATCAGTGTTTTCCAAAATAACACACATAAATAACAGCTGGTTTCGTCGTTTATATTTAATCTAATAACACAGTTTGTTTATTTAAATTTTGTATAGTTATACATATATATATTTATAAATATTTATTTGCAAAAATTAGATTGGATATTATAGACGAAAAACGGTGATTTTTCAACAGAATTTCTTATTGGGCAAATGTTTGGGGTGGGTGGGGGGGTAAGGGTTTTGTTTGTGAAAAATAATGTTTTTGCAGAAAATTTATATTCAGTTTTTAACATTGGTTATTTATATAAATATTTTGTAGAAAAACAGTGTTATTAGATTGGATAATATGGACGAAAAACAATGATTTTTTACACGAATTTTTTTCAGACAATTGAGAAAAAGCTCTAAACCGATTTTCCCAATTTTCTCAAAAACAATTAGGAATATTGAAAATTTTCTTTAAGCATAGAATTTTTGTTTTAAAATAGGACAAATCTTAAAGAATAATATTCGGGCGTAAATTTAACCATAAAGGAGTTGTGGAGGATTTTTTTAAAAATTGCAATTTTCTAGGTGAAAAATTTGAAATAATTTTTTTTTCAAAAAATTGTTTGGATAAATTGCCCAAAAAGCCTTAAAAAAAATCTTATTAGGCTTTTATGTAAAAGTTTTTTTATGGCGCGTTTTTTGCTGAAACGAAGGAATAACTAATTACTTCTCAATTATTAAAATTCTAAAAAGCTTAATATTTAAACAACACTTTATAGCCTAATTTAGTCAGCATTGTACAGGGCTGTCGAAAATGAAATGAATATCTTTTATTTACTAAAATGGCGAAAAGTCCATTTTTTTAAACGTAATAACCTATATTTTATTTTATATTCTAATGGGCAGTTAAGCAGTTACCTTTATTTTATTTTAATATATTCCTATGCCTAAGTAGCCGTGTTTAAAAAAAAAACCTATCTTTATGATAATTTTAAACATTTTTATTTTGTAAATTAAATTACGTTTTATGATCAATTTAATTAAAGAGACTAAAATGAAAGATATTCACTAGTAAAATGAGGTTTTTATGAGAAATAGTAGCAAGAACATGTAGAAAATTTAACAAAATGTATTAAGATTTAGCATCAATGAATAGGCAAAAGTTCGTAAGGTTACAAGCTAATTTTATTAATTATACTCTTAATTATACTCTAAATTAAAACCTGAATTAAATAAAACAAAGCCTGTTACCAATAACCAAAAAGATTATATAATGAATGTATTGGCATATTTTACTGCATTGGCTTTAATTAGAAGTGCTAAGCATGATTAAGATTTGTTCACCAAGGTTCAGGCTTTGAAACCACAATCACAGAAAGGTAGAATCGAAATTTTCCAGAGAGGGAATTTTCAATGACAGAAATAATAATTTTTGCCCTGATTTAAATCCACATGCGACAAAAGAAATAGACTTTAGAAAAATTTAGTTTGAATTGAAGTATTTTGCCTTTTAACAGCTTATCAAGTAAAATTTTTAATAAACCACTAACTGCCAAATTTTTATAAATTCTAAAAAGTGTTTTTTGGAAAATTTGTCATTGCAAGATTTTCGTACTTGTTGGTTTCAACTTGACGCAGCACCCTTTTACTCTAGTGACCGTATAACAAGAGCGTTCTCTTGTTATACGACAAGTTTAATGATTGATGGTTTAGGCATATGAGACCGTTGGCCGATGAGATCGCCAGATCTGACACCCCTTGATTTTTATTAATGGAGTAATATAAAGGAAAGGGTGTACGCAACACCAATAAATAGTAAAGAAGAGCAACGTCAGCGAGTTATTACCTGTTTTGAAGAGCTAGATGAAAGCAAAATTAGAGGAGCGACGAATATATCCACCAGAAAACGCTTTTATAAATGTTATAGAATATTTTGTAGTATAAATAAGCTTTTCTTATCTATTGGGTATAAATCTAAATACAATTTGTTAAACTTTCCACATATTCTTGCTATTATTTGAATACATTGTCCATGGAAGATAGATAGTTCTGTCAAAACTCATTCATTTAAGTAGTTCATAATAATGTTTCTTTTTTTTATTGTATTTATCATTAAACCTAATTGTCATACTATAACTTGAGGTTTCTAGAGCGATTTGTGGCCACAATATTTTTGACAGATTTGACGCTGATTCTGAAGATGAAGCCTATTTTAACATTATTCCTGATCTCTTAACACAACTCAAACATAAACATGGAAGGGTGTTAACATTTTTTTTTTAAATATTGTACGTCCTTCTACATTTAGTGGTGTATTAAGTTATTTGTAATCTTAAATGTTGCTTTAATTTGTGACAATGTTTTTCTAACTGACAAGTGAGTATACTTCATCTCTCTCTCTCTTTAATTTTAACTTAATTTCTACTATGCAAAAAAATTATGAATAACATTCAACTCACTTTCAGTTAGCCCCGATAATGGCTCATACATATGTAAAAAAATCAGGATATGAAATACCACTGTGGAGGCGTATAATTGACTTTAAATGCCTGGAAAGGAGGAGAAAAATCTTCCTCTGAAATCTCCTGTTAGCTTTCTCTCAACATTAGTGAAAACATCTCTTAATATCCAAGTTTGTTTCTTTGGCTATTAAAAATCACTTACGAGCACGGTAATGATCGCCCCAATACGTTTCTACGTAAATTTCGTGGACTCCGTGGTAGAACATTAAAAAAAACGCCCGAAGAAAAATCGACCTTACGAAGACTAAGAAGAAGTAGAAGTCGAAGAAGAAGAAGAAGAAGAAGAAGAACGGCGACGGGACGGATAAATCCATCCCCCATCGCATATACTTTATTTCCGATGGTCTTTTATTCTCTTATACCTGGGTCGGAGCGGCGCCAGTTAAACACACCTTTGGTTTCTTTAAGTTGGGGCCGCCACCGACAGCGACACCCTAGGGCTCCTCGCTCCTCGCCACCTTTCTCCGACTATTTTGACGTCTGACTGGCGGCTAGTCGCTCTCTTCCTTCGAACGATTCTAATATAAATCGAACTCGACCGTGAAGGTAGTAATTTGTAATGTTAAACAGATTTTTTCGGTTTTTCTTTTTCTCCTTTTTTTTTTGTTTCTTCATCGGGAACGAGATTATATATGTCCTTATGTACGATGTTTTATTGCTCTACCTCTTCTTGGTCGTACCAAGTAGATGCTACAAAGATGATCTACCGTCTTGTCATAATACAGTTCTGCCTTACATTAGTGCTAGAAGACAAAACATTTTTTACTTACAAACACATAGCACAAATTTATCAAAGAAAGAGCCTTCATACAGAGCATGCTCTTGGTTTAACTTGGTCCATTTGAGTCTGGATGTCGATCTCTTTAATATGTCTTCTCGTCATTTTAAAAAGTTATTGTCAAATAATATCGTAAACCTATTTTGTTAATATGCCTCTTATATATATATTTTTTTCGTGAACATATTTTATGATTACCTATTAGTTATATTTTTATATATGATTATTATTGTTTTTCATGATTTATGAATTGTTATTCCTGTTAGACAATAAATATATTTGAATTTAAATTGAATAATTTCTATCATAATGTAAAGGGACTTTAGTTACCGTCAAATCAATAATTGTTGTTTTTATACTTATTTTAAGAAAAGCTGAAATAAATGTCCAGTCAAATTGTTCAGAGAATATTTGTCTAAATTTTCAAAGTTGTATTTGGTTAAATTTAATTATTATTTTTTACAAAAATATATTTTTCATTAACTTCTCTATATATTCTGAAAAATGTTGAAATAAGTGTCCAGTCAAATAGCCTAGAGAGTATTTGTAAAAATTCTCCAAGTTATACCTAGTTAATTTTTTGATTTACAAGTATTTTTCTTAATTAAATTTTTTTAAACACCTACTTTTTTAAATTTATGTACATATTTTAAAAAACGTTGAAATAGGTCTCTAGTGAAATTGTCTCAAGAATATTTATATAAATTTTTAAAGTTATATCTGGTCCAGTATGTGAGTTATGAACATTTGGTATAATTGTTTTTTTTTAATTAATAATTTTTCAATATATTTTTTTCTCAACTTTTTGTACATATTTAAAACGCTGAAATAGGTCTCAGTCAAATTGTTTAGAGAGTATTTATGTAAATTCTCAAAGTTATACCTACTTAATTTTTTTAATTACGAACTTTTTGTACAACTGTTTTTTTTTATTTAATATTTTTTTAAAATACTTTTTTATTAACTTCTTGTATATATAGTAAAAAACGCTAAAATAAGTGTCCAGTCAAATTGTCCAGAGAATATATGTATAAGTTTTTAAAGTTGCACCTAGTCAAGTTTGTGAGTTATGAACATTGTATTGATTGATTTGTATAATTGTTTTTTTTTTATTAATAATTCCTCAAAATATTTTTTTTTTCTCAACTGTTTGTAGTTATTTTAATAAACGCTGAAATACGTGTCAAGTCAAATTGCGCAAAAAATATTTATCTAAATTTTCAAAGTTATACCTAGTCAAGTTTTGTAGTTATGAACATTTTGTACATAAGTTTTTTTAACTTATTATTTTTGAAAAATACATTTTTTTAAAAATTTTTGTATATATTTTAAAACACGCCGACATAGAAAAATTGTCCAGAGAAAATTTGTGTACATTTTCAAAGTTGTACCTAGTCCAGTCTATGAGTTATGAACATTCTGTACAATTGTTTTTTTTTTAATTAATATTTTTAATGTTTTTTTTATATCATGCACAATGGATGCAATTTAAGCTTTTGTTTAAATAAGTAAAACTTTGGGATAATCGAATAGTACTTTAAATCCTAAATGGTGCAGAGAATCTTTACTAATGTCAAGTCTATTAAACTACATTTTACTAAAAATAAAATCATTTTTTGACTTGTTATATTACGAAAAATGTATAGGATGTTTTTAACATTTTTTAAGTTTGTATTTTTAAATTTCAAATGATCTAGTTAACAAATATAATTTCAGTTTCAAAAGTGGCGCGAGATATATTTGTCAAATACATATTTTGATGTTACTAGAATTATTATTTATATTTTTTCTTCAACGAAAATATTTTAAATATGAAATGAATGAAAAATAAAAGTTATTCTTAACTCCTAGAAGACATAAATTTTTTTTTAATGTCTGGAATAAAGTGCAAAATCACGTCAAATGTACGTATCCAGACATGAAAGAAAATGTTAGTTTTCGTCTAGATAATTGGAATTTTTCTTCCAGGCACTGCTTTTTCTCTTGTTATTTGAGGCGTCAGAGTTAAATGCCTGGAATAAAATGGAAAATTACTTAAAATGTGAAAAAGCATTTTCAACGCCTGGAAGTCAAAAGAAATCACGTCAAATTCCTGGCAAATTGACAACTCAAACGCACATAAGTTATAAAAAATTGATCTTCTAATTTCTCGAAAAACTTATGTTAAATGCCTGGAAAATAAGAAAATTTGTTGCAAATGCCCGGAATAAAATTAATCATATTACATATACTTGGAACTTAAAGAATTCGGATAGAATGCAAAATTACTTAGAAAGTCCGGAAGGTATCAGAAACAAATTCCAATTCTTGAATAATATAGAAATCGAATTCCTGATATAAAATTAATATTATGTGAAATATATTAAGAAAATTAGGCAATTCAATTCTGAGCATCAGCTCTTTTTAAAAAGTTTATGTATCAGACTTAATTGATAATGGAAGCTTTAATAATGAAGTACAATTAGAGAGTGAATTTAACTCATACCAAAAAACCCCATAGGTACCAATTTTCAAAGTGGAATGTCGCAAAATGTTAAAAAAAAATTAAATAAAATCGATTTTTATCTTTTAAATTTGACACCCTATAACTAAGAAACGAAGCAACTTTGGACTAAGGTAAGTTGCTTTCAATCGGCTTATTTTGACCTCAGGAACATGTCTTAGGAATTTGTACGGACCTTTTAGAGACACCTTGTATATATTATTGTGAAAATGTATATACGTAAATTATTTTTCTAGTTTTTGTACTATTTTATTCATATTTTGTAATTAGAAGGTGATTACGTTTGGTCTATTATTTTCATCATAGGTTCTAGTTTTTAAGTAGTTCATCTTGTTTGACGGCCCCATTTTGGCCCCAATTTAGGTTATATTATTGTAAATCCTTATATTTTAAATTTTCTAGAATTTGTATACTTGCTTGCTTTGAATGTCAGTATTCTCCTAAAATTATTGGTCTTTTTCGGCAAAAACAATGAAGAAATTCCAAATATTTCGAAACTGTTCCATCGGGCCCGTGATATTTGATTCAGTTTTTAATTGTTTAGTCAGTTTTTATCTTGGAAACAATTAAGCGACAGTCAAGGCGAGTTAGGTTAGTGTTTTTGACGTTACCAATAAATAAAATGTGTATTGTTGTGACGAATTCATAATGAGTTACTTATTTTATATGATCGTGCAAATATTAATTGTAATAATCAATATTTAACAACTGAAAAAGATTTTATTAAATCTTAATACACAATAATTATCCTAAAGAATTTTCGGAAAATTGCTTTAAAGAGTTTTGATAATCCACGTATAAAATTGAATCAACTAATTTTTATGACAAATCTTATTTTACCATTTATCGCAGGTTTTTCTGATAAGATAAAAAGAATTGATAAAAAATTTAATATAAGAACTATTTTTAAATCACAAAACACATTATGATATTTATTAACAAAAACTAAACCTTTCAATGAAAATGAATTTAATGCAATAAAATAAGTAAGTTGTTGTCAATAAAACAATAAAAGTGTGTTCCCGAATTTTGTAAATTTTTCCTTTTTCCTGCCTTCTATTTACTAAACTAGGGTAATTAAGACCTTTTTTTCTCTTCGGTTAGTTATGGATGTAAATTAGAAATGCATCTATCATGTTATGTATCATGTTCTATGCATGTTATTTATGCAGTTTATAATGCGGTGTGCGACTTTTTTCTAAATTATAAATTAAATATGCAAGGTACTAGCTAACTCCTTTTTTTGAGGGTTATTAATTAATTAATACATACTGATAGATTTTTTATTTGTATTTATATTTATTTTGTAAACTTATCTATATCTATGAGTTAAAATATGTAATATATCTTATAAGGAATTATAAACAGTCTATTAATATTATTATTATTATTAATGTCGTAAGCAACAACGCTTGTTATTTTTTCTAAAAGTTTCCTATTCATTTGCATAACATCTTACTCCTTTTATTTAAACATGTTAAACAAATTATTTTACGATTTCCAATATGCCTTGTTTGAATGGTTACATTAAGTAACATTAAAAATGCAACAATAAAATCAAATGCTGATCTGATCCTCGTTTGCAGTTAATTCAACCCTACCGTGTTTTAATTATTCATCCAGGTGAATGATTTATTGCAAATTTTGTCCAGAATTTTATAATTATTTCTGATTCTGTATCTCATGAAGTAAGAATAAAATAATAACAAACGCAAATTCCTTCCTACGAGTTTCACGTTTGAAAGATGCGATGGCATCGCATGATGTCGTGCCGAATTCAATTGAGTGGCGATCATGCGGTTGGCCGCGGACGACTACGTTGATGGAAGACATGGAGGAAACGAGAGGAGGCGGAGGGATGAGGAGGGAGGAAAACGACGACGGTTGGGGTGCGTGTGAGGGTTTCGCGTGACGACCCGGGGCGCTACGGACTGTGGCGCCGCCGGCCAACTTCTTCTTCTTCGTCTTCTTCTACTTACTCGCCCGGACTTTATAACTGCCGATGCACGTCATATTCACCATTCGCCGAGATCCATCATCAGTCAGTCAAGTAAACATCTGAAACGAAGACCTGACCTGTGTTTTGCGGGGCTCCGTTTCTTTGTTCGTTACCTCGTTTCTTTTTTTTTTTTTCGATGTTTTGTTCTTTTGACGGTCACGAAATGTTGCGAATAACACGAATTTCCACAATGGTTTCTTTTACTGGGGGCCCTCGGGGTCTATAGAGTTGATGATCTAACGTAAAAAAACTGCAATTTTTTTTTAGTTGAAAATATGCAAAAAGTTCCAAGCAGTTGATGGTCAAAGTATGATTTATTATCTGAAGAATACAAAATTCTTATAGACGAAGCTCTACCACACAAAATAAAACTTTTAAATGTAAGAGAGAATTAAATTACAATATAGCTTAATAAATAAATAACGCCTTTATTCAAGTATTTCTTTGTACATACAATGCAAAAACATATGAAAATGTACACTCAAATCATTTCAAGCAATTTAGCCTCCTGGCTATTCTGTCACTCAACCAATTCGCTGGATATAAAGTTCACCATCTTTAAATGTTAATAGAGAAAGTCCAATAGAATGCTTTTAGGAGATAACACTGAGGATAAAACAGTTTTAACCAACCATAACAATATAACAATGCAGTACATAATATATACATACAATATATCTGTCACTAAAAAAGTCCTAAAAATCTACTGCACATCTAATAAATATCTCTTGTACTTAGACCTTAAATAACCAGTATTGCATACCTTAAATTGAAGAGGTTAATTATTATATAACTTAACACAATTATAACTAAAGTTCTATGTTGTGGCATTGTTAAATAATTTTTATCTCGTAAAGAGCGATTATGCACAGCCTCCCTATAAATTAGTTTTTTAAACAAATATACTGGTTGTTGACACATATTTAGTTTTCTAGAAAATAGAGTCAAGTTAAAGTTATACCAGTTATCACACTTAAGCCAACCCAACTCTTTTATATTTTCTCAGAGAGACATGACACATCAAATTTTCTTAATTTATAAACAAATCTACAGCATGTATTTTGAACGTATTGTATCCGTTTTTAATTTACAACATGTAAGAGTGGATAATATACTATGAAACAATACGAATAAATAGACTTAAGTGACTCACATAATTTTTTTCTGGTCTGCTAGCATATAAAAGCTTCATCTAATAAATAGTCATTTTGTCATCTGAAAAAGATAAATTTTAGCAAAAATAGGCGAAATCGTGATAATTTGCCATAAGTTAGTGTTCCTGATAAAAAGCTCAAAAAACAACAAGTTGGATTCCCTCCACCATGCTTTTTTGGAAAACTGAAAATTTTTTGTAATCGTTTTTTTTGCGAAAACCGTGGGCTTTAGGGAAAAGTGTCCGAAACAAAAGGTTTATTTTATAACTAAATTGCCTACAATTCTAATTCCAGGATCTTTTCTGCAAAATCAAATGCGTATCAGAAGAGAGATGGGTCACCTAACATTACTTATTCCAAAACTTCGTCCTGAAATATTCTTTTTACTATTTCAAACATTTTTAAAGTGTAGAACTCACAAAAGCCTTCAAAAATTATTTTTGCATTTTTTTAAAAAAAATATTTTTTCACTGAAAAGAGATTTTTTTTTTAAATCGAATTAACTCTACATCACGAAAACACCGGATTATAACGGGATTTGAGGAGAACTAAGGAAATGAGAGCACTTTGAAAATTCGGAAAAAAGTCATTTTTCAACCTCGTTTCTAAGCTCAAAAATGCGATATCTCGCATAATATGCGAGCTATAATCTTGCGGAGAGTCTCCTTGAATTCGGAAGGACGAAACTAAGACAAAACCATCCGAATTTTCTGGATAGTGGCCACAGAAGCCGAAATATTGACCTCCAAAGTTTGGGATTTTTCATTTTTCGGGTATACCCCTTCGTATCAAATTTTTTCGCCAAAAATTGATTTTTGTCGAAATCAAAGTAACTATAATAGCGTCTTGCTCTCATTACCTACATCTCCAAAAAAAACCGGGCTATAAAGGAATTCGAGCAGAACTAAGGGAATGAGAGCACTTTGAAAATCCGGAAAAAGTCATTTTTCGACCTCGTTTTTGAGGCGAAAAATAGGCTACAAAAATGCGATATCTCAGCTAATATAAGAGCTACGACATCGCGGATGATCTCGTTGAATTCAGAATGACGCAACTAAGACAAAACCATTGGAATTTTCCCGATAGTGGCCATAGAAGCCAAGATATGGACCTCCAAAGATTGGGATTTTTCATTTTTCGGTTATACCCCTCCGTATCGAATCTTTTTACGAAAAAATCTCTTTCTTGTTAATATCTAATCTAATGACACAATTTGATTATTTAATTTTAATCTAATTATATATATGTATATTAATAAATAATTAATATAAACACAATGCTATTAGATTGGGTATTACGGAGGAAAAACAGTGATTTTTCAAATTTGGTTTTGAATCTCTGCCATTTCCGGCTGGTTTTCCGATTTTCGGGTCATGTTGGACGTGATATCCAGTAGGTGGTTTTGACTGGATAGAGATAGAAAATCCTGATAATTTTGGACATCGATTTGATTTATTGTCTGATCATATTCTGAGGAATAGTCATAATAATCATTAGGATAACAATTTTTAAAATTGGGATCATGGTTGATCAAATGGGCTCTAAACTTGTCTGGATTTACATTCAGATTTCTTTGAATTACTGATGGACGTGACTGAAAGTTATTTGGTTGTGGGTTAGCAAATGAAAAATGAGGTCTTTGTTCATTGGGTCTATTTTGTTGATTAGGATTAGGTTGATTGTTATTAAGAAGGGGTCTTTGGAAATTGTTGTTACCATTTTGGAAATAATTTGATCGTTGCTGTGAACGACATTCGTTGGCATAATGACCGATGCGCCGACATGAGTGTCATTTGGATGCTTGAAGATTAGTTCTTCTTATTGGTTGATTAGAAATTGGTTTAGAAAGGTTCGGTTTTATGGTTTTTTGATTCTTAAAGTAAGACAGTTGAAGTTCACGTCTTATGCGAACGTGGACTTCTAAGAGATCTCTCGGATTACTTGCCCAAATGATATGACCAATTTTTGGTTCTAATCCTGTTAGTAAAGTGCTGAGTACCATTGATTGAATTAGGGTTAATTGTGCCTGTTTTTCATTAATGGACATGTTAGTTTTCTGAATATTTGCATGCATTTTTGCATTCAAGGTTTGGACACGGTTTAGGAATGTTAAAGGAGATTCGTTTGCTAATTGTTTAACGCGTTGCAAGTGTTGAATAAGCGAGGATAGGTCTCTAGTATCGCCAAAATGAGAGTTAAGTAGTTGTTTTATTTCTAAATATGACAAAGGATTTCTAGAGCTTATTAGCTGCGCTCTTTCGCGTAACTAATTTTTTATGTGAATTACTGATAGATGTTTCTGATTTCTAGTGGACATGTTATAAGCACAATCACAAGTGTTAAGAAATGTTTGATCTCCTTCAAACTCAGGGATTATTGAGAAGATTTCTGATAATTTATATAGGTCTACTTCTGCATCATTATGTGCAGTAATGTTTATTTCGTTGTCTGTCATGATGTTTAAATAGTAATAAAATTACAAGCAAATAGTAAATGTTTAGTTGTTAAAACTATTGACACAAAGAATTTGTTTAAAACATAACACTACTATAGATCAGAAAAATATTTGTTAATTAACGGATAATCAATAGTTTATTTAAAAATAATTATAAAATGATTATTTGTTATTTCGGTATAACAATAGTGCTGAAAGGTAACAAGAAATAAATAGTTTTCCGATTAATCTGCTAATAATCAATAAAATAATAAATAGCCGATCGGAATTTCTATCGTTGATTAATATATCAATAAAATTATTAAAAACAATAACGTGATGATTGAATGCTGTACTACCAGTAAGAAAATCATCTAGCTGATCGTCTTGTTTTCTACGTCGATTTAACTACCAGGGGCTTCATCAGGTGTTCCTTCCGTAGTTCGTCGTGAGTGAGGACGTCACAATTCTTCGGGATTCTTGATTGGTTCTTATTCTGTTAAAGGATAGGGATCCACCATCACTAGTTAGAATACTCGTGTTCTAGCGACGTTGTCAGATCCTACCAACGACTGCGCCAATTATTAGGTGGGGTGGTAAGGGTTGTGTTAATGAAAACAAAATTTTTTCAGAAAATATATATATGCAAAATTTAATTGAATAACACTGTTTATTTAAATTTGATATAATTTTATATCTAAACATTTAGTAAAAAAACAGCATTATTAGATTGGATAATGGACGAAAAACAGTGATTTGTCAGAAGAATTTTATCAAATATTTGAGGTGTAGTAATCGAATTAAAAAACCTGATATGTAAATTCCGTATCAATTTATTAAAAAACTGAAATTTTCTCCTTTTGTAAACAGAATAGTATTTGATATACATATATTCTACAATTTAATAAGTATACCTTGATATACAGTTGATAAATATACCAGAACCAAAATTTTACTAAAAAATCGTTGAATAAATATATATTTAACGATAATCATATATTTATGATGAGTTGCTTGGGCGATGATTTTTAAATTGGTGTATGTAACAAGCACTGAGACGTTAGCAAATTATTAACGGCCTCATTCTAATACTCTTTAATTGCTATTTATCCGGCGCATTCGCATAAATTAAAATTATTTATTTTATATGTAGAATTTCTAATGAATATCCCAAATTTATATTTTACATAAAACTAAGCTCTTGCAAGATAATTTTTACATCAAAAAATCTTATTGCTTTACAATTAGGTTATGTCTAATGCAAAATATCACAAAAATTATAATTCTAATAAAAAAAATTTCGCTTGTAAAATAAAAGGTCCTTCGAACTGGACTACCGTAGAAATTGATGATTTTTTAACTAAATAAAGACTAAAGCAAACGAAAAATCGTTGGTAGTACCGCCTACAAATGCCATGCGACTATAACCGTTAATCTGTTTGCCTAAAAAATTAAATAAAAGGATCGATGCTTAAGAATAATAAATGAAGAAAGGATGACTTACACTTTTCTAAATCCACGAGCGTTTACCGGTAGTAAATGCCTTATTATACGCTAATTACATGGCAATTTATCAACGATTTATGGAGATGTTTTGTGGGGGCTCAAATATAATTAGTAAACGATAGTTTTTAGACCCTAATTAAATTATCTCCGGGTTAGTTTTTTTTTCGCTTAAATTGGTTTTTGGGTAAATTAATTTGGCGCTCCTTTTAAACGATATTTAATTAGATTAAAAGGTGTCGAGAGATAATATTTTATCCTCTTTATACAGGTTTATTCTTAACAAAGCAACCTGAATAATATATTTTAATTAGCTCGGTATCTCATTTCCTCTTGTTCTTTTTCTTTTTCTTTAACATACACACGGGCAGAAAGTAAAAGAAAAATATGGCAAACATGTAATGCGATGCCAATAGTACCTAATTACGGCCGTTTCATACCGCTTAACTTTCCGAGCCACTCTGCATTTCTACGTATTTCTCGTCACGAATGACAGACATCATTCGTGCGTTACACAGGGAGGGATTTACATGAAGAAATTGGTAAAAAAAAAATAAAACAGTTACTAGTCAAAAATAAATTTATATTAGCTGATAGTAAAATATAAAGATATTCACATTGCTATCAGATATTTTTTCTTATTAATTTTTTTTTCAGATTAATAGATGTTTTTTATGTAGGTCAATTTTTATTAATCAGTTACGTCAAAGATTTCGCATTAAAATTGATTTTATAAGAATTCACTTTAAGGCATGCCGGATGAATTGCAATGAAAATTAACATCAAGGGCTTTTCTCAAAATCAACAATGATTTTATATTTGCAATGTGAATGCAATGAAAGATAATTGCAAATAAGGCATTGGACTATTTTCCAGTCAATATCTTTCCGTCAGATTTTTGTAACTAGATTGACTAGTTTTATTAGCATATTAATATATTGATTTTTATTAATTTTGTCAATTTTTGGTGGATGTGCCGGACAAAAAATTTAGTTTGTATTAATAAATATATTTTTTTCCCGAAAATAAAAAAAAATATGCAATGAAGTCTTTGAAATTATTCAATAAGTTACTGCCGCATATTTAGACATATTTTATCAGTCAAGCAATTTTTTTTAAATTTTTATTGTTTTTAATTATATGAGTATGTACAGATTCGTATTCGCATTATTTGCAATAAAGAATTTAGGTATATTACAATGAGACCATTAATATTGAATTTCTGTCTAAATTTCTTTATGCCCCTACTGACAAACTTGCATGATGAATAATAATGGGTTATGATGAATAATAATTATAATAACATTTAAAAAGAAATAAAATTTTAAAATTTATGGTTTTTTTGTATCAAAATTGTTTTATATTTTGGTGGATGCGCCACGTAAATTGCAATGACACATAATTTACAATAAAACATCGCACTATTTTCTAGTCAATAACTCACCGTCACATTTCTGTACTACTAGATACCTACGACTAGTCACGGTATTTTTTGAAAAAAATTTTGCAAAAAAAAGTTTGATGTTTAAATATGTCCTGTAATTTTTTGGTGGATGTACCGGGGAAAAATGTTTAAATAGTTTAGTTATTTAAACAAAATTCTTTGATAAAATGCAATGATAATTAAAAAGATTATTACATCTTTCTCTTTGATCTTACCGCCGCATATTCACATTTTTTGCAATAAAGGAGAATTTTAGAATAAGGCCGTTAATAATTTGTTTTATGTTTCATAAATTTTGTAAATTTACTAATGAATGAATGAATAGAAAAAAAATTATTTAATTAATCAAAAAATTGGCCTTTAATAACTACTTTCTCTATCTTTAGAAAGAGTCTGCATATAACATGTATCAAGCGAACTCAAATACATCTAGTTTTTAAGAAAATTGAGTTTATCATAGATTCTTCTTTTATTTCGCTATATCAATCCAATAGCGAACTTAGTTTTAAATAAAACCCGCTAAATTCCTTTTAAAATTGATCTCAAAGTCAAGTAAATCAAGCAAAACCACATAAATCCACAAAATAAAATTATGATTCGTGTTTTCCTCTTATAGTAATAGGATACAATAATTTGCCTTATAATTAGGCTTATAATTTAGTTCTTCACAAACGAATGTAATTTAAAAAAATCCTATTTTTGTACTTTTGTCTTTTTTATAGGAAAAACTATACGTGTAAATATATATAAATATTTTTTTAAGTAATAAATAAAATATTAATTAACTGAAAAGAAATGCGAACAACAGTATACTTATGTACATTAAAACAATCACTTTTACATTATGACATAAACTAAATATACGCAACTCAAGCAAATAAATGAATTGTTTAATTAATAATAATTTTTACGTTAATTAAGTACCCAAATACTGCCTACGCGGTCTATAATATCACAAGCTTTTCACGTGCATTATAATTTATTTTGATAAGTTCACGGATGCCCTATTGGCACGTTTTTTGTCAACATTTTCGAATTTTATATAATGCATTTATCTGGTTTTGCTTGATTGTTCCTTATATATATCCTGCTGTATATTATCGATTGCATGTTACACTTTGGTGAATGCACTGGGTCAGCTACTACGTGAAATATATTCATTTTATACCTATTGGCATGCATAGAGTATCAGGAAAATGAAATAAAACTAAAACAAATAATATTTTATGACAATTTATTTATTATAACAATATACATTTCTATGATGCATAACTTAATTGTATTCGAATGACGTTTTCTTATTATCAATGAACTATTTTAAGAAAATTCATCCACTTGCAATTTATTGCAGAAAAAATCAAATTTCAATACTCTCAAGTTCATGCCAACGTTTCAATAAATCTTCGCTCGTCTTCAGATTAATAAGTCGGCAAGTCCGTTTGCAGCACTTCGGTTTATTATAATAACTAATAAATATTTAGTATCATTTATGATATGTGTATCCTCTGCAAAAAATTACTAGAGTGGTAGGTTTCCAGAGCTTCAGTGTCCCAGAGAGCCCAAATACATTGCATGCATATGCCCAAGATATCCAATTAGCATATAGATATCTTTTGCATAGCAATATATTTTTAAATGTTATAATGTATGCTGAAGGCATATCTTTATAGAGTGTCTTAGGGATATTTAATATTAAAATTTTATGTCTGCAATATTTTTTTTAATTTTTTGCGCATAGAATAACATTTATAGAGGTTAGAAAAATAGGATAAATATACCAAAAGTTTTAATTTTAAAACCGTAGTTTTTTGAACCTAGATAATGAAAAGTTTTGAATTTTTTTCAGAACTTAATGACTTAAAACCGAATTTTCTAATTTATATTTTCGTTGTATTTTTAAATGTGTTTTCATTGTTAATATGACTAAATGATTAAGCCAGTGTTGCCTACATATATTAAATAACCCAAGTTTTATATTTTTATATACAAACACCTGAAAGACGTGAAAAATTACCTTAAAATCCTGGAATAAAACAAAATTTTATTACAAATGCCTGGAATTGTATAAAAATACTCAAAAAGTCTCGAATATGTTATAAGCTATTTAAAAAATTCTGAAAATTGAAAGCAAAAATATTTGAAATAATTTGAAGACGTGCCCCGAAGACCCGACGGCCTCGAATAAAATGAGATTTTATCCAAATGCCTGGAATATCATAAAAAGATTCACAAAAATCTGTAAAATGTAAGAAATTTCCAAAATTCTGGAATTAAAAATTGAAAACAAAAAATTATTTTATATTATTAATATTACAAGATAAATTATTTAAAAAACTTGAAAAACGTGGAAAATGACCCTTAGGTTTAGGAATAAAATTATATTTTATTACATATTCAAACGACTGATTGAGATGAAAAAAAATATATGTTGGATGGCAAAGGCTACCGATATATGAGGACCTCACACTGTTGAAGTGTTTTAGATGTCAAGAGTATAATCATAGGAAGGAACATTGTCAACACCAAGTAATATGCTCATACTGTGTTGCACAACATGACTACAAGGACTGTGAACAACAAACAAAAAGCTGTGCAAATTGTATCAAGGCAAATAATAGGTTTGGACTTTCTTATGATACAAAACATACCTCATATGACCCTGAATGCCCAACTATGATTTTTTATAGATAAAAACTTAACAGAATAAGATAAATATGGAATAAGACTACGGAATGTAAAAATACGGATTACCTGTATTTTCTATCAAATGTTATTATTTATCTAATTATAAGTTTATTTTCTTTATAAATTAAACTTAAAAACAATTATAAATAACTTAAACAATGGCTAACAATGAGGTAATTATACTCAAAGAATTGGAAAAAAAGGAAATCTAACTTGATCTAATAAAAGACAGGCGTTATGACGTTAATGAATTTAAAATTCAAAAAGCACGAAATTCCTCCTTAATAAACAAAAAAAATTTAAACATGTTACATTTAAATATCAGAAGTTTAAGAATACATTTTGACAGCTTTTTAGCATTTATAGATACCTTTTGTCTTGATAAACTTGACATAATTGTACTGGGTGAAACTAGGCATATTCCAGAAATAAAAAACTTTACTATCCCAGGGTTTATAACTAATTATAACAATAGTTCAAATAATATTTGTGATGGGTTAATTATATACATAAGAAAGGGTATTCAATTTGAAATAGAATATACAACTCTCCCTACTTCAAAAATAACTAAACTCACATTCTCCTTAAGCTCTATACAGTATTCACTCATAGCATGCTACAGATCTCCCAACACCTGAGAAAATTTATTTATTAATGACTTTGATCTTTATCTAAATAATTTACCAAAAAAAGAAGGCATTAGTATTATAATTAGTGACCTTAACATTGACATCCTTAATAAAACAAACATAATAAGCACTAGATATATAAGAATGCTCCTTTACTATGGTTACAGCTCACTTAATCACTCATATACTAGAGTAACACAAGATAGTAAGTAATACATGTATTGATCATCTGTTCATACGACAAAATGGTCCTCAAAGAAACAAATTAAATTTTAATCTTTACATTTTAGAGACTTATATAACAGATCATTACCCTATTTATCTAGAGATTTTCTCCAAGCTAGACTACCCTAGTGATAATACTAAGAACCTAAAAACTCATTATACAATATTTGAAAAGCATCAATTAAAAAAAGAGACCAAATGAAGAAAAAGTTATTAAAAAATTAAAATAATGACACACTGAAAGTTGAATATAAAACTTATAGAAATAATTTACAGAAATTAATAACTACTATATAAACAAACTGCAAGATAGAAAACATGATATTAAAAAGATGTATGAAATTCTGAGTGACGCATCTAATGAACCTAAAGTTAAATCTAACCGAGACATTTATATAAAAGATCTAGATAATAAAGACTTTGAAAATGACACAGAGATGGCCAATTTCTGTAATGAATATTTCTCTAAAATAGGAACTAGTATGGCATGTCAAATTTCTGATACAACCACAAAGCTTAATCTAAATTATCCATCTTTCTTAAACTCCATGTCGTTAAAGCTTATAACAAAAAATGAACTAATACTTCATATTAATTCATTAAAAAAAAACAGTTCCCCAGGTCCAGATGGCAGAACTTCTGAGATGGTAAAGCTCCATCATATACTGCTAAACCACTTAAATGTATATTTAACCTTATTTTCTCATCAGCAAAGATACCTGAAGAAGTCAAAACTTCAATTATAACACCAATTTACAAAAAAGGAAGTAAGAGTGATGTTTCTAACTATAGACCAATAAGCTTAATAGATACATTTGGAAAAATTTTTGAAAAATGCTTAAAAGAAAGATTATATGACTGCCTAAATAAAAATAAAGTACCTAACAAAAATCAATTTGGTTTTCAAAAAAAAAACTGGTACAAATGATGCAATGTATAGTCTAATAGAAAACATAAAATATGGATTGGAGCCGGGAAAAAAATGTGTTGCGGTTTTTATGGATCTAGCAAAGGCCTTTGACACTGTACCCCATTCTAAGTTTCTTTATGTTCTTGAAAGATATGGAATTAGGGGTGTAGTGCTGGGGCTCTTTAGCAACTATCTATAAGAAAGAACGCAAATGGTAAAAATTAGAGATTCCCTGAGTGACCCTGGCACTGTGCAAATTGGAGTGCCCCAAGGCACAGTGCTGGGACCCTTACTCTTTATTTTATGTATAAACTCCCTTTTATCCTTGCATATAGGTGGCATGGCACTATCTTACGCGGATGACACAGTTCTTGTATTTAAGGATGTTACTTGGACTCTTGTAAGAACGAAACTCATAAATGGCATGAGGAAGGTAAAGATGTGGTTAAACAAGTATAAATTGTCCCTAAATATCTTAAAAACTGTTTATGTCGCCTTTTCTCTAACAGATGCAAATCGGCCAAATTTTAAGGAAATAGTTATTGATGAACAACAAAACTTTATTATAAAAGAAGTAGAAAACACTAAACATCTAGGTATAATAATAGACAAAAAGACATCTGGGAATGAAAATTGTATTAAGGGATAGTATACACTCGCTTGACCTCACATGTTCCTGTTTGAGGTAATAGATTAGAGGCATCAAAGGTATTTGTATTTCAAAAAAGATTGATTTTTTTGGTTTGAAATATAATTGGCGTGAAACATTAAAAAAATATAATATTTTAACAATGCCCGGAATTTATATATTTAAATCATTGTTGTACATATATAAAAATCAAGAACATTTCTAAAGTAAGTGATTTTAATAAATATAATGTTCGATGTAAGGATGCTCTTCATCTGCCAAAATTTAACTTTGGTTATTTTAAAAAGACCCCATTTTATAAAGGAATTAACGTATTTAATCAACTGCCTGCTACGTTAACACGAATAGATAACTTCAATATATTTAAAAATAAACAAAAACTTATTATAAGTTCTGTGGTCTATGATATCAACGAATTTAGTAACATGCTGAAAGTCACTCCTGCCTAGTCATTGTCTGTACTTTGCACTGTTTGATAGTGCTTTTGTGGTTATTATAGTTTCTAGGTTTTATATGTGTGTAATTAGGTTTTTTTTATAAAATTTTAGCTCTTTTAAATATTACTTTAGATTATCAGTTTCTTCCACCTGACTTGTCTTATTCTATTGTATATGTGGTAACAAATGACCAAATAAATCAGTAAATCAGCTTGCTTTATGCTTGCGTTTGGCTACTTGTTTATTGACTATAGGGATATTGTTTATGTTTTGACTAGACTTCACCATAAAGCATACCTGCTAAATTTTTTTCTAAATTACGTATAATACACGCTTAATAAAGGCTATATTTATTTATTTAAATCTCAGAATTTTGAATCTTTCTAACAAAATCTTAGAGGCTTAACCTAGGAAAAGAATTTTGGATATTTAAACCTGGGGGTCATATTTTGCTTTTCTAGAAACCTGATTATTATATTCATACTTCCCTATGAAACACCATTTTTAATCCCCTAAAACAAATCCGCTCCCTTATTAGGTCATTATATATTACCGTGGGTGTTTACTGTATCGACAGGGGGTCCTTTGAAGCTCTCGCGACCCGTCGTCCTTTATATACCTGTTTTGGTGATCTTTTCCGCATCTCTCGGCGTTCATCATCATCACATTAAACGATTTTTACCTTTAATTTTTCTGTCGGATGTTGTTCGGGACTCCCACCCACCTAGACGCGAGGGGTGGAGTGGGGCCTTTCTTTGTCTTTAGCGCTCTTTTTGCTTCGCCGCCACCGCCACTAGCGGCTCGTTTTACGATTCACGCAATGTAATTACATGTTTATATAATGTTCGGAGTCGTAAAATCCGATGGCAAATCTTCACCTTCTGAAGAAAGGTATCTCTAAACGGGAGGCCAGGTCATGCTTCTGCCAGGTTTTGTATCGTATATATCTACAACATTTTAACAAAGTGCTGCCCCCGACGCGACAGTTGTTGGATTTATGAATATTGACTTTCGAGTTTGTTTGCTTAATGATGATAATGATGATGTCTTAATAATCTATTGGTTTAATTGAATGTGACAGATGGTTTGTGTGTTATGAAAAATGTGCTGGCATTTTAATTTAAGGCCCTAACAGGACTTTTTAGAGGGTGTTTTTCTAAATATTTTGCTTTTTGTTTCATGTGAATAGCATTGTTAGGTTTCACGATTTTGGAGCTCAAAGTGAGTAGTCTCTTGACGCATAGAAAGATCAATAATAAGCATTTCGAAAAATAAATAATTTCACTTAGCTTTATGAAGAAATTTACTTCTGGAAAAAAAATTAGAAACTTCTATGCTGAGTGGGGAATTCTCTAAAGCTGGTTGCTATAAGTAATTGCTTTTTTCAGGCAATTGAAAAAAACCTGGATTATTTTAATTAAAAAATATAAATAATTACTATTTATTTTTAAGACAGTTAAGGAGGAGTGTTTGTTTTAGAAATGTTAATAAAAATTACATGTTTTTTTCAGTAAAAACAGACACAGAAAAAAAATGTAGGGATTTTTCCGATAAGTCATGGTTTCTCTCATAAGCAACACACGATAGTTAAATAACCATTTATTTTTAGCTTACACCAGATATATATTTTTGGCTAAACTTCAACTATAAATATCGGATAAAATGTCCGCCTGATATATAACCTTTAAGTATGGTATATTTTATACTATTTAAAAACGTTGAACTACTGCAATTTTCATAGCCCTTTTTTCATACTTTAGAAAAATTAAATAGGTTTTTTTACGTTTTACTCGAAACCCTTAAGGTTATGTGCAAAAAGTATAGATACAAAAACTATGGATTTCTTGTCACCTATAATTTTTTTTAAAAGCAGTTTTTTCACTTTTTAGCAAAAAAGGCGTTTTTCATTAACCCTTTGGTCCAATTATATATATGTATATAATATTTTAAATAATGTTATATATATGTTAAATTGATGTAATTATATATATGTATATAAATAAATAATAAATACAAAAACAGTGCTATTAGGTTGGATATTATGGACAAAAAACGGTGATTTTTCAAAAGAATTTCTTACTGGGCAAACGTTGGGGTGGGTGCGGGGTTAAAGTTTTGTGAATAAAAAATGAGTCTTTCTAAGCATTATATTTAAAAATAATTTATTTTGCTATTTTCAGGCAAGTGCATTGAACTTTTCTATATAAATTTCAATGTATCATTCCCTATTAAATTATGCATAAGTTAGAATAAATTGTTTAGATATATTAAGGTGCTTTTCACTGTATTAAAAATAAAACAAAAGTTTCTAAAAAACTAATTCCAGATAATAATAAATATACCTTAACCAAAAGAATTATTAAAAAATCGTTGAATAAATATATATTAAATGATAATAATACACGATGTGTTGCTTGGGCTGGAATTATTTGCCAAGTTGTGCATTTCTTCCACTCAGTTGAAAAATAATAAAAAAATTAACAAAAATGTCCAGAAAGCTAATAAACCTTTTTCCCAAAAATCAAATAACTGTAGTAAATTATTCTTTGATATATTTAATTAATAATTAATCTTCTCTTCTTTCTCCTTTATAATCTTTAGTCTTTTTATATTTTTTCAAATCTTTTTTTTATATTTATTATTCTTCTCTGTCCCCTTATTAAGTTTTATTAAAAAAAAATATTTTGGACAAAAGGATGACATTTAAAAAAATAATTTTAAAAAAATAAACTAAATTAAAATTTTCATGAAAATTCAAATCATTCTTCGGTAAATTATGCTTTAATTTCAATTTACTTCTGAGCCGTTACTAATTATTCCAATTTTTTTTTATACTTCTTGGTCCAAATTCAGTTTATTTTGTATACATTGAATGTCATTTAATTAGTACTATCCATACATTTTTAGCGTCATCTCCTATTAAATGATGCATCAAAGGGACAACACTGTTTGGCCTTTAATTGTATAATTAAATAGAAAATTTGGAGGTATTTCTTGCTGTTTTGTTATGTATTTCTTAAACTGCTATACAAGATTTTTTTTAAATCATACTGATAATATTTAAGCTTCTTTAAGGGAGCTAACTTTTACTTCTTTATAAAAATCACTATAATTTCCGATTAAATTATGCATGAATTAGATTAAATTTCGACATTCCGTCTGCAGGTTGTAAAATTTTCCTTTTTATTATAATTTTTAACGAAAGGTACATGTACAATATTCCCTTTTAAATTATGCTACAGTTTTGTACTTTTTTCTAATATATTTCTTAGGTTGTTTTGTATTTTCACTTAAATTCGTATTGCAGTTTATCATATTGATAATTCAAATATTTTATGGAGCTGAACTGAACTTTTTTATTTAACAGTGCATTATTTGCCATTAAATTATGCATTAATTAAACTGAATTCTTTAGTATTTAAATACAAGTTACAGTTTCATTGTTTGGTTGGATACATTATACTGATTACTATAATTTTTGTTTCATTTAAATAAACATATATAAAAATGTGTATCGTTTCCTAATATATTATACATTAAGACTTTGGCTGTGGGTTACAAAAAAAACATTTCTTGCAGATTTTTAATAAAACTACAATTTTTTTTTAATTATTGTTTTAGTTGTATTCTTTTAATTTTTAAACCAAAGCAGTTTAACTGAAACTTTTTTATATAAGAATGTGCATCACCTTCTATTAAATTATGCTTCAGTTAGAATAAACAGTTTATTTTTTGAGTGCGAGTTCTTCAATTAAATCCATAAGACATGAAGATTTGAAGATTTTTTCAAAATTTATTTAATTTAATTATAAATTATTAAAGTTGATTTTCTTCCTTAAAAAATTAAATAGACTTCCATCGAAAAATTAATTAAAATATATTATCAGGTTCTTTTATAAAATCCACTGGACCCCTTTTCAAGATCTTTTCAAAATTGTCGAAAATGGTAACTAAAAATCGTCTTTATAAAAAATTAGTGTTCCTCCCTGGAAAATTGACAAAATATCTATTATTCAAAAAGGATATCCTTATTTATTTTGAAAATTCGTAATTAAGTTCTTCAATTAAATTAGATCCATATTTTAGGGTTTTTCCAAAATTGTACTAAATACTAAGCAAAAACAATTTTTATTTGAAAATACCCATAACTCGAGAACTTTGCTTTTTAGAAAAAGTTATGTAAATTATAAGTTTAGGGTTGAATTTTTTATAGAAAAATACATCTCAATTTTTAATTTTTTTTATCAAATAGAATATTGGCAGGCTTAAGCTAAATTCAGTCGTGATTTAGTAAACAATTAAAATTGATTAATTTTTTTAAAAATGAATAGAGAATATAATTCAAACTGAAACTCTATTTACTATAATATATAAATGTATTTCTATAAAAGTTAATTCTATGTATAAAACAGTAGAATCCAGTAAAGTAAGAATTTCTATTTTTATCATAAGGTATCTTTTTTTCCTCTGTATTAAATAAAACAAAAGTTTATTTCTAAAATCCAGGAAATTTGAGTAGTATCCAAAAATTTCGATTTATGTGAAAATTACTACAAAAACCTGAAAGGCAACATAAAATATCAAATGCCTGGAATAAATTAAAAATTTTACATAAAATAAAAAAAAAATTTAAGCCAAATTGATATTTCTTTAGAAATTCCCATACATACGTTATCATGGATATTTTATCTTTTTTTTTTTATTTCTTATTGGAAATTGCGTCTTTCTAACCTAATATATAAGCATACTATATTTTTCTATTTTCAGGCGATTGCATTGAACTTTCCTATATAAAAATATGTATCATTCCCTATTAAATTATGCATTAGTTAGAATAAATTGTTTAAATGTAATAAGGTGCTTTTTTATTTAAAAAAGTTATTTTTCAGAGACCTTCCACTGTAATAAAAATTAAACGAAGTTTCGTTTAAAATATTTTTTTTTGGTAAGATAAAACTAATATCAGATAATTTGATTAATTTTTAAAAACGTTGTTTTATGTAAAAATTGCTTCAAAAACCTGAAAGATAAAATAGGACATCATATGCATCGAACTAATGAAACATTTTATATGGAAAATAATAAAGTCCTGAAAAATATGACAATTAGGACTTTAAAACAATGATTTTAAGCCAAAATTAAATATTTTTTTTCTAAATTTTCATACACACATTCTTACGGATGTTTTTTTTTATTTTTTATTTTATTTATTTTTTGGTTTTCTTATTAGAAGCTGAGCCTTTTTATGGATAATATAAAGAAAAAGAAGCTAAGAGTTACATGTACCAAAATACAGAGGAAGTTGTAGGGATGAGATCTAAGCCTTAAGCTTAAAACTCATCTTATGTGTTCCTTTATACAGAATAGAAGCGTTGATTGAATATTCATATTCTCAATCAACGATAGAAGCGTGGACATTGAAAAAGGATCATATCAATAAAATACAAGCATTTAAAATATAAATGCACCGTAGAATAATTAGAATATCGTGGACAAAGAAAGTGATAAATTTGAAGGCTTTATGATAAATGCAAGAAAAAAATAATTAATATTTCTACTAAGAAGTGCACTGCCATACTTGGGACATGTATGAGGGAACATAAATACCATTAACTATTATCCAGGCAAAAATAATGGGAAGAAGATATGTACATAGGAAAAAGAAGAAAGTCGTGATTGAAGAATTTAAGGGAATAATACAATTGCAACAACTGCCAAGTATTCAGATCTGCATAGGGAAACTTCGGAATGAAGTCGGCACCTAAAGAAAAAGAAGAATATATTATATATAAATATACATTATTGCTCATTTTTTTGTGCCAATTTTCAAGTGGTTAGACTAAATAGAGTTTCTTCATATAAAAATATACATTATTTCCTATGAAATTATGCATTATCAGGCGGTAAATTAATTTTTGCTTTAATAGCAAATACATTTTTCTGTTTTGGAGTGCAGGTTATCAAATTAAAATTTTTGTTGCATTTTCACACATTTCTTGAATTTAAAAAAATAGCAGAATGCTATACCATAATCAAATTAATTTATTTAAAAAAAATTAATGTTGTTGAAATTTTTGCACAAGAAACACAGCCTGTTTATTTCTTATTTATTGCATACTATCACTGAAATTTTAGCCCGTTAAATTGTGCCAGTTTGGGCAGTTAAATTGAATTTTCCATAAAAAGTGGGTCCAATTTGCTAATAAATTATGCAGTAGTTTGGGCTGTAAATAAAAATAGAATTATTAGTCTTATTTTGATTTTGTCTTTGGTGTAATATATCATACAGATCGTCTATATTTTTTTAAGAAAATGTGCATTAATCTCCAATTAATTATGCATTAAAGAGAAATCATTAGACTACAAGACACCAAGTTTCTTTTTGTTGTAATTTTTGTACACTTTTAAAATGTTTAATAAAAACAGAGCTCTTTATCCTAATTTTTATTTCACATTTATTTCATAATGATCACTTAAATTTTTTGTTCCATTTACAGGGAGTTTTATAAAAATGTGCATCATTCCCTGTTAAATTATGCATATAAAAATTGATTTTTTAAGTCTTATTTTGATTTTGTGTTCGTTGCAACTTATTATACAGATCCTCCAAACATTATATGAAGCATTTAATTTTTTTTTAAAGAAATTGTGCATCAATCCCCATTAAATTATGCCTTAAGGAAAATATTTTTTTTGATTACAGGTTAGCACATTCAATTTGCCATACTGACTTTTATTTCTCATTCATTGCCTGGTCATCAGTATAAAAACCTACTGTTTCATACAAAAATGTGCCTCATTTCCCATTAAATTATGCATCAATTTAAACCGTTTTACTCTTTATTAATTGATAAATTCTAATTTAATTCAACAAGTGAGCCGCTAACAAAATACCGAATTAATTCGGTGATAGCATAACAAACACTTTTTTTCTCTTTACTAATCACACAATCTAAACGACACTGTTAATTACATTACTGTCACTTTTATTAGCACTATTCAGGCTAAAGCCGCCGGTAAGCACAGACAAATACCTTATACAATAAAACATAACAATAATAAAAGTACCTCGTAAAGTTAACCTAAAAATTAAGCGCCTCGAAGTCTACGAGGGCGTGTTCGATTTTAAGTAAAAATCAAGGAGACTCCACCCTGGTGGACTGGAAACCTGGTTAATAACGGGGTTAAGGCACATTGTATCCTTGTATTGGACCAATCGGGGCTCCGCTGGGCGGCCCCAGACCCGTGTAACGCTGAATAGTAGCGAAACCTGCCGGTTGAAAGGCTCAACTACGGACCCAAGCTAACTATTATATGATTATTCTTCATTATAGTCCCTACACTCGTAGGAAGTAGATGGTTGGTTTGGACGATCAATTTTCGACGTAAAAAAAAATAAAAAAACAACATATGCGCTCAATTTCGTGTAATTTGGTTTCGGGTTAATCTTCAAATAGTTTTTACTCAATTATAGTGTGAATTACACGTATTATCGGCAGTTGAATACGGCAAATTGCTCTCGGGTCTTTTGATTAATGTCATTAGCTCTTTAAACTAATTTTGGTACTTTATATACGGGATTTGTTTATGTACAATTAGTACGCGACCTTCGGTAATCGGTTGTTTTTTTTTTATTTTTTGGTTTTTCTGCAACTTTATCCGGGTTCCCGCTGCGAGTGTTAGTGTTCCGGTAAATGACCCAAAAGAACAATCGGTTACAAGTGCATTACGGTTTTTATATAGTGCTCATCTAACGTCGGGGACGTAATATAGGTTGGTCAAAGTGGAAAACAAACCGTTTACCACGTTAAATTTTACGGATCTCGGTTCCCCGTTTGGGGGACCCAACGAGGACCCACCCGGTACACCGACGATGTCGAGCGATCCTCACTTGGGACCACCGACTCCTCACGACTCGAATAACTCCACACCGGTGTCGAAAAGTGCTTTTATCGAATTACAACAACACGGTTATGGGCCGTTACGTACTTCGTATCAACATCATTTTAATACGCCGTCGGCGAACGCCCATTCTGGACCGCCGACCCACGATACCGGGTTCCCTAGTCCCAGGAGTGCTTTAGGTGCTTACCCTTTTCCGCCTATGCATCAGAACTCTTATACTGGATACCATATAGGTTCTTATCCGACTAATTGTCCGCCTTCTCCTAAGGATGACGGTAAGGATCTTTTTTTCTCAAATCTTTATCCCTTAAGTCAATACTATATAGCGCTTAAGGTATTCCTAATACAGATTTAAAAATTGTATTTTTAAAGGACTTTTGAAGAGTCAATTCTTCAAAAGTCCTACAGAATGACCCTTTTTTCCTTTTTCTTGGTTGCTGGGTACACCTCTGGAAATTATGAGTCCGATGCATGTTTTTTAAACAAGGTCCATTTATGGGCGAATCCTGCTAATTTTTTGGAATTTTTTAAAAAGACAGTTTGGCGCCCAACAAAAGCTTTCTCCTATTATTTTGCTAATTTTATTTTTAATTTTTAAGAGTATTTTATGAAATATTTGAAATGTAGTTAAAAAACAAAATTTAGTAAAATCCACGCATATTTGGTCTTAAAACTAAACTTCATGCCTGTTTCTTAATTCAAATCAAGGTTTTTTCAAATTATTTCCATTTATTAATATATACAGAGATATATATATAAAAATACTAAATTAACTTTTCTTTAATAAAATTATTGTTTTAATAAAAGTGAATATATGTGCCATATTCTTATTCCACTAATTATCCGCCTTTTTTAATTTCTATCCCTTTTACAATAATAGATTAATTTTTAAGTAGTTAAAATGTAATTACTTTCATAATGCAATTGTTTTTAAAGTCTATACTTTGGCGCCCAATGTTTACAACAAGTTTTACCTTTTCTTCTTACTTTCCTAAAAAAATGCAGAATAATTCGTTTTCGGTACTTTAATATGATATAATTAAGAAATTAGGCGAAGTCAAGACCTAATTTCTTCAAAAGACTCACAGAATAACCCTTTTTTCCTATGGAAATTCAGGATCAAAAATAGTTGGACCAGTGCATGTTTAAAATAATATCCTTTTAAAAGAGTGTCCTGCTTATATTTTAGAATTTTCAAAAAGGATAGTTTGGCGCCCAACAAAAATGTTTTTCTACTTTTTTGCCGCTTTAATTTATAATTTTTGCAAGTATTTTATTAAATATTTTAAATGTAGCTAAAAAAACAAAATTTAGTAGCCACCACGCATATTTGGTCTAAAACTTACTTAAAAACTAAACTTTATACCTTTTTCTTAATTTAATTAAGGCTCTCCTAAAAATTTTAAATTGTTTTCATTTTTTTAATATATACATGGAGATATAAAAATACAAAACTAAATTATTATTTGTTTGCATTAAAATTATTGTTTCTATAAAAGTAAATGTATGTGCCGTGTTCTTATTCGATTAATTGTCCGCCTTTTTCGATTTGTATCCTTTTTACAATAAATATATTAATTTTTAAATAAGAAAAATGTAATTACTTTCATAATGTAACCGTTTTTGAATATCTATACTATTTGGTGCCTAACGTGTTCCTAATACAGATTTAAAAATTGTATTTTCTTTCTTAATTTGTCGAAAGAAATGCACACCTATGCATTTTTGTTAAAATAAAGAAAAAATTAAAATTCATTGTGAAATTAGTCGAGTCATTTCTTCAAAAGTCCTACAGAATGACCCTTTTTTTCTGCAAAAGATAATCTACCTGCTTGCTGGGTACACCTTTGGAAATTCTGGATCAAATCTAGTTAATCCAGTGCATGTTTGTTTTGAATAAAATTTTTTAAGGGAGTCCTGCTAATATTCTGGAATTGTCAAAAAATATATTTTGGCGCCCAACAAAAATGTCTTTCTACTTTTCTGCTAATTTAATTTATTATTTTTGCAAGTATTTTATTGAATATCTAAAATATGGTTAAAAAAAACAAAATTTTGTGGAATCCAAGTATATTTAGTCCAAAACCTACTTAAAAACTAAACTTTATGTCCTTTTCTTAATTCAATCAAGGCATTTTTATAAATCTCAAATTAATTTCATTCTTTTTAAATACATAGACATATAAAAATATAAAAACTAAATTATTTGTATTTGTTTCAATAAAAGTGAATGTATGTGCTGTGTTTTTATTCGACTAATTGTCCGCCTTTTTTTAATTTGTATCCCTTTTACAATAAATAAATCTTTATATAATATATAAATAATTTTTTTTCATAACGTAAGTTTTTGAACTTCTATACTTTGGCGCCCAACGTATTTTAATGCAGGTTTGAAATGTTTACCTTTTCTGCTCACTTTTCTAAAAAAAATTAAAATTTAAGCTTTTTTGATACCTAAAAGAAAAAAATTAATTTGATTTAGAAATTATATGGCTGTCATATTATATGGCTCATTTCTTCAAAAGCCCTATAGATTGACCCTTTTTTCTGCAAGAATAATCCAGTTGCTTGCTGGATACACCCCAGCAAATTCTGGATCAAATCTAGTTGATCCAGTGCATGTTTTTTTTTAAATAAGGACGTTTTAAAGCAGATTCCTGATAATTATCTGGTATTAAGAAAAAAATAGTTTGGCGCCCAACAAAAATTTTTTCTTACTATTCTATTCTATAGAAAAACTTATGTATAAAAGCCTATTACTACTCTGTAATAGCCTTAATATATTGGCTTCAAACTTTGATTGTTTGTCATTATTAATTACTTACCTTCTCTGGTTTTTGTAAATATTATCTACTGCTCTTCAGGTCCAGTTCTTTTTTAAATTTAACATTTAATATAAAATTCAAAAGTCAAAATTCCAAATCTAGTTAATCCAGTGCATGTTTTTTTTGAATAAAATCCTTTTAAGGCAGAGTCCTGCTTATATCCTGGAATTGTCAAAAAAGATATTTTGGCGCCCAACAAAAATGTTTTTCTACTTTTCTGACAATTTATTTTATGATTTTTGCAAGTATTTTATGAAATATCTGAAATATAGTTAAAAAAAAACAAAATTTAGTAGAATCCACGTATATTTAGTCCAAAACTTACTTAAGAACTAAATTTTATGCCTTTCTCTTACTTCAATCAAGGCTTTCTTATAAATCTCAAATTAATTTCATTCTTTTTAAATACATAGACATATAAAAATATAAAAACTAAATTATTTGTATTTGTTTCAATAAAAGTGAATGTATGTGCTGTGTTTTTATTCGACTAATTGTCCGCCTTTTTTTAATTTGTATCCCTTTTACAATAAATAAATCAATTTTTATATAATATATAAATAATTTTTTTTCATAACGTAAGTTTTTGAAATTCTATACTTTGGCGCCCAACGTATTTTAATGCAGGTTTGAAATGTTTACCTTTTCTGCTCACTTTTCTAAAAAAAATTAAAATTTAAGCTTTTTTGATACCTAAAAGAAAAAAATTAATTTGATTTAGAAATTATATGGCTGTCATATTATATGGCTCATTTCTTCAAAAGCCCTATAGATTGACCCTTTTTTCTGCAAGAATAATCCAGTTGCTTGCTGGATACACCCCAGCAAATTCTGGATCAAATCTAGTTGATCCAGTGCATGTTTTTTTTTAAATAAGGACGTTTTAAAGCAGATTCCTGATAATTATCTGGTATTAAGAAAAAAATAGTTTGGCGCCCAACAAAAATTTTTCCTTACTTTTCTATTCTATAGAAAAACTTATGTATAAAAGCCTATTACTACTCTGTAATAGCCTTAATATATTGGCTTCAAACTTTGATTGTTTGTCATTATTAATTACTTACCTTCTCTGGTTTTTGTTAATATTATCTACTGCTCTTCAGGTCCAGTTCTTTTTTAAATTTAACATTTAATATAAAATTCAAAAGTCAAAATTCCAAATCTAGTTAATCCAGTGCATGTTTTTTTTGAATAAAATCCTTTTAAGGCAGAGTCCTGCTTATATCCTGGAATTGTCAAAAAAGATATTTTGGCGCCCAACAAAAATGTTTTTCTACTTTTCTGACAATTTATTTTATGATTTTTGCAAGTATTTTATGAAATATCTGAAATATAGTTAAAAAAAAACAAAATTTAGTAGAATCCACGTATATTTAGTCCAAAACTTACTTAAGAACTAAATTTTATGCCTTTCTCTTACTTCAATCAAGGCTTTCTTATAAATCTCAAATTAATTTCATTCTTTTTAAATACATAGACATATAAAAATATAAAAACAAATTTATTTGTATTTGTTTCAATTAAAGTGAATGTATGTGCTGTGTTTTTATTCGACTAATTGTCCGCCTTTTTTAATTTGTATCCCTTTTACAATAAATAAATCTTTATATAATATATAAATAATTTTTTTTCATAACGTAAGTTTTTGAACTTCTATACTTTGGCGCCCAACGTATTTTAATGCAGGTTTGAAATGTTTACCTTTTCTGCTCACTTTTCTAAAAAAAATTAAAATTTAAGCTTTTTTGATACCTAAAAGAAAAAAATTTATTTGATTTAGAAATTATATGGCTGTCATATTATATGGCTCATTTCTTCAAAAGCCCTATAGATTGACCCTTTTTTCTGCAAGAATAATCCAATTGCTTGCTGGATACACCCCAGGAAATTCTGGATCAAATCTAGTTGATCCAGTGTATGTTTTTTTTTTAAATAAGAACGTTTTAAAGCAGATTCCTGATAATTATCTGGTATTATGAAAAAAATTGTTTGGCGCCCAACAAAACTTTTTTCGTACTTTTCTATTCTATAGAAAAACTTATGTATAAAAGCCTATTACTACTCTGTAATAGCCTTAATATATTGGCTTCAAATTTTGATTGCTTGTTATTATTATTAATTACTTACCTTTTTTGGTTTTTGTTAATATTATCTACTGCTCTTCAGGTCCAGTTCTTTTTAAAATTTAACATTTAATATAAAATTCAAAAGTCAAAATTCCAAATCTAGTTAATCCAGTGTATGTTTTTTTTGAATAAAATCCTTTAAGGCAGAGTCCTGCTAATATCCTGGATTTGTCAAAAAAGATATTTTGGCGCCCAACAAAAATGTTTTTCCACTATTCTGCCAATTTAGTTTAAGATTTTTGCAAGTATTTTATTGAATATCTGAAATATTGTTAAAAAAAAACAAAATTTTGTAGAATCCACGTATATTTAGTCCAAAACTTACTTAAAAACTAAACTTTATGCGTTCTTCTTAATTCAATCAAGGCTTTCTTATAAATCTCAAATTAATTTCATTCTTTTTCAATACATAGATATATAAAATCATAAAAACTAAATTATTTGTATTATAATTATTGTTTCTTTTCTGCTTAATTTGTCAAAAAAATGCACATTTACGCGTTTTTGGTACTTCAAAGACAAAAATTAATATGATTAGGAATTTACCGGGGTCAAGACCATTAAACAGACTCAAGAGGCCCTCATGTGTTGAGGCTCAAATGCCATATTTTATGGCTATTTCTTTAAAAATTCTCCTTTTATTAGAATGAACCCTTTTTCTGCAAAATTTTCTATTAATCTACTTGCTTGTGGATATATACCTCTGGAAATTCTGGATCAAATCTACTTGGTCCAGTGCATCTTTTTTTAAATAAGATCTTTTTAAAGGTGATTCCTGCTAATTATCTGGATTTAAGAAAAAGATTTTTTGGCGCACAACAAAAATTTTGTTCCTACTATTCTGCTAATTTATTTTATAATTAATATAAAATAATAATAATAATTTAGTTTAGTTTGAGAGAATTTTAGTGAATATCTGAAATTTTGTTAAAAAAACAAAATTTAGTAAAATAAAGTCTATAGTTTGGCGCCCAACGTTTTCTTAATACAGATTTGAAATTTGTACCTTTTTCACATAATTCGCCAAAAAAAATGTATATGGATAAATTAAATGTAAAACAACCATTTACTAGATTAGATATTTGGAATCTAATAATGAAAAAATATAAAAAAAAGCTCCATAGATCCTCTATTGAGCTATCTTCCGGAATATCTGTTTTTAGTTTCATAATCGAAAACTTGAGGATGTATTTAACTAATGTAGCAATATATAATATGTTACTATTTTGTATAATATGCTTGTTTTGATTATTCTTGGATCTGGCTGGTAATGCTCTTAATAGACTTATGAATGCACTCCCTGTAGATATCTATTTTTTTGTTTTCTTGATGGCTAAGAAGTATAGAAAAAGGATGAGTGAATTCTTGTCTTAGAGATGGGTTGAGAAAGATCTACGGGAAGAAAGAAGAGTTGATCATACTATACCCAAGATGAGACTTACAATACACCTCGCCAAGGCGTTTTTCGGTTTTTCTTTGTGAATTATTCCTTAACTTACGTCTTAGTAATTTTAATACACTATGTCTCAATTTTTCATACCATAAAGAAAGAATTTAGATTAATTATAAAACTAGACGAGTCAAGACCATTAAACAGACCCAAAAGGAAAAAATATCATATTATATGGCTTATATCTTCAAAAGACTCACAAAATGACGCTTTTTTTTGTAAAAATAATCCACCTGCTTGCTGTATAGACCTCTGGAAATTCTTAATCAAATCTACTTGGTCCAGTGCATGTTTTTTTTTTAAATAAGATTCTTTTAAAGGAGATTCCTGCGAATTATTATCTGGATTTAAAAATAAAATTGTTTGGCGCCCAACAAAAATTTTTTTCTACTATTCTGCTAATTTTTGAAAGTATTTTAGTGAATATTTATAATGTAGTTAAAAAAAAAACAAAATTTAATAGAATTCACGCATATTTGATCTAAAACTTTATGCTTTTTTCTCAATTAAATCAAGGCTTTCTTAAAATTCTCAAATTGTTTCCATTTTTTTACATATACTTAGAAATATATAAAAATAGAAGAACTTATTTAATTTTTTTTTTGTTTTAAAATTAATAAATTCCTCAAAAATCTGTAATAGCCTTAATATTATGGCTTCAAACTTTGATTGTTTGTTATTATTAATTATTTGCCTTTTATGGTTTTTGTTAATTTTATATAGGCCCAGTTTTTTAAAATTTACCATTTAATATAAAATTGAAAAGTCAAAGGATCAAATTCAATTATGTACAAGTATATAAGACACAAGAAAAATATTAAATTTTCATCCTTTCTTATTATTAAAAAAACAGTGCTTTTAATCAACTTAGAAATAATGAACATGAAATTAGAAAAATGATAAAAGTTTAATTAATCATCAACATCCTGTGATATTGTTATTAAAGTAATTAGATTGAAGTTACTCAAATTGATTATTAAAATTAAATTTTATGAATCTAGTCATACTGAAGGAGTTATCTTATAAAAATCACTGTATTTCCTAAAAATTAATCATAATGAGAATTTCCTTTCGATGTTTATAGTTTGGCGCCCAACAAATAAAAATTTTACTATTATGTTAATTTCCTTGATATTTTTTAAGTGAATTTTATTGAAATTGTGATCTGAATTAAAAATGCATGCATATTTTGTCAAAAAACTACTTAAAAATTAAACTTTGAGTGCGATTGTGATTTATTTGAAGGATTCTTTACCATTTTTATTAATTTCATATAATGATATCATCTCTACAATATAAAAAATTTAAAACTAGATGTACTTGTAAATATAATATGTAACACAGGAAAAATATTACATATTGATCTATTTTAATAAGAAACAACAGTCGTTTCAAATAACTTTAAACTAATTAATGTGAAATATAAAAAAAAATTAAATTATAAAGATTTTATGAATTCGCGATAATAATATAAAATCCGAACATTTTTTAATTAAAATAATCAATCTTAAGTTACCCATATTAATATTTTTGTTTAATTCAAAGAAGAAAATTAGTTTATGGACAACTTACCAGTAAAAAATTGTTTTCCAGAATATTCCGCATAAATAACGGCTTTTTTCGTTGTTAATATCCAATCTAATAACACAGTTTGTTTATTTAATTTTGATATAATTTTATATAGGTATAATAAAGAATATTTAATACAAAAACAGTAATATTAGATTAGATAGTGTGGATGATAAACGGTGATTTTGCAAAAGAATTGCTTACTGGAAAAATGTTTAGGGTGGGTGGGGGGTTAAGGGTTGTGTTGATGAAAAACAATGTTTTTGCAAAAAATATATATTCAAAATCTAATTTAATAATACTGTTTATTTAAATTTGAGATCATCTTGTATATAATTATTTCGTATAAAGACAGTGTTATTAAATTGGATAATATGGACAAAAAACAGTGATTTTTCAAAAGAATTTCATCAAATATTTGAGATGTAAAATTTTTTTAAATGCCGTAGTTTTCTCCCCATTTGTAAAGAAGATCGTATATCAAATACGTATATTTTACAGTTTAAGAAATATACCTTTACTATATGCAATTGATAAATATACCAATAGTTTTATATATTTTTTGGGAAATACTCGAAAAACTTAAGGTTATAAGAGAAAAGTATAGATACCAAAACTGTAGATTTTTATCTTTTATATTTTTTTTAAAAAGCATTTTTTCTTAGTCAACTATTTCTTGCAAAAAAATCGCTTTTTAGTAATCCTATCCTTAGCCCCCCACCCACCCCACATAACTTACCAGTAAGAAATTGGTTGCAAAAATTATAGTTTTCTAAAATAATCCGCATACATCCGGCGGCTTGTTTCGTTGTTAATATCCAATCTAATAACACAGTTTGTTTATTTAAATTTGATATAGTTTTATATTCGTATATTAATAAATATTTAATACAAAAACAGTGATATTAGATTGGATATTATTGAAGAAAAACGGCGATTTTTCAAAAGAATTACTTACTGGGCAAATATTTGGGGTGGGTGGGGGGGTAAGGGTTGTGTTGATGAAAAACAATGTTTTTGCAGAAAATATATATTTAATATTTAATTTAATAATACAGTTTATTTAAGCGAAGCCAAAAATTAACTAAAAAATCTTTGAATAAATATATATTCAACGATATTAATATAAGTTACGTTCCGTTTAACCCTAATTTCTGCTTAAAAATCCCATCTAACGTCTCGATTTCCCGCTATTAAAAGACGACTTTAGTGCGTCCAAACGCGTCGCATCAATATTTCAATAAAGTAAATTGTTACCGTTCGAACGGAAACCGAAAAATAAAAATAAAATGAAAAAAACGAGAATCGATATTTTCATATCACACGCACGGCTTGTATCCTTCGGCCAAATAAGTATTTTTTTCCTTTTGTTAATAATAGGTTTATTGAATCGTGAGAAGATCCAAACACGCAGACGATACGGCCGAACCCTTTGTGTTATTCCGGGCATTTTTTCTGTTGCGGTTTTCGGTTAATCTTCTGACTCCGTTTCTTACCCGCTTAACCTCAAAATGGAAAAAAAATTGCGAAATATTTTTCATTCTTTTTTTTTTTTAAGAGCCTTAACTCGCGTGAGTACGAACCATCAAAATTGCTAGATCTATTCACATGCAGTAACACTTTTCCTTATATATTTTCCCAACAAGTTGTCCTATATAGTGTTTCTTTTCGTGTGGTTATCATGAGCCAAAATCACCCCAAAAAACTCAACTTTTTACTTTTATTACTCGCCCGCCTAATTTAATAAAAACGTTGTTGAACAACAATGATGGATTTAAATACCGCTTGATTAACGGTAATTAGAATATCCCACTTAACCGGAGGACAGATTAAATCTTCCTTATTAGCGATAATTTAAGTGTAGCGTAGGCCGTAGGAGTGTTGATAAATCCTGAACCAGATTTTAGTTACTGTGAATTTAGTTTTTTTTATTGTGAGTCATTTTATCGATATGACGACCAGCGCCCAAGGTATTGATTAGGGCGCACCCTCTAAAGGGAACAACAAAAAACAAAAAAGGGGTAAATTGGAGTTTATCAATATGGCCTGTTTTATCAGGTATTTTTTCTGCTTTACTGTTGCTAGTAAATGGGGTTTTTTGAAGCTAGAGTGTCTTTTGGCTTTTCTGTTGTTTAGGAAAGTTTATTTCTTAATAGCCTTAACACCAGTCAACTGAAGAGTGAAGAGTCCGTTCCTTTGATTAGATTTTCCATAAATTAAATATAGTAAAAGAAGGGCAGACAAGTCAAATTAAAAAAAAACTATCGTTTGTTCTCTTAAAATTTTATTTCAGTCTAAAGGCCCTTTTTTAAGTTTTATTTGAAATACTTGGACTGGGCAAAACAGTAAATTGCATTAATTAATATTTTCACTTTTTTTACATTATTTAGTTCAATATAATATACATCAGTTTTATTAAAATTTCTCTTTAAAATTAACCGGATTTTAATAAAATTATCACTAAAATAGAAACAATAATCACCCAAGCTAAAAATGCAGAATAAAATTAAATTTGTAAATATAATTTTTGGTTAGTTTTAAAAACAACTAAAAGAGCATTTTAGGTTTTGAGATTAATTTTTTCTCGGGGTGCCTTCAGGATAAATTTCAGGTATAAATATCTGAAAATGATATATAAGCTATATGGAATAAATTTACGCGAAAATGTCATAAAAGTATTGATAAGTCTATTCCAAGCTCTCTAATTGTGACAGATAGCTCTAAAAATAATGAGTCCTTGATTCATTTAGCTCATCTTTAATTGCCTAGACAAGATTTAATAGTACTCAGGGTTATCATTAGTCCAGGCATGCCAACTGTCTTAAATTTTTCTCTTAAAATCGCAAAATAATGAGTCTTTGACTGTCTGATCATCAGTTTCCTGAAAAAGGATTATTAAATAGAATATTTAGCAGATTAGTGAAGACATTTCAGTGGCCTCAGATTCATCTCTAAAACCGTCAAAACAGTGAATCTTTTACTCAATCAGCTGATTTCTAATTGCTTGAAAGAAGAATAAGGAGTCTAATCCAGGTTTTTCAACTTCTTCAGATTCCTATCTTAAATGCTTAAGATTGTAAGTCTTTGACTGACTTAGTTTACTAGGAGTATTCAGAAGAATATTCCAGGCATTCCAACGTCCTCAGATTTATCTCGGTATATCTTTATGAATCTTTTACTCATTGAGCTCCTCTATTATTACTTGGAAGAGGAGTAAAAAGTCTATTCCAAGCATTCCAACTGTTTAACATATTCCTCTCTTGAACTCAAAACGGTGAGTCGTTGAATCGAAATAGCCATCAATAGAAGAAGTTAAAAATTAGTTTTTTAAATTCCTCAGCAACTAACTGTCTTATAGCCTTAATGAAGTTAAAATATAAATACCTGAAGTGATGTTTTGTGGGTAAATTGGTTGATAAAAAATTACAGGAATAAAAACGTAGATATTAGAAGATAAGGCTTGTGATATATATCTAATTTGGAAATTTTTCCCTTCTAATTTACAATTTTTGGTCACCAATTCGCAAGATATTAAAGAAAATATCTGGATTAAATAAAAATTGCAGGCAAAGAAGGAAGAAATGACAAAATATGAATTAAACGTCAAAATCGACGATAGTTACCTAAATATCCTTTCAGGCTATTGAACCTGAAATACTCTCTATATAAAAAAGAGGACTGATGCCTACTAATCAAATCCCTGGAAATGTCTATTTTCAACTCTCTCCAAATTGCTTGGATGTCTAGTAATTAAAAAAAAAATCTTCCATGCAGTGGAAACCGACCTAACTAAAAAATGCCATGCTTTAAATTTTCTTTAAAAAGAATTGGTTGCTTTTTCCCATACATGGTCCTAAAAGCTACAGACGTTTAAGAAACCCCAGTAGCTCCTTAATACAATAACTTTTCCAATTAATTACGTGTCTTGCGTAATTTTTTATACAGGTTATCGTCGTTTAGCCTTAACACCATCATAGGCAGGCATATGTAGGTATAACAATCGGTTTTTAAAGTGGATAGGCATGTATAGCATTTCGGTAACACGTGTTCCCATACGATACCACGTACCGAAGGTTAATAGTAGTACCGACGCTGATAACAACGTATGTACATCGTCTTATCGTTCTTCGTATAAGTTGCATTACAACTTATTACATTTTCATTTTAGAAAGGCATGGATCGAAAACGTGTCGTTAAATATTGTGTTTTTTTTTTAATAATTAAAAATTTTTTTTAATAGTAAAAATTACGATTAAATTTACTTTTTTTTTAAATCAGACTTCACAGTTATAAGCTCCCTGATTATGATGATAACGTTTGACTTCTAAATGGTCCTGGTAATTTTTTTTTAATTTCCGTTTTTTTTTGTCAGAAGTGCCAGTCTTAAAAAGATCGATTTTAATTCGTCCAGAGAGTTTGAGTTAATTATAAGAAAATTCAGGCTGCAAAAACTTAGACATTAAAAAAAGTGCCTGGAAGTTAAAAAAACCTAAGCAGTAGAGTTAGCTTTAGCTGCCTTGACAATCTAAAAAAACTTGAAAAGGCAGTTCAATTTACTGAAAAATTTAGCCATTAACTGCCTGAAGGTAGTGAAAAATAATTATTACATATGGAAACCTTGGAAAGCTTGCCTAAAGTTATCCAAAACGATAGAGTCGACGTTGACTCTGGAAACTATCAAAAAGGCCTTAACTTTTCAGGAAAATTTTAATTAAATAAACAATATTTGCCGAAATTTGCATATTGCATTTAAATTAGAAAAGAAAAAAAACAGACAATTAAAACTTGTTAAAGCTTGGAAAGTCTTCAAATTCTGCTCAAGATCAGAATAAAATGAATGTAGGCGTGATGATGGTTGAAATTAAGCAAAACACGTGCAGTTATGCTATAAAGCAACACAGTATGTTTGTTATTAAAAAAAAATACAAAATCGGGTTTTGTAAAAGAAAAAAACCACTGAAAATAGTTTTCGTATACAAACAAATTTTCCAACGTGCAAAAAAGCCAAAGAAACGGCATTTCTTACTTAATACTTTCATATTTTGGATTTACAAGAACGTAATTTCTACCTTGATAAAAAAAAGGTTCTAATTTACCTTTATTGGATTCTACTATTTTATACATAGTGTTGTTCATACCTACTTCAAAAATGACCAAAGAAATATTGTAACTTAAATACAAAAAAAAAATTCTAATAACGCATAATTTAATAGAGAGTGAGTATAAATCCTTTACTGTATAAATATTCAAAAATCCGTTGGCCGTATATTAAGTCCCATATTTTTCAATCTCGCTAAATAATAGATATTTTAAGATTGAAGCCTCCGTTGAATTATTAACTTCTGTGGAAAAGATGGCAGGTTTATTACGTAGACAATTTCTCGCTTGGCCGCGAAACCAAATAGGTTTTTACCTGACCATATAAATCAATAGTCCAATTTTTACTTTTTTTTATATATATAAATCGATTTTACTTTACCCATGCTACGTTATTAGTATGAAAAAAAGAACGAACAATATTTCTTAAAAACTACTCTTAATTAACCCGATTGAATCTAGCCGTGCATGTAGCCTTTTTATCATCTTCTTCCTGCTTTTGACCTTGGCTCGTTGTAAATTTAATGATGTCCCATTTAAACTCCCATAGCTAATATTGGAATTAATGAACCTTTAACTATAAGAAAAACAAGTATCCTCCCTCGCTATTATACCTTAACTTTTAAACCTTTAAACGCTAGATTAAAAAGCCATCGAAAGCGGTCCGATTTCTTTTGTCAAAACGACAAGTAAAATAAATAAAACACCTAATTTGTAAGTGTCAAAAACTAGAGGAAAAGATAACGAGCGTGGCAATGGTCGGAATAATTAACGGGCTCGATGGGTGGTTCAATGGGTCCGCTCTAAGGTACGATTTTACCTAGTTTTAGGTACTTTATGGCACACTTTTACTAATTATTATTATCGTTCGGTAATAATATTCTATTATAGATTAGCGTGAAGCACCCACTTGAAAATTTGATGTGTAATTTTTTACAGGGTGGTCTATTAAAAGAAATAATTTTAGATTTTTTTTTATTTAAATGCCTTAAAGTATTTTTTTCATTTCCTCTAGTAGTAATATCAAATTAAAGGATTGGTTGCCTAGAAGGTTTAGAAAATATTTATTTTTCTCTATCAGGCACGTAGCATACTCTAATGCACTGCATTTTTTTACCTTAGCTTTAATGAATAAAATGAGGGACATAAAAAATCTAAATCTAGATTAAAGTTTTATATAAGGATAAGAAAAACATTTTCTTTAATAAAGAATGTATATCTGCAAAAGTTCAATAATAATTCATATAATAATATCAAATGACACAATCAAATATTAAATCTGGAAATTCGATTAGATTTCTTTCCAGTTGTTATTTTTAATTGTTGTGCAGGTATCCACACACCACACTGTCACTTGGAAAAAATTTAAACAAATTATTTATATAAAATGTACAAAAAAGTGCGGTACCTTCACTGCACTTCCAAATTTAATTAATTTTAATAAAATAATATCAAATTAGTTTCAATTTTATCCTAAGATTGCTTTGTCTTTTTTCTTTCAAATTAATTTCTTTGCTGGTAGATTATAATATATGTAAGAGTATTTATATAGTTAAATATCGCCTATAGGTATAAGTTTGTGTTTTTTTTTTGTTTCAATAAAAGACGATTATTATTATTATTATTTTTACCTGTTGTCTCTTTTAAAGAAATGATTTTAATAACTGATTTGGAAAATAATTAATGCTCGTAATTTTAGGACGTTTTAATTTAATATGTTAAAACACCGTATCAAAGGCCTTTGTCCAATCAATAAAAATAGTCATTTACGTAATGCCCAGGCTTCAATCAGAGATAATTCATAATGATAATCAGAGATACTATATGGTTGAAGAGTAGAAAAGGAAAAAGCTGGAAAGGTATAAGACTATCCTATTAAGTTATCCTAATTATTTCCTATTAAGTGTCTGAACTTTTTTTAATGCTTCCACACAATTGAGTTTAGTTCAAAGGCATAAACGCCGGAAAAAGAGAAAATACAGTCTTATATCTTTTTTGATAACTCAACTGCCTGGAAGATTTTTTTATTTTCTTCCAGGCATTTAAAATTAGGGTAACTAAATTAAACTATTTTTTCTTAAAAATTATACAAACTTAATTAATTTTTTTTTGGCAATCAAAAGCAAGTTATATTCCTACTAACTCAATTGCCTGGAAAAATTATTTTTTAATTTTTTTTCTCCTTCAGGCACTTAAAATTAAGTTTTATGCCTCTTAGCCAAACCCTGCTGCCTGGAAAAATAAAAATTATTTTTTTAAAGGCACTTAAATTTTATGCTTAAGGAGCACACTTCACTTTGCATCTCTTCTAAGCGCGTCAAAATAATTTTTTTGCCTCTCAAGTTAACTCAACTGCCTGGAAGATTTTCTTATTTTCTTCCAGGTATTTAAAATTAGGCTAACTAAATTAAACAATTTTTTCTTAATAATTATACAAACTTAATTAGTTTTTTTGCAACTTTTATTCCTACTAACTTAATTGCCTGGAAAAATTATATTTTGATTCTTTTTCTTCTCCAGGCACTTAAAATTAAGTTTTATGCCTCTTAGCCAAACTCTGCTGCCTGGAAAAATAAAAATTATTTTTTAAAGGCACTTAAATTTTATGCTTAAGGGGCACACTTCACTTTGCGTCTCTTCTAAGCACGTCAAAATAAATTTTTTGCCTCTCAAGTTAACTCAACTGCCTGGAAGATTTTCTTATTTTCTTCCAGGCATTTAAAATTAGGTTAACTAAATTAAACAATTTTTTCTTAATAATTATACAAACTTAATTAATTTTTTTTTGGCAATCAAAAGCAAGTTATATTCCTACTAACTCAATTGCCTGGAAAAATTATTTTTTAATTTTTTTTCTCCTTCAGGCACTTAAAATTAAGTTTTATGCCTCTTAGCCAAACCCTGCTGCCTGGAAGAATAAAAATTATTTTTTAAAGGCACTTACATTTTATGCTTAAGGGGCACACTTCACTTTGCATCTCTTCTAAGCGCGTCAAAATTAATTTTTTACCTCTCAAGTTAACTCAACTGCCTGGAAGATTTTCTTATATTCTACCAGGCATTTAAAATTAGGTTAACTAAATTAAACAATTTTTTCTTAATAATTATACAAACCTAATTAATTTTTTTTTGGCAATCAAAAGCAACTTATATTCCTACTAACTCAATTGCCTGGGAAAATTATATTTTGATCCTTTTTCTCCTCCAGAAACTTAAAATTAAGTTTTATGCCTCTTAGCCAAACTCTGCTGCCTTAATTTTTTTCTGGCAATCAAAAGCAACTTTTATTCCTAGTAACTCAATTGCCTCGAAAAATTATTTTCTAATTTTTTTTCTCCTTCAGGCACTTAAAATTAAGTTTTATGCCTCTTAACCAAACTCTGCTGCCTGGAAGAATAAACTTAATTTTTTAAAGGCACTTAAATTTTATGCTTAAGTGGCACATTTCACTTTTTATCTCTTCTAAGCACGTCAAAATAAATTTTTTGCCTTTGCGGTTAAGTTAATTTTTTGCCAAATTAACTTAACTGCCTGGAGGGTTTTTTTCATCTAAAGTTTTATGCCTTTTAAGTTAATTAACCACTTAAAAGATTTTTTCTCTTCCAGGCAATTAAAGTGTTATGCCTTTTATGATAACTAAACTGCATGGACCAATTTGTTATATTTTTCCAGGTTTTTAAAATCAGGTTTTATGTCTCTCAAGTAAACTAAACGGTTGGAAAAAATTTAAATATTTTTTTAGGCACTTAAAGGTATGTTTTATGTCTTTTAACTAATTCCTACTATTACCTCAGAATAAAAAAAAACAATTAGTTTAATTTCTTGGAAGAATTTAATGCAATTTTACTTTCTCTTCTACGGTTTTAAAATCAAGTTTTATGCCTCTCAAGTTCAACTACCTTGAATTTCTTTATATTTCAGAGATTTAAATTAATATTTTTTACCTTTTAAGATAACTTAACTACTTAAAATTTTTTAAATTTTTCCAGGCACTTCAATTTAAGTTTTATGCCCCTCAGGCAAGCATAGCTGTCTAGAAGAATTAAACTAATTTTTTAAGGCACTTTAAATCTAGTTTTTTCCAAGAATTTTTTTTCCAGGCAATTAAAATCAAGTTTTACGCCTCTCAAACTAACTCAACTGCCTGGAATATTTTTTATTTTCTTGCAGACACTTAAATTAAGGTTAAAAATTAAACTGTTTTTTTTTTAATCAATTATACAAAACCTAATTAATTTTTTTCTCTCAAGTAAACTCAATTACCTAAAAAAATTTTTTTTGTCTTTTTCTCTTCCAGGCACTTTTTTATAATTAAGTTAATATAAATAATTAGAATATGGTAGATAAAAAGAGTGATAAATTTGAAGGCTTTGTGAGTTTTGAAGGGCATTTTTGATGTGAATTAAAATTTCTTTAATTTTAGTGTAAAACTCATTAAGATGCCTGGAATACTTTTTACATTATTATCTTATTATAGTTTACCCCTTTTAAGGCAACTCTAACAGTGATTTGGTAAATTTGATTAAAAAATTATTTATTAAAAGGGTCTTTGAATGACAATTTAAATACAAAATCTGAGTCTAAAGCAGAAAGTTTTTATTGTATATATATTTTTAACAAAAAAATGCGAAATTGGAATTTTCTTAATTTGAATGTAAAATACATTTTAAGTTACTATGCAAAGAAGGAGAAGTTCAATTCCGTATTTAATTTTACGAGAAATCTAGCAGTCGTTGGTGTAAAAAAAGAGCCTCTTGGGGTAGTTTTTCATAAGTGTAGGTCATTTTTGATATACACAATTTCGTACAGATTAAATTAGAGTTCCTTTGATTTTAACATAAAAAAGTAGCTTTTTAAGGTTCCTATTCTTCGTTTATTTAAAATTGTTTATCAAAAGTATCTTTAAGTGGCAATTTAATTAAGGATTTGACCTCCAAAGCAGAAAATTTTTAATGTGGACAAATCGTTTAGGTATACAAATTTTTAATTGGAATTTCCTTATTTTCTTGTTCAAATCATTAAAATGCCTGAAACTCTTTTAAAAATATTGTGCAAGGAACAAGTTCAATTTCATGTTTAATATTTTGCTCCTTTTAAGGCAAGTCTAGCAAACAGTATCATAAAATTGTGTAGTATACGAATACAAATGTATACGTTCGATACACTCTTTATAATTAATATGCGTAATAGGCTAAAAAAGGGGTTATTTATATTATAATATTGGTAATTAAGACATATATATTGTAAAGTAAATATGCTGAGTATGTGTTAATTAATTTTAAGATAAAAAATAGGATAGTTTTCTCTGAAAGGCATAATATTGTTTTATAGTGAAATGCCTGCATTTTTTTAAATTTTTATATAATATATCTACTTTTACAATTAATATTTCGATCGAACTTAAGTGCATGAAAAAACATTTTTCCAGGCATCTTACTCGAAGGCATCAGCGATTTTTAAATAGGAAATATTTAGGTTATTTCAGTTTCAATTCAAAGACCTGAAAATTTTTTTATATTTCCAGGCACTAAAAGGAATGAATTCTAGTTAAGTCAAGAGAGAATTAACTTGCCTGAATTTTCTTTAGTCCAGGCATTTGGCCTACATGTTTCATTTTTAAAATGAATAATTAATGCCTTAGATGCTTGACATAAAAATGTCACAGCATGCATTAAAACTGCATGTAATTATTTTTGCTTTACAAGCATGCAATTTCAAAAAAATTTAATTAACATTTTCTAGGCAGTGTAATAGTTTTAAATAAATAAGTTAATTTTAATAAATTCTTCAAAGAAGTCTTTCTATTTCTTGCAATTGATATTTCATTGGCATTTTCCAGGCAGTCCTAGAGAAAAAATCTTTTCTTGGCCTATAATACTTTAAACACACACAAATCGTTTTTAACTAAATCTCATTTCTGTTATTAATGCCTATTTTGAGTCTGAAAGACTTGAAGAAAAATAGAAAATGTCGCTATTTTTCACGCAGAAATCAGAGATTTTAATGCAGGAAATGATTGGGTTAAATTCAGCTTTAACTATCTGGAGAAACAATTTAATTTCCAGGAACTGTGAGTCAATTTTAAACGACCTAGAATTTTTTCGGTATGGAATTTATTTTCTTGAGCTGCATAAATTATTTTTTTTGTCCAGGCATTTGGAGCTGTGCATTAATGACTTAAATGCCTCTACTTGAAAACTTTGCAGTATGTATTAAAAATGCCTGAAATTGTTTTTCCTCACAGGCATTTCATAACCTGGAACTGAAACTTCATTAGCATTTTCCAGGCAGTGAATAATTTCACGCAAGTATATAATTTTTATCAAAAATTCTTTATAGATAGTAGCCCAGAGAACAGACTTTTAAATGCCTCAAACAAAGAAGGAATTCCAAGCAGTTAAGTTAAAAAAGACAAATAAGCTTTTTCCAGGCATTTTCTTATTAGTCATCAGGGTTTTTTTATATAGGAAATTATAAGATTACATTAGTTTCAACTGCCTGGAAAAATAAATAAATTTTTACAGTGCCTGCACTGTAAGTTAATTTTAATAAACTCTTCAAAAAAGGTATTCCATTTCTTACGATTGACATTTATTGGCCTTTTTAATGCACTTGTAGTAAAAAAATACTTTTCTAGGCCTTTCTTACCTAAGAGGCCTCAAAACCAAAATTTTGAAAGCTGTAAGAAAAAGCAAATCTAAATAATTTCAGGCAATTAGGCAAATGGTTAAAAATATTTCAGGCAGCAATAATTTTTTCCAAACACCATTTTTTATTGGTGTCTGCTTTCAGCCTGAAAATTTTAAGAAAAATGTCACCATTTATTCCAGATATTTGGAATATTTGCATGTATCAGAGGTTTTTAAATAGGAAATGATCAGTTTACATTAGTTTTAACTACCTAGAAAAATATTGAAATTTCACGCATTTAATTAAATTAAAAAAAAATTTAGGCAGCAATAATTTTTTTATTAAATCTAATTTTTTTATTGTAATCTATTTTGAGTCTGACAAAATCTAAGAAATAAAATTAGAACTTTATTTTTTCATAGGAAATATTTAGGTTATGGTTTAACTGCCTGGAAAAAAATGAATATTTCCAGGCACTAAAAGTCAATTTTAGTAAATTGTTTAAAAAATGTATCAGCCAAGAGGGAATTAAACTGCCTGGATTTTTTTTTCGTGTCATTTATTTTCTTAAGACTACAACATTGTAAGAATAATTTTTTTTATTCCAGGCAGTTGATATGCTTTTAAAAGCCTTAAATAGACCTGGACCTGAAAATTTTTCAGCACACATTAAAACTGCCTGGGATTTTTCTTACAGGCATTTAATAGTTTGGAATTTGATTTCGCCTTGATCTATAAAATATCTTCTTAATCTATAGAATCTATAAGATCTGTAATGAATATAATCTGAATTTGTACTATTAGTAATGATTCTTATCGAACAATCATCTTGGTTTAAATTGCAGGAGGGAATATTTGCAATAAGTTGCATAAGACTATTCTTTGCTAGATGTCAAGCCTTTCCAATATTTTGTTATTATTAAAAAGCATCGGCAAAATTCACCTTTTCACTGGCCACCTCATTAACCAGACCTAACTCCTTTGGATTTTTGTTTTTGGGGATTTATGAGTACAAAGCGTAACATACACTCCATTTCTTTACTACAAATTATATTATTTTTTAGTGGCTCATTTTTAAAAAAATCTATACGGAATGTGTGCTTACATAAGAATAGAAAGTGTTAGAAATTTTAAATATTCTATAATACAAATCTTTTGCAAGCAAGCAATGTAAGCAGTGAATGTAAGCCCTTAAATAGAGTTTAAATGCCTGAAAGAGAACAGGAATTTCAAGAAGATAAGTTAATTTTACTGAAGTTCCTTCCAATATTTGTCTTTTTAGAGAAATGATGGTCATAAATTGAAGATTGACAGAAAGAAATAAAAACACAAAGTCACGGCCTCACAATATTGTATAGTCACAGGCTACGCGTGTTTCGCTTTAGCTTGAGCATCATCAGGCCATTAAAAGCGATACACAACCTTCACATTACAGTTTGTGTTTTCGTTTATTTTCGTCACTTTTGTATGTTGGCCTCTTTGAAAAAAATGCATGAAATTTTTTTTATAAATTGAAGAGTGCAAAGAGGAATTCAGTGATTTTTTGTTAATCAGTTACGCTATTCAAATGCGTCATAAAGCTTGTAAAAATAGGAGTAAAAATGCATAAAAACGTCTTAAAAATAAAAAAGATAAATATTAAATTATAAGTTTACAAAAAGTCAAATATCTGAAAAGCTATTAAAGATAGGCAAATAAATTGAAAAGCACTTTATTAATCAATATTTACGCTACAAACGTTAATAAGGTCACAAAGCATTTTATCCAGAACTTTTAAAGTTATTCACATTTTTGTACAAAAGATATGGATTTTGATGGTTCTAACGCAATTCTATAAGAATAAAAAGTTCAATAAAAAAATGTAAATTTTAATCCTGAATCGGTTTGAGCGTAAAATCATAAGACTATGTTTTGCTAGATCTCAATCCTTTCCAATATTTTATTCTTATTTTTATTAAAAAGCATGAGCAAGATTTACATTTTCACTGGCCACCCCATTAACCAGACCTAAATCCTTTGGATTTCAGTTTTTAGGAATTTATGAATACAGGGGTCAAAGCGTAATGTACACTTCATTTTTTTATTACAAATTACATTACTTTAAGTGGCCTATTTTTTTTTAATCTAGACGAAATGTGTGCTTACATGAGATTAAAAACTATTACAAGATTGAAATATTCTATAACATGAATCTTTTGCAAACAACATACAATATAAGCCCTCAACTTTAAATGCCTGGCAGAGAAAAATAATTTCAAGTGGGCAAGTTAATTTTATTACAGTTTCTTCCAATTTTTGTCCCTTTAGAGAAATTATGGTTATAAGTTGAGGAGTTCAAAGGGAAATTCAGTGATTTTTGGTTAATCAGTTACGCTATTAAAATGCGCTATATAGCTTGTAAACATAGGAATAAAAATACATAAAATATCTCTATAATTAAAAAGATAAATATTAAATTATAAATTCACAAAAGCCAAATATCTTAAAAATTGTTAAAGATAATCAAATATATTAAAAAGCACTTTATTAACAAGAATCACGCTACAAATATTACTAAGGTCAGAAACCAATTCATGCATACATTTTAAAGTTATTCACATTTTTGTACGAAAGATATGGATGTTGATGGTTTGGAAAGCAATTCTATAAGAATAAAAAGCGCACTAAAAAAAATGCAAATTTTAATCCTCAATCGTTCTCGAGCGTAAAATCGTACCCGACTTGAATCGGTAACTAACTAATCGAGTCGACTAAACCTCTGAGATAATTGATAAATTTGTCACAGCAGCAACAGCAGCACAGGTTCAGCCTTTATTATCTTTTAACGTCTATTTCTTCGCCGAGGGTCGATCGTTTCAGGCCACGCGCCGCATTATTTACTAATTGTTCCTCAAACAATAATAAATCACTTTATAATAATATTTATACATATTCACAAGTATATTATCATTATAATTATTAAAAAAAAAAAAAACACTGAATTAAACATTACCGCGCAATCGAATAGCATGGGAGGATGTGAACGTTTAATTAGTTTTGCTAATTAACTTTATGTTTTTTTTTCATCTTTTTGAATATAAATAAAAACGTCGCTAGTTAAATGAAATGCGTTCGGGTTTTTTTTTTTGATAAAGGTGATTGAAAATTGATTATTTTCAGATAAATGTTTGTCTTTGGAGCGGCCCTCCGGCGGTGGAAAAGGGAAAAAGATGCGAAAACCGCGCACAATTTACTCGAGTCTTCAGCTACAGCAATTGAACAGACGCTTTCAGCGGACACAGTACCTGGCCCTACCCGAAAGGGCGGAATTAGCAGCTAGTTTAGGTTTAACACAGACACAGGTAAGTTCAGTAAGTCAGTAATTGAAGTCATTTTTTTGTTTCTTGCAGTCATTTTTCCTAAACAGAATATGATTGCAGCAAATAGTCTTTTTTTGCTCAAGTCCAGGTAGTTAAAATTGTTTGGTACCTATTATTTTAGGCAAATATATTGTCATTTTCTACTATGTTCAGAAAGTCAACTGCTTTTATATTTTCCAGGCAGTTACAATGATTTTTCTTTCTTATGATAGTCAATTGCAGTTCTGAACAAAAAAGTAATTTTTTACTACTTCCAGGCGGTTAACGTTATTATTAACTATTTTTTCAGGCCATCAATTCGATTTTTTATGTTATATTTTAAGTCATTTTGAAGCCTTTTTAAAATGTGCCTGGAAGTTATTAGAAATTACGTCAACTGCCTGGAAACATAAAAAATGTCTTTTAATTTCCATAGAAAACATAAGTAATAAAAAAGTCTGGAATAAAATGGATCGAATGGCTGATAAACGTGTAAAACTATTTTTGAAGTCTAAAAGATATCAGAAATAACGTCAAATGCCTGGAAGACAAAAAATTACCTTAAATTTCTGGAAAAGATGCTCAAACTCAAAACTTTGAGGACAGTGTTCAGTTTATGGAAGACGCGAATAGTCTGGAATATTTTTTAAGATCTAAAATAGAAGAAGAATTAATGTGAATTCCTGGAAAATATGAGAAAATGACGTCAAGAGGGTTCCAAGAAGGCTGGAGTAGAATGAAACTCTTAACAGACAAATTTAATGCTTGAATATGGAAAAAAAATTTATTATTACGTCAAATTTTTGGAATGATTTTTCACTTTATTCCAGAAATTTGACGTCTTTTAAGTGTTCAAATATATACATATTCCCGGTTTTTGGAATCGACTCGTATATCTTAGAGGCGTCTTGATTACAATCGAGTTCAAAAACCCGGAATATGTAAATAACTTAACACTTGTAAGACATAAAAAATGAAAACTATGAACTTAAATATAATCCTGAAATCGATTGTATATCTTAGTAAAATTCTTGAAATAAATTAAAAATTCTTGCATCAATTTGTTGTTTTTGGATTACATCGATTTCATATACCTAGGATATGTAAATACCTTAATATTTGACAGGCAAGAAAACTTAAATCCATGAATTAATAAGGCTTAGAAATTGACTTTTAATGCTTGGAAAACATAAAAACTTAACAAGAATGTCTGGAATAAAATTAAATTTTACCTCATATGCTTGTCAAAGATAAAAAACTAATTCCAAGGCCTGGAAGACATAAAAAATTACCTTCAAAGCGTGGAAAACACGAAAAATTATTTATTACTTTTGCAAGAGGAAATATGACGTCAAATGCTTGGAATAAGTAAGAGAATTGACGTGAAAAAATACCAATTTTCAAGGCCTAAAATATAGAAAAAATTAATTCTGAAAATCCTGGAAGGCATGGGAAACTCACGTGAAAGGAATTTCAAAATCCTAGAAGGCTGGAAAAAAATAAAACACTTAGGAAGCAAATGCCTGAAAGGTGTGAGAAATTATTTCCAATGCCTGAAACAAATTAAATATAAGTGCAGAAATTTGATGTCTTTAAGTTACAATCGATTCGAAATCCTGGAATATATAAATATCTTAACATTTAAAAGACATGAAAAATGAAATGCATGAACTAAAAATGCATAGGAAATTACATTGAAAGCCTGGATAATGAGAATAATTATTTATTTAAAAAATTAACATGATATTATATTTATTCACTTAATGGGATGTTTATGGCACTTTTGGTCACTAAGGAAATAACGGTTTGTCATTGTAATTGAGCGTCTTGTTCCTATAATAAATGAAAAAAAATTATCTGAAATATGACCAATTTTTATGGAAAGTTTAGAAATATGACGTCAAAAGGATGCCATAATCCTAGAAAGTTGTAACGACAAATACATGAAAGTTGTGAGAAATTACTTTCAATGCCTAAATATGGAAAAAGCGGAAAAAAGGATAAAAAATTAATATCAAATTCTTTAAAAAATTTTCAATTTATTTCAAATATTTGAGGTCTTTTTTAGCAGTTTTACGTGTTTTATTAAATTAATCAGTTGCAAAAACCTGGAATATATGAATACCTTAACATTTGAAAGGCGTGACACATTTCAATGCATGAACTTAAAATCCCTAAAAAAATACTTTGAAAACCTGGAAAATATGATTAATTGTTTATTTAATAAATGCAGAGAAATCTACATATTCCAGGTTTTTGGAATCAAGTGTATTACTTAAAAACGTCAAGTTCGTAAAATAAATTAAAAATTATTACAGGAATTTGGTGTTTTTAGGTTACAATCGATAGAATTTGCAATGGATCTCAATAATCGGGAAAACGTTAAAAATTATTTCATATTTCTACAAAATGAGATATGAAGTCAAATATCTGAAATAAATGGGAGAACTGGCATGAAAAATTAATTTTTCGTCCTGGAAAATATAGGAAAATGACGTCAAATGGATTTCAGAATCCTAGAAAGCTGAAATAGAGTGAAAAACTTAAGAGACAAATGCCTGAATATGGAAAAAATTGAAAACCCTTTTTTTTAAAATATTGTTAAAGGTCTCATTCCTGGAATATTTTTTCTATTAATTATTTACATCTTCCAGGTTTTTGGTATCAAATATATAGCTTAAAGACGTCAATTTCCTGAAATAAATTTAAAAATATTGCAGGAATTCGACGTCTTTAGATTAAAATCGATTCCAAAAACCTGGATATCTGGAATAAAGTTAGAAAGATGAAAAACTAATTTCGAGGCCTAAAAGTCGTAAAAGTTATTTCAAAATCATTAGAAAACGCGAAACTTAAAAGTGATCTCAAAAACTTAAAAACACATTTTTTTTACTCTTCCTGACGGTCAAAAAATTATGGAAAATTCCATATATAAATATATAAATACCTTAATATTTGAAATGCGTTAAATATGAAATGCATGAACTTAAAATCCCTAAAAAAAGACTTTAAAAACTTGGAAAATATGGTTAATTGTTTATTTTGTAAATACAGAGAAATCTACACATTCCAGCTTTTTTGAATCAAGTGTATAACTTAAAAACATCAAATTCCTAAAATAAATTAAAAATTATTACAGGAATTTGGTGTTTTTAGGTTACAATCGATTGAATTTGAAATAGATCTCAATAATCGGGAAAACATTAAAAATAATTTAATTTTCCTACAAAATGAGATATGAAGTGAAATGTCTGGAATAAATGGGGGAACTGGCATGAAAAATTAGTTTTTCATCCTGGAAAATATAAGAAAATGACGTTTAATGGATTTCAAAGTTCTAGAAAGCTGGAATAGAGTGAAAAACTTAAGAGACAAATGCCTGAATATAGGAAAAATTGAAAACCCTTTTTTTTAAATATTCTTAAAGGTCAAATTCCTGGAATATTTTATTTATTTAATTATTTATATATTCCAGGTTTTTGGAATCAACTATATAGCTTAAAGACGTCAATTTCCTGAAATAAATTAAAATTTATAGCAGGAATTGGACGTCTTTAGATTAAAATCGATTCCAAAAACCTGGAACACGTAAATAACATAGAAAATTACTTTGAATGCTTAGAAAATATACAAAATTAACGAGAATATCTGGAATAAAATTAGAAAGATGAAAAACTAATTCGAGGCCTGAAAGTCGTAAAAAATTATCTCAAAATCAATGGAAAACGTAAAACTTAAAACTGATCCCAAAAAACTGAAAAACACATTTTTTAAAAAATATTCCTGACGGTCCAAAAATTACGGAAAATTCCTAGAATAACTTTCAATTTGATGTCTTTTAAGTGTTTCGGTATTTACATGTTCCTGGTTTTTGAAATCGATTTTATAGCTTAGAAATGTCAAATCTTGAAATAAATTGAAAATTATCGCAGGAATTTTATGTTTATATTGTGCAATCGATTTTAAAAGCCTGAAACACGTTAATACTTTGATACTTGAAAGGCATGAAAAATTAATTTTATGAAGTAAAAACGCATAGAAAAATTTCTAAATTTTTGCCGATTTGTATGAAGATAAAACGGTGGTCGCTGAGAGACTCAACACCCTCTAGCACCTTCCAGGAGACGCCGCGGCAAAAGAGGTCTTCGCTAGTGATTGTCAGGTCGATGTAGGAGCTTCCATTGTGGGAGACCAGTGTTGGATGCCTTCCGTCATTGAGGATCATCAGGCCACTGGCAGTTATTATTTGTTCCAAGAGTTCTCCTTTAAGCCTGAAAAATTAACAAGAATATCTAGGATAAAATTAACTGTTACGTCATAAAGACTGGAAGACATAAAAAATTACTTTAAAAGTATGGAAAACATAAAACTGAAAATTTATTCCAAAAAGCTGGAAAAATAGAAAACTTTGCATAATATTCTGGAATAAATGGAAGAATTGACATGCAAAATAGCCAATTTCCGAGGTTTGAAAAACATGGAAAAATTTATATAGAATTTCTGGAAAACAAAAAAATTACGTCAAATACCTCAACGCGTATTAAATGATTCGAAAATCTTAACAAGCGATGTCAAGTTACTGGAATATATTGAATATTCAACCCAAAAAATGCATAAGTTGACCTTGAAAGCGTGGAAAAAATAAAGGATTTATATTATCACACAAATAAAAAGAGCATTAATTTAATTAAAAACATAAAAAATATACCTCTGGCAAATTTCTTTTGAAGAGAAAGAAATATCAAACATTATGTAAACTCAAGGCATAAAATTGGCTTCAGTAGTAATATTTTTGTTAAGAGTTGATTTTCGTCAATATATTTGCTGTTTTTTAAGGATAGACTCTGTACTTTAATCAACTCGTTTTAGAGATATAAACAGTTGAAAGTCGCACTTTTTTGTATTCATAGGGAAAAACGTCTGAATATTTTCATTTGAGCTTATTAAAAAGTTTCTCTGTATATTCTTTGTAATTTCTCTGTATATTTTTAATCTCATATGTCAACTGTAAAAAATTTCTCAAAGCCATGGACTTTCAATTATTTAAATCTCCGGAACAGTACGATCAAAATGACCCATCTAATTTTGTGTAGAATCTGAAAGTAGAGGGTCACACTTAGCATAACATATATTTTACTACTTTCAAGAAAAAAAAATATATATTTAGTATTTTATCATCAAATAGGTCTTAAAGAGTTGATGTAAGGAAGAAGCCCGTTTTCCTGTACATAAAACAGTCTTGATACTATGGCCTCTTCAATAGGCAATAATTGCTTGTATCTCCAAAACGGTTTGATTAACGTACGCCATATAATTTTCTGGAATTAACCGTAAAATTTAAATGTGACAAACTGTGAAAAACTATAAGAAATTGCCTCATATAATATAAATAAATCACCCTATATCCAAAAAAATGTGTATAGACTCTCAAGAGTTCAGAGAGAGCTCCCTTGCCTTGGCTCTCAACATTATTAACTTTTCTCCGAAATCAAGTGGGACCGTATTAAAAAAAATTAATAGAAGATTAAAGATATTAAGATTTATGGCTATTCGCAATGCTATTTTTTAATTACAACACCGGCGTTATATAAATTCCAGTTTATTGAGGCGGTCAGAAGAAGGCAGGCGAAAGAGGGGATTTTTTTCTTCTTCTTCCGTCGATGATGTATTCGATTATTACCCGATAAAACGATCTTTTATTTCGCATTAAAAATGCTGCTTTTCAAAGTTGAGGCCCGCGAGGGATCATCTTCCAGTAGGTAGATCTACATATCAAAACAGTTTTTGACAGTATAATAATACGGCCGTAATATATATCCGTAAAGGTGGTTATTAATAAAAAAAAAATATTAAAAAAAAAATTATGCGGAACGGTCTCGGGTTTGATGTTTTATTTTTTAATAGGGGGTTTTTGTCGTTTTCTCCGGTTTCTGCTACCAGGGTTTAAAACATAAAACTCGGGAATAATTATAGGCCGGATAATGTATACAATAAAATATACTACTGTGGCGTGCTTGGATAACATACGTAGTTTATATGCCTCCTTTAATTCAATTTAGCTCTATTTCGACGCATAAGCCTACGAACGTGTTAAGCGTTTGCTTGATTGGCTCGTCAAGGAAGTCGACGTGACCCAATAATAAAAAGACCCCATCAAATGTAATTGTTTAAGAAATTGTTGGATATACATCTGTGATGAAAATGTTAACATTTAGTCCGATACTTCGAAATTTGGCTTATCTAGTTTATTTTCTCAACATGATAGAGGTGTATTAAACTTAGATATCTAATATCTATAAATATATAATCATTTGTTTTAATCTATATTTCTTGGGTTTTTCTAATTTGTACTACGATTATGTCCTGTAATTATATTTTGACCACGTATGATATTTATTTTAAAGTACATAAATTTTTAGTATGTATTTATATTTTATACTTTTTTCACTACCATTTTCTTTAATGAAATATAATTGTTCTATATTTTCCAGGAATTCAAATAAATTTTTTATATACTCTACGTCTTAGAAAATTTACCATATTTCATTTCAATAATTCCATTTTAAAATTTATTTTAATTTAAATTTTTTGGGTTTTTCCTATTCGTACTATGATTATGTGTGATATTTATTTTAAAGTACAAAGATTTATAGTATGTTTTTATGTTTATTTATATTTAATGCTTTTTTTATTATTTTACCACCACATTTATTTGTTTTAATGAAATATTATTTTTTAAAGTTTTCCAGGCCTTAAAAAAAAATCTTTTATACATTCTACGTCTTAAAAATTTACTATATTTACAATTCCATTTTGAAATTTTGACTTTTTTTAAAATATGAACTATTGAATGCCTGTAAGAAAAATTCCAGGCATTTTTAATGTAAGTTAAATCTAAAAAGTTTTCAGGCCCAGACCTATTTAAGGCTTATAAAAGCATAGCAAATGCCTGGAATAAAAAAAATATTTGTAACAAGTTTTTCTTTCTATTTTCCAGGCATTTGCTTTTGTAGTCTCAAGAAAATAAATGCCACGAAAGAAAACCAGGCAGTTTAATTCTCTCTTGGCTAATACATTTTTTAAACAATTTACTAAAATTGACCTTTAGTGCCTGGAGATATTCAAATTTTTCCAGGCAGTTAAAACGGATATTCCCTATAAAAATTAAATTCTATTTTTCTTTCTTAAATTTTGCCAAAAATCAAAATAGATACCAATAAAAAAATGAGATTTAATACAAAATTATAGCTGCCTAATTTTTTTTTTAATTTAATTAAATGCGTGAAATTTCAATATTTTTCTAGGTAAGCTAATCATTTACTATTTAAAAACCTCTGATGCTTACAAATATTCCAAATTCTGGAATAAATGGTGACATTTTTCTTTAATCATTCAGGCTGAAAGCAGACCAATAAAAAATTAAATTTGGAAAAAACTATTGCTGCCTGAAATATTTTTAACCATTTACCTAATTGCCTGAAATTATTTAGATTCGGCTTCTCTTACAGCTTCCAAAATTCGGTTTTTAGACCTCTTAAGTAGGAAAGGCCTAGAAAACTATTTTTTTTACTAGAACTGTCTGGAAAATGCCTATTAAATATCAATCGCAAGAAATGGAATACCTTTTTTGAAGAGTTTATTAAAATTAACTTACACTGTAAAAATTTATTTATTTTTCCAGGCAGTTGAAACTAATGTAATCTAATCATTTCCTATATAAAAAAAACTGTGATGTCTAATAAGAAAATGCCTGGAAAAAGCTTATCTGTCTTTTTTACCTTAACTGCTTGGAATTCCTCCTCTGTTTGAGGCATTTAAAAGTCTGTTCTCTGGGCTACTATCTATAATGAATTTTTGATAAAAATTACATATTTGCATGAAATTATTCACTGCCTGGAAAATGCTAATGAAGTTTCAGTTCCAGGTCATGAAATGCCTGTAAGGAAAAACAATTTCAGGCATTTTTAATACATACTGCAAAGTTTTCAAGTACAGGCACTTAAGTCATTAATGCACAGCTACAAATGCCTGGACTAAGAAAATAATTTATGCAGTTTTTTTTTAATTTTCCAGGCTTCTGATTTGTTGTAGTCTCAAGAAAATAAATTCCATATCGAAAAAATTCTAGGTCGTTAAAAATTGACTTACTGTTCCTGAAAATTAAATTGTTTCTTCAGATAGTTGAAAGTGAATTTAACCCAATCTTCTCCTGCATAAAAATCTTTGATTTCTGCGTGAAAAATAGTGTTATAATAACATAAATGAGCTGCCAATTTTTTCCCAATTAAATTAACTGCCTGAAGTTATTTAATTCTGTTCACATTTTCCTTTCCAATAATATTGAACAATTTTTCGATGCATTTTTAGTTCATACGATTAATTTTTACATATTCCAAGTTTTTGGAGTCAATTGAAACCTAAAGACATGAAATTCTTGCAATAATTGACACACCTGGAATATGAAATTACTTAACAGACATTGAATTCCTTGAATAAATTAAAAATTATTCCAGGAATACTTAAAACAAAGAGCTTTATTTTTTCTTCATCTTCAGATAATATCTTACACATCTCTCAGATATTTGTTTTTTAAATTATTCATTCTATTCCAACTTTTTAGGATTTTGGAAGCCTTTTAACGTCATTTTCCATGTTTTTCAGAGATTTAAATGAATTTTTCGTGTATTTTAAGCCTTGGAAATTATGCCTTTCAAATGTTAAGTTAGTTAAATATTCCAGGTTTTCGGAATCATTTTAAAAAGCTTTTTGGAATAAATTTTAAATTATTCCAGGAATTAATGTATACAACTGTTTGGAATTAACAAGAAATTACTCCAAGAGTTCAAAATTACTTCAAATGAATTTAAAAAATATTTCAAGCAGTTGAAATGTATTCCAAGCAACTCTCTGGAAGAACTTGATGCTTTGAACTGCCTAGAAGTACTAGACAATTATTCTAATTACTTCAACTGCCTTTAATTTCTTGAAGATTCACTAAAACCATGTTTTTGAATAATTTTTTTTCTACTAAAGGATTTCCCAACTATCCAACCGAAAAGAAAACAATTATCTTTAATATAACCATATTATAAAAATATAAATTATTTATTCAAAGGTTTTATATAACATCGGTGAATAATAGGTGGTCCTTGAATCGCGGTAGTATAATAGAGAGAGAATTCCATCGTGTTTCATCATTTCCTCCTTGATGAACAAAAAAAAAACTAAGGTATTGTCGTTTTACCATCCTGTGTAAAACATGAAACGTATTGTCGTGTTTTATAACAATTTATAGGTAAAAAAAATGATTTATAGTTTGCTGAGCACGGTTATTATATTTTTCCCCTTGTTAGATGACAATTTGCCCGATGACCTTAAGACATCCTCTGGACGTTTCAAATATCCTAGAGTAAAATAATTGAAAAACCGTTCATCGCATCCACTTGAATTATGCTTTTACAATTACGAAAGTACTAATTTCAAATTAAATCCTGACGTCTTAGAACGAACAATTTCCTACTTTCTTTATATATATATAAAAAAAAATAGAATTGACCCACCGTGTACGAAAGCTCCCCTCGTTTGATTCTCATGTAATTACCGGTGTAAAATTTAAAATTACTTTATCTTTTGTAAGCGGGGCGGCCTTTCTGACAGCCGTACTAAATCGGTTTTGTTTAATAGTAATAAACGCACTCCGGCACATCGGTATACTAATAAAGGAACTTCGTTCTTATTATATTATAATCTGGTTCAAGTGTGGCATCGGAATTAATGATTTTACGAACAGTAGCGGAGAAAGATGAATGAGGCACCGCCTTTGTTTTCAATTTCTGATTTTTTACCAATCTTTTGTTGTAATCTCTCGAGTTTCGTTACGTATATTTATTGTGATGCTTCCCCGAGCTAATTTAAAGTTTCTAGTTCGGTTGAAGGTGCGGCTTTTGTATATGATCGGCTGGTTCTTAATTAGACTCTACACGGGAGGCCTTTACTCGAAAAATCGTATAATTTCACTAGAAATAAGATGAAAAAATCGGAGTTTTGTTATTAGGCAGTTGAAGTGTAATAAAATAGCATTTTTGGGCATAATTTAATTGGACATGAGACACTTTTTTTACTAAAAAAACAGTTTGGTGCATACCAAATAGGAATGTATAATACGCATATTGCAATTGGCCAAAAATGTATGTCAATTTAGTTAATTTCAAGAGTACACTCTATATTTTTTATGTTTTTTCGGTAAAAAAATAACTTTTTATACTTATTCGTTTTAAATTTTAAGCCATTGATACACGTAAATGCATTTTTTTACGTTACGTAATTTCTTTAATTTGAACATTGTAAATCTTTCTTTCCCATGCATTTGAAGCAATTTAAGCTAAATAGAGCCATCTTTTGCTACTTCCAGGCAGTTGAAGTAATTAAACTAATTTTTTACTACTTCCAGGCAGTTGAACAAATTAATTTTTTCCAGATAGTTGCTTGGGATAAATTTCAACTGCTTAAAATATTTGTTTAATTCCAATAATGTAAAGCCTCCGATTCCATGCATCTATGGCAATTTAAAACTGCTTGGAGTCATTTCTTCATGTTTGCGTGCAGTGGTTTTAAAGTAATTGTAGTCATTTTGTGTTAATTCCAGGCAGCTCAAAGCATCAAATTTTTCGAGGAAGTTGTTTGGAATAAATTACAAGTGCTTGAAATATTTTTTAAATTCCAAGAAGTTAAACCTTCTTTTGCAGATAAATGAAGTAATTTTGAACTCATTGAAGTCATTTCATGTTAATTCCAAACAGTTAAAGGCATTCATTTTTTTGAGGGAATTTATTGGAATAAATCTGAAGAACTAGCAAAAGTATTCCTATGAAACCAAAAGCATGATATTACAAGAAGGCTACTTTGTAAATGATGTTTAAGGTTCAATTTAGTCCAAGCTCCAACTACAGAATTATCGAGTGTAGTTGCTTCCTAGAAAAATTTGGAATATTTGTTTAATTTTAACATCGTAATTATTTACAGGCCTCCAAAGTAATTTAAAGTTAACTAAGTGGAATAACTTTTTTTTAATTCCAGGCATTTAAAGGCATTAATTTTTTTCCAGGGAGTGGATTAAGACAATTTTAAATCGCTTGCAATATTTGTCCAATTTCTACATTGTCCATCGACATATATCCTTCTTTTCCATGCATTTGAAGCAATTTAAGCTAAATAGAGTCATCTTTTGCTACTTCTAGGCACTTGAAGTAATTGGAGTAATTTTCTGTTAATTCCAGGCAGTTGAAAGCACTAATTTCTTCCAGGGACTTAACTGGAACAAATTTCAACTGCTTGTAATATTTGTTTAATTTCAACTTTGTAAAGCCTTTTTTAGGCAATTTTGTTCCAGACAATCGAAGTACTTTTGAAGTCATTTTCTGTTAATTCCAGGCAGTTGAAATAATTGATTTCTAACGCGTTTTTTGGGATAAATTTCAACTGCTTCAAATATCCGTTTAATTCCAAGAACAAAAACATTTTCTGCTATAAATAGAAAGGGGAAGTAGTTCTAAAATATTTGAATTAATTTTTCATGAATTCCAGGCAGTTGAAAAAATATTTTTTTTTTTATAAAGTTGCTTCAGAAAAATGTAAGCTATTTAAAATAATTGTTTAATTTCAACATTGAATAGTCAACTTTTCCAGGCATTTTGAGTAATTTTAAACCGACTGGAGCTACTTTTTATTATTTCCAGATAGTGGAAGTAGCTCTGAAGTATTTGGAGTCTTTTTTTATTAAGAGTTATTTTCCATTCATTCCAGGTAGTTGAAAATATCAATTTTTTCTAGAGAGTTTCTTTAGAAAAATTTCAACTATTTAAAATAATTGTTTAATTTCAACATTGAATAGTTAACTTTTCCAGGCATTTTGAGCAATTTTAAACTAACTGGAGCTACTTTTTACTAATTTCAGATAGTTGAAGTAGCTTTGAAGTATTTGGAGTAATTTTCCATTAATTCAAGACAGTTGAAGACATCAATTATTTCTAAAGAGTTGCTTCAAAAAAATTTCAACTATTTACAATATTTATTTAATTTCAACATTGTGCAGTCAACTTTTCCAGACATTTTGAGCAATTTTAAACTGATTGAAGTTAGTTCCTGCGGTTTCTAAATAGTTGAAGTAGTTCTGAATTATTTGAAGTTATTTTCTACTACTTCTAACCAGTTGAAGTAGCTCTAATGTAATTGTAGTAATTTTTATTATTTCTAGACAGTTGAAACCATTTATTTCTTACAAGGAGCTGATTGGGACATATTTCAACCAGTTAAAATATTTTTTTTATTCCAAAAAACTAAAGCAATTTTGTCCAAACATTTGAAGCAATTTGAAATTGATTGAACTAATTTTCTACTTTTAGACAAATGAAGTAGTTCTGAAGCATTTGTAGTAATTTTCTTTTATTTTCAGGCAATTCAAGGCATTAACTTAGCCCAGGGAATTTATTGGGATAAATTTTAACTCTTTGAAATATTTGTTCAATTCCAAGAACGTTAAATTATTTTTCCAGGCATTTGAAGCAATTTTAAACTGATTAGAGTTATTTTTTACTATTTCCAGGCAATCGAGGTTTCCCAAAAGTTGAAGTAGTTCAAAAGTACTTGGAGTCATTTTCTGTTAATTCCAGGCTGTTGAAAACATCAATTCGTTCTGGGAAAATGCTTTATACAAATTTTAACTGTTTGGAATATTCGTTTAATTCCAACGTTATTAGGTCACCTTTTCAAGGCATTTAAATAAACTTTAAATTGATCAGAGTAATTTTTTGCTCCTACTAGGTAGTTTTAAATTAATTGTATTACTTCCAGGCAATTGAAAACATTAAGTCTTTCAATGGGGTTGATTGGGACATATTTCAACTGCTTCAAATATTTGTTTTATTCCAAAAAAGTAAAGTTTTTTTCTCCCGACATTTAAATTAGTTACGAAGTATTAAGAGTAATTTTTTGTTAATTCTAGGCAGTAAAAAGTATTAGTTTCTTACAGGGAATTGATTGCGACAAATTGCTTTAAAAAATTGTAAAGCGTTTTCTAGGCAATTGAAGCAATTTTAAACCGATTAGAGTCGTTTTATGATACTACCAGGCAGTTGAAGTAGTTTTAAAATAACTGGAGTTATTTTTACTTAATTTCAGACAGTTTAAATGATGGCAGATGAAAGCTTGGGAATTTCAATTGCTTAAATTATTTTTTTGATTCCAAAAAGGTAGAGTATCTGACTGTATTTGACACGTAAATTATCTTAAAAAATGGCTTTAAATGCCTGGAATAAAACATAAATTTAATTTTAAAACAAACTGCATTAAATATCTGAACGAAATAAATCGTAATTTTTGATGCCTTGAAGGCATCACTATAAATAAAAAAATTAAAGAAATGCCTGAAAAACAATAAAATTGTTTCTTAAATTCATGCACTAAGATACTAAATAAGCTCAAAAGTGTGAAAGAGAGAAATGGTTTCAAATGCCTAAAATAAAGTAAAAAAAAATAGTCTAAACTAAAAAAAAACTAGCATATAGCATTCAAATACCTTAAATATATAAAAAAAAAACATTTCAAATATTTGAATACATTAGCAACTAAGTGCTTAAGCTTGAAAACATTAAAATTGTTTCTTGATACCTGATAGTAAAGTACTAAATAAGCTCAAAAGTCTAAAAGAGAGAAAAGGCTTCAAAAAAAAACTAGAACAACTTCAAATGCCTGGAATAAAGTGGAAAATGAGCCTAGCGCATTAAAAAAAAAGCAACCGAGTTTATCGTATGAAAATTACCATATACAGGCAGCTTTAGCTCCACAAAAAAAAAAACAACCTGAAAATATATAACGACGATTTGCATGCGTGGGTTCCCTTAAAAGAGCCCTCATGGAAAATCTATAAATTATCCCAACATTCATAGCCTATAATTAAATACCGAAAAATGTTAAATTTTTTTACTGGAAATGATTTATATTCATGATATTCAATAAGATAAGAGCGACGAGGTACACACATGAATCGTTTTATCCGACAGTGGCTGCTATACGTAATATTTTTACGGCCTTCCCGAGCTGAAACCAGCGAGTGGAGAAGTAGTACCTCCACCGCCCAGAGATAAACACACATGAATATGGAATACGTGCCTACTATAAAATAAAATAAAAGGAGGAAATTTCGAGAGCCCGTATCGCTTCATTGCACCTCTCCAGTTTTTTTTTTGTTATTGATTAGATATAGATGTACCGTTTATTGTTGTTTTAGTGAGGAAGCTCACGATTTAAAGAGGAGTAAAGAATTATTAAAATAGGTCTGTAGAAAATGTACTCAATAACTCCAATAATATCAAATATCAAATATTATATCAGCAACTTAAATCTTTTTATAATATGCTTAACTGAAACCCATATAACTAGTGCACTATATGATTTAGAGTTGTTTCTAATTTCAGATATTACAATATTTGGTTTATCCATACTAAAAAGACCTAAAAAATAATAGAAACAAAACTAATTAATTACAATAAAGACCTCAAAGGTAAACGAATAAGTATACCTTAAAAAGGTTAAAACACTACCAACTAACACGAACAACTTAACGGTCAACGCAGTGAACCTTAACACTTCTACTGTGAGGTTTTAGGTTCGAATCCCAATACTTCTTTTTTTCTATTATTTTTTGTATTTAAATTCTGTTATTGTTTTTTATAAATTTGGTGTCAAATTTTTAAAATTATATTTTACCGTTCAGTGTGTAAAATATGACCCAGTTGTAAACCAAGTATAATTATTTAATAACATTTTTTGAGACCATGATGTGTTGTTCTCTTTTGATATCGTTATATCAAGGTTTCTTTGAAAATATGGACGACTTCTTTCAAATTACACATAAGCTTTAGTAAAAGCAATTTTGACTTACTATTATTGTATCATTCACAAACAGTAGACATAGTATATTTTATATTTTTTTCAGTCAGTGGCTTAATCAATGTGATTTTGCAACGGACATTATTGTATTAGGAATATTTAATATAAATTGTGAACATCTAAATGAGCGTCATTCATAGGGAGAATCTAAATAAGATGCAAAAATTTAGGATTTTTTTCCTGGGAAGCTATTAATTCTCAAATGTTATTTGCAACGTTTCTAGAATATTTAAGACCATTTAAATCATTTAATATAGCGTTTCAAAATTAAGAAGGTTTTATTCACATTCATAGGAAGGTAAGATGTTGTTAAAAAATTGTGAGCTTTGGAATTTTTTCCTGGAAAAACTGATAATTCTCAAATATTTTTTGCAACGTTTTCAGAAAACTTGGGACCATTTAAATCGTTTGGTACTACTGAGAAAGTCGTACCATTGTTATTTTTTTAGATATAGCGCTTCAAAGTTGAGAAGGTTTTATTCACATTCATAGGAAGGTAGGATGTTGTTAAAAAATTGTGAACTTTGGAATTTCTTTCTGGGAAAACTGGTAATTTTCAAATATTTTTTCAGACATTTCTAGAATATCTGGGACCATTTAGATGATTCGGTACCACTAGAAAAATAGTATCATAGATATTTTTCGAAATATAGCACTTCAAGATTGAGGAAGAAAAGATTCATAGGAGCTGCTGCTCGAAAATTGCAAACTTTAACAATGTTTCCCGATAAAACTATTGATTTTCAAATGTTTTTTTCAATGTTGCTAGAATATTTGGAGCCATTTATCTCATTTGGTATTACTGGGAAAGTCGTAGGATTGAGTTTTTTCGATATAGGCCTCTGAAAGTTAGAGAATTTTTTTCTACATTCATGGGGGGGGAGGTAAGTTGCTGCTTAAAAATTGCAATATTTAAAATCTTTTTATAAAAAAATTGAAATATTTTTTCTAACCTTTTTACATTATTTGAGACCACTTAAATCATTTAGTGCCACTTGAAAAGTCGTACAATTAATATTCTTGAAGATATGGCCCTTCAAAATTAGACAGGTTTCAAAGGGGTGCTCCTTGAAAATTGCAAACTTTTTTTTTCGGAAAAGCTATTAACTCTGAAATGTTTTTCTAACGTTTCTGGATTATTTGAAATAATTAAAATTTTTTGGTACCACTAGGAAAGTCGTACGACTCTTGGATTTCTAATAGTCACCTCTTCTATTCAGAGAATTACTTATTTCATTACTTAGTTAAATAAAAAGATTAGGACCAAATAATTCAATTTTATAAAAGTGAAGAAAGGAGACCTAATATGGTCCCATCGGGTTGCTTTGAATGAAAAGAGAAGACTAATAAATAAAAGTCCAAATAAAGAGATACTCTTTACTACTATTTTTCTTATAATACTAAAAACTTACATAGTATAATTATACAACATGGTATGACGCTCATTCATCTTAAACAGTACACGCCTTGGTACTAAGTCAATTATAGATTAAGTTATAACGAATAACTTTAAATTAAAGGTTCAAATATTAATTAAAATGGCCTTTAATTTGGATAGCATTCAGGATATACAATTATGTATTTAACTCAATAGACTCTTAACAATAATTCAGTCAACCCTTGATCAATATTGTGACATTAACACTGACATAAATGGCACAAGTACCATGGATTTCTTTTTTTTTATTCATTTAAGCAGACTTAAGAGAATTAGTATTTTAATAAGTTAATAAAGTAAGTTCTGCTGGACTAGATTCCGTTTTTCTTTCATCTATATTTCACATTATTATACAGTTTACTGAATCTTAAAAACTTAAATCTGAAAGTTGGTAAAATGCCCGAAAACCTAAAGAAATACGTATTTAATGATTTTAATTCGACAATCTACTTACGAATTTTCAAGCATTTAGCTTTTTTGATTTTTGAGTTATGAGCTTTTTTTGACGCAGTTTTAGAGAAATATAATTTTTACAAAAAAAAAATAAATAAAAAACTAATTTTCCTGTAAATTTTCAAAAAAAAAACTAAAATAATTGTCTAACTATTTGAATAGAGCAACCTTCAGACACATTTTTTAATAATCTGTCTTAGATTTTCTGTTAAGGTGCTTTTTTTTAGGCAAGATTTTTAAAAGGAATTATATTATTTTCACAGAGAATTTTCCTCTGAAAATAATATTCTGGATGTAGTTTCAACTAATAAAATCTACAATCGTAAATCGACAAAACTAATACCGTCAGTATCGTCATAAACCTAAAAAATTAACAAAATCATTTAAGCATATGAAGCATAATTAATCCAAAAATCATATTTAGAGCCCTGTAACCTAACAATTTATTTGAAAAAAATAAATCCTTATATCAAGAGTCGAGTAATTATGCCCGATAAGTAAATGCGAGTCACATCCATTTAAGTTATGCACAATAAATCGTTTTAAATTCAATTGTATTTAAATATTATTAAACGTATTCCAAAAACACGGAACATTATCGCCCTATAAATATTCTTCCAGCAATTGAAAATTAATTTTTCAAGCTAAATTAGTTATTTATGAACAGTTAGTGGGATTCTAAACCGAAAATTATATAAAATCAATAAAAAGCAATCTGGATGAAACATCAGTCATGTGAGTCTATTATACAATTGCTTTAGCATATCGGAAGTATATGAGAGATTATGGCGGGACAATGGGAGGTGTATTCTTGGACTTAAAACGAGCCTTCGATAAAATAGTCTTTACCTTTTTTGAATCTTACTTTTCTTAGAGAAATCAAAGAGTCATATGTAAAATTATAATTTTTTTACTGTTAATAGGATTCCATAGGGAAGTATCCTTGGATCACTGTTGTTTGCCTTATATATCAATGAAATAACATTTTGCCAAATACATCAATTTGCCGATGATGCTGTCACCTTTTTTTGCTCACATGAGGTCCTTACAACGATTTATGTTTAGTAAGTAGAAAATAAAAAATAGATAAATACAACTTTTAATGAAAATATTAAATTTGTTGACCAAATAAAGTACCTTCGATTTATATTAAATAGTCAGTTAAGCTTAAAATTTATTTTGAATCTGTCATTGGAAGTGGCTTTTTGTTTGGTTAAATGTATAATCTATTTTTATTAATATAGAAATTAATTTTTAATGGCCCCATATTTACAATCTTTAAATTGGCTCGATATAGAACAAAGTTTTGAATATTAACTTCCTTTATTTATTTATAACATAGAGCGTGGACTTCTACCTGCATATTTGCAGGATTTCCTATCAAGAAATGATGAGACTCATAATTGTCAGACAAAGCAACAACACAACTTTTATGTAAACACTATAAAAAGGTATTTTAGCTCCCTGGAAGAACGCATTTATGCCATTTATGTCAGCAATCTGGAGTTTCCTGAAAAAAATTCTAAATTTTACTGCGTAGAAAAATTAATCCAATGGTCTGGAAGATATAAACATGTACACTAACAATCTGGAGAAAACAATAAATCACCTCGACTCTCTGGAAAAAATGCTAATTTTATGATCTGCAAGAACTAAATTTAGAAAAGTCAAATACAATTTTAAATTACTTAATGTTTAAATTACTGCCTGGATTTTTTTTTTAATTTCAATGATTTGAAAGAAATACCTATGTATTCCAAAAATCTAGGATAAATATTAAATGATTTCGAACCAACGCGACTTTCTGAAGAAAAAATTCAGCAATCTGGAAAAGTCAAAACCTAATTTTACTGCCTGAAAATGTTCAATTTAAAGATTTGGACGAAATAAACATGTACTCCAACAATCCGGAAGAAATGATTCAAATCACTTCTGAAAATAAACCAAAATTAAACCTTGATGCCACAAAATCTGGAAAAGTAAAAGACGACTTGAAAGTTCTCCTAAAACATTTTAGTAAGTCCTCAATCAATATTAATATCTTTTTAAATTATTGCCTATGGACAAATTATTTTAATAGTCTGGAAAATTAAACCACTGCAAATCATCTCAATTGCCTCATTTACCTTAGCATCTTCGATTTTTATAAAAAAAGTCTTTAACCTTGGAAAAAAACGAAAAACTAAATTAAAAAATCGTTTATTAAATTTCCGCTAATTATCATCTTATTTGCAATACAGATCTGTATACTTTTAATAATATTAATAAGTGAGATTGGTTAGCTACTATGTGTAAGCTTTTTATTTGCTATGCTTAAGTTTTTTATGACCTATTGGTTATAACTAGGGGTTTCTGTGATTTAAAATTGATTTATAATTGATATTGATATCATCGTTTTATTTACTAACAATAATAATTATAATAATAATAGTAATAATTAATTGCTTCCTGGAAAATCCGTTTTTTTGGCATAGATATGGATGCAAGGATGAAATGCCCACCTTTGTACCTCTTTTAGCAATTTATGAATCTTCAAAATATTTATTTACAAAAATAACATAAAATGGTTTCCACTCGTATACTAAGAGAGCAACGACAAAAAAAAAGAAACAAAGCAAATAGCCCGTGAAGCTCGACTTGCCTAGTGGGCGGAGCTTATGGCCTAATGGTTAAAGTCACGAAAACCTACACACACACACAAAGACACACATTTTTCACGATTTCATTTAACCCATATATATACATATATATATTGTTTTTTTTAAATTTATATGATATTTTACATCCAAGGGTGTCCATATATCCGACTAATAAGGGTCCAAAATTGAACATAAGAAAAATTTATTATTATTGGGGGCTCAACATTTCACAATTGGAAAAGGAAATTTATTATGACACGGGGGTGTCTCGTTGTCATGTTGTTGGTGCCCTGGGGGAGACGTTCAACCCCCTCTCCCTCTTCCACCCCAACGGTTCGTGGCAACGCGTTGTATAATTATAGGGAACCGAAAACCTTTGACATTTGACCTAATACACTAACGAGCTATCGGGAGTAGGCATTCTGTTACTCGTTTCCCTTTGGAGTGTATTTTTCGCGTTAGGATCTTTTAAGCTTCGATGGCATAAAATAACGCTTATTTTAGCACAAAAAAAATATATGCAAAATAATATCAGTATTTTTCTTCTTCCCTTCATCTTCTATGCATAATAATTAGTCTACACATCTCATACCACTGTCCATCATTCTCATACCAGTATCCTAGATAATAATAAAAAAGGCTTAATTTTCATATATACTTATTATTATAGTATCCTAAACATAATTGTACTATTGCGAAAAGAAGTGAACTCCAAATGGAAATTATCTTTGCAAATAGGTTTATCTACCCTGCTCTACTTACCCTTAGATATTAATAGTGTATCTTAATTCAAGGAAAAAATCTCACAAAAAATAAATAAATATATATGATAAATATAATTGAACATATAGTTGTAAAATTTAATAAAATAGCATAAAGAACAGACTAATTTTAAGATGGAAAATAGAAGGGGGCATATCTAAATAAAAGTTTTATTACAGGCATATTTTTTATTTAAATCTATTCCAAGATTTTATAATAGTAATAGATGTTCCATGTAGAAGTATTATCAATCCTTTAAATGTAATATTTATATTTTGTACATGCGATCTATAAATAATTTTATTGTAAAAAAACATAAAACGAAAACTTTATATAAAAAGAAGCACAATGCACAATACTAGAGTAGTAGTGGCAGTAGAGTTTTTTACTCTTTATATACAATTTTTTTAAATTTGTGTTAAGCAGCTTCCATAAACAATATTTCCATAGTCAAACATAGATAGAACATAGAGAGACCGTTATATATTTTTAATGCTTGCGATTGAATATATGGATTGCTGTATAATAATGTAAGTCTAAAATACGCTTCTTGGATACAATGCGATACGTGCTGGTCAAATGGCATTTGACTGTACAAAAGACACGTCACCTACCAATATTATAATTTTCTTGCTTTTATACTGTTAATTATTACAGATTCTGTACCTATTTCTCAAAGTATTTCCATGTTTGTTTTTGTTTTTGTGCATGATGTTATAATTTCTATTGTTAATCTTTCTATTTGTCGATCTAGTAAATCTATGTGTAACTTCTTTGTTATTACCATATTTTATATGTTTATTTTTTCTCAAAAAGGAATGTTTCTATTTAATAGACTTTGAAGGTCTGGCATAATCACTGTGTCATCCGCAATTCTTACATTATTTATTACTTTTCCATATATTAATATTCCCCAGCTAGAAGTGCTTCTTCAAAAATTAATTCCCTATAAACATTGAACAGCATGGGTGACATAAGACATCCCTGTCTCATTCATCATCTTATTTATTCTTCTTGGGCTTTTTTTATCCAAGGCTTTTTCAAAGTTAAGCTAACATATATAGGTACATAGCGATATTGACCTCTAGACACCTCTGTGCTAACACTGCCTCTCTGGTATCTAGTTTATTTCTGACCAAAATTAACTGTCATCTATTCCTTCTTCTAGTTTTTTATTAATGCGTCCATATATTATTTTCAAAAATACCATAAGTGCGTTGGTTATTAAAGATATTGTTCTCTATTCACATATAATAATTCTTCATAGTCTATTTCAAATCAGTAGAGAGTAGTAAAACCTTATTAAGTATGCCAACGAGGTACACGATTTGCATTGCGAAATTAATTCTTTCTACAAAGTGCAGGTAGTATCAACCGAATATGCCCTCGGAACTTACATGTTAAAAATTCTCGGAAATTTACGTTTTATTACTCTCTACGTTTTTGAAATAGAGTATAGAATTTTTGGGATTGCGCAGAACGTGAATAACATAATATAAATAATAACGATTCAAATTTTGGATCTGAAAGTGTAATAATGTGGTAAAGTGTAGTAATAAGTGTAATAAAGTGTAAAGTGTAAAATAAAATATGTGTAAAAAAAGTAAAAGTAACCATTATCCTGGTATTCCTCCTGGTTTGTACAAATGAATAATTTTAGAACTATATTCAAGGTATCGTCATTCGCATATTTTAATGGCAAACAACTGGGATCTTCTTTCCCATTTTTGCTGTTTATTAGAGCCGTTTGATTTAGACTTTTTTATGTTTATTTTTAATCTATACTATTTACAAAATGTACTGGCCTTTGAAGGCCTTGCCATAATCATTGTGTCATCTGCAAATCTCATATTCTTAATTTTTCCATATATTATTATTCCTTATCCTAAGATAGTAGTGCCTCTTCAAAAATTAAATTCTTATATACATTGAAGAGCAGGGGTGACATAAGACATCCCTGTCTCACTCTTGGTCTTATGTATTTTTTCTAGGTTTTTTTTTATTCCTTACCATATCAAAGGCTTTTTCGAAATCAACCTTACATACATGCATAGCCATATTCATGTCTAGCCACCTCCGTGCTAACTCATTTAATACAAACAATGCCTCTCTTGTACGTAGTTTGTTTCTAAACCAAATTCACTATGATCTCTTCATTCTTCTAGTTTTTTATTAATGCATACAAATATTATTTTCAAAAATACCTTGAGTGTGTGACTTATTAAAGATATTGTTCTGTGTTCACAACAATCTCCATAGTCTATTTTAAATCGGTAGAGAGTAGTAAAACCTTATTAAGTATGCCAACGGGGTACACGATTTGCATTACGAAATTAATTCTTTTTACAAAGTGCAGGTCGTATCAACCAGATTTGCCCTCGGAACTTGCATTTTAAAAATTCTCGGAAATTTACGTTTTATTACTCTCTACGTTTTTAAAATAGAGTATAGGATTTTTGGGATAGTGTAGAACGTAATAGTTATTAAACCTTTATCTTTTAACGATCCAAATTTTTTTAGTTGTCTGGTAGGGTTTTGAGTTTCGGGATCAGTGAAATAAAAGTATAGTTTAACTTAAAATAGCCGACGTTTCGCAAAATATATTTGGCTCCTCGGGGTGTTTTTAAAATTCTGAACTTAGTCATAAAAATAAATATTAACGTACATGGAAAAAAACACTTAGGTATAACGGGGAAAACATGGATATTTCTTTACGCAAGACAAGACACGTACGAATTAAAATATTTTAGTATAATGGTAAAGTATAATAATGAAAAATGTGTAGTAAGTAACCATTGTCCCGGTATTCCTCCTAGTTTGTATAATTAAATAATTCCAGTACTATATTCAAGGTATCGTCATTCGCGCATTTACATTTTATTACTCTCTATTCATTTGAAATAGAGTATAGGATTTTTGGGATAGCGCAGAACGTGAATATGTAATCTCTATCTTTAAACGATCCAAATTTTGTCAGCTGTCTGGCAAGATTTTGGGTTTTGGGATCAGTGAAATAAAAGTATAGTTTAACTTAAATAGCCGACGTTTAGCAAAATATACTTGCTTCCTCAGAGTGATTTTAAAATTCGGAACTTAGTCATAAAAATAAATATTAACATAGACGGAAAAAACATTCTTTACACAAGACAAGACACGTATGAATTAAAATATTTTAGTATAATGGTAAAGTGTAATAATGAAATATGTGTAGTAAGTAACCATTGTTCCAATATTCCTCCTGGGAGTCCTGGGTTGTACAATTAAATAATTTTAGTACTATATTCAAGGCCTCGTCATTCGCGCATTTTAGTGACAAACAACTAGGATTTTTTTCCCATTTTTGCTGTTTATTAGAGCCGTTTTAAATTCTGTTTTCAATGATATATTTTGTTTGTTTTCTTAGTTTATGAAGTGTTCAAGATTAGCTTCACTTTTGGGTTTTTAAGTAATCCTGGTTTTTCAGTTTTAATCTTCTCCGACATCGTTACCAAAACACGTGTCGAGATAAAAATAAAAAGTTTTGATTAGTAGTAAAACTGTCTGGTAACTCAATCCTGATTTGTTTTTCTATCACTATTATTCACTTTTTTTTATTTTTTTTTATATAAAAACTATTTTATTGTGAGATCTCTAAAACAATCCTCTGTTTCTGTTTTCAGTTTTACAAACACATTTCTTGCTATTTCTATTTTAGTTCTTATTTCTGTTGTTTGTTTCAGTTGTTTTTCTGTTGTCTCCAATAATGTATGCCACTTCCATGGTTTGCATAATTCTTTTTACGGAGTGCACTTTTAAACATCTTAAAAGCTCTCGGAAATATACATTTTATTACTCTCTACCTGTTTGAAATAAAGTATAGATTTCAATGATATACAATGATATTCTATTAATTGTCTTAGTTTCTGATATATCAAAGATTAGCTTCCGGTTTGAATCTTTTAGTAATCCCGAGTTACTTTTTCTATTATTATAAGTCATCTCTTTTATTTTTTCAATAAAACTGTAAAGTTTTTTTCTGATACTCCTCTATTTCTTCACATTGTTCTTATATACTTCCTTTGCTTGTTTACATTTATGTTTTAGTAAACAAGTAAAACAATAACAGTATTAATTTTTAATTGAATGCCATTTGGCTCAAAACTAGCTTAGTTTTTTGATGAGAGGATTAAGCTCCTTGGTGACTTTAAATTGAAAAAAAGGACAAAGTAAATTAATTTTTCATTATCTGGCTGATGGATTGTTAAAAAAAAATTAATAATTGCACAAGTAGAGTTATATAAAGGGGTCAGTATTTTCATTCTTATATTGCCCTCTCTGTTGGAGGTGTTATATAAAAGTAATAATATTTCCTATTTAAGCTTTGTATTGAAATTTTTAGCGGAACTTTTATTTCCAAAAAAAAATATATATACTATTACAAAAAAATTCAAGATATTTCGTCAAATTTGTTAAGAGAAAGATAAGTTAATTTAGCACCTTTACACTTAGTCTACAGACGTAAAACCAAGGGCCTCATTGACATTTCCAAGTTCTTTGGTTTCTGATAATTCCTGGTTAGGATTCAAAAATCCATTAACATTTTTAAGTGAACTTATGGCCCTATCAGTAGTTCCCATGAACGGAATCCATTCAGTTTCCTTGATTACCTTTCAGGATCTAATCCATGTCCACAAAGGTCAGCTTCAGTTAGAATTTCCTTTAAGAAATTCGAATATTCTGTAGGAAACTTCTTCATTTAATTCAGAGAAGAATGAGATGCACTTAAGCTCTTTACATGTCCAAGACGTAAAACCAAGATGAGTAAAACCAGTATATCAGTACCTCAGAATCTACTTACACTTTACAGCTTACTCAAGAAAATAGAATACTTTGTTCTTCTGAATCCAGTGATCCATCACGATCGTATTACATTTTGCTGCTAAGAGTACTCAATCTTTTTCTTACAAATGAGTTAGGCCTTTGAGTAGACCTAAGCAATTTTTCATAATTTAGTTGGCTTCAGTAAAATTATATTAATAATTATTTGGACACTCAACCCTATGATTTATTTTGCTATGAGAGTGAATTATAAGTTTCTATCTCATAAATATGATGTAATGCATCTTGAGTAATACTTTTCTTTAGGTATTGCGGATCTTTTGAAATAAAACTATTTATGTCCATTCAAACTCACCTGGAACTCGCAGAAGATCTTTTTTATTTTTTTACTCGAAAACTTTGCATTGTACGAAAAATTGACAGGAAATGCGCTATTAAAGTTTGGACACTTTAAGTTGGGACACCTTGTATTCCTCGTAAATTTATTTAATAATATCATGTCGAGTGCACGTCAGGGGTATTAAAAATGCACCGGGCCTGTTATATATAAGCCCATTTATTATTTGTATAAAACTTGGCATTCCCACAGTGATCTATTTTTTATTCCAATTGTGCCAGAAAAACACGGTTTGCCAGAAGATCCATATACGTATTCAAAGCGAACCGAACTTTTTACAACAACAAAATAAAAAAAAAATTACCAACAAGACATCAGAATAGAAACTTGCTTTCGTGGTTGGAGAGTCGAAACGCCCGTTTTGTCTTTAGGCCAGGTTCCTTTATATGTTCCGTTGGGCGTTCCTAATTTATTCTTTTTTTTTGTTCTTTTTCATTTTAGTTTGTGCTGTCCGTGGAGTCTTGTTGTGCGCTAGCCAGACCGTATGGGCGGTAAAGTACACTGAACCACAAAATAGATACGGTCAGGTAAAAGCGAAATTTTCGGTGAAATTTATTCGTTTTATAGTTAGTTGTTGGCGCTGCGCTGGGGTCTTTCGTGCCGATACATTTTGCGATGCGAAGGATGTACTGACTGCGAATAATACGATTTTTATTAGAGATATGAAAGGGAGGGTCTGTCTCCCTTTTTGACGCAAAGTGGCTAAGTTTGTTTTTTTTTCTTTTATGTTTTACAGGTTAGTTTGAAGGACTGCTTATGGAAAAGTGGAGAATTCAAAGGACCAACTGTTTTTTTAATTAGATTGAGACATTTAAATATTTTCATAAGAACATAAATTTGATATGGTTCCTGGAATTTTCGAATCACTCACCTGTTGATTTTATATTTGAGCTCTAGTAATTGCATAATTATGTATTTCCATTTATTTTATTAGCCGAAATATTTTATTCCTCTTTAGTCACTTTTGATTTTAAATAATGCATCGGCCCGTTGCATTATCTTTATATTTTATACATTTTATAACGAAATCATATTCCTCTAAAATTAATTTAAATTTAGTTAATTTACTAGATGGATAAGTCATGCCAAACGAATAAGTTAATAACCTCCAACCGTATAGAGAACAAACTTTTGTCCAAATAAATATGGTCTAATGTGCTTTACAAATATTCATGTTTATACTGAGTTTACTTACCTTGGGCATATTTTAGTTATGAAATTTACGAATTTGCGTAACTTTTTTTTGAAAATACTCATTTTTCTGGATGCCAGGAAAATTTTTAATTTTTTTTCAGAAAACGGGTTATTAGCCAATACCCTCAAAGATACAAGATATACTAAAAATAAATGGAAAATGCTTACTTTTGAAAAAAAACAGTTATTTTTTTGTCATAAATAAACATAAAGATTTAAAAAAAAATGTATAATGCAATTTTTTTATGTTACTCTATAACATAATATTTTCCCCGATAAACATGTCTTACCCTGTTTGTTCTTGACTTATTTTAATATTAAATTCATATATAAAAGACAAAATAATATGTACAAATCCATATAATATTTTAAAGTCAAATTTACAAATTAAGATAGGTTTTGTCCTTTTCGACGGGTAAGTTTTATGGTAGACAATTCACTATTTTATTCAAAACCTATATCACTTTATATCACTTTTTAATTCGCTATCAGTTCCATCTATATTAATAAGAAGCTGAGCCACAACTGATGGTTCTTTTGATAAATGTATAAATACTTTCGATTTATAGAGTGAAAATTGTATTTAAAAAAAGTCATCAATAAGATCCCTCAATTGTTCCGAAGCTAAAGACAAATACTTTTCTGATCGCCTGGTCTATAAAAGTAATAAAATATCTTTTCGGTAGATCTCAGTAGTGTCATTTACATTGCCGTTTGTGAAGGAAGATCAATAGTACCTAGATCGGGTTAGTGGTAGGACCACTGCTTAATGGAAAAAATACGGATCTTTTACAAACATTATATAGGGGCTGAAGTTGGCCTGCAAAAAAACATATTTATTTCATAAAAGTTTAATAAATTTTAAAGAGTGTATCCCTATTACTATAAATTTACTGAATATTTTTCTTTCGTCTAATATAACTTACTACCTAACCCTAATAAAATGATTATATATATTTTTTAAAATAATTATAAAGCAAATAAATAACAAAAATTACTTAACTTAATATAGTTAAATATAATTGTTTTATAATTGCCTTATACCCAATTACTGATTGTATTATAAAAATATTTGACTGTCACGTAGACATTTATAAAACTTCGTCATAAAATATGGTTCTTTATAAGACAGAATTGTTTTAATTAAAGACCGTTAAGTAATAGTTTATTTTTTAATGCGCCCTTAATAAAACTAATATATAATAATGTTGCTTAATAAGAGACTTTGTGTGCAACTACTAGAATCTTAAACATCTTATGCTCTTTTGCAAATATAAGGTGATCAGACTCATGTAAATAATCTGAAAAGTAACGGAGCTATATACATATAAATAATTTAATTTTTTTTCTCGACTACTTTTACTATATTTTATTAGCCTTGATTTTTTTGTTTTAATAAGATCACAATCGTCCACGATACTTTATACTAAGATACGAACTCGTTTGATTTTTTAATTACTACTAAAGTGACTAAAAATCAACATTTGTCACGCAAATATGTTCACTACAGATATTTTTATCCGATTCCCTGTGCTTATAACGTGATATAACTCACTGTGATTATTTAAGACCGTTTGCACCCTGGATGACCCCAATTATGAAACTTACGTATAAAGGAAAGAGATAGAGCGTTAAGTAAATTTAGAGTATCTAAAAGTGGCAAGTTAGAGTTTATACTAACAAACGAGTTGAATAAAAAATCTTTTTTAAGATCTCGTTAGCATGAAAATGACAACTAAAAACTATGGAAAGCCAATAAATAATATACAATTAAGAAATAAAAATAATTGAATTAATTCCCGAATATTTAAGAAATACAAATGCCATAAATAATTATTTGTTCTCAGAATACAGGGTGCCTACTATAAAAACCGCAAAACTTTAAGATGTGATTAAAAAATTCATTTGCAACAAAAAAGTCGTATAACATTTTTTCGAAAAGTTGTTAGTTCTTCTGGTATTTTAAATTTTTTGATTTTATCAAATTTCTTTGTTTTTTTTTTCATATAAACAAGAATATCTCCGTTATTCTTACCACCACAGAAAATGTAGATATACTATCTGAAAGAGAATTAAATTTGCTATAAGATGGGTATATTAAAGTTTTTGAGTAATATTTTATACCGGGTGTTATCAGAAGTTAAATGTAACATTTGGGAAATGTGCAAAATTAGTGGTATCTTCTTCGTTGTCATGGGCAAAAGAAAGAAAACCACAAAAATTGAAAATTTTCAAATTTTATATTTCTTAATCTTTTGAGCACCAATGCGGTGAGTAGTTGTAGATCTATCTTCCCTACCACAACAACTCCACAAATTTCCATTAGAGAAGCCGTAAACAAATAACATATCGCGATATTGAGATATTCATTATATAAAAAAAACACAGGTTTTCCTTCTTTTGTAAATGTCAATGAATCCGCAAAAGAAGGAAATTCACAAACCATGTATCACTTGATTTTAAAACAAAAGCATAGATATTTACAATTTGACAAGAACTGAAATTAAGTTTTCACTTCGACTTAAAATAGTTAAATAAGTAATTTGATTTAAACGTGCTTAAAAAAATAATGCTTAGTTTCACAAACATTGAATATCGGGACATCTTATTTATTTACGGTGTCGCAAATGGAAACTCGCGGGAGGCAGCAAGGGAGTATGCGCTTCGTTTTCCTAATAGACGGCAACCCCATAGAAGTACATTTGCAGAAGTGTTCAGACGCTGTGGAGAAACTGGTTCCTTTCGAGGTTTGCGGATTAGAGAAGGTGGTCAAAATGGTCAACGCTGGAGACATGAACCTGCGATTATGAGAGCTGTTACAGAAGATAGATCTAGAAGTAGTCGCCGCATTGGTGCTGCTTTAAGGATTCACCATTCCACTAAACATAGAGTTCTTAAAAAAAATAATTTGCATCCGTTTCAATTGAAAAAAGTCCAGGATTTATTGCTAGTGGATGGTGAGGTGAGGCTTCAATTTTGCAGGTGGTACTTGAATAAGTTGCAAGAGTGAGGAACAGATCAAGCAACATTTACAAGAGCCAGAATAATGAATTTAAGAACTAACCATATATGACATACAGAAAATCCTCAAATTGATCGGTTCAATTCCAATGAGTTTTCAAATTTATTAAATAATGACCTTATTGACTTTCTCGAAGAAATCCCCTTAGCCGCTAGACAGGAACTTAGGGCATCTTAGGGTCTGGGGCTCATTAAAATCTAATGTTTATAGTATTAACATTAATACTCAGGACGAACTAATTAATCAAATTAGTGTATGTTGCAATGAAATGCGACAAAAACGCGTTGAACTTGAACGGGTTGTTGATAAAGTCAGAAGAAGATGTATCAAATATATTAAACAAGAGGGAAGACATTTTAAACAATTGTTATAATTTAAGGTTTGTTTAATGAAATTTTGATTTTTTTAATTTTGGCCAATCAAGAAATATAAAATGTGAAAATTTTCAATTTTTGTGGTTTTCTTTCTTTTGTCCATGATATTGCTGTGAAAACAAATAGTAAGTATATCATTGGAAAGCATATTAAATGCAGTAGTTTTTGCTGAAAAAAAAACATGTCCCTATTTACCAAATTTTAGAAAAACGACAACGAAGAAGACACCACTAATTTTGCACATTTCCCAAATGTTACAATTAACTTCTAATAACACCCGGTTTAAAAAATTACTCAAAAACTGAAATATGCCCATCTTATAGCAAATTTAATTCTCTTTCAGATGGTGTATCTAAATTTTATGTGGTGGTAAGAATAACGGAGATATTCTTGTTTATATGAAAAGAAATTTGATAAAATCAAAAATTTTTAAATACCAGGAGAACTAACAACTTTTCAAAAAAATGTTATGCGACTTTTTTGTTGCAAATGACTTGTTTAATCACCTTTTAAGGTTTAGCGGTTTTTATAGTAGACGCCTTGTATAGTGCTTTGAAATTGGATATTTTCCAGATATATGGACAGTACTTTAATAAGATCCTACCAATGATTCAATATGTTCAAAATAAAATGATTCAATATTGTGCCTATTTTAATTTAAGTCATATTACTCATATCATAAATTGCTGATTAGAAATTAGGTATTTTCCAGATGTATGGAAATGTGCTTTAATTAGACCCGATATACAAAGTTGGTAATCCTGAAAATTATTCAGAGCTGAAACCCACCTCAATTATTCCAACCTTAGCAAAAATTTCAAAATACGATAATGATAGTATCATTTAAAATAAATGAGTTAGTTTTGCTTCGTATAAAAAATTTATTACAGTGTAACCTCATTGTTTTTGTTCATATAATCAATCTTGTATCTTCTTCCCTCTATTAACTGGTAAACTGGTAGTGTTTCTTTTTATTTCTTTATTAATTTTATTATTATTATATTATGATATTTGTTGGTATCATTGATTGCTTTTAAATACATTTTCTTTTTCTTTCCTTCTTTTCGTTCTTAATTATTACTAATATTTTTGCCTGGACCTTTCAATTCCAAAACCTCACTAAAAAACAAGTGCATTTTCTTAAATGTACTACTAAAAACTCACCCCTTAGAAAAACGATTAAACAAATACTTCGAGATAATATAATCTAAGATCTGACAATATTTTCTCTTAAAAGAGGTGAGCTGGGTCTCGCCCTCGGTGATTAATACGTCAAGCAACAAGTATCGACTACCGGAAAATTGCATATTTTGCTCGTGAAAAATTACAAACAAATATCATAAACCGCATATTCGGCGTTTAATAACGATAATTATCGGAATTTATCCCGATATTTTCTTGGGCAACATATAATTTTAGAGTGAAATACATCACAGATTGAAATCACATCGGACCAGAGCGAATATTCGCGCGACCGGTACGACCATATAGCTGGCCGACCAACTTAAACTTGATTCGTCGGTAATTAAAAAGACATAAAAGTACTTTGTACGTTTTTTTTTTTCTTTATTTTAAAGTATGATCAAGAAGGTTATAAAACGAGTTTTATCGGAGCTTTTTTTTTCACGTTTTTTCACCATCCCGCCAAAGCTGATTTATCAGGGAAACTTTAAATGTAACACCACACTAAAAATGTTTTATGTCCGCTGCCTTTAGTTGATAATAAATTATGTCGTTGATTTCTCTTGCAGAACGAAATTTGAAGGTTTTGTCCAAAAGTTATGTGATTGCTTGTAATTTGTTTTGTGACAGTTTAATTCGGTTTAATTCATGTTTTTCAGTACTATAGAAAGTGGGTTTCTTGGTCCTAAGAGAACTGGCCTTTAAAATAAATACCTTAATTCAAGTGAATGAATACCACTATTACGAGTTTACACATAAAAGGGTTAGTATGCATAACTTAAATGGATATGAATGACGTTTCGTTAAACAATAAATTAATCTTAAATGAAAATTGCTAAATTTTGACTTCTAGAACTTTGGATTTTTTCTAGTCTAGTATGTAAAAGAAGTTGCTTTATTTCTTACAGGCACACCTTGCTTATAAATTTGTGCAGTATCAGAATGAGCTTATATATGAAAAAGTCAATAGAGTACGTTTATGAATGACACTCTATTACTAAGTACGATAATAAAGAGTATTTTACTCAAATAATTCTATGGATCATCACATTGGAACATTAAGTGCGTAAGTGTGCCTGTAAGAAACAAAATCATTTTCCTCGTTTAGCACATCTCGAATGTGAGATTCCTTACAAGAACAGAGTTAAAAATCTTTGAATTTTTATTGCAGGAGTGCCTGTAAGAGACAAAATCAATATTCAATTGTATTTCATTTTTCAACCACCTGGAAGGAAATACTACATTTTCCAGGCATTTAGAGCTATCCATAACTTTCGAAATATATTCAGGATTATTCCCAAAACAAATTAATTACTGCCTACAATTTTACAGTAAATTTTCCAACGATTATTCATATCCCATAACGCCGCATCAACAAGTAAATCAATGGGCCGATAGTAATGGCTTTCTAATCGCTTCTTTACCATTTGTTTTATTCATGTTTTCCAAACAGACGGAAATATTTAACTTTTAAGTTAAGCTTCCGTTAGGGAATTAGTATTATTTTTCCAAGGTATACAAACAATAAGAAAATTACTATTTTCTTAACAAGAGAAAGGGGAAAACTTGAAAAATCTAAAAAATCTTGTGCTCTTTCCAAACACTTACTAATTATTTATATCCATTTAAGTTATGCATTTTAAACACTAAAATCCCCAATTTAGAACAATTCATCCAGAGGTTTATATAACAAATTTCTTTTTTAATATATAAAGCATTTTACATATCCTGATGATAGAAAGTCGGTATATGAATATTCTTAACGGTCGCACCTGTCCTGCCTACCGCGAAGATAATGAGAAGAAAAAAAAAATCGGTTTTCGCAAAACAATCTTTACTATAATACTGCAGGAAATTTAAGTGAACGTAATAAATATTCATGCAGTGAATAAATTACCGTCTCGAAAGGCAGACAAAAACATTATCCTTGATATCGTGTATTTTAGCTCCTTATTGCAAAAATGTGAGTATTAATCCGCCTCGGGCCACTACTTGGGTATTTCTACGAAAGCCGCCTTCGTAGCACTACCGCAATGAATAGTCATAAATCAACTATCGATGATGGTGACTGATATCTTTTATAAAACATTTGTTTTGTTTTTGCGACTATAAATTGCGACTTGAAAAAAACACTAGAAGAAAGTTTATTCGTATTGGGTGTTATTATGTAATTAATTAGGCCTTTTGATGCCCTCAGTTGTATGTATTAGTCACATTTAAAATAGTCTTGAAATATTAGTTTTTTAACGTAATTGGATCACTTGCAAATGATAAATGTTGAAAGTTTGGTGAAATTGATAATTTTTTTTCAAGGTTTCTACAGCATTAAGTCACGTCCTAAATCGACTTGAAATTCATAATGAGTTACTTATTTTATTGGGTATTACGTCACTTATAGCAAAAATTGATTTAGAAATTACTATCTTACACGCTCAAAAATTCAAAAGAAGAAGAAAATAGACTTCAAAACTACTTCCTAAATTGACAATACTTTAATTTTTTTTTAATATAATTTCACGGTATATTAATAGTTTGACAAACTGTTTTGAAAGATAAAAAAAAATCAAGGGTTACTTCTTTAAAATTAAAGGGGTGTGATCCTAATGTAAATTAATGATAATGAGTATCAAAATTTTAAATTATTAATTAATTTTGAGAATACCTTATTCTACCTTTCTTTTTAGCAAAGGAATCCATGTATTATTAAAATCAACCGAACAAATAGCTAAGCATTTATTTTCATTTAACATTATAAATGCACTTTCCTTTAGTTTACATAATTTTGAAATCGGTTCCTTTACTAAAATTGAAAATCACAATTGGGTAATAAAAATGATTAACTATAGATCATGCCTACTGTTTTATTGTGATTTTAATGCCTAGAAGAAATTTAAAATTATCTCAAAAATTTGAAGGGTTCCATTTTTTTTTCTGGTAAGATTATGCAGCAATTTTTTTAAAATTTTTTTCAGGCACTCATTTATAATTCTTTTAGACATCCAAAACAATTACTCTTACTTAAATTTCAAACATTTGAATTCTAGACTTTTCTTTAATTTGTATTGCTGTAAAATAAAAGAGGAATAGGGCACAATGGGAATATTTCTTCAAAATTTCAATACCTAGATCAAACTAATACAAAAAAAGATGTTGGAATGTAAGTCAAGATATTAGAATTCGCATTCCAGGAGTGCCTGTAAAAAACAATAGATTTTGTCTATTATTGGAAAATAAATATCTTGGATTCTAGTACTTAAAATTTAAAAATTATTGATTTATAAACTAGTCTTAAGATTTCTTTAGTATTTTTTGAAGAAATGACTAAAATCGATGCTATTAAAATCAAGATATTATAACTCTAATTCCAGGAGTGCCTGTAAGAAGCAAAAGATTGTGTCTGTCATTGACAGATGACTATTTTGAGTTATAGTAAGTACTCAGTATTTAAATATTATTAATTTATAAACGAGTCTAAAGATTGTTTTAGTCTTTTTCGAGAAATAATATTCTCGAAAAATCGATGCACTAGAAGTCAAGATATTAAAACTCTTATTCCAGGAGTGCCTGTAAGAAGTCAAACAGATTGTCTATCATTAACAAATAAATATCTTAAGTTCGTGTATTTAAAATTCAAAAATTATTGACTTATGGACTAGTCTAAAGGCTATTGCAGTCTTCTTTGAAGAAATGTCTAAAATCGATGCACTACAGGGCAAGATATTAGAATTTTTATTTCAGGAGTGCCTGTAAGAAGCAAACGGTTTTGTCTGTTATTGACAAATGAATATCTTGAGTTTTCATAGTCAATATTTAAAAATTATAGATTTGTGGACTAGTCTGATAACTTGTTTAGTCTTTTTTGAAGAAATGGCTAAAAGCGATGTACTAGAAGGCAAGATATTAGAATTCTTATTCCAGGCGTGCCTGGAAGAAGCTAAAGACTGTGTCTGTTATTGGCAAATGAATACCTCAAGTTCTAGTACTTTAAAATCAAAAATTATTGGTTCGTAGACTAGCCTAAAGACTATTGCAGTATTTTTTTAAAGAAATGACTAAAATCGATGCAGTAAAAGTGAAGATGCTACAATACTTATTTCAGGTGTGCCTGGAGGAAGCAAAAGACCTTGTCTGTTATTAACGAGTAAATATTTTGAGTTAAAGTAGTAAAAATTTAGAAATTATTGATTTATAAACTAGTCTGAAAATTTCTTTAGTCTTTTTTAAAAAAATGACTAGAATCCATGCACTAAAAGTCAAGATATTAAAATTCTTATTTCAGGAGTGCCTGTAAGAAGCAAACGGTTTTGTCTAATATTGACAAATGAATATCTTGAGTTTTTATAGTCAATATTTAAAAATTATGTATTTGTAGACTAGTATGATAACTTACTAGTCCTTTTTGAAAAAATGACTAAAATCCATGCACTAAAAGTCAAGATATTAAAATTCTTATTTCAGGAGTGCCTGTAAGAAGTAAAAGATTTTGTCTGTTATTGACAAATGAATATTTTATGTTTTCATAGTCAATATTTAAAAATTATAGACTTGTGGACTAGTCTAATAACTTGTTTAGTCTTTTTTGAAGAAATAGAAGGCAAGATATTAGAATTCTTATTCCAGAAGTACCTGTAAGAAACGAAAGAATGTGCCTGTTGATGGCAAATAAACACCTCAAGTTTTAGTACTTTAAATTATAGATTCCTGAACTAGCTTAAGACTATTACAGTATTCTTTAAAGAAATTACTAAAATCGATGCAATAAAAGTCAAGATATTACAATACTTATTTCAGGTGTGCCTGTAAGAAGCAAAAGACCTTGTCTGTTATTAACGAGTAAATATTTTGAGTTAAAATAGTAAAAATTTAGAAATTATTGATTTATAAACTAGTCTGAAGATTTCTTTAGTCTCTTTTGAAGAAATGCCTAAAATCGATAAATTAGAAGTCAAGATATTAGAATTCTTATTCCAGGGTTGTCTGTAAAAAGCAAAAGACTTTGTCTGTTACTCACAAATGAATATCTTGAGTTCTGATACTCATTGTTTAAAAAGTATTCATATGTGGACTAATCTAAAGACTCCTTTAGTCTTTTTTGTAGAAAAAACTAAAACCAATGAATTTAAAGCAATTATATTAAAGTTCTTATTCCAGGAGTGCCTGTAAGAAACAAAAGACGTTGTCTGTTACTGACAAATGAATATCTTCATTTGTAGTAGTCAACAATCAAGAATTATTAATTTATGGACTAGTTGAAAGACTCTTTAAGACTTTTGAAGAAATAACTAAAAACGATGGACAAAAAGTGGATATGTTAGAATTTCTATAGCAGTAGTACCTGTAAGAAATAAAAGACGGTTTCTGTTATTGTCAAATAAATATCTTGACTTTTCGTAATCAATATTTAAAAATTATTGATTTGTGGACTAGTTTGAAGAAGCCTAGTTAAGTCTTTTTTGAAGAAATTACAAAAATCCTTAATCAAAAATTAATATATTAGAATTCTTATTCTAGGAGTGCCTATAAGAAGCAAAAGATTTTGTCTGTTATTAATAATTGAATAACTTGAATTCTCGCAGTCAATATTGAAAAATTATTCATTTATAAATTAGTGTAAGACCTCTTTAGCTTTTTTTTGAAGAAATTACTAAAATTGATGAATTTTGGCAAAAATAAAAATGACATTTCTGCTGCCTGGAAACCGTGAAATATATGCTGAACAACAATACTCATTAACTCGTCAGATTTTAGCAAATAATTTTAAAATATTCAAAATAACAGCAATTTTCAATTTAATGAACAAACACGGTAAGACCCCAATACTTCACGATTCTTTACACAATTTTTTTAGCAAATCTTAAATCACTAAATCAATTTTTGTTTTATTTCAGGTGAGTCCGCTATAACCCAGCAGTAGAGCCAACATAAAAAACTAGTACGTAAGTACCTTTAAATAAATAAAAAATAACATATTAGGAATCAGCCAATAAATAATTTATTTCAACATTTTTATCGTTTAAACATTAGTCAACTAATTGCCCATCAAGGTAAAATGCAAAGCGAAAAAAAAAACAAGTTCCAGTTTGAACTTTGCCGTCGTCCGTCGCTAAACCAAACTTACTAACAAGGCGCACAGTTCAATACGTATAATTACTCGACCAGTTAATAATATGTGTATCACTTTTTTTTTATTGCAAAATGCATTAATTTATTTATTTCGACATTCGACTGACTGGGGTTTTAAAGGAAAAAATTAAATAATATTTTTTTAATACCTCGTTTCCGCTTAATAAAACGCTTTTCTTGCCTGGTACTCATTCACCGAGAATCCGTTGGAAGTGGCCAATAAATTTGCCCCGATAAGGTTTAATTGTGATTTTATTTTGAATTTGCAAGAGTTATTTAAATTTTTATTGCAGGACTGCTTGTAAGAAACAACAATATTCAATTGTATTCCATTTTTCAACCACCTGGAAGGGAAATACTACATTTTCCAGGCATTTAGAGCTATCCATATCTTTCGAAATACATTGAGGTTTTTTCCCAAAATAAATTAATTACTGCCTATAATTTTACAGTAAATTTTCGAACGATTATTTATATTCCATAACATGGCATTAATAAGGAAAATAAAACATTAATATTTTCGGTTTTCGACTGATTGATTTATAGACTAGTCTAAAGACTCTTTTAGTCTTTCTTGAATTAATGACTAAAATGGATGCACTAAAACTCCAAATATTAAAATTCTTTTTTTTAGGTATGCCTGTAAGAAGCAAAAGACTTTCTTTGTTATTGACAAATGAATATTTTGAATTCTCCTAGTCATTAGTCTTAAGACTCCTTTAGTGTTTTTTTGTAAAAATGACTAAAATCAATGTATTTAAAATATTAGAACAATAAGATATTAGAATTCTTATTCTAGGAGTGCCTACACAAAGTGAATACTTCTACGAGTTTACACGTAAAAAAGTCAATAGTGGGCATAACTTAAATGGATATGAATAACGCCTCGTTAAATAATAAATTAATCTTACTCGAAAATTGCAAAATTTTGACTACTAGAACTTGGGATTTTTTCTAGTCTAGTAAGTAAAAGAAATTGCTTTATTTCTTACAGAGACACCTTGTTTGTAAGTTTGTGCAGTATCAGAATGTGTTAACACATGAAGAAGTCAATAGTGTAATTTTTTTGTAATTTTATTCAATATTTTTGCAGAAGAAGGGTGAGATTCCTTACAAAAAAAAGTTGAAAATCCTTGAATTTTTACTGTAGTTTAGTTGTGATTTTATTTTGAATGTGCAAGAGTTATTTAATTTAGGAAATTTAAAATAAATTACTAAGAACTGCCTGGAAAAGCAAATTAACGCAACAATGACTGAACGTTTTCTCTATAGTTAGTGCTTACTTTTCTTATTTCTATCTTACTTCATCTATTTTCTTCAAGTTATCTAATGTCAAATGTACCTGGATTGTTTGGCAAACGAGAATATTTATTTATTTATTCCTGGCAGTTGAGGTCCTACGTCAAGTGACAAGAACTTGATTTAAAAAAAGTATTTCAAAGAATTAAAATGGCCTCAACTGTCTGGACAAAATGACTGCTTACTAAAACCGCCTTCAGCAAATGAAAAAAAAAGAATATTTTTTAATTGGCTTAAATAAATAGAATTTTGACTATATGTACTTACAGGCTGACTTTTAATTGTGAGTTAATAAATCAAAAAAATTCCAATGAAAAAGTGCATAAAAAAAATTAAAAATTGACAAAAATAGACGATGATTGCCTGGAAAAAAATTCTACTGCCTGAAAAAACCCCGAAATTTTAATCATGAAAATGGAAAATAAATTCTATGGAAATTTATCTACATTTGGGTCTAGGATCAGAGGTTCTCATATCTCAAAATGAGACTACTGTCTTCGCTTCTAACCCTTTTTCTTAGGTTTATAGAAACTGGCATTTTTATTTTAATTTTTAAATTAATTTGTAGCATTTTTCAAAAACAAATTACCGACATCTCCGTTGTTCAAAAATCAGAAAAGTTAAAGAAATTAATTCAACTACCTGGAAAAACAAAAAAATAAATCATTTGTTGATTCTGGTTTTTTTGGAGATGAGTTAACGAGAAAAGCCACTTATTGATCTGGTCGACGTTTCGGTTTACTTTTAACCATCTTCACCCATTTTTCTTTCTCTAAGCCACTGCATTTTTGAAAGGTTTATTTTCCTGTTTTTCCAGACTCTTTATTTTTTTTTAGATTTTTTCCAGGCATTAGACGTAATGTTTTATGGCTACTTATTATTGATATTCGTCAATAACAGACAATTGGGTTCTTACAGGCACTACTGGAATAGGAATTATAATATCTTAAATTTTAGATGAACGATTTTTGTCATTTCTTTAAAAAAGACCCATCTAGTCTTCAGAGTAGTCCATAAATCAATAATTTTTAAATACTGACTACGACAACTCAAGACATTTATTTGTCAATAACAGGCAAATTCTTTTGCTTCTTACAGGCGCTCCTGGAACAAGAATTTAATTATCCTGACTTTTAGTGCAGCGACTGTAGTCATTCCTTCAAAAAAGACTATAGGATTCTTCAGACTAGACCTTTAATCAATGATTTTTTAATGTTGACTACTAGAACACAAGATATTCACTTATCAGTAACAAACAAAGTGTTTTGCTTCTTACAGACATGCCTGGAATAAGAATTCTAATATCTTATTAAAATAGAATTAGAATCTATGTTTGTCTGGACATTTATGTTTATTTTTAAATTTTTAGGCATTTTAAAATTTTTGTTTTTGCTATGGCTTTTCTGGATAATTTTTGGACTTTTCTTTCTTAATATAGGACCTAATCTGCAAGAATTTGTGTGTATTTCTTTATCTGGCAGTTAAAGTCTCTTTTGACTAACAAAAAATTATTAATTGCTTTAAAAATGCAGATAAATGACTTTTTTGGACTTATAAATATTATATCCAAAGATAGGAAAAGTAGAAAATTCATGTCGATTTTTCTTCACTTCTACCCTAACCAATATATTTTTTTTTAATTTCCTAACTTGTTTTAGGTATTCTTAAAAGCCTTTGACAAAAAAAAATATTCCTGGTTGTTAAGGTCCTATTTCAAGTAAGAAATTTAGTTTTAAGGAAGTATTTTTCAGGCATTAAGAATTTTCTCAATTGCCTGTAAAAGAATTATTAATTACCTACGTCAGCTGCGAAAAAGAGAGAAATACTGACCTCAACTCCCTAGACGAAGAAACTATGAAGAAAAATCTATTTGAATAATAAAGATTGCATCCAATAAATAAATATTTTTCAATTTTCTGAAAAACTGTAATTTTTCTTATAAAACCAACACAAAACTCAAAATAAAGACTTACTTCAAGTGTCATTTTTTTAAACTCTACTGCCTGGAAAAATGCAAAAAAAAACGAAACTTGCAAAAATTTATGGCCGTTTAGGTCTGAGATCAAAGCTTTTCATATCTGAAATTTAGACGTTTTTTTACCTTACTCTTACCCAGTTTTTTGACTTCTAACTTTTCGAACAATTAATTTTCCTTGTTTTCCGGACACTTTTGTCAATAATTTTCTAGGCAAAAGAAGCTTTTAGCAATTTTTTCCAGACTTTTAAAAGAATTTTTAGGTTTATTTTTTTAGGCATTTATTATTTAAGACGTCACTGTTTATGGCGATTTATTGATTTTATTAAGAGGAAAGTAACATTCATATTTGTCTAGGCATTAATTTTTTACATATCCAGGCAATTTGATATTAGTTTTTTAAATATATATTGGAAGCAGATTTTGCCATGAAAGTAGATTTTTCTTATTAATTGTTGTCATTTTTTCAGGGAATTTAAATCACCCTTTCATATCATATTTTAAAATTTTATTTAAAAAAAACAAAATCTATCTATATCTGAATTAATGTTTATAAAATACAAAAAAAAAATAAAAATAAAAAAACTAACTAAAATAAAAAAAACGTGTACAAAATAGAATTAATTTTATTTGGATAAGCAATTTAATGTTATTTGGATATAATAAATTCAAAATTAAATCTAAACATGGTGCATATATAAAGTCACTAGATAACACAATAGCAACGAAGACTTAGACCCATTAAGTATTAAATTATGTTTTAAGGAAAGTTCGCCTATAATTTTCAGATCTTCGTTAATTAAAGTATTTGCTAATAAAACATAGATATAGAATCTGAAATTTAATTATTGAATGATACACACTGCAACCTTTAAGTAAAAATAAAGTTTTAGGAAATTAACAAGAAATTCTTCAGAGCTGTAATAACCTAACAATTATTAGACGATGGTCAATTGTGTCGAATTCTTTAGGGAAGATTAGAAGGGTCCATAATAATTGTAGCTAGATATTATATGCAAAAGGCCATAGAAGTGGAAAATATTGCTTTTTTATGCAGTATTTAATAAGGTGTGTAATATACTTACTTATCAATAAATGAACTGGTATATTTCAGCATTCTGGCAGATATACAGTGAACCCTATATGCATTCGACATTAGTTCCTTATTTATTATAAAAATAATCTGATTAATGAAATGAAAAAAGAAAGTTTAGTTTTTTATTCAGTACTTCTCTCTTATTTTAATTCCATGGAGTTGATGCGAAGCTTAAACTGCCAGGAATAGTTTTTTATCAATAAACCAAATTTTTACTTAATGTTTTAAAGTTATTAATCATATTTAAAAACTTCCAGGTAGTTAAGGTCAATATGTCTTGCTGTCCAGATAGTTTTTCTAAATATTTTTCTTTACATTTCTTACAACTACCTGGAAGATAGAGTCTATATAAATTTTTACTATCGATAGTTGAAAAATGATATAATGCAAATGTCGTTTTTCCCTGTTTAATTTATTATTTATTAATTTATTATTTCTTGAAGGTAGTTTCTATTTGAAAAATCCTGAATTATATAGCAGTAAAAAAAAATTAACCTTTATTTTTATATAAGTTCAATAAAGCTCTCCTATAAATAAAAACTGATATAATACATAAAACAACGAGCTACCTCTACTAAACTAAAAAAAAAAAGAAAAGCTTCTATGGCATCAGCAAGGTAACCCACCCGTCCATCATCAAGTTAACGTTATGAGAAATTGTTTGATAGTTGAACAAAGCTAATGTCTAGATGCAACCAGTGTGACCAAGGTTATTTGCCGGAAGTCCAGGCAGAGCATTTTTCAGATGTCATCCGTAGAAAAAAAAAATAATGGAAACAATAAACGTGTAAGTTCGTAATAAGGAGGACGTTTAATTATATGTTTGGGACGTAGGATCGTGTGTCTATGACGGTCATGAAAGAATAGGTTTGGGGACGAAAGGCGGATTTTGTGAGATAAGGTTGTCGATGTTTTTTTGCTGTTTTTTAGATTTTATTGTCTGAAAAAAAGCAGTTTTTTTGTAATTAATCTTGGTCTTGGAATAGCCTGAAAAAATTAAAATAATGACAATGAATGTAGCTCTCTCGAAGACTACCGTATGACTGAATATTTCTTTCTAGTTTTATACAAATTATGCATAAAAATAAGATGAAATTTCTAACTTTTCTTCATCTCCACCTTGTTTTATGTCTTTTTTCTGATTTTTTAAACATGCCTTCATACTCATATTTATTTAAATATTTTCTAATATTTGAGGCCATACATCAAATCAGAAGTCTAGTTTAAAGAGAACCTGCTTTTAAGGGATTAAAAATTATCTAAAATGTCCGGAAAAAAATTATATTGGAAAAAAGAAAAATTTAGGAAATCTTTATTTCATTTCTTTATTACTACCTCAATTATATTCTTGACTTTAGGATTTCCTATTTACTACTAAATAATTAATAATTAATACGAAAAATTTCAGACTGAAAATAATAAAAATATCTGAACAAAATTATCTCAACTGCTAGAAGAGCGGAATTCATAATATAATTTTTCTATTACTGACTAAATCCTATTGGTTTATTTTTCCTAATTTCTACATTATCATATTATTTTATACTAATTAAAATTATATACATAAAATCTAATTCAACTATAAGAAGAAATAAACACGTATAGCAGAATATAAATTAGTTTGATTAATTAAACTCTTTTTGTTTGCCTTCACTTTTTATTTAAATATATCAAAATGTGTGTCCTACCCTTTTAAGTTATGCATAAATAGCATTACTTACAGATAAAATCTCGTTTTCTCGTTTCTTGGTTATGTTAGAATTAAACGAATGTTATTCCAAAAAAATCTTACTAACCCAAACATTTTATACGCTTAAGATTTATACTACATAAAATAAATTATATTATATAAAATAAAAGATTTTATTAAGCAAATTCAAGAGGAGCTAATTAAGCGGTTTATTCTAGGAGATCTAGCAGCGACTTAATTAATAAATTTCTAAAATAATGCTTTATAAAGTTTGTACTTAAATTTTAAGATATTGGCATACTTTACAATTTAGAAAGGAACGCTTTGATACTTTATTTACTATAGAAAATATGGACTTTTTATTTAGTTAATATGGAAAAATTGCAACCTAAATATAATAGAAAATAACCAATGTGACAATAAAACTAAGCATTCATAAGTAGTTTTGAATTATTAATGGTCTCTAAATAGTCATGAAAAAATTATCAAATCATATATTGCATCCTCGTACTGAGAAGTAAAATCATATTTTTTTTTCTCTATTATTCTTGACTTTTTAAAGATCTTTCTAATTTTTCTTATAGATATGAATTTATTATATTATGATATTCTCCAGTCTCTGGATAAATTAAAAATTGGAAAACAATATATTTATTAAGTGAATTCATAATTTTTAAAATATGCACATATTATATGTTTTTTTTTTTAAATTAATATGATCATATTTTATCCTCTTATATAGTTAAATAATTTTTTTAACAATGATCTTTAATTTAGTTTTTATCAGTGTTTGTAGTGCGATTTGATAATTTTACTTATGAATTTCTATAATATTTTGGTTGGAATAAATTCTAGTGCCTGAATGAAAGTAAATATTGAGAAATCCTTATTTTATTTTTTTATTTTTGCCTGAATTTTTAATTTTTCTATTTAATTTTAATCTTTATAGACCCGTACATATAATTAATATGAAAAAAATAGTATTTAAAATAATTAAAAATTGCCTGAATTGCCTGAAAGTAACAGAATATTACCGAAAAATAATTAATGAAAACCTCGTTAAAATCTTAATTCCCTAGAATTAATCCTATTAACTAAAAAAAAGGAAATATTAAGAAATCTTTATTTAATTTTTGTATCACTGTCTGAATCCTATTGATTTTTTGATTCCTTATCTATGTTTAATCTCTAGACAATAAAGACCCTCAAATGTCATTAATACGAAAAAATTGTTGCCTGAAATTAATTTAAAAAAAAATTAACTCAACTGCCTGGAAGTAACAAAAAATTCCCAAAAATTTATTTTAACTCTCTGAAAAAATCCAATTGCCTTAAAGAAAAGAAAAATTAAGAAATCCTTATTTCATTTCTCTATTATTGCCTGAATTCTTGATTTTTTTATTTTCCTATTTACTTTTAAGCCCTATAAACCCGCGACCTGAAATTAATTAAAAATTGCCTTAAATTCCTAAAAATACCAAAAAATACCGAAAAAAAAATGAGAACTTGTTTTTTTTTCAAATAAAATATCTTAACTCTAGGAAAAAAACTAAAGAAACTAAAGGAAAAAAGGAAATATTTAAAGATCCTTATTGAATTGTTGTATTACTGCCTGAATCCTTTTGATTTTTTTATTCCTTATTTACCTTTAATCCCTAGACAATATAGACAAATCCTCAAATATAATAATAATAAACATAAGAAAATAAAAAAATATAATAATAATAATGATAAACCTCAAATTTAATTACGACGAAAAAATTGTAGCCTAAAATTAATAAAAAATTACGTCCACTGCCTGGAAGCAACAAAAAATTACCAAAAATTTAATTTAATTTTTCGAAAAAATCCAGTTGCCTTGAAGAAAGGAAAAATTAGGAAATCCCTATTTCACTTCTCTATTATTGCTTGAATTCTTGATTTTTTGACTTTCCATTAACTACGGAGAAATTAATTAAAAATTGCCTCAATTGCCTGGAAGTAACAGAAAATTACCGAAAAACCAATTATAAAAATCCCTGGAATAAATCCTAGAGCCTGGAAGAAAGAAAATATTCAGAAATCCTTCTTTAATTTTGTATAATTAATTTTTTGATCCCCTATTCACTTTTAATCCCTTTAGACGCCTAAATGTAATTAATATGAAAAAGTTCTATGACATGAAATTAATAAAGAAATTACTTGGAAAAATTACTTGAACCTTATTCTATTTCTCAACCACTGCCTTGTATTGACCTTTTAATAAACTTAAACATTTAAATATTAATAAAATAAGAAGGGGACTACCAATTGAAAACTAGATACAAACGCTTAACTTAATTGACACATATATTTTCCATACGATAAGGGTTGTAAAACAACTACTAAAACCCACGAACCTTTAGGGAAATGTCTGTTTTTTCAAACAGAAGATACTTTACTGGCAATATGTCGTTTCCGCTTTATTAAACGGGACATAAAAAGTAACCTTCCTTCCGGTGAACGTTTTGAAATACGTTAAAATACCCGTATTCCATGCACCGCTAGGCCCGTTTGTGCTCGCTTATGTGCTGTTACGAGCGAGCTTTCAACCTCACCACTACTTGACGTTTTGGCATATTTTTTACAAGGGTTCTTACCCCTATTATTAATTATTTATTTAAAAAGGAATTTGACGTTTCATTTACGATCAACCACAAAATTGATTATAATCAATAAATGAGAAAGAGAGAGAGAGAGAGAGAGAGACAGGAAAAAAACCTTTTTACAAGTTAATTTAGCTTGATGTACGTGCTGGTTAAATACGAGTAAATAAACATCCCATCAGTTTAGTTCTTATATATGTATAAAGTAATCAATGTAATAGATACGCGGTTAACGAGAAATTATAATAACAGTAAGTTTGTTTTAGGTAAACGGGCGTATTATGTATATGTAAGTATATATAAAGAAGAAACGGGTGTTGTTGTTTTGTTACAAAATCGTTTTGCTGCTTAGTTGTCTTCAGTGCTGTTAAATGGTCCGTTTCTCACGCGCCCGTTTCAACGCTAATTAATATTGGAAACTGATGTAATCGCGATTTGTGCAATTTTGGATTTGCATATTTTGTTAAAAAAAAAAAGGATTTTGGATTAGAAGGTGCAAATTTTGTATATGGGTTCAATGAATACCAATTAAAAGTATAGAAAGTATATAGAGAATTGAAATGAAGTTAGTCGTTTTTTCATTTTTCCAACGAGTCCTTGGAACATAAGGGATATATGGGATAAGGACATTAATTAGATCAAAATGATGGTAACTCATATTTGCATTTTTTTTTTAATATTAAAGAATCCCGTCATCAATTCGAGAGAGATTAATTTTTTGTAATGCAATACATATTGTTTATATAAGAGCATTTATTCAGCTAATTATCCTCAAACAACAAAGTGTATTTTAACTGTTTTCTTTTACAATATAATGCCCTTTAAATTATTGGAAATCGAAGAGCGTGAAATGTTGTAGAAACTGAAAAAATGCGTTTTTTACCTACTTTTTGACCTTTAAATCCATCTGAGTGCCATGAATCCTTGAGTGTCGCTATGAAATGATGCTTTACGTCTCTAGTGGGTTCAACTACTCAAAAAAGGAAAATTTTTAGGATGATTAACGGAATGCCTGGACCATGAAATGCGGTAGAAACCGAAAAAATGCATGTTTGCAATGTGTCAATAAAGTTAACCATTTGTATCTAGTTTTCAATTGGTAATCCCCTTATTTTATTCATATTTGAAAGTTTAGGTTTATTAAAAGGCAATGGTTGAGAAATAGAATGAGGTTCAAGGAATTTTTGCAAGTAATTTCTTTTTTAATTTGATGTCATAGAACTTTTTCATATTAATTACATTTAGGCGTCTAAAGGGATTAAAAGTGAATAGGTGATCAAAAAATCAATTAGACAAAATTAAAGAAGGATTTCTGAATATTTCCTTTCTTACAGGCCCTAGGATTTATTCCAGGGAGTTTCATAATTTTTTTTTCGGTAATTTTCTGTTACTTCCAGACAATTGAGGCAATTTTTAATTAACTTCTCTATAGCGATTAAAAGTTAATGGAAAGTCAAAAAATCAAGAATTCAGGCAATAATAGAGAAGTAAAATAGGGATTTCCTAATTTTTCGTTTCTTCAAGGCAACTGGATTTTTTCGGAAAATTAAATTAAATTTTTTGTTACTTTCAAGCAGTGGGCGTAATTTTTTATTAATTTTAGGTTACAATTTTTTCATCGTAATTAAATTTGAGGATCTATATTATCTAGGGATTAAAGGTAAATAAGAAATAAAAAAATCAAAAGGATTCAGGCAGTAATACAACAATTCAATAAGGATCGTTCAATATTTCCTTTTTTCCGGGTACTAGGATTTATTCCAGGGAGTTAGATATTTATTTAAAAAAAAACTCGAGTTCTCAATAATTTTTTTCGGTATTTTCTGGTACTTTTAGGCAGTTAAGGTAATTTTTAATTAATTTAAGATCGTATTTTTTTCATACTGATTATATCTAAGAATCTATACGGATTAAAAGTAAATAGGAAAATAAAAAAATCAAGAATTCAGGCAATAATAGAGAAATTAAATATGAATTTCCTGTTTTTTCCTTTTTTTAAGGCAACTGGATTTTTTCGGAGAGTTTTGGTAATTTTTTGGTACTTTTTTGTTACTTCCAGGCAGATGAAGTAATTTTTTTAAATTAATTTCAGGCTTCAGTTTCTCATATTGATTATTTGTAATAGTCTATATTGTCTATAGAGATTAAAAGTAAATAGGAAATCAAAAAATCAAGGATTTAAGCAATGATAGATAAATGAAATGAGAAAAGCGTGAAATATTGTAGAAACTGAAAAAATGCACTTTTTACCCACTTTTTGACCTTTAAACCCATCTGAGATCCATGGATCTTTGACGATCACCGTAAAATGAGACCTTACGTCTTAAGTGGGGTTAACTTTTTAAGAAAAGAAGAATTTTAAGATGATTTAAGATGTGCCTGGACCATGAAATGCGATAGAAATCGAAAAAATTCACTTTTTACCGACTTTTTTAACTTTAAACCTACATGAGAAACATGAATCTTTGACGATCACTGTAAAATAATTTTTCACATCTCTACTGGCTTTAACTACTTAAGAAAAGAGGAATTTCAAGATGATCCAAGGCGGCCCTGGACTATGAAATGCGGTAGAAACCGAAAAAATGCACTTTTTAACCATTTTTTGACCTTTAAACCCATCTGAGATTAATGGATCCTTGAGGATCGCTATGAAATGATATTTCACGTCTCTAGTGACTTTAAATAGTTAAGAAAAAGGAAATTTCAAGACGATTTAAGGTGTGCCTGGACCATGAAATGTGGTAAGACCCAGAAAAATTGACTTTTTATTCAGTTTTTAAGCCTTAAACCCATCTGTGACTCGTGAATCCTTGAAAATCGCTATGAAGTAAAAAAAGAAAAAATTCAAGATGATTTCAGACGTGCCTGGACTATGAAATACGGTAGAAACCGAGAAAATGCACTTTTTGACCTTTAAATCACCCTTTTGAGGATTTATGGATCTCATGAATCCTCATCGCTATTTAATGACTTATATATGACGTATGAAAAAACTTCTTTTTTAAACATAATAATGTGTTTCATTACTTTTATGTTGCATTTTTTAAATCGAGTGGAATCTTTTGCTTATATCGCTGTTTTTCAAACGATATTTATACTTACTATACTTTTGTGCTACTTGAATTATTTGCTTTAAAAAAATCATCTATTAGTATTCTGTTTGAAAAAATTGAATGCTCTTATAACTCTATTTAATTCATACATTATTCTTGTAAAACTTTTTAAATTAAAGGCATTATTTATTTATTTATTGTTCATGAACATTGGTTAATTAGAAAGTAGTTTTTCCTGTTTTTTAACTGCAGGAAAGAAACAAAAAATAATTTCAACTGACTGGAAAAAAAAGAACAATGACGATAACTGACTGAAATTAATACGTTTTAAAGTGTGTAATAATGTCGAGAAACGAGATCAGAAAAGAGCCAACTAAAATAGCATTTACAATACAAGTAATTTATTCGTGTAATTCATAAATAATTTAAATTATTACTTTATCAAAGTATAGATATAACTTGTGAAAAGTCGACACTTTCAAATAAAAAGAAGATGTAGATCTTAACCGGCTTTAATTTAATAAAATTTAACTGCCTAAAATTTAAAATTAAATAATCAACTGTCTAAAGTAAAGAAACCGTTTATTTAGTAAAATTCTTTTATCCAATGGCCTAAGATTAATCCAAATATACTACTAACTACCTCTTTGATACTACTACATATAGTCTATTTCAAATAGATAGAGAGTAAAAAGCAGCGGTAATTTTTTACTGTCTGGGGAAACAACAAGAAACAACCTCAATTGTCTGGGTCACAATTCATTTTATTGAGTACAGACACTCCTGTGATGAATCTTTTAATATCTCATACTTTCATATATTCATTATAGTTTACTGCAAAATGCAATTTTAATGATTTCTTCAGTTAGAGTCGAAGAATTATTCAAGGAGTCAATAATTCAAGAATGATACTATTTTGATTATTAGGTGCTTAGATATTGGCTGATTTACAAAAGAAATATTATTTTATTGAGTAAAGGCACTCCTGTGATAAATCCTTCTATATCTCATAATCTCCTGACAGAATTTTAATGATTTCTTAAACAGTAGTTAAAAAATCATTCGAGGAGTATCATAATTTAAGAATCATCCCATTTTGATCACCAAATGTTTAGCTATTACCTGATTTACTAGAGATTGATTTTATTGAGTACAGTGTTTAGTTAAGGTAGACGAGAAACAAAGTTTTCAATTGCCTGGAAAAAAACGTCATTTTGTTTTTTTGTCAGTTAAAGGATAACATGTGTTAGTGTTACCATTATTTTCATTAGCTGCGAAATTAGTATATTAAATAATAGGCTCATATGTGTTACATTTAAAAATCGCACCTCCCAGTACCCTTTTTATAGCGTTCAAACCAAACCTACCTTTTTATATGGCTATTCAATAACTAGGTATGTGTTGAATTTACCTACGCCCATGAATGACCACAAAACTCTCGGAAATTTATATTTAATTACTCTCTACCTATTTGAAATGCAGTATACGCAATTCATTTTATTGAGTACAGACACTCCTGTGATGAATCTTTCAATATCTCATAGTCTACTGCAAAAAAATCAATGATTTCTTCAGTTAGAGTCGCAGAATTATTCAAGTAGTCCAATAATTCAAGAATGATACTATTTTGGTTATCAGGTGCTTAGATGTTGGCTGATTTACGAGAAATGGATAATTTTATTGAGTACCGGCACTTCTGTGATGAATCTTTTAATATCTCATCATCTACTGCAAGAATTTCACTGATTTCTTCAATTATAGTTAAAAAATCATTGCAGGAATCCCATAATTCAAGAATGATTTCATTTTGATCATCAGATGCTAAAATATTGCCTGATTTACAAGAAAAATATGATTTTATAGAGTACAGGCACTCCTATGATAAATCTTTCAATGTCTCATCCTCACCTGCAAGAGTTTCACTCATTTCTTTAACTATTATAGTTGAAGAATCATTCGAGGAATCTTATGATTATTATTATGATACCATTTTGATCACCAGGTGCCTAAATATTGGCTAATTGACAAGTGATTAATGATTTTATTGAGTAGAGGCACTTTTGTGATAAATCTTTCATTATCTCATATATCATCTACTACAAGAATCACAATTCGTTCATTAAGTATTTAAACGTTGACTATTTACATATAAGGGATGAATAATTTTATTGAGTACTGGCACACTTGTAATAAAACTTTCAATATCTCTATCATCAACTTCAAGAATTTCACTACTTTCTTAAATTATAGTTGAAGAATCATTGAAGGAATCCCATGATTCAAGAATGGTACGATTGATCATCAGGTGCTTAAATATTAGCGGATTTATAGAAAAAATATGATTTTATTAAGTAAAGGCACTCCTGTAATAAGACTTTTAATATCTCTATCATTTACTGCAAGAATTTCACTGATTTCTTTAACTATTATAGTTGAAGAATCATTTGAGGAATCTTATGATTCTTATGATACCATTTTAATCGCCAGATGTTTAGATATTGGCTGATTTATAAGATAAAATTAATTTTATTGAGTTTAGTCAAGGCAGATGAGAAACAAAGTTTGTTCAATTGCCTGGAAAAAAACATCATGTACATGTACTCGTCTTAAAACGTTTAAATCCTACATTTTTTCTAGCCTTATTCATTTATCAGTGTACCGAGGCCCATAAATAAGCACCGAACTTTCGGAAATTTACATTTTATTACTCTCTACCTTTTTGAAATGCAGTATACTTTATTATCATAAAATAATTACAATAATCTTTTACAGTATAAAGTTTTTATTATAATATATTATAAATTGCTGAGTTCCATAGCCGCTTAGGTGAGAACACCTGTATGCATCTTAAATGATAATTATGCTTTTTTTCATATATACACCATAATTCTGCTACTAAAATACAAGGCTATACTTTAGTAACTAAATTATAAGAAAAAGAAAAGAAGGAAGAGCAACGAAATAGGCACAATTTTAATTCATTCATTAAGTAAATTAATCATAATTTACAAAAATACGTTTTAATCTTTTTTCACCATATTGGAAGCAAATTAAAAGACTTTGTTGATAAATAGTCAAAGAATATTTTATTTCATTTTTTACTTTGACTTTTGCTTGTTTTGTTTTACTAAAAAATACGAATTATCATTATTATTATTATAAATTTAAATATTATTTAAATAAAATTTCGTACATCCAAAGTGCGCATAACATTCGCAATATTCAGGACTACCAAGAAATCGATAATAAAAAAAAATAAATGTACATTCCGCGTGTCGTTCGCCATATAGAGGACACTTTGTCAGCCTTATAAATTATGCAGGTGACGGTGATTACTAGACGCACTTTGTTTTAAAAACAATCGAGTTTTTAAACAAATTTAAAAAAAAAACAGCAACACACACACACAACTTATTGCCAGCAGGTAGACCAGAACTAAACCGTATTGAAAATTTTTCATTCAGAATGGAAATTGCACGGCATAAAAGCCTGTCATTAAATGATATAAACGTAATAAATTAACTTTCAGTGGATTTTTTGCTTGTTTCACGGTTTAACTAGATCAAATGCTATTTTGTGAGTTGACATGCAGCAATGTTAATTATTATTTTATCTTGCCTTATATTAGATATGCAAATAAATATTAATACGGCAAAAGGTAAAAAGAATTAATCTACACGATAGCCACAAGGCTTTAGTCCACTATATATTTTCATGCTTCAAGTATTTAGTGCAGTTACTGCACGTTTCCTCATAATTTTTTTTCCGTATAAGATTCGACGATAAAGTGATTGTTTATAACTAAAAGATTAAAGGAGATCTCTTCATTTATTTTCTGATGAGTCAGCGGGGATTATGTAATTATTATTATTTCATTTTCTCTCTCTCTGTGTGTATGTGTGCATGCAGCAGTTTTTTTTCTAATCTACGATCGTAAGGTCACCTTCACTCTACCGGCAACTGGAATTGTTTTCTGTTTTCAGACCATTGTTCAGGAACGTTACATGGATCGATAACCATTCTTTGACAAGTATGATAATTAATTTTCATATTTTTATTGTGAAAAATTGATTTTGTATAGTCATTACTTCTAGGGGAACTCAGGCAAAAGATACACAATCTTTTACAGGATATAACGTTCGATTTTGAACCAATATCCTTAAAAAATTGCTGCTAGAATTTTATCATGTCCAAGCAAACTTATAACAAAAGTGACATAGAGGATTTTATTAAATTTGATGAATTACTGTACATTTTGTTAAGGGACAATCAGAGAAGAGACTCTCGGGACCAATTTTAAGAGATATCTCAAAATTTAATAATTTCTCAAGAAAAGTGTGGGAAAATAAAATATGCTCTTAGACATTTCCCACCCAACACTGTTTAAATAATATTTATAGGTAAATTAGAACAAAAGTTATAGTAAATTTTGTTGAGAAGCAATCGGAGAAGCGACTGTCGGACCTAACTTTCAAGGATATCTCAAAATTTAACAGGTTCTCAAAAAAAGTATAGGAAAACAAAATATGCATTTAAGTATTTCCTATCCAACACTGTTTAAATAATGTTTATAGCTAAATTAGAACAGAAGTTATGGCAAATTTTGTTGAGAAATAATCGGAGAAGAGACGGTCGGACGCAACTTTCGAGGATATCTCAAAATCTAGTAATTTTTCAAAAAAAGTGTAAGAAGATGAAATGCACTTTTAATATTTCCTTATCCAACACTATTTAAATAATTATTTCAGTTAAAATAGAAAAGAAATTATTACAAATTTTGTTGAGAGACAATCAGAGAAGAGTCTGTCGGACCTAACTTTCGAGGATATCTCAAAATTTAATAATCTCTCAAGAAAAGTATAAAAAGACAAAATGTACCCTAAATCTTTTTTTACTCAACACTATTTAAATAATCTATTTAGCTAAAATAGAAAAGAAGTTATTGCAAATTTTGTTGAGAGACAATCAGAGAAGAGACTGTCGGATCCAACTTTCAAGGATATCTCAAAATCTATTAATTACTCAAAAAAAGTAAAGGAAAATAAAATATGCTCTTAAGTATTTCCTACCCAACACTGTTTAAATAATGTTTATAGCTAAATTAAAACAAAAGTTATGGCAAATTTTGTTGAGAGACAATCGGAGAAGAGACGGTCGGACGCAACTTTCGAAGATATCTCAAAATCTAATAATTTTTCAAAAAAAGTTTAAGAAGACGAAATATACTCTCAATATTTTCTTACCCAACACTATTTAAATAATCATTTTAGTTAAAATAGAAAAGAAGTTATTGCAAATTTTGTTGAGAATCAATCGGAGAAAAGACTGTCGGATCCAACTTTCGAGGATATCTCAAAATCTAGTAATCTCTCAAAAAAAGTGTGAAAACACGAAATAAGCCCTTAAGTATTTTCTACTCAACACTGTTTAAATAATGTTTATAGCTAAATTAAAACAAAAGTTATGGCAAATTTTGTTGAGAGACAATCGGAGAAGAGACGGTCGGACCCAACTTTCGAGGATATCTCAAAATCTAATAATTTTTCAGAAAAAGTGTAAGAAGACGAAATATACTCCCAATATTTCCCTACCCAACACTATTTAAATAATCATTTTAGTTAAAATAGAAAAGAAGTTATTGCAAATTTTGTTGAGAGACAATCAGGGAAGAGACTGTCGGACCTAACTTCCGAGGATATCTCAAAATCTAATAATCTCTCAAGAAAAGTATAGAAAAATAAAATGTACCCTAGATCTTTCCTTACCCAACACTGCTTAAAAAATCTTTTTATCTAAATTAGAACAGAAGTTATGGCAAATTTTGTTGAGACTCAATCGGAGAAAAGACTGTCGGACCCAACTATCGAGGATATCTCAAAATCTAATCATTTCTCAAAAAAAGTATAGGAAAACAAAATATGCCCTTAAGTATTTCCTACCCAGCACTGTTTAAATAATGTTTATAGCTAAATTATAACAGATGTTATGACAAATTTTGTTGAGAAACAATCGGAGAAGAGACGGTCGGACCCAACTTTCGAGGATACCTCAAAATCTAATAATTTTTTAAAAAGAGTATGAAAAGCAAAATGTACCCTTAAACTTTTCCTATCCAACACTGCTTAAATCATCTTCCTACCTATAACAGAAAAAAAGCTACCACACATTTTGTTAAGGGACAATCAAAAAAGAGACTATCGAGGCCAACTTCTTGAGATATCTCAAAATCTAATAATTTCTTAAAAAAAGTATAAAAAAATAAAATGTACCTTTAATCTTTCCCTATCCAAAACTGTTTAAATATTCCATATAGCTAAAATAGAACAGAAGTTATCGCAAGTTTTGTCGAGGGACAATTAAAAAAGAGATTGTCAGATAAAAAATAATTTATTAGGGTAATTTTTGGTCTTAAATTACTGCTGAGATAGAAGATCCCACCTAAGATTAATCGATATTTTTGCATTGGCATAACTTTATTAAGATAAATATTTTAATAATTTTAGGATGATTTTTTTGTGTTTAAGTCACTCACTTCTGAGATAAGTCATTTCTCAATTCCAAGCCCATTTTATCCATATTTTCCGAGATTTTCTCATTTACAAACAGATAATGGATTTTTTTTTGCGAGTGTACTGCTGATATAAATCATTTATTATTACAATTTTCAATATCAACAATACCTTTCAAATCGCTGCCAAGATAATAATGTTATCACACTCATTACACGACTGCAGATTGATCTAAAGAAGGTTAAAAAATTCTCATCTTAATCCACGTATAGGTCAGACAAGAACAGGAAGACGCGAACGTAACAAGTAAAGTTAATTACAAGGGAGGGTTGAAAACTTTCAGTTTCACTGAAATGTTAAGAAGGCGTAACCTTAATTATCGAGAGACAGGTAGTCGACACCCCGTATCCGTAAGACCAATACGAAATAAATTTTTCTCATACAAGGTGCGCCTGTAACAGCGTTCGGGCTGTAAAAGGTGCTTTTCAAGTGGGTTTTTCCTTGTGGTTAAGTACGGGGGTTAATTAAGTTTTTTTTTTTGAGACCCTTGAAGATTTTTCTGGAAAATATTGATAAGTTCATTTAAAAGTTTATTAATGTAGGAATTAGTGCATAATTTAAATGGGTGCTATATACAAATTCTTATTTGTTTTTTAAATAGTGAATTAAAAGTTTTTTTTTAAGCCACTTTTTATAATTTTGAATATGTCCCTTATAATTATACACGGTGATTCGAAATTGAGTGCAAAGATTTCAAGGGTGTGGGAAAAAATATTTTTTTTAAATTTTAAAATAGGGTGCCATTAATGCGTCAAAAGTTTTAATTTTTAATCAAGTAATCACGAAAAAATAGTTTTCATTGCATTTTATGGCTTAAATCTTTTACACGCCTATTTAAAATGTCCAAACCATTAATTTTGGCATTAACTTTATATTTTTAAATAGCACATTATTGGGAACAACCACTTTTTAAAAGCGGTTTCTTTTTCCAAAAAATTGATATGATTATTTTTTAAATCGGTTGATAAATAAGCCCATAAGAAGAAAAAAACCTAATTAACAAAAATGAATGAACAGGAAGCATTGTAATGATATGCCTGCCTATTTTTTCAACCGACAACACATCATATTTTGTCAAACGGCTTATTTGAGAATAAAAGAACAAATTTGTCAATGCAATATTTTTTTCAATGTCTTAATACTACACAGTTGAAGAATTATCAGGATCAAATGCAAGGAATTACAAAAAGACGTTTTTTCAGATACTTGACCATCATTATCGTAGTGGTGAACGTTTGAGACTCTTTTTACTAATGCAAACCTAATTAAGGAAATAGGACTTTTATTTTTTTTTATGAATTGTTAGGCAATTAAAGGAGATCGGGATCAATTGCCTGGACTAAAAACTAAATTTTTCTTAACATTTGAACAGTAATTATCTTGAACATCAAGAAGTCAACGAATTAATTCCTTTCTAATGCAAACCTAATTAAAGAAATGTAGATTTAATGCATAAATTAAGTGCATACGAATCACATTTTTTTAATGAATTATTTTATTGAAGTATTATAGAAGCCAACTGCCTAGAATAAAAATTTAAATTTTCCAGGCAATTGAAATTAAGGCTCGGAATCAAACTCGGTTTGTTCGAATATTTAAATATTCGAATATTCAAATATCGAGTTTTTGCAAAAAAATTTATTCATTTTAACAAATATTCGAATATTTGAATACTCGAATATTCGCATATTCGATAATTTGAATATTCAAGTATTCAAATATTTGAGTATTTAAATACTCAAAAAAATTAATCTTTTCTTCTCTTTGCATACAAGCTACGGGCGGTTATCGTTCTTGGGAACATTTAATATTTCAACTTTCCAGATTTCCACGTGGCACGGCACGGCGTAGTTGTACTAGTTGTATTTGACTCTGGTTGTATAAAAGCGAACGATTAAGTACTGTATAAGGGTTAATTTTAAATTATTTGACTTAATTAACAGTAAGTCTAGTAGTAAGTCAATATGAGTTCGAAAAGCAAAATTTGGCAATATTTTAATAGAACGGATGATCCCGTTGAATGCAAATTTTGTTTGTATAATGTCAAGAACAAGACAGGAACAAGCAATTTATGGAATCACTTAAGAAATAAGCATCATTCACAAATCATTGTGTAAGTATCTCTTGCTCGATTTGAGTGGTTTGACCACTAAAATATATTAGTAATTAGTATTACTGTAATTAGTATATTAAAAAAGCTGGACGGAAGGCGACTGGAAAAAATCGATTCGCACCGCACTAAAAAGTTTCAATGTCTCTATTTTTTCTATAAGTTTACACAGAAGCTTGGAATTGATCGTATTTTTATTAATACACATTAGACAAAACAAAATAAACTTTAAAACTCCGATACTAATTGTAACTTGCGCTCTATTACCGTTTAAGTGTGAAATTTTGGTATTTCTTGAGAAAAAATTCCCATAAAAAATTTATAAACAAATTTCGACCTACACATATTTAGCTTAAAATGTTTGAAATTAAGTCAGCTATCACCCCCTTAAAGGATTGCATCTAGCTTCCGGACACCTTGTATAATTCTCCCCATACTAAAATTCTGTATCTTTGAATTGACTGAGTTAATATATGATGTCACTTTTATCTAAAATTTATAAAATAGACATTAAGTATGTATATGCGAATTAAAATTTCGTCAGGGTATATCCCAAGATATTTTGTATGAGAGGTTTCCTTTATTTAAATATATCTATTAATTACTCAAGTATTCAAATATTTGAATATTCAAATATATTCGAATATTTGTATGATTATTCGAATAGTGAATAATTCAAATATTCAAAAAAAAAAACGAAGTGAGTATTCGAATACATAATTTTCCAAAATTCCGAGCCCTAATCGAAATAATGTTGAGCTAAAATATATAAGTTTTGAGAACACCTTTGATGTCTGAAAATATTGACCTTTTACTCAATCTTTCTCACACTTAATTCTAAGTTATCACCACATGTTGGTATAGAAATTTACCTAAAACTGGATCAATTACATATCAACTAGTTAAATAAACCCAAACTTTGTTTCGGCCCTATTTATTACTCAACATTGTATAAAGCTTATAAATTTCCTGCTCTAAAGATTAATTCAACTTAGACAAAGCCTTACTATTTTTATATTGGAATTTATTTTTTATGTTGGAAAGTGGGTGAAGGAACAAATAAACGAGGGCTCTCATATAAGCATAACCTAGCTCTGTGTAAATCAAATGCAATAATATTTTCAATCAAACCTTATCAAAGTCATAGCATAACATAGATACACACAAACGGTAAAAAAAAATGAGGTTTACAAATTATTTTAATATAAAATTTTTACATGTATTGTTCGAAATGACCACCTTCCTGTCTAATGTATACGCGGGAATTTAGCGTACGGCATAAAAAAACATGCTTTATTGTTATTAACAAAGAAAAATTGTTCTAAACAAAGCTACCTTAAATTACTACCACTAAACTTAACCACTACACCCCATACACACTCGAGTTCTAAAAAAAACATCAGAAAACAATACATAAGAACAGCAGAAAAAAAATACATAAAAAGTAAATTAAAATTCCACAATTATCCCCTCAAGTATAAGACAGCAAATAATTCTAACCATACAAACAAATCAAATAAAATTCAAATACTGTAAACTTACACTTAGGGAAAATTAGAATGTGTCGACGTAGTATTCATCCAGTGAATAGTAACATTTTTCGGTCAAAAGTATTTTCAATTTACGTTTAAAAGTGTCAATACATGTTGCCTCCCTTATTCCACCTGGTAAACGATTGAAAATTTTGATTCCCTCGTAGAAAATTGATTTTTTAGTTAATTTGGAGGAGGGGATTGGAAGAAAGAAGTATCTTGGATTTGGGGTTATAAATTTAAAGCGATTTGCAAAAAGTAATCAGGCCACTTCCCGAATGTAGAAGGAGAAGACAGTGTGCATGCCCAGCCTAACAAATAATGGGCGGGAATCTCTTGGTTTAGCCCCACAGATGTAACGTACAGCACGCTTCTGTAAAACAAGCAGCATTTGTAGAAGGTAGGCAGCTGCATTACCCCAGAAGCAAATGGCATACCTAAGGTGGGATTCAATTAATGAAAAATATACAGATCTTTCGAACTCCATGGCAAGCTCCAGGGTAGCCACTCTGACTGCAAAACAACTTGCAGACACCTTTTTGCAAGTACCGAGGATATGCTCTTCAAATCTGAGTTCTGTGTCAATGAATATACCCAAAAATTTTGTATTATCAAACTGATGAACTACTGAATTAGAAAAAGGCACGTGGTCTAGAGCACACTTAAAACACAATAATTTGGTTTTTTGAGGATTTAGTGACAGCAAGTTTGATTCAAACCAGAGATTTACTGCCTGAAGATCAGTTGCTAATGTAGTTCGCAGAGTATCTGTGTCTGGGCTGTGCCAAAGAAGTGTGGTATCATCGGCAAATAGAGTAAATTTCCCCCGTACATTAAAATTGGTAAGATCATTTATGTATAGGAGAAAAAGTATAGGCCACAAAACTGAACCCTGAGGAACTCCCAAGGTGATACTTAGATCCTACAAGCACTCGTTGCCGATCTTGCAGATAGGAAGCAAACCAAGAAGATGAATCTCCCCGAAATGCATATCAACTTTTTCTTTATTGGTAAATATTTCAAATATTAGCAAGATTATTCAAATAACAAAGAATAATTGCGCTTAACAAGATGTCATGTATTATGTCAATTGAATAATAATTGAAGAACGCGTCAAAATACAGCCTATTCAAGCAATCAAAGTCAGGTTTTTTCTTCTTTTGAGCTTATTTATCAACCGATTTAAAAAATAATCATATCAAATTATTGGGAAAAAGGAACCGCATTTCAAAAGTGTTTGTTCCCAATAATGTGCTATTTAAAAAAATAAATTAAAGGCTAAAATTAATGGTTTTGACATTTTAAATAGGCGTGTTAAGGATGTAAGCTATAAAATGCAATGAAAACTATTTTTTCGTGATTACTTGATTAAAAATTAAATTTTTTAACGCAGTCATAGCACCCTATTTTAAAATTTAAAAAAAAAAGATTTTTTCTATGAGTATAAAACGAAAAGTAGAAAATATAGTATCATTGTTTTCATAATATAATTTTTTATCGAAATACGTAAAAATATACCAAGTGGGGTACTTTAAAATAAGAAAGTTAGTGTCACTTCCTATTAAACCGGAGTGATTCTATCGATATACCAAATTTCATTCGTTTATCTTGAAAAATTAAAATGGTATTACAGGCCAACCAAATAAACGTGGCCTCTGAGATACGCAAACGAAGGAGTGAAAAAGCCAGTGTGTGCAATAGAGACGAAGAAAAGAAAATTAATACTTTAGGCAGGATGTGCTGTGTTTACACCCTGCATATTTTGTTCATGTTAGTTACATAAATATTTGATATACTACGTTAAATAATATTTATTACTAATTACATATTACTATTTAGTAATTATGAGATAATGGTATATTTATATGTACACCATACGAACAGTTAAATATTTACAATTGTATATTTTTTTACAAATGTTGCATGGCACAAAAAAAAAGTATATCGAAAATGTTTTAGATAGAATAGTAGTAGTGATCAGACTTATAATGTGATTTTCTTTAAACCTGGTTAAGTATTTACAATAACATTCGTTTTATATAAATATTTCAGATGGCGTCCAATACTACGCCATCGCAGGTTAAAAAAACTTTGTTATATTAAATATTAATCTGTAGGTGTTTTTAAACATCCGTTTACTATATTGGTTTACATATTTTAAAAAAATGTTTTTTTCTTAAAATCACGTTTTTTATTACATTATTTTTCTCCAGTTATAAAAATATTTAAAACTATATACAGGGTGGTTGATGATAAATAAAATGCAAATTCACGAAATAAAATATTATTTATGAACACACAACAAACATTTATAAATTAACATAGGTTCTATCCTCTTCAACAGTTAAGCTTTGTGATCCATCATCTTCGTCAAGTTCCTCCATTCCAGACAATTCGCTATCTTCGTCATCTTCAGTGTCACTTTCTGTATCACTATTCGTTGAATCCAAGTTAATTATCAGCTGCTCGACAACTAGGTCTATGGTTGGTTCTTTTTCTAAATATTCCTGTTCAAAACGTTTGGCCCGTTCACACCTAGATTTCCATTTTTCGGCAGAAAATTCTTCAAAAAAGGCATCACAATATTTTATAACTTCATTGAAGTTAAAATTTATGTTTTTTTTGGCCACGTATGTTTTGAGTTCAGCCCAAACCAACTCGATCGGATTTAAATCGGGATGATATGGAGGGAGCCGTAATACCTCGCGATCTTTTGCGTTAAAGGGTTCATCTATTTCATATTTCGGCTTATGCAGCTTTATTAAATTGTATAGTTGCGGCTTTTACATATTATCATCATAAGGTATTCCCCTTAATCGTAACCAGTCTTGCATTTCCGCTTTCTTCTTTTTTAAAATTATCAAAATTCATCTCGTGATGGTAGTCGCCACTTGTGCTGTTTGATTTCCACCTTATGTATGCGTTAAGGATAAATCCGTTCTCTCCACCTGCGTGTACTATGATAAGGCGTGGTCCTTTTCCAATAGGTTTTTTGATCCCCTCTGAACTTTCATCACTCGATCCTTTTAAGTGCGTATGGGAGGCATGAATATACCTTGCGTCCATGTAAATTATGTCGCGATTTTCCTCCCTATACTTTCGCATCCTTCTCAGAAATTCTATTCTAAGCAATCTTATAGGTTGACGTTCTATTAATATTTTCTGGTTATTACTAAATTTTCTCCAGCGAAAACTAATTTTGTGGAATTTTGTGGATACTTTTACGCAAAGTCTCTCTACATCCATGATAGCCAGTGTCTTCTACAAATTTGCTGTGTACTGTTTTTAACGTCGGGACAGTCTTTTCTGTGATCGACGTGAATGGTGAATTTGATCTTCTTTCTGTGATCAACGTGAACGTGAAAGTGAATGGTTTATTACGGTTCTACGCAAAACTCCTAAATCAGCGTCGTCAAGAAGAGTGTTTGTTTTTCTCTTTTGACGTCTTTTTTTGGGTATTAAAAACATTGTTGCTTCGTTTCCATTTGGGTTGCCTCCTGCTTAATTCTGCGAATACTCCTTAGGGAAACGCCCGTTGCCTCTGCAACACGGTCTTGAACCTTCAAAAGAAATTATTATTTAAAAATCTGTCTGCCATATTTTAATTTTCCATTAAAGCCCTTTTAATTTTCTTTTTAAATATGTATCACACTTGCAGAACATAGAAGTAATATACAGGGTGCAAGCTAATAAAAAATAAATTTCGGCTGTAACAGTGTTAAAGTTTCCATATTTTTTAAAAATTTGCCAATGTCATTCCTTTATGAGATAAATTAGTTTTTTTTATTTTAGGTGACGATAGAATATTTACATGTTTTATATTATTTTATAGAAACATTTTTTTTAATTACAATGATAAAAGATCAGATAATAAGAATCAGTTTTTCACACAGTAACAACGTTTAAAACAGCGTCAGGCAACTTAATACAGCACTTTAAATTTAATGCAAAAAAGAGAAATATCCTGTAGAAATTTGTTTATGCAAAAGAGTTAAATAATACAAATTTTGCAAAAATATCAATATAAATTAAACCACAGCTTTATTTAGAAATGTCAAATTGTTAAAGTTTACCAAAAAATAATAAAAGCTTATCATTATTTGAAATCAAAAGTAAATTTATGAGAAAAAAATTAAAAACATACCTTTTGTAGAGGAGTACTAACTTCACCAGCAACTGCTTCTGCTCGCATGAACTTCAACACATTACTAATTATCTCACGACTTTGACCGTTCAACACTTTTTTCGTAACTTTACTTGTAAAAGGCATTTTAAAAATAAAAAAACGAACGAAAGGTCACTATTTTCAAAACTTTAATACGCCGATGTAAACTCTCTAAACACTCCGAACGCACAAGTAAAAATGAGCTCTCCAGCTGGACTGGTGGTCTTGCTACCGCGCACCCGATTCTCAGAGGCCACGACTATTTGGTTGACCTGTAGATGTTCCTTTTTTTCTGTGTCGCCCGGTATATTTAATTGATTTTCCTGTAATTGGGCCTTTGTAACCTGTTGGAAATAAAGCTTATTATTATTATATCATCTTGTTTTCTTCAAACAAATTGCCTTATGTTTGCAAATGATCTAAAGTTGTATATGAGGGCTCACACAACAAATGCTTGCGTTAAGTCGGATTTAATTATTTGAATACATAAATAAATAGAAACATTTCAATAATCTTGAAAGAACCAAAAAAAAAACTGGAAAATCCGAGTTTTTTGGGCCGAACCTCTTTTAGAACTTCCAAGTGGTTTTACTACTCTCAAATGAAAAAAAACTACTTCTACCTACGAACCTTAATTGTAACTTTAAAAATAATGTAAATGCTGCCCACACTAAACTGTTCATATGTTCATATAAACCGGCCGATTAAACCGAACATTAATACAAATTGCCTTGTTACACAGTGATAAAATAATTGAATTAATTTTCGACATGGGTAAACCGGGACGACGGAACTCGGAAACCGCTTAAAAACCATTTTAAAAGAAAAATAATAAAATTCGAGTTCCGCCTCGACAAGTTCGATTGGACAATTTATTTTTGGGGCATTTTTTTTATTAACCGAACGGTGGTTTTTTCCTTCCTTATTGTTGTTGCATGTGGAGGGAACTCTTGCAGTAAGCAGCAAGCAGTAGCGGCCAAGGATTATGTTGATGATGATGATGACGGTGGTGTTGCTGGAGCGGACAAAGCCGCCAATAATACATTATATAATCATCACCGTGGGAGAATCGTTTGCCGCTCCCTATAAATAGGGAACAGCACCGTAGCATTTGTAATGTATGTTCTGCCATGTGTAAAGCGGAAACGGAATACGGCCTAAGGCGTAATTGTACACTCGGCGCACGGTAAATTCTTCTTTTTTTATTCATTTTTTTTCTCCTTATTGTCGTTTTTTATATTTCTATATATTTTTCTACCTAGATAAGATATTGCTCGCCGCTGCCGGTAGCAATATAAATGGTAGTTTAGCTCGCTTTGACGCTGAAGAAGGAATTACCGTGAAAAATTATTTATAAATTCGTATCTGACGGTTTCAGTTGATGGATTAATGGGTTTTAGGTTTCGTAATTCCCTTGTTATTTACAATGTAAACTATAAAAAGGTTGAGAGTTGTTACATGCATAGTATTGAGCATATTTAACCAATATCGTCTATTTCAAATCAAATTTCTTTGTTTGCCCAATATATACATATTAAACACAATCAATTTTTTAACTATATACTATATAACCCGAGGACAAAAAGGACTGCAGCGCGACCATAATGGCCGATAACACAAAATACATAAATCATGTGCATTTGTGCGCGGTACCCCTGTATAACCTAAACTAAAATTAAAGCATACATTTTTATTTAAAGTGCCTAAAGTGGTAGGAAATCTATAGCTCGACCACCTGGAATTGTAAAATAAATTTAACTTAAACATTAACTATAAATTAATTAGTTAATTAGCTCAGGCATTTGACCTATAATTTTATTTAAAAAACTGGAAATCTAACAGTCGAATTGCAACATAATTTAAATTAAAACGTCACCAATAAACTCGATAATTAATTATTCCAGGCATTTAGGTCATAATTTTAATTAAACTGCTTGAAATAGTAAGAGATCTATAGTTTGACAACCTGGAATTGTAAAATAATTTAAATTAAATCGTCATTATTTAATTAATCAATTAATTATTTTAGGCATTTCAGTCATAATTTTAATTAAAGTGCTTGACATGGTAATATGTCTACGACTGCCTGGAATTGTAAAATAATTTTAACTTAAAGGTTAACTATAAATTAATTTGTTAGTTAGTCCAGGGATTTGATGCATCACTTGAATTAAAGTTTTTCACATGGTAAGTCCAGGCATTTGACCTATAATTCTAATTAAAATAACTATAATCTACTTCTTGATTATCTGGAATTGTAAAATAAGCTCAACTCAAAGTTTAAATATAAATTAATTAATTAATAAGTCCAGGCATTTAACCTATAATTCAAACTAAAATGCCTATAATCTACAACTCGATTACCTAGAATTGTAAAATAAGCTAAACTCAAAGTTTAATTAGAAATTAAATAATTGATAAGCTCAGGCATTTAAAGCATAATTTGAATTAAAGTGCCTGAAATCTACGGGATTTAAACACTGACGTACAGAAAAAATTATTTTGTATTTTTTATGTAGGTAGGTACAAAATTTTTTGGGAAATCAAGGGTTTTTGAGAAAAATTGAATTTACGATTTTTTTGCTTATATATTTAAAAATTCTAATAAGTTTTTTACTATTATATATAAAAATGTAATAATTTAAATAAAGTATTTAAAAACTAACGTAAAAAGAAAGGTATATGGCATTTTTTATCTGAATATAACATTTTCAGAGAAATCAGAGATTTCATGAGAAAAATTGAAATTTTAGTTCTATTACAAATAATATATAAAACATTAATTACTCTTTTATTATTAATTAAAGCAATAATTATAGATTTTTAATAAAACAGCAAATGGCAGAAAAAAAGGGCGAAAAGCGTGCGCGAGTCAAAACAAGGGAAGCTAACAGAAAATATATTAATTTTACAGGTTATCCTATCTTATTTTAGCGGGAAAATCTCACAACAGCACAGCACGCATGGTTTGGAAGAAATGTAGGTTATTTTTGCTCATTAGTAAGAAATTGCTTAGCGTATTTTAAAAATCTTTTATAAATAAATTCCTTTACTTCATCTGGTAAATAATTCTACAATTTAATCGCTATGTATGTAAAAGATTTCTGAAAAGCTGCAATGCGATGTTGAGGTACCCTGTATTTATTAACAAGTCATATCAGAAATGGTAAAAATGGATTAAATAATGCTGCAAGGTATGAGGGTTGTCCAGTATTCATATTCTATGTAAAAAAGTATAAAAATGAAGTTTTCTACGGTAACTCATATTAAGGATAATTTTTTTTTAAATGAGGTGTACTATGTTCTCTAAATGGAATATTGTAAGAAAAACGCATACAGCTGTTTTGTATTTTCGTTTGGTGTGCTAATCGCATCGTCAAAGATGAACCACATCACCGTAGTCGAATAGCGATAATATTAAACTGTCACATAATTGATACTTTATTTTGGATGGTAGCCATTTTTTGAAATAATTAAGTTTTATATAAGAATTTTTTAATTTATTATGAATATGTGCTTGAAATGTTAGCGAATCATCTAAAAGTATACCCAAATTTTTCACCTCTGAAACTGAGGCCAAAGGCATATTATCTATTTGTGGAACAAATAATTGCCTAATTTAGCATTAAAAAATAGCGTACAGGATTTAGAGGAGTTTAGTTAGTAGATAATAGAGAATTTTTTTTAATTATTCAAGTCTGTGTCAAATTTGTCAATATTTTCATTTACATAATCTAAAGAAAATGAACTGTATATTCGAGAATCATCAGCATATTGTTGAATTTTCAAGTTCTCAATAGAATTGCTCATATCTGCAACATATGTATATGGAAAACAACAGAGGGATCAAAATTGAGGCACCTGTAACGGTACAAATATAGATCGAACGCTTTGAAAATCTCTCACAATTTCCACACAAAAGGATCTATCTAATAAATATTGTCCGAAAAATTTTACAGAATTATCAGAAAGTCCATAGTAATGAAGCTTGGCTAATAGCATATTGTGGCTAATCGTATCGAATGCTTTGATTCCTAGTATGTTGTCTCCCTATTTGGGTGTTGGAATCGCAATTGGAAGAAATAAAAAAAATTTAGGTGCGATTCTTGATTGTGAAGAAAAAAAGGAAATATACACGGTGCAGTCAACTATTCAGAGTAAACTGGGAGAAAACTTGTTAAAAATGGAAAAAAAACTATAGAGTTAAAAGGGGAACGCTATTTGTTGATATTGAAAATTGGTGAACAGGAATGGGGAAGGAAGGGAGAGGAGAAGACAGGAAGAATTTCAAAACATGTGCTGAAGGGATCAGCTTTAAAAGGAAGCCGACTAGCACAATCTACCACTATCACAAGTAGGTAGTAAAAACAGAACTAAAATAACGGTAAGAGAGTAAAAATCCCTGATGAAAAAGAAGATCCCGGTGTACAGGGTGGCCCAAATTCGACCCTCATCATTGGGATCTCGGAAACCGTAAGGGATGCAAGGTGGGTTAAATTATGGCAAAGTTGCTAAATTTGGTACTTAACAAAATGCCGTTTTAAAATTTAAGAAATTTCGAATAGCCTCGAAGATATCCGAAAAAAATCGAAATCTTTTTTTTATGACGTTAATTAAATTCGTATAAAAAAATAAATAGCACTTTCTTAAGGGCACGTTTTCTCCTTTACAAGATGGCGTTTTCGGAATTAAAATATGACGTTTAGTTTTTGAGATACTATCATCAACTTTGTTTTTTCAAATACGACCCTGAATTTCTATTACCTTATTTTGTTGAACTACATTTTTATAAAACCTATGACATATCAAACTTTTTTATTTTCAACCGAATTAATAGCAAAAACAGAGATTTTCCATAATAATTTCCATTTCAGGCAAAATTGGGAAAGATTAAACAATTTAACTATATTTGTCTCATTTCCTCCTTATAAAATGGTATACTTGGAGATTTAACCAAATTTTTAGTTTATCCCGGATTTTTCCTTTGAAATATTCCTTAAAAAACAAGAAAATATGCATAATTTAATGCGTCATTATTGTCTGTTATTCTCTTCCTTTTTGAATCCAAAAATAAACTTTTTTATTAAAAAAAGGCAAAGAAAACAAATATTTTCGGTTGATATGCTCTTTATACTCCATTTGAAGTGAACAAACAATATAATTAAAGTTTTTTTGTCTAAGGATTATTAATTAAAAGAATGTTTCCTCCTTGAGGAGTCCTCAAACCTAAAAGAAGAGTCTAAATTAAATTTATGTAAAAACAATTAGGAAAATTTTCCCTATAAAAACGAGAAAAGTGTTTGCTTTAAGTTTACTGGATTGCTTTATTTAGCATTCGAATTTCACTTTACAGGGAAAATTTTGTAATTTTGTAATAATAAAAATGAGTAAAGAGAAACTTTGAAATTCAAAAGTCAAAATCCTCGATAGTGTCATTAATTTTTAAGCGATTTTCATGAAAGTTGGTTTAGAAGAGAGGGATTTTTATTCCAAATAAACAAAGTATTTATAGAAATTTCAAAAAACCTAATAGATTCAAGGTAAAAGGAATTTTTCGAAACTTCTCGAAAAAAGTTCACCAATTTTCGTGAAAATTTATTCAAAAGCAAGGAATTTTTATTCTAAACAAAAAATATTTTTATAAAGATTCAGAGTAACTCTGAAGTGGTTACTTTGGAAGTTAGACTTCATCCTTGGACCCCGCTAAAATTTTAAAAAGATCCAAAATTTTATTTTGAACCGATTTAAATTTAGAATAACATTCTTAGGAATATTTAACTTAATACTGAAATGAGTAGTCACTTATAAGCAAATCATTAATAATTTCCTTAATTTTCCACTGATTTTCATTAAAATTAACTCATATTTATTCAAAACAAACAAGGTATCTATAAAAATTTTAAAAACTGGCATAGGTTCAGAGTAAAGAGAATCTTTGAAAACTTATCTAAATCAAGAATAAAACTCTCGAATATTTCCCTAATTTTTTACCGATTTTCGAAAAAACTGGTTTATAAGAGCGAAATAATTTTCGAAAAACTGGGTAGATTCAAAGTAAAAGGAACTCTTGACAACCTCTGTATATCAATCCAAATACTCGATATTTTTCCTAGTTTCTCACTGATTTTCATGAAAATTATTTCATAAAAGAGGAATTTTTATTCTATATAAATAATGTAGGTAAACAAGTTAAAGAATTTGATAGATTTAGGGTAAAGGGAACTTTTATGAATCGCCCTGAGTTAAAGTCAAAACCTTTGCTAATTTCCCTAATTTTATATCAATTTTTGTTAAAACTTATTAATAAGAGAGAAATTTCAACTTAAAACAAAAAAATTATTTATGAAATTTTCGAAAAACTCAATAGATTGATAGTAAAAGGAACCCTTGGAAACCTCTCTATATCAAAGACAAAACCCTTGATAATTTCACCAATTTTTCACTGATTTTCATAAAAATTAGCTCATAACAGAGTGACTTAAATTTCAAACAAGAAATGTATCTATGAAAATTTTGAAATACTTGATAGTTTTAGTGTAAAAGGACTTTTTGGAAATCTCTACAAATTAAAGCCAAAATTGTCGCTAATTTCCATAATTATGCACCGATTTTCATACAAATGAGCTCACGAGAGATGGATTTTAACTTCAAACAAATATAATTTTTGTTACACATACACTTCTATATTTAATTTCGAAAAACTCGATAAATTCAAAGTAGAGGAATCTTTTCTAAATTAAAAGTGCAAATTATTAAAAAGTGCCTTAATTTCTTAGTTCATAAAAGAGGGACTTTCATTGCAAACAAGCAGTGTGTCAAACTTTTAAAAAATTCAATAGATGCAGAGTAAAGTCTTTTTGGGAACCACTTTAAATCAAAGTCAAAACAATCGATAATTTCTCTAATTCCCCATCGATTTTCACGAAAATTTATTTATGAGAGAGGGATTTTAATTTTTAATATAAATGTATCTTTAAAACTTTTAACAAACTCAATAGATCCAGAGTAAAAAGAACTCTTGAAAATCCCTTTATAACAAAGTCAATATCCTCAATAATTTCCCTAATTCTTACCGATTGTTAAAAATTAGCTTATTAAAAAGGAAATTTATTTATAAAAGAAATCTATAAGAAATTTAAAAAACTCGATAGTTTTAGAATAAAAGGACATTTTGAAAACCTCTCCAAATCAAAGTCAAAATGGTCAATTATTTCCTTTATTTTCTATCAATTTTCATGGAAACTGATTTTAATTCCAAATAAAAAGAGACTTTAAAAAAAAAGGCAAAAAAGGTTTGTATATTTTCCGTTAAAAAACTGTAAAAATAATCATCTGTAGTTATCATAACTACATCAGAAAAAATAAATTTTAAAAGTTGAGCCAATATTAGGGGATTAAATTGTAGTAAACCCCTATAATATGAATCTTAGACTCAAAACTCCACAAAAAAGTTCAAAAAACAAATCGATGTTTTCATCATTTTTCTCTACAATTTCAGGCCAATATTGATAAGGCAGATGTAGATAACTAATCTTCTTCTAATTTGGATATTGTACATGCATTTTTAAATATTATAAATTAATGAATTATTATGAATTTCTTATTATATAGGCATAACTATATTGATCCCTATACTATTATTAAATATTTTTCTACTGTACAGTAAAGCATAAATAGTCTTATAAATTTGATTTAATTTAAAGTGGCTGGAAAAAATTGATTAAAATGCCTGAAACAATTTAAAAAAACGACTCTAAATGCCTGGAATAAAATTTAAAAATTGCTTTAAATGTTTGAAAAAATGTAATTTAATTTAAAGTACCTGGAAAAAAATGGTTTGAAGTAACTGTAAAAAATAAAAAATTATTTCAAATGGTAAAAGAACAGGTTAATCGGAACATTTTGTGACACGAAGCAGAACAATTAAAGATGGTAGCTGCCGACACGTGTTTCTGCTTTTTTGGTACTTCAGGGCGGGGCAACCGGAAAATCAAAGGAAAAAGTGCAAAAAAATCCAAGGGATCACAAACAGGAACAAAGAACCAATTTGTGCATTCAGCTCTATTAACTCCGGTTTTAGAGCAAAAATGTAGCATCCACACTAAGGAAGCATAAGCGACCTATGTGATACAACCTTAACCCGAATCAATACAGTTTTTAACAATGATAACATTTTAATATTTTAAAAATATATTATTTCAAATGCCTTGAAATAAAATGAATTTTAAATTATTTTTAGGATAGAATAAGACAAAATAGATTTAAATGCATAGAAAAATTTAAAAGTTGCTTCAAATTCATAGAAAAAAATCATTTTAATTTACCTAACCGAGATAAAGGAAAAAATGAAAAAGAAAAAATAGATTGAAATTATTTAAAAAAAATAAATGAATAATTCTACATTTCTGAAAAAAAAAATTAGAGATTCCAAGTGTTTGCAAAAAATAAATAACAAAAAAGAAAGGTAATGCCATAAAAGCGAAAAAATGGTAAAAAAATGCAATAACTTTTCCATTTTCAGATATGAATTCCTTAAAATAGCTGGAAGAAATCAACTCTAATTACAACTGTCTCAAAACTGGACTTAAATAAACTAAAAATAAGTTCAAATGTCTTGAAGAAAATTAAAAATGACGCCAAATCTCTGGAAAAAAAATTAATAAAAATATTCAGAAAGCATCTCAAAATTCAAGAAATATAAAGAGGAAGAGATTTAAAATGCCCTAAATAAATTTAAAAATTACTTAAGAAATATGGCATATTAAAGAGGAAATATCTTTAAAAATACTTGAAAAAATAAACAAATAATTTATTTGGAAAACCATCAATATAAAAAAATTACAGAATGGCCAAATTCCTAATTAGGTTAGGTTTAAACGTCGAATACATATGGTGTTCTAAATCTTCGATCTTCTAAGCTAGTCCATGCAATAATCCCTATAATCTGTCATATTACGGCTTATGCATTATTACAGCTTAAGTCAAGTATTCTTATTAAGAAAAAATGTGTTCTCTTGCTCATTAATAGTATTAGTGGACATTTTAATAGTTAGCATTTCGAAAATTTGTTTTTTTTTGGAATTACCATTTTTGTCTAATAACATCGCTTCTTCCTAGTCAAATTATACTTGGTTCTGATAATCAATACGACAAATTACTCTTTTATTATTAAATCCAGCTTAGGAGATTCATGACTTATAACATCATATATATGCTGTATCTTTAAAGATTTGCAAAAATGTCATCCTAGTGAAAAGGATTAGCCTGAAGAGTCTAATCAAGGGCCCTTTTGTGACCGAAAGTGACTTCTTGCCCTTCTTAAAACTTCCATTGTTAAAACCTGTATACCTGAAGTGGACTGTTTCAAATTAGATTTCTCAAAACTGCATGTGTGGCATAAATTTTAAAATAACAGGTTAAATTAATTCAAATACTAATAATAATAAAAGAAACCGCTTTAGATGTTTATTATTTATAACCGACGTAAAATGGTACGTTTTGTGAAGGTCATCACGCGATCCGTTCGATTTGCAGCATATTTTTTTTCCTACTTCGGATGCACTAATGCATGAAAAGGTAATTTCCAAAAAGGTTTTATTATCATTTGCTTCCTTTGTCGTGTTTTTTTTTTTTTTTACTTATGGGTGTGCGGTCGTGCACGTCGCATACTCAAATTTTATTTATTTTTTTTTAAGGAATTAATTCATTATTGAACTTTGAGTTGTTAATCTTAGGCCTGCATAAAATTAAGATAAAATGCAGTTTTTAAAGATCAGTCGGAGCGCGTTCGAGAGATAATCGCATAATGATTGATAAGTGAGAGTAGTCCACTTGAAACGAAACCACCTGAATAACATTAATTATTGTAATCGGGAACGATGAATACAGTAATTTCGTTACGGATTGTCGGGATTTTTGTTGTTTTGAAAATACAGTTATGGACACGTAACTGGTGCTCTCGTTGAGAGAAAAATGCATAGTTGCGATTTTTTCAATAGATTTAATGAAAATCGCGTACGTACGGGTCTAATGAAAAAAGTAAGCAATATGTGTACTAATTTTTTAGTTCTCGTATGCCTGGAGGTAATTAATTTTTTTTTCTGAACTGCCTGGAGAAAATTAATTAATTTAGGTTTTCTTCCAGGAATTTGGTTCCATTTCTGTAATTTGATTTGTGGAAAAATTAAAACTTATCTCAACTATCTGAAATAAATAAATATTTTTTTTATGATAGGTAAACTATATCCTATATATAATATAGGACCCCTGAATTCTTGTTTTAATGATTATATTAGTTATTACTATTAACGAGGACGATCTACAATATATAGTCCTGAGGATGATCGACAAAATATATAATTATAAACCTATGTATATAATGCAAAAGCAAAAATTAAGCAAATGTTTTTTTTCTAATCCAATCCAACCCAAATACTTATTTTCATTTTAATTTTCTGGGCCTTTATTGATGATTTCTCAAATGAGAAAAATTATTCGTCAATGATCCGATTTTTCTCAACATCCTGTAGATTAATTGAAAAACACTGAAATACGTGTATAATAAAATTAAATATGCATTCTATGTATAAATTCTTAAATGTGACAGTTTTTTAGTTTTCTACTTATGGGCATTTAGTGATGATTTCCCAAAAAAAAAAATTATTTGTAAATAAGCGGATTTTTCTCAACATCCCCTGAATTATTTGAAAAATGCTGAAATACTTCGTGGAATGAAATTAAATATGCAAGCTGTGTCTTAATTTCTAAATGTTTTTCAGTTCTGGAATTATAAGCATCTAATGACGATATCACAAAAAAATTCACAATTCACAGACACTTACTTCAGCGTTTTTCAAAAAAATTTATATATTTTAAGAAAAAAAATATTAAGGCAAAATGACTTTTTTTGAATGAAAAATCGAGAAAATAGTCATAACTCAATAACCACTTAAAATAGAGTTCTGAAAATTTGAACACACATTCTTCAATTAATTCCATTAGACACGTATTTCAGCGTTTTTTAAAAAAATTTAAAGTATTTTAAGAAAAAAACAATTTTGAGGAAGATGATTTTTTTTTAATGAAAAATTCAGAAAATAGTTATAACTCAAAAAACACTCAAAATACAGTTCTGAAAATTTCTACACACATTCTTCAACTAATTTCATTAGGCACTTATTTCAGCGTTTTTCAAAAAATAAAACATTTTGAAAAAAAAAATTTTTGAGGAAGATGATTTTTTTTCAATGAAAAATCCAAAAAATAGCCATAACCCAAAAACCACGCAAGTTACAGTTCTGAAAATTTGTACACACATTCTTCAATTAATTTCATTAGACCCCTATTTCAGCGTTTTTCAAAAAAAATAAAACATTTTGAGAAAAAAAAATTTTTTTGAGAAAGATGATTTTTTTTTCAATGAAAAATCCAGAAAATGGCTATAACTCAAAAACCACTCAAGTTACAGTTCTGAAAATTTGTACACACATTCTTCAATTAATTTCATTAGACACCTATTTCAGCGTTTTTCGAAAAAATTAAAACATTTTGAAAAAAAAAATTTTTTGAGGAAGATGATTTTTTTTTCAATGAAAAATCCAAAAAATGGCTATAACTCAAAAACCACTCAAGTTACAGTTCTGAAAATTTGTACACACATTCTTCAATTAATTTCATTAGACACCTATTTTAGCGTTTTTCAAAAAAATTAAAACATTTTGAAAAAAAAAAACTTTTTGCGGAAGATGATTATTTTTTAAGATGATTTTTTTTCAATGAAAATTCCAAAAAATGTCTATAACTCAAAAACCACTCAAAATACAGTTCTGAAAATTTCTACACACATTCTTCAATTAATTTCATTAGACACCTATTTCAGCGTTTTTCGAAAAAATTAAAACATTTTGAAAAAAAAAATTTTTGAGGAAGATGACTTTTTTTTCAATGAAAAATCCAAAAAATGGCTATAACTCAAAAAACACTCAAAATACAGTTCTGAAAATTTCTACACACATTCTTCAATTAATTTTATTAGACAACTATTTCAGCGTTTTTCAAAAAAATTAAAACATTTTGAAAAAAAACATTTTTTGAGAAAGATGATTTTTTTTTTAAAGAAAAATCTAAAAAATAGCCATAACTCAAAAAAAACTCAAATTACAGCTCTGCAAATTTGTAGACGCATTCCTCGACTAATTTTATTAGACATTTGTTTCAGCGTTTTTCAAAAAAATTAAGACATTTTGAGAAAAAAAATTTTTTGGGGAAGATGATTTTTTTTTAATAAAAAAAAACCAAAATAAAGCCATAAATCAAAAAACACTTAAAATATAGGTCTGCGAATTCGTACACGCATTCCTCAACTACTTTTATTAGACACTTGTTTCAGCATTTTTCAAAAAAATTAAGACATTTTGAGAAAAAAAATGTTGAGGAAGATAATTTTTTTTATTGAAAAAAAAGCCATAACTCAAGAAATACTCAAAATAAAGTTCTGCAAATTTGTACACGTATTTCCCAGCTAATTTCATTAAACACTTGTTTTAGCGTTTTTCAAAAAAAATTATATATTTTGAGAAAAAAAAATTTGTGGAAGATGATTTTTTTAAGGAAAAATCCAGAAAATAGCCATAACTCAAAAACCACTTAAAATATAGTTCTAAAAATTGTAATACACATTCCTCAATTAATTTCATTAGACATCTATCTCAGTGTTTTTCAAAGAATATAAGACATTTTGAGAAAAAAAAAATGAGGTAGATGATTTTTTTTAAGAAAAAACCAAAAAAAAAAGCTATAACTCAAAAAACAGTCAAAATACAATTCTGCAAATTTAAAGAGGCATTCCTCAACTAATTTTATTAGACATCTATTTTAGCGCTTTTCACTAAAATTAAAATATTTTGAAAAAAAAAATATTTTGAAGAAGATGACTTATTTCTCAATAAAAAAATAATAAAATAGCCATAACTCAAAAAACACTTAAAATATAGTTCTGCGAATTTGTACATGCATTCCTCAACTAATTTCATTTATCATATTTTTAGGTTTTTGAGTGGCTATTCATCAAAAATAGCCACTCAAAAACCACTTAAAATAGAGTTCTGAAAATTTGTACACACATTCCTCGAATAATTTTATTAGATACCTATTGCAGCGTTTAAAAAAAATGAAATATTTTAAGAAAAAAAAAATAAGGGAGATATTTTTTTCAACCAAACCAACCTATTTTGAACGAAAAAATAACTTAACATCTGTACATTATTTAAAAAACGCTGAAGTACGTGTCTAATAAAATTAATTAGCAAATATCTGTACAAATTCTTAAATGTGTAAATCCTTTAGTTCTCAAATTATTAGTATACAGTAATTTAAAAATAAAAAATATTTGTCAATGATTCAATTTTTCTCAACATTGGGTACATTAATTGGAAAACGCTTAAACACGTATCAAATAAAATTAAATATGCAATCTGTGTATAGGTTCTTAAAAGTTTTTTAATTCTCTAATTATTAGTATTTAGTGATTTTTTTAAAAAGAAAAATATTTATTAATGAGTTAATTTTTCTCAACATCCGGTATTTATTAATTAAAAAACACAAACACATCTGTGCGGATTATACTGTGTATAATACTTATTGACTAATTAAAAAAATATATTCATCAATGATCCATTATTTCTCTAATATCTTATGCATTAATTAAAAAACGCTAGAATATATGTCTAATGATTATTTAATTTATAATTTAATAAGCAATACGTGTACATACAGCAATACACATTTTTAACTTTCCTAATTTTTTATTTATAAATATTTCAAATGAAATCAAATACATTTTTATTCACAACAATTTGTACAAACTATACATCTTAAAATAACGGATATCAATTTTAATTAAATGGGACAAATAAAGGACAACTCCGCTATAATTCAATACAGCCGATTTATAACATTTAAATTAGTGTAATCCTAATGATAACGTAATATGAGTTTATAAAGATTTAAAAAAATAATAATTATTCAATTTTTTCTTAATATCTTGTATATTAATTTAAAAAAAGTCGAAATACGTATATAATTAAATTAATTGCTCAACACGTGTAGAAATATTTAAATGTGTAAGTTTTTTAGTTCTCGAGTTATTAACTAATTATGATTAAGAAATAATTAAAAAAAAAATTATTCTTAATTTTGTGTGTTGTTTTAGTGACCCAGTCCAATTTTTTTTAATTTGTAAGGGTTTAGTTAAAAAAAAGTCCAAGCTTTTAAATTTTTTTCTTTAATTGCCAAGGTTTCGGCCTACATTAGGCCTTCTTCAAGGCAAACAGAAACATTAAATAAGGCCTGAAAAGGCCTAATATAGGCCGAATCGTTGGCAATTAAAATTGAAAAGCTTGGTTTTTGTTTGCCCATTTATCCAACTAAATCCTTAAAAATTATCCTTAATATTTCCTCAACTTCCTATAAATGAATTAAAAAATGCTAAAATACCAATAAAAATAATTGGATAATCTGTAACTAAATTCTCAAATTTGTAACTTTTTCAGATTTTGAGTTATGGGCAATTGGATCATTTTATATATCCCTTAGAACTTTGAACCTGAACCACTCTTAAGCTTCTGTACTTATTTTCCCACTCTAAATAAATTTCAGACAGTCTCCTTTTTAGGTGAAACCTGATTGATTTGATTGAAAACTGAAAATTTCCCACCCACGTTCTCGGACCCAATTTCAAAACCAACCGCTACCGGTCATATTCGTTTTTTACCATTATACGACCGCATAAATAAAGGTTAAGACTCTAATAAATACCGATCGAATTGACAACGCGGGAATTTGCTTAATAAAATCCAGAACAGGTGTGATTTGCGGTAATAGTTTAATTTACGGTTAATAAATATTAATCGGCCGTTTTATGATAAATCAACGTAAAAGGCCAAATACTATAGAGAAATTCTTAATATGTCTATAAATATTATTTACCCATTAATTATTAATTAAAAGACAGTGGAGGGGGGAGGTCAATGTCTAATCGCACACGTGTATTTAATTAGCGTGCATTTATCTGACCGCTATGGTTTAAAAAAATAGTAGTAATAATAATAAAGGAACAAAAACCCTCCCATTTGGGCCTATTTAAAATGCTCTCTTCAATGATCTTCAAGAACAATACACAATAACCTTTAGAGGTGCGGTACATCGCTTGACTGCCCGTAAGAATCCTTATGTAAATTTAAATGCCCTTTACTATAAATTTATTATGCGATGTGACGACTGTTTGGAAATGAAAAATTGAGGAAATTGGGGGTTTTTCAGGGGCCTGCATTTTCCGTTGAATGAATACACATATAGTTGAGCCCCACTCTGTTTTCATTAAAATTTATTGGGTTTTAATTGCATTAGGGATATAAGGTCGAGAAGTGAGTTAAATAGACATTTTTTGAGTTTCTACCTCATGTCATTTTTTAGCTACATCCCAAATTGCCTTAAAATCTAATGCTTGCCCCTAATATTATACTTACACATCTATAGAACCATTAAGCAGTTAATTGAGTAGCCAAATATAAAAGGCAAATCACAGACTACTCCAAAAAAATTGATATAAGGGCTTTTTTTCTTAGGCAATTGTTTTCTGCAAAAAAATTGTTTTTCATTAATCCTACCCTTACCCCCCCACCCACCCCATACAACTTACCAGTAAAAAATTGTTTGCAAAAATCACTGTTTTTCCAAAATAATGCGCATGTATAACAGCTATTTTTATCGTTAATATCTAATCTAATAACACAGTTTGTTTATTTAAATTTAATATAATTGTATATATGTATATTAATAAATATTTAATAAAAAAACAGTGCTATTCAATTGGAAATTATGGACGAAAAACGGTGATTTTTTTAAAATAATTTCTTACTGGGAAAATGTTTGGGGTGGGTGGGGAGGGTAAGGGTTATGTTGATGAAAAAAAAAGTTTTTCCAAAAAATATATATTTAATATTTAATTTAATAACAGTGGGTATTTATATCTGATATAATTTTATATAGAAATATTTAGTATAAAAACAACTTGACTAGATTAAATAATAATAACAAAAAACAGTGATTTTTCAGAAGAATTTCATTAAATATTGAAGTGTATTAATCGAGTTAAAAACTAGATACATAAATCCCGTGTCAATTATTTACATCTCCGTTAATTTTATTTTTGACATCTTTTAAATCATGAGCTAAAAAAGTAGAGTGCCCATCATACGCGTATAGATGCCACTTAATTAATCCTGGATTCTCACGAATACAAACACAAATCAATCCAGGACTCTTCTTTATCCGGGCGCCACTTTCGATCGTTATCTGGATACACATTTAAATCAATATCTGCCCTACAAGCGAACTAAACACACACACACCACCGACGAGTTTCTTACCGTCGACACCCCCTTCTGCCCCTCGTAACCCCTGAGGGTTTAAATACCTTGAAATAATTCGAAAACAAAATAGCGGTGGCCTACAATGTCAAAATAATCGCAGTGTGTAACACAATGGCTGAGTTGATTGAATAAGGATAGTTATCCACGAGGGGTTTTCCATAATGGACGTATTAAAGATATTCGCGCTATGGGGGGTGGGACGGCAACCGACGGTCGCGACGCCGCTGAATTTTTGTTAAATTTGTTGCCCTTTCAATTAATTTCAGTATTGATGAGCACCCTTTTGTCAATTTTTTAGGGGTAATATTTGATTTGCCTTTTATATTTGGCTAGTCAATTAACTGCTCAATGGTTCTATAGATGAGCGAATGTGTAATATTGAGGCAAGCATCGGGGATGTTTCTAAAACCTTTGACATTTTTGGACTTTTTGATTTGTAACTGTAGAATATACGTATATCTATATACAAAAACGAGAAATGTTCGGCATTTAAAAAAACTGACACATGATTTACGTATGTAGTTTTTAAACATTATTGTTACACCTTAAATGTTTGTGAAAAATCACTGTTTTTTGTCCTTCATCTAATTTAATAACGCTGTTTTTATACTTAATATTTATACAACTTAACAATTTACAATATTTAACATAACATGCATTATCAAACTTAATGAAATAGTGTTATTATATTAAATATTGCATATATAGTTTCTGAACAAACATTGTTTTTTATCAACACAACCCTTACCCCCCACCCACCCGAAATATTTGCCCAGTAAGAAATTCCTTTAAAAAATCACCGTTTTTTGTCCAGAATATCCAATCTAAAAGCACTGTCTTTGCATTACATATCTATTAATATAAATATATATAAGTATATTAAATTTGAATAAACAAACGGTTTTATAAGGTTAGATATTAACGACGAAACCAGCTTGTTATTTAATGGTATTATTTTGGAAAGCAAATGATTTTTGAAAACAATCTCTTACTGGTAAGTTATGTAGGGTGGGTGGGGGGGTGAGAATAGGGTTAATGAAAAACGATTTTTTTGCAGAAAATAACATGCCTGAAAAAAAACTTTTCTCACATAACCTTTTGAGTAAAACGTGAAAAAACCCTATTTTATTTTTCGAAAGCAAGGAGTATCGCTAGGAAAACTGCAGTAGTTGTGCCATTTTTTATCGCTAATAAGTGGAAAGTCAGTTTTTTTAAGTTAAACTTAAACTTCAATACCCAAAGTCCAAATAACTCTTCATACTTAAGATTTATTGATTATACGAGCATCAAATTATACAGTGTGTCCCAGGATGAGCGAATTTATACGTAAAAATGACAAAAAATTTTGTAGTTGTAATTTGACTGTTTATTAAAAAATAAAATTTAGCATGTTTTTATTTTTTTTTTTAAATCAAGCATGCCTTAATACGAGCATTCTTTAAATTTTATGAGTAGGTAAAGTAGTATTTCTATAGGCAAGATATAAAAAAAGTTTATAAGAAAAAGTTGTTTAGAATGCAAAATTCAGCCCAATGCCAAGCGGTCAAATTTCAACTACAAAATGTTTTGTCATTTTTACGTATAAATTCGCTCATCCTGGGACACACTGTATAACTTTCTCCCACGGTAGTAAAAACATAAACACCTTTGAGAACAAAAAAACTACTGTTTGTGTTTAAGAAAGAAAAAAATCCACCAGAACAACACTAAGGAGAGAGCGATAAAGGATAACCAATGTTTTATAGAATTTTTCATACTTTGTTTTTGGTTAATTACCAATGTGTGTTAGTCGTGTATGCAGTGTATGTGTGAATTGGTTGTAGATTTTTTTACGCTTTTTCTGTCTTTTTACTTTTTTATCCTAAAAGTTTGTAATTTTAATTTTAAGCTGGGGTCCTACAAAAAATATTGTCTATTATTTATATTTTTATTGTCTATTAGAAATGTTGTCTATTATATAGTTTTAAATTACCATTTTATTATTTATTGCACAGGCAAGCTCTGCAGAGCTTATGTGCCTTATTTTTATTTTAAGAATTTTTTTGCAAATTTAAAGATTTTTAATAAACATCTATTGTATTACACTGCATTTAATTTGAAAGTAAACATTATTTAATTCATATTTTTTATATCTTTTGCATAAACTATTTTACTTACTAAAAAAAAAATTACGTTTTTAATAAAACAAAACCGGGTATTTTTTGCAGAAGTTTTATTTTGTGGGTATACACAAGCCAAGAATTTTATAAAACAATATGTAATTAAATTAAATGTAAATAAATAAAAGAAGTGAATAAAGAATAACTTAATTATAAATTTTGAGGTTTCTTCGAATCTCAGCTCCAGTTAGATTTTTTTTCAGAAATTTGAATTTGATTCAGAGAAGACGAGCTCAAGTTCTTTAGACCTAATCCGAGATGTAAAATCAATATGACTTATTGCCATTTCTAAATTCTTTAGCTTCTAATAAACTCTAGGTGTAAACTTCAAAAACTTTCTTTCATTAACTTTCCTTATGTGAATTTCTAGTTCACGTCAGTACTTCAGAGTCTATTTATTACACTTACTTAAGGACATGAAATCTATTAGAAAAAGTCATTTATTGGCATTTTCTTAACTCACTTAGACCTCTGGGAACTAACTGTCAGTTAAAATCCAGTGATCCCTCATGAGTCGTATATAAAATGTTTCACATTCTGGTTCTAAAAGTACTTAACCTTCAGTTTTCTTTTTCCTATAACATATTCAGGGATCTTTCACACTTCTTAATTATTATATACAGGGTGTCATGAAATTACATCGCAATATTTTACTAGCGGCATCTTTGTCTAAAAGTAAGACAAAAATTTCATATACAAAAAACTTGAAAAGTGAATCGTTTTCATGTTACTAGATGTTTTATAATTCCTATTGAAGATGGTTTTTTGTTAATATTTTCGACTATTAACGCCTGGTCGTTATTTTTCGATTTATTTATCGTATACTACTGTTATTCTTACTAACTGATTTTATAACATTCAATGCTAAAATGTATACAGGGTCGATTAAAATTAGTGATCGGCAAAGATGAAAATGTCATAGGTTTTTTTCTGGTTACTTTGTAATTAGTTGGATAGTAAAATTAAAAAGAACCGACATTTTTACATAAAAAAGGTGCTCTTGTCTTATTTCGATAGGAGCGCTCGTTTTTAAAATAATGAGACAAATGTTTTGCAACCTACACTCGTAAAGTATTTTTGATCCTAATAAAATTAAAAGGTATGTACAAATCATCAGGTATAAACATGACTTAATTTTAAGATCAAAAACTATTTTCTTTCTTTTTTTTTTCTTTAAAATTTTATTACAAAATTGAAAATAATGTGTATATAATTGAGAAAAATTAAAACAAATAACTAGTTAGCTAAGAAAAAAAAACTGAAAATACCAAACGAAACAAACAAAAAAATTCTTGAAACCAGAGGCTTCTAGCGAAATAAGACAAGAGTACCTTTTTTACGTAAAAGTGGCTCTTTCTAATCTTACTATCCAAATAATTAAAAAGTAACTAGGAAAAAAGTTGAAATGACATTTTTATCTTTGCTGGCCACTAATTTTAACGACCCCATAATATGAAAACGATTCACTTTTCAAGATTCCTGTATATGAGGTTTTTGTCTTATAAATAAAGATGCGACCGGTAAAATATTGCGATGTAATTTCGGGACACCCCGTATTGAATTTTTTGGTAGAGAACCCGAGAAAACCGAAAATCCAGGCGAGGCGGGGCTGGTGCCCTCGAGGTCGTTTTATAGCCACGAATGCCATAAATTACATCCTTTTTGACGGGCCGATATAAAAGTAGACTGCAGCGATCTTCCAACAAATAATTCTCATTTTCACCTGAGAAAGGCTTCGAGGAAGCACAAAACCGCTTTTATACCCGCCGACATATTCCCGTGCCGCCGCTACTAACTAAATTTCTGCTGCATTTTATTGTTTTTTCGTTTTTCTTCTCTCTCTTGTGTAGTATGTGGTTGCCAGTAGCGTAGCCGTAGCGTAGCTCTAGATATGTTGGTAGGAATGGTCGTGGTTCAGTGCCTTTTTAGGGTTATTTTACTTATAAGTATATTATTTCTCGGAATATGAATTCTCGTTATTATTGAGGCTGATGCGCCTTTACTTCTTTAAATTGTTTTGTGCTGTGTAATTTTTTTTTCTGTTACAGATACAATGCGCGCCGTTGGCATTTAATATTATCTTTGTTCAGCTACTTTTTCATGTACCTATAAAACTCTGGATATAGTTTACTAGAATTTATACTTTTGTTAATTATTCACTATGACCAGTCTTGACCAGTTCAACAGCTGGTAGTTTGTGTCTTCAAAGAATTAATTAAAATTTAATCAATTAAAGCTCTTAAGAACTTCATTTTTCAATATGTTATAAAATAAATATTAACTGTCATATACAGTACTTTTCTTTAATGCCCCCCCTGTCTTTATTTTTTAAACGGATCAATTCAAAATAATAAAACTTGAGGTAATGCAATTGATGAATGAATACTATGTTTTAAAACAAAATTGACAGATGAAAATTTCAAGATGGCCGCTGGGCGCCATTTTGGAAAAAAAAATTAAATAGAAAGGGTGGTCTTGTGGCACATAATTTTGAAGCTCCTGACCAGTACTTTATAACCCTAGAATATAAATTCAATATCTTGGCGCTACATTTAATAATTACCCGAATACCAAGACACTGACATACATATCTTTACAAATTACGTAAAGAAACCATTGCACGGCATCCTATCTATCTCCATAATATTTGTTTTAGTGATAAATGTACATTTTTTCTCAACGGTAATGTTCATGGACAAAATTGTCGTTATTGGAGTGACACTAATCTCACGTCTTTCGGGAAACTCATACTCAATATCCAGAAAAAATTAACGTTTGTGCAGGGATATTGGGAAACCATATTGTGGGCCCTCTATTCATCGAACAAAATTTAACAGGTGAACTGTATTAATTGGATATGCTGGAAAATACTATTGACCCTATAATCACCGAAATTGTCGAAACGAATCCTAATGAATTCGATTCGATAACATAACAATTTCCCCGATCGTTGGATTGGTCGTCGAGGACCTGTAGAATGGCCAGCTCGCTCGCCAGATTTGGCACCTCTAGACTTTTTTTTGGGGCTATTTGAAGCAAATGGTGTACGAAACTGAACCTGCTTTAGTATTGGATTTATGACAGACAATAACGAATATTTGTAGAAATATCGATGTTAGTGTATTTGAAAATGTTTGGTGTGAAATTTGGGACCGACTGTTTTTGTGTCAAGAAGTTAAAGGTAATCATTTCCAGCATCTTCTCAATTGAACTCAATGGATTTATTCGATATATCAAGTTAAATGTTAATGAATTCGGGTAATTATTAAATGTACCGCAATTTTGTAGTAGGTAAAGATATTGAATTTATATTCTACGGCTATAAAGTACTCGTGAGGAGCTTCAAAATGGTGTACCACTAGACTACCCTTTCCATTTAATTTTTTCCACGATGGCGCCCAGCGGCCATGTTGAAATTTTTATCTGTCAATTTTATTTTAAAACATAGTATTCATTCATTAATTGTATTTATTACCTCAATTTTCAATATTTTGAATTGATCCGTTCAAAAAGTAAAGAGGGGGAGGGACATTTAAGAAAAGCACTGTATATAATTATGTTAACATTGTTAATTGTCAAAACCTCAAAAATTATAATTATTTATTCACTTCTTCATGAAAAAAAGTACAAAATAATAATGTTAACTATAACCTTAATTACATATTGTTATATGAAATTCTTGACTTGTGTATATTCAAAAATAAAACTTCTGCAAAAACTGATTACTACTTTACTGACTTAGGAGTAGTCTTTGATCAAAAACTAACATTTATACCTCATTATAAATACGTTACAAATAAAACATCCCAAATATATGGGTTCACAATAAGACATACTACAAAGTTCTACGTATACATGTTTGAGGCAGCTGTACTATGTCTACATAAGAAGTTTAGTAGAATATGTCTACATAATTTAAAACCCATATTATGAGTATTGCAATTATGACTTACAGAGTATTTAAAACAAAATGTGCTAGCATAACATACCAAAAATGCCTCCTAGTTTTTACTTCCTATATGTAGTCAATAACAATAGACATCTAAATTCTTCTCTTTTCAATATGTGTAACCTCTATAAAAAATACATGATAAAATAGATTTGTTTAATCTCTGCTTTACCTCAACTAAAAAGAATTTTGTGAAGTGTAAATAAATAGATAAATAAATTATAGATGTTCTTAACCTAAAACTTCATCTCAGTCCACGAATCATAGATGATCGCAATAAAATATTACTAGAGACATTTAGTACGTAGAAGGTCAAAATATGCTAGAAAATCTCTTTTTTCAGGGTGTTTACAAGCATAAAATAAAATTTAAAAATCTTAGAAATACTTTTGAAATATAATATATTTAATTCGCAATTTAAACACAATCTGTAAACAGTCGTGCATAAATTCCCAATAAATTTACCTTAATACCATAAAATTATAATTAAGTCATTTTGTAAGCAATGAATTAACTAACGTTGTAAACGTAAAACGCTGTCATTACACCACAATTTATTTATAATAAATTTAAATGTCTATGATTATTTTTTTTTTATTAAAAAAGCAAAAGAATAATTTGTTTTTGTTTTTAATTATTTGGTAATTTTTTTAGTCCACTCACTTTCGAGTCCTAAAAATGACTATGGATACAGATACAGAATAAAAATTATCTGGAAAATATTTTTATATTCAAAAATTATTTTAAAAATAAATATAAATATTAACATATGTTACATCAAATACCTGGGATAAATTAAAACTGTAAATTTCTGGAAGGCATAACAAATGTATGTCGAATGACTGTCGAAACACACAAGAAATTATATCAAATACATGAAAAAAAATAAAAAATTTAAAGTTGAGTGCCTGGATAATCCGTTTAATTATTTAACTGGTATAAGGATATACAAATGAGAATTCAGCTTTTCCTATATTATCGTTTAATTTATTTAATAATGTTTAGACTGCCTGAAAACAAAAAGGCAAAAGAAATTATTCCGAAAACTTGCAAAAAAATTAATAATACTGTAAACTGATTGCCTTTCAAAAAACCTGAGAAACCCAAAAAAAATACTTAATTTTCCACACAGGACATTTAATGTGTAGTTCTATAGGAGAGGTAAGGGGTGCAAAAAAAAACCATCGAAACCAAATTTACTTCAAAAACAATACGAACCGCAACAGTTTATAACAGTAATAAAACCTATAAAAAAGTATCTTACTGCATCGAATTAAAAGTTGTTTGCATTTAACACCCGTTGCTTTTAGTAGGTAATAAAATGCGCTTCGTGTGGCACCCATAAAAAAAAATTATTAATATTTCATTTTATGTAACTTGTATAATTATTATATAAGAAATTTAAATTTATATAATAAAATTCCGTTCTGATTTTAACGTGTTAAAGCCGTCAACTACATGACAGGTAGCCGCGAGCGCGGGTTCTTTGTTATTTCTATTTGGTCATATATCGGGTACGTGACCGAAATATCCGATGTCCGCGGAAGCACCCGTAGATTGAAACATTCCCCGTATATCTATATATATAAAAAACTTCATTATTTTTTATTTTGTTTTATTTTCTTATTTCCCCCGATTGATGGGAGAATGTTGGTTGGCATCGTCGGTTTTTGTTTTGCTCGTATAAAGCCGCTATAAAACAGGAAAGGACTTGGGACGGTTTACATAATAAATAAATAAATCGTTCTACTTCTAATAATAATAATAATAATAATAATGTTTATTTATTTAGCATATTGCTACATACAAGTACAATAATATATATTATAATTTTTAAAAACATATTTACAATATCTTGATAAAACTAGTAAATATAAAAAGTAAGCGAATAAATAATAAATGAGTAAAATACAACGTTAAACTACACAAATATTAAAATTCTCTTATATAACTACATTCCTTAATATTATTTGGTAACTTATTAAATTCGATTAACTATTTATAAAGAATAGAATTCATCATTTCGCTAGAATAGCATCTATAACAATAATAATATATTTATTTAGCATATTTGCTACATACATATGGGAACAAGGCAAGATTCGAGAAACTACAAACTCATAATTAACAATATAAAACATATGCACAGATATAATTTTAAACGATACTAAGAAGTGTAAAATAAAAGACAATTAAAATATAAAACACTTACATATGTAAATATATGTCTTTTCAATATTTTTCTAAAATCATTAAAATATTTAAGACCTTTGTGTAGAATAGTGTTTGTCATTCTGTTTGAAGTATGTCTACCCATCAATACAAAATTCTTCTGTTGTCTAGTAGCAATTTATTTTTTAATTTAAAAATAAACATAGTAACAGGTACTAAGTAATATTTTTTGTTTTAACGATAGGATATTTAGTACATTTAACATATTATCTACCGAAAGTAGTCCCACCTAGATAATGCATTTTTTAATTTATTACGTGCCTGAAATAGTCAATGAAAGTTTAGAGTCAAGTTATTTTTAAATCTTTTAAGCAAATAATTTCACTTTACTAGTCTAGGCAATTGCAGTTTAACAGCAGATCATCATTTCCTATTATATCCAGCTAGTTGAAGTGATTATTCGGTTTTTTTAGGCACAAAAACTTGTTATTTATTTTTTATTCCAAGCAGTTCCAGTTATTTTTAAGCCTTTTCTTATTTTCTGTTAATTAAAGTTATTTTCTACTGCTTCCAGGTTGTCCTACGTCTATATTGACATTTTTTGAGACAGTCAAAATGGCTTCTTAATTATTATTCTAGACAGTTGAGGACATTATTCGGTTTTTTTAGCCACAAAAACTTGTTATTTATTTTTTATTCCAAGCAGTTCCAGTTATTTTTAAGCCTTTTCTTATTTTCTGTTAATGAAAGTTATTTTCTACCGCTTCCAGGCAGTTGACGTCCATATTGACATTTTTTTGAGGCTGTTAAAATGGCTTCTTAATTATTATTCTAGGCAGTTGAAGTCATTCGTTTTTTTTTGCCACGAAAACCTTGTTATTTATTTTTTATTTCAAGCAGTTCCAGTTATTTTAAAGTCTTTCCTTATTTTTTGTTAATTAAAGTTATTTGTTACTGCTTCCAGGCAGTTAACGTCCATATTGAAATTTTTTTCAGGCAGTAAAAATGGCTTCTTAATTATTATTCTAGGCAGTTGAAGTCATTATTCCTTTTTTTTTGCCACGAAAACCTTGTTATTTATTTTTTATTCCAAGCAGTTCCAGTTATTTTTAAGCCTTTTCTTATTTTCTATTAATTAAAGTTATTTTTTACTGGTTCCAGGCAGTTGATGTCATTGAGTTTTTTCAAGAAGATTTTATGTATTTTTATGCATATATTTATTATAAGTTTGTCAACCATTATTTCCGGTTTGGTTCAGGCATTTGGACTAGATTTGTATTTCTTCCAGTTTATTTATTTATTTTTTTTAGAAACGGGCTATTCAACCGATAGACACAGCTGTCCAATTACTGAATTGTATAAAGTATATAAAGAAAAATTCAATAGTCTAGCGAGTATTCAACATTTCTAATAAGACATACCGAAACTAACAAAGCTGTACCTAATTTTTTTCCTTATGTTGAAATTTAAATAAAAAATATCAAATTGTAACTGTTTAATTTTGTCGAATCTCTAGCCTAATAATACTAAAAGAAAGCCTTGTACATACTAAAGGTGTAAGGGTTGGAGTTTATGTGACTAAGACAGAAATTAATATCAAGTAATTTAGAGTGATAATTTTTCGAGTGATTATATATTAAAAAAAATTCAAATTATTATTGCCTCTATAAAAATGTGTTGGTCTAATAAAACGGCTATTAAGAAAATGTATGTACTTTCCTTCTAAAGGCTGTATTCGTGTTATTTAATTATACAATGTTAGTAATGAGTAACTTAGTAATAAGTTTTTTATAGCTCTAGGTGCTATTCAACCATTAATTTGCTATAAAAAGTTTCACCTAGATCTTTGTTAGTATCAACACATTTAAATTTAGAGTTCAAGAGTTGAAGCTTATATGAAGGTGGTGTTGTTGAGCCTGTTTTTGTTGCAATATTTAGAAAATGTATTTAAGTTAAGAGTTAGTTATATATACTTTTAAATCGTTTGCATATAAAGTATGTATGTTCAGTACATGAAAGACACTTTAAAAAAACATTAAAGAGTAAGGGACCCTGTGAGCCTTCAGGTACTCCTGATGTAACATCTGCATCTTTAGATCTTATGCCATGAATTACCACAAATTGGACTTTAGAAGTTGTTGCAATGTTTCCAGACCGTCGTATTTCGAATTTTCTTAAGGTTTTTGGAACAATGCCATTTTTTTACAGGTAATTAAAATTAAATGCGATTTTATTCCGGGTATTTGGACTAAACGTGCATTTTTGCCAAACACCATAATTTTTTGTCTATTTTAGTAATCAAAGTCGTGTAAATTTTTCAAGCATTATTATTTCTGGTTTGGTTCAGGCAATTGCAATTATTTCTGATTACTAATATTTTATTTATTCCAGGCAATTGGACCATTTTTAAGTAATTCAAATTTACTCAATTTTACTTAAAAACTACCGCAAATAATATCAAAATTACAATTTTTTTTAATTGCGCATTTTTGATAAGGAATTATCACCATTTTATCAAAGATTGCTCCAAAATGCCAGAAGATATTCTATAAAATACCCTAATTTTACTAATAATAACTTTAAAATACCATTTTTTTCCAAATAAAAATGCATTAAAATTTCCGATCTCTTATTCCTAATAATTAAAGTCAATTTTAAATTTTAAAATCAATTAAATCCTGAAATGTACGAAAAATTGCGCGAAATGCATCTTACTAAATGAGTTGGATATGGAGTCAAATAAAACTCAGATTTTAGGTTTTAATATTGCCGATGTTTCGGCCTATATTAGGCCATCCTCAGGGCGATAAAAAGTAAAAACCTTTCGACCATAAACATTGACTGTATAAGCATAAAACGTAATGAACATCAAGAAATGCTTATAATATACAATGGTCTTTTTGCTTCTTAAAAATTAGTGAAATAGGATAATGATTTAATTATTATAATGATGCTTCTTAAGGTATGCCTCCAATTAGCTATTTGATTGTTTGGTTGCAAAATAATTAACCTGCAAAGGTTTGTGATTTTCAGTATAGTTTTTGTCATAGAAAATCCACTGCAATAAATTTTAATGAAAGAACTTAAGCAAGTAGATGTCATTTATACTGACTTTTCTAAAGCATTCGATCGAATTGATCATAAAGTTTTGTTTGAGAATTTGTTGTCTGTGGGTTTTCATACTCAATTGGTTTAAAAGTTCACAAAAAACCGAAAAAAAATTCTTTTTTTGTGTTAATAACGTGTTCAAGAATATTCAACTTATTCGGTGCCTATGTAGTAAATATCCTCAAGAATATGGAATATTTACTGAAAAAATTGGCAAAATTCAAATCAAATCAAAAAACTTTTATTTATTTATTGATAAATAGGCAAAGCCCAATTACATTTGTGTTAAACTTTTAAATTTACAACAGTAATACATAATTTAAGTAACATACCTAATTACAGAAAATGGTTAGGTAGTAATAACTAATAAATAATGTTTACTGAAACTTGACCCAATGGCAATTTTAAAATCTAAAACTTGAGTTTTATTTGACCCCACATCGAACTCACATAAAAAAACTGGAGAAACTTTCAAAATCTAAAAAGTACTTCAAACATCTAGAAGACACAAGACATGATTCTGAAGATCATGGAAACAGGAAAATTTGTTTAGAATTTATAGAAAATATAAAAACTAACTCCACTACCTTGAAAATTATTAAAATTTATTTGATACTCCTGCAAGATGATGTCCAACTACCGGAATAAATAAAAATTTCACACGAATAAGATTCTTAAGGCCTGGAAGATGTGAAACATTTATTTGAAATCCCTGGAAGAAATAGACATTTATTTCAAATGCCTGCAACCTAAAATAATGCAAAAATTACTAACAAGCATAAAAATGATTTTCAAAGGTAAATTCTCTTAAAAAATATCTCGTCATTATTTTTAAAGCTCAAAAGAGCACCTTTAAAATGTCATCTGCAGATGATAGCTTCATAATTTTTCAATATAAACGCAAATTTCCAAACTAGAGTAGAAAAATAAGGAAAACCTTACTCCTCGTCGTTTAGCCCGTCTCTGTTGACAAAACCCGCTGGAATAAAAAAAAAATAATATATGCATCGTCCGCGTCACCAGCTGCAAAAATCCCTCGACTCGGCATCATAGTACAAGCCTGCAGGAGTAATCTGTCATTCACTGAAAGTCTTCAACTTTACGTTTATTTTTATTCATTATGAATTGTAATTAAGAAAAAAAAAGGACGACGAGAGAGTATACGAGAACGAGAGCGAGAGAGAGAGAGAGACATAGATAGACGAGTGCTTGCAAAACGCCACAATCTCCACGATAATCTTGAAGACCTTGTAACATTTCCTTACCGGAGCCGAGCGTTCGGCGCACAACCTTTAAAGAACCCGAGGGCATTCGTAGATATATACACACACACACACACACACTCACGACTTATTTACTAAATTATCTAAAATTGGTGTGTTGCTTACTACGTTTGACAATAGAGGAAAATTCATACTTGACTTCCTTTTCTTGGCTGTGGCAGAAGCGGCCTTTGTGCACAACGTTGCCACCTGAATCTAAGACCTTGATGCTTTTATGGGCTTTTTTATGGCTATTTTTTTTTTGTTTTTTTTTTTAAGGAAACGACGTGAATTCTGGAATGTTTATTTGGGTTAATGAGGTTCTTTGTAATTGAGCCGTTTATGAATGAAGTGAATAATCATATCGGTATTGAATACTATAAAATGATATCTTTGTCATAAGTAAATGTGGTCGAATGGTATCGAAGTATGGAAGTATAGCACAAGGTGCCTAATGACTCGAATAAATTGAAAAATCAGTTCAAATGCTGAAATATATAAAACCTCCATTTTACAGGTAAAAAATACGTCAAATGCCTGTTAATTCTGAATTGGAATAATAGATGAAAAAAATTCAGTCGATTTCCAATGATGTATTCTTTTAATTATTTCTAGGGAAAATGTCGATTTTTTCAGGAAAATTTTGAGTTTGTCATTTGAAAATTTTGAAATTTCTTCACTTCTGCTTAGAAAAATTTTAATTTTTTGAGGTTCAAAAAATTTTGTTTTTGTTTAGAGGGTTTTTATGAAAAATTTTAATTAATTTCTTAATTTTCATTAGAAATTTATGTTTTTTCTAAGTAAAATTTTGAATTTTTTGCTAAGAAAATTTTAGATCTTATTATGAACATTATTTCAATATTATTTTCGATGTTTTTAAAAAAACTAATTTTTTTTGTTTTAAATAAAAATGTGGAATTTATCTGAGGAAGAAACTGATTTATTTTGAAAATATATATATATTTTTTTTAATTTTTTTTTTAAAGAAAACACTTGTTATTAAAAGTTTAAATTTTTCTTGATTTATTTTGAACTTTCTTGAATTTTATTTGTATTTCTTGAATTTTGATATCTCTAGAAGAATTTGCTTCATTTGCTTTTCCCTATATTTGTTTTTTTTTAATTTTCTGCAATTTTTCTTTTATTTTATTTTTTCATGTAGCAGATTTTGCCAAATAAAGATTATTATTATTTTTTATCTTTGAATTCTCGAATTTTTTTGTATGTTTTTAGAAAAATTTTTGAATTAATTTTTTTTAATAATACTTCAAGTGACTGGAATAATGTTTGTTAATTCCTGAAGGACATAAAACATCATTCCTAAAAGAAATTACAAAAAATTGTTTTCGGGACCTTGAAAATGTGACAAAATAATTGGAAATTGCTAAAAGATGTAAAAAATCGCATCAAATGGCTAAAAAACATGACTAAATTCTTAGACTCCTGAAAGACAATAACAATTCAAATCAGATTTATTCAGTCACATTCAAATCAAAAATAAAAATCCTGGAAAATCTTAAAAATTATGCCAAATGAGTGGAATCAAAAAAAAATTGAATGTCTTAATTAAAAAATCAAGTAAAGTGAAAAAGAACTGAAATATATGAAAAATTGTGAACAGGACCTAAAAAAATCATGAAAATATACGTCAACAGATAGAGCTTAAAACCTAGGCATGCCTGAAAAATGAAAAATTACTGGAGCTTCCTGGAAGATATTTATAATTAATTATAGTCTCTCAGCAATATAAAAAATAACGTCAAATGCCTCGAATAATATATGTTCTTTTATAAATTCCTGAAGGACATTTTTTCAATTGCCTGGAAAACAGACAAAAATACGTTAAATGCTCCGAGGAATTAATTTAAAAAAATGCACGAAGCCTAAAAGAGATAAAGAATTGAAATAATTTTCCCTGGCCTGGAAAATTAAAGAAATTCATTAGAAATTCGTGACAGATGTAAAAAAACCTGGAAAACCTAAAAAGTTATCTCAAATTTCTTAAAATTTTCTCAAATTCGTAAAATATATGAAGAATATATATGCAGGACTTGAAAAACATGAAAAGTTACGTCAAGGCATAGAGAATTGCTAAAGCCTGAAGCCTTAAAGAAATAAAAACTATTTCAAATTCCTACTAGAGTAAAAAAAATATATAATATGAGTAAAATTAAAAAAAGTACTTCAAAGACTTAAAAAATAAAATTCAAATACCTGAAAGATATGAAAAAATTTAACTAATTTTGAAACAAGTATAAAATGACTCCAAGAGCGTGAAAACAATATAAAATGAAAAATAATTTCAAATCCTTTAAAAATAACATCAAATTTCATAATGGCTTAATATGGCTGACTGACGAACCCTTGCATTCAGTCTCTGCCTTTTGATTTTTATTTTAAATTTGCTTTTTTTTCTTATCTTTATTATTAAATTGATTTAATAAATTAAAGAATTTATGTCATTTGGAGCTTAAGGGGCAAATCTGAATCTAGCTCAAAAGCTATTATTAGACTCATAAAAATTGTTCATATATGAAATTATTCCCTGGGAAATATGTTTTCCTTGAGTGAAAACTCGATTTAGATAATCTGAGAGAAAAAAATATCCTGAAACTAAATGTTCCAGTTAAGCCAATTTTACACTCAAAATCCACAGAAATCATCTACAGGGTGCCCTCTATAATTCTTTAAAGGAATTATATAAATATCTTAAATAGTTTGGAAGTTACATGCCGAAATGTCCAAGAACATTAAAAAAATTCAAAACTTTTTGCAAAAGCAATTTTTTCTACAAACCTCAAATTTGGTAAGCATTGGACCTTGGAGAGCAAAACTGGCTCTAACTCAGAAACTAATATACCTAAAAAAATTATTTATGTATAAAATTAATCCTTGGAAAATACTTTTTTCTTAAGTTGAAATTTTATTTAGGTACCTCTAAAAGTTTCCAAGTGATCCTTAAAGGAACCAAAAAATGTATACGAAAATTTAGCTTGAAAATCAAGTGATCTAGTTAAGCCAATTTTTCACTCAGAATCACTTTTTTTACATAAAGTTCATCTACAGGGTGTTTGTCATAACGTTGTAAAGAAATTATAAAAATATCTTTAATAGTTTAAAAGTTATATGCCAAAATATCCAAGAATAATAAAAAAATTTAAAACTTGCAATGTGCCACAGACCTCAAATTTGGTAAGCATTGGACCTTGGAGGACAAAAGCAGTTTCAGCTCAGAAACTATTACATCTACAAATATGGTTCATATATGAAATTATTCCTAGGGAAACACGTAATTTTTGTGTAAAAACTTTATGTAGGTACCTCAAAAAGTTTCCAAGTAATCCTTGAAAGACTTACAAAAAAATTTACCTTGAAATCAAGCGATCTAGTTGGGCCAATTTTTCACTGAGAGTTTCGTTTTTTACATATAATTTATCCATAGGATGTTTGCTATAATACTGTAAAGAAATTATGAAAATATCTTTAATAGCTTGGAAGTTATATGCCAAGTTTTGAAATTTGGTTTGAACCTTAGAAGAAAAAGCTGGTTCTAGGTCAGAAACTATTATACCTACAAAAATGGCTTGTATATAAAATTCTTTATTTGAAAAGTTTCAAATTTTAGAGATTTAATTTTTTTTTTTCACTAGTAGACAATTTATTTTTTTTTACAGAATTACACTTATATATTAAATTAAACACAAACCAATGACAGAGATCTCATATTTTATGTCTAGATAATTTTGTTTAAGTATATCAAATTCACGTGGAACATTTGGACTATTTCTCTGGATGACCTAAACCCAACGTTCTTCTTCATTGTTCCAGGTGAAAATATGGTTCCAAAACCGTCGCAGTAAATACAAGAAAATGATGAAGGCGGCCCAAGTAACCGGCGGTACCAACAACAACTGTAACTCCGGATCCCATTCTGGACTGTTGGGAGGTAGCGGGAATCTCCCGTCGTCAAGTCCCGGACCCCAAAGCCAAAACATGATGCAAGGTAGGATTAAGCTTGAAGGTAATGGCCTAATGCCTTATTTAAAATTTAACCGACCAAAGAATTTGGTTTATTTAATTAATATTATTATTAAAGGTGAAAAAGGGGGTTACATAACCGTTTTGTCTCAAATTAAAAATAAAAAAAAAATACGAATTCCAGGTAGCGCCTTGTCACAAAGGACCCGGCGCTATGAATCTTTAAAAGGCGCGTTTCATTTCGCCCGGAATTAGTGGAGATATCTCGTTTTTAAATTATACCAACGGAGTTTTAATTTATGCACGGCAATTAATTATCAATTTATGTTTGAATGTCTTTTTATGCCTGTTGCGCGTTCTGAACGGGAATGGAGTCGTTCGTTAACACACACACACAGAAGCCGCTATTTTTTAATTACTTGTTTATTGGTTGCTGGTGTGTGCTTTGAAAATTCAGTAAAAGTCTTCGGAAAAAAATCACGTTCTTTAGTTTTGTCATATCTGAATGATTATTAGTAAACCATGATTTTTATGACCAAAAATTAATTAATAAGAAAGATATGAGCCAAGTAAATCACTGCTAACCAAACAGATTTTATTTGGTGATTCTAGCTTCAGTAGATCAAAAATTATTCATCAAAACCTATTAGCTTGACCGAGTTAAGGTCTGCTGACGTGAACCAAAATTTAAATAGCCATATCATTAAAACGGCCAATGATATCAAAATAATTTTAATGGCATTTGGTAAATCATCACGGATACTTTTATTTTAATTTAATTTTGATCCGCAAAAATCAATAATTAAAGAAGATATTAGTTATTTTTAAGTTGTAACTCCTCTGAAGGAGACATCTGGCTTAACAGCTCAAATATTTCTTCATATATTAGGCTAAGAAATTCACTAGCTATCAGTATTATTAAGCAGATCATTGCTAACCAAACAAAGTTATTTTTTTAGTTCTAGCTTATGTACATTAAAGGTTATTTGCGAAAAATTATGAGCTTAACCCAGTGACTGTCTGCAGACGTGAAGCAAAATTTAAATAGCCATATCTTTAAAACGGCCAATGATATCAAAATAATTTTAATCACGTTTAGTAGATCATCATAAATACTTTAACATTGATTTTAATATTAATCACCAAAAATGAATAATTAAAGAAGATATGAGCCATTTTTTAGTCGCAACTCGTCTGAAGGAGACATCTGGCTTAACAGCTCAAATATCTCTTTTTATATTGGACTAAGAAATTCATTGGCAATCAGTATTGTCAAGCGATTGTTGCTAACCAAAGAAAGTTAGTTTTTTGATTCTAGCTTCAGTATTTCAAAAGTTATTTACCAAAAATTATGAGTATGACCCAGTGACTGTCTGCCGACGTGAAGCAACATTTAAATAGCCATATCTTTAAAACGGCCAATGATATCAAAATAATTTTAATAACGTTTAGTAGATCATCATAAATACTTTAACTTTGATTTTAATATTAATCACCAAAAATCAATAAGTAAAGAAGATGAGCCGTTTTTAAGTCGCAGCTTGTCTGAAGGAGACATCTCGCTTAACACCTCCAATAATTCTTCTTATATTAGACTAAGAAATTCATTAGCTATCAGTATTATCAAGCAGATTATTGTTAACAAAAAAAATTGTTTTTTAATTCTAGGTTCAGTATTTAAAATGCTTCAGTAGTAAAAAATCAAAAGTTATTTACTAAAAATTATGAAAAATTATGAAAAGAATTATTACTTAAAAAAATCATATCAGTGTGCCATAACTTACGAGGTGTTTTTTAAAGGAACCTTAACCTTACCACTTTTTATTTTTTTAAAATGCCGTTTGATCTATCAAAATATAACGTAACATAACGAAATATAACGTAACATAAAATTTATCGTAATATAACTTTTTGAAGCAAAGTTCCTTTGAGGAACCCCTTGTATACCTAAAGTTAAATTAAGTTAAATAAGTTTTGAGTTTTTTGAGTTTGAGTTTAAAATTTATATAAAAAAAAATACTTTTTTTTAACACACACACACGTATTAACCTAACACTACTTTCAGAATTCACCCCTTCATATTATTGCAAAGGATAATGCGCAAGCTTTAAAAAGTAGTCCATTAGCCTGCGGTAGATATAGGTTCTCTGTGCTAGCATTTTGGCCAAAAAAGAATCAACTGGGGTGCCAATTTAACTGACCTATAATGGTGATACCGGTCTGTTTATCATATTCAGTTTGTATGTGTAAAATCAATGAGTATCTGCAATTGCAAATTCAGTCCTTCTTATTTTACATTTAGACAAAAATCGATCATATAAAAATAAAACAAACAAATACTGTTCTGTCAACTTTTGGAATATTAAAATATACTCACCGGGAAACCTCGGTCTCCTTGCAGTTTCTCAATTCACAACAATTAATACAATGTTACATGCCAATATTTAGATATACGATAATAGGATTTCTCTTTGTTTGGCGACTAGCTATAGCCTGCACTCGAGGAATTTTACAATCGATCCTAATTGAGCAGAGGCTTTCACACCTAATTGTGCGGGAACCAAAAATGCCCAATATAAAACAGATCTGTACGAACTTACTCATAATGGCCATACTTCTAGATACTTAAGATCAACTATTTCTCTCATATTCATTACTATTTAATGTGGCCACTAACCCCTCTTTCACACACACTTCTTTCAAACGTTACTTTCTGACTGCCTCACTCGTTAACCTTTTTTGTGTATCCTCTGGAGGAATTATTAAAGAGCTTTAGCCATATACTGTACAATTTAACTAAGATATTTTAAAAAGTGCCTGAAATCATAACTTTGCAAGAGTAACTTTTTTTTTCCAAATTAAATGGAGAATCTAACAATTAACTTCTTATAAAAAAAATTATCATCTCGCAGATTTGAGACAAAAAAGGACCAAGTCCCCCCGTATGTTACGCGACTAGCATTTTTTTTTAAATTGGCTTGATCAGTAATTGATAATTCACTACAATAACCTGTATGCGAAATTTAATTAAAATTGAGCTGGTAGCTTAAAAGTTATGATAAATAAACAATTAATTATTCTTAACTTTAACACCCTTTATCTTTGTTATTTAACGTTTCTGAGAAAAATTTTATAATGAAAGTCTATTTATTTTTAAATTCTCTATCACGTATTAAAATTAATGACGTTTAAACTGGACCATTGATATACAATAAATATAGATTAAAAGAGTTTGGTTTTAAAAGGCAAACAAATTGAGAATAAAAGAAGAGAATAATAAAATAGGTTTTACATATGATACTAAAAGGTTTAAAAATAATAAGATAATTTAAGTTAGAAATGAATTTTATAAATGTTTATACGGTTTTATTGTTGTTTCAGGTGGGGGCGGTTCGTCTAGCGGATCGCCGGCGGCGGGCGGCTACATGCAACACCCGAGCCCGACGCCCAGTTCGACGCCGGGGTCGGACATGTCGGGACAACCGGCGCCGAGTCCCGTGGGCGGTTGGGACGTCAAACCCCAACAGCCGGTGCACCCGCATCCTCCGCATCCCGCGCCCCATCCGCATCCCCCTACACACAACTACCTCCCACAGTACTCGTGGTATCCGACGGATAATCCCGGCCTACTTACGTAAGTACCAAATCAGTTTTTTTTTTGTTAAGAAATAATCATTCATGAATTATGCTCCACATAAAACTGTTAAGGTCACAAAGCCAAAAGCTCTATCGTTGACCCCCAATTTAAAACTTCTTATGAAAGAAAGGGACAAGGCTCTTCAAAAATTGAAAGCTTCAAAATCAGTTGGAATAGATAGGATAAAGAAGTGAGGAATTATTCACTTCCTGTGATCAGATCTGAAAAAAGAGAATATATCAATGTTAATAGGACCACAAAATCAGCTAAAGAGCCATGGGCTATTTTTAGTAACTTTAACATTTATACTACTAAGCAACAAAACACCGAATTGCCAAGTAATCTTGTAAATCCTGAAATAATAAAATCAACATTTCGCTTAATATTGTAGCGAAATTCGGGAACACACTTTTATTGTTAACGTCAAAAACACTAACCTAACTCGCCTTGACTGTCGTTTAATTGTTTCCAAGGTACAAACTGACTAAACAATTAAAAACTGAATGAATTGTCACGAAGCGCGTCCTTTTTAAAACCCGATGGAATAGTTTCGAAATATTTAGAATTATCTTCATTGTTTTTGCCGAAAGAGACTAATAATTTTAGGAGAATACTGACAGTCAAAGCAAGCATGTATACAAATTCTAGAAAATTAGAACTACAGGGATTTACAATAATATAACCTAAATACCCTAAATTGGGGCTCTCGAACAACATGAACTACTTAAAAACTAAACACTATAGATAAAAATAATAAACCAAATGTAAGTAGAACCCTAAAGAAACCCTACGAATCACCTTTAACTACAGAATACTAATAAAAATAGTACAAAAACTTGGAGAATAATTAACGTATTTACATTTTCATAATAATATATACAACAATTAGTGCTTTAGCAGTGGATACAAATGATATTATTTAAGCATATGAGAAGGGATTAAAGAGCATCCTCATACTCCTGGATTAGTCAAAAGTCTTCGACAATAAATCACGAATATTATGAATTTGAATTAGATTCATCAGAACTTATTAATTCATAGATCGAAATCAGAACTCAAATAATAAAATTATGTGACGAGTATTCCAGTGAGATTATCATCTAAAATCACCACATTTTTATCAAGTGGAAGCATTTGCGGATCACATACAGCTGGTCTGTCATTTTAACAAGACTTCACAAGACTTAACTCTGTCAAATTTGAGCTTCTCTTTTTCCATCGTGTAACAAGAATAAAAATTAATTTTAATAACATAAATATACAAGACGGAGCTGGAAATTTGTTAATCTGCGTGTAATTTAGGACTTTTGATTGATTATGAGCTAAATTTTGAGAGCCACGTTAAGAATCGAATACAAAAGGCTTATGTATCTCCAAAACCAACTATACAATAGCCGAGTTATTTTAAATATCAATAAAAAAAAAATAATTTGAGTCTCTTGTACTCTCCCATTTTAACTATAATTTTCGCATTATGTATGTATTCTGCGCTGCCATTAAAATTTAAGTTTGCATCTAGAATAGTACCCCAATATTTAATTTCTTTTGCATAATGACTGTTTTTCCCATTCACAATAATACAAGTAATGTCTCATTCCATTTTACTAGTTTTTGGTTCCTTAGTATAGAATTTTGATTTTGCCGCATTTCAAATTAATTTATTTTAAGCCTATTAAGCAATTCATGAAGTTCATTTGCATTTCTTGAAAAATAGTTCGCTATAGTGCACCACAATTAGCATAATTAAACTCAGACATACTATTTTTAAATATAAGACACTGGACTCTATTCTACAAGTAGTGTTTCAACACTTTATCCCTAGTTCCCAATATTATTAGAATTTGTGTACGAATAGTTTCAAAAGCTCTATTAAAATTTCAGAACACTGCTAAAATAATATGATCACATTATCACAGTCAATAGCTTTGTGAAAATTATCACAAATATTAACAATTATAGAGTCGCAGTAGTGATCACGAAATCTCGACTATTATTAAATTTTGTCACAAAAATCAAGGAGCTACTCATAGACTAATAAAGTATTAATTGGTAGGAACTCACTGCACTTTTTGGTATTTTAAACTTTAGGGATATTTTTTAGAATTTATGAAAAATACTATTAGTTAGTGACGTAGTAATAATGTCTAAGAGTCAGTCACCAACATCATAGGAGACATCACAGAGAACTTTCTTTGATATACCTAATATATAGAAAATCTTTCATTTTTGAGATGCTACCTTTTACAAATTTTAAAAATATATAATATGTCCAAGTGGCAATATAGAATAAATCAAATATCTATTAAATTTATTATGATATATTTATTGCAAATTGCCTTCCTTAATTAACTCCCAAGAATTTCGTAGTCTGGACATTTATTGTGCAGTATTCATTTGTACTTGAAAGGTAGTATTTAGGCCACATGAGGATTTAGAAAATAAATAAGTACTGACGTTTAAGGGTTAAAAATTAACTCATTGTCAGTATACCATTCTAAAATTTTATTAGTGACCACTTGTGAGTGTAATAAAATTTGTCCTAATCAGATAAGAAAGTTGATTTTATAATAAAAAGTAGCGGTGACAGTATTCTACATTGCGGCACATCGTACCTACAACTTGAGTGGTCGGCCTGAATTTGTTATTGTTTTTGTTTGTATCATTGGTTCATGATGCCACAAAGAATTTAGAATTATTACAATTTAGAATTTACCATAGCATCATTTTATTATCGGTTTTTTATGCTATTTAGTTCTAAGATTGTTTATTTGGAAAAAAAATTCAATTTTTCCAAAATTTCCAAAGCCCCTTTTCAAAAAATTCATCCTTTTTTCAAAAATGGAATCGACACTAGTATTTTAATTCAATTTCAGCCATTAAAGAGAATCTCTAATTCTTAATATAATTTAAAAGAAAATGCATGAATTTTAAATTTCAACACAGTTAGAGAATGAAAAGAAATTCTTAAAACCTCCAAAATTAAATACGCAAAAAGCTGACCTAATTCATGTTTTTGAAAAAAAGATGATGAAATAAAAATTAAAACAAAACTCAAAACAATTTCTATTTATATTAATATTGGAATAAAGTATAAAAAGTTAAATTATTTTTATATTGCAGTTCAAAAACTCAATTTTATTTCAATGAGTAACTAAAAATGCTTCGGTCATCCTCCACTAAATTTGTTTAAAAATTATTAATCCTACATGTTTTGGACATATAACATGTCCATCATGAGGGATCTATAAAGAACCAAGGAAACTTATAAGATAAAGATTCAAAGTATTAAATTACAAAAGGTATTAAAATTACTTACACAAATTGAGGGGTTTCTGTATTAAAGATATAGTGCCTCCGACAAGGTTAAAAGGTTCAAACGATTAACAATGAATAAAAAGGGCATCTAGAAAAGCTTAATTAATTAACGAATAAATAACTGGACGTTGAAGACCTAAAACTTAAATTAAGATGCATGACAATCAAGCATCATAGTTCTTTATTTATTCCAGGCAGTTGAAAATTATTACTTGGTTACGTAGTTAAAGTCATTCCTCCAGATGCCTAAAAATATTTAAAAAAATTAAGTTTCTTCTTCTGTATAATTGCGACCTATTTATTTAAGTAGCTTTTATAAATAGCATCATTTTATTGTGCCTTTTTTTAAATTATATTGCGAAGTCTTAAGCCCTAGTTTTTTATGTATCAAGTAAGATCAAAATTAATTAAAGCCATTAAAGAAAATCAGTATTTCACAAAAATATTTTAATGATAAAAGATATACTAAGTCTAGCGCACTCTACTGAATAATTCAAAAACAGTCATTGTCTTAAAAAAATTAGTATGCACAAAAATGGACACATATTGGAATGAAGTGTGAAAATTCCAACTTCTTCCACGCATTTATAAATATTTTTTATATTGCAGTTCAAAACTACGATTTTATTGATTGTTCTAATGTAGTTTTTTCTTTATTCCAGGCGGTGGAATAAATCTTAAGGAAAAACAATTTTTTTCGTATAACCTTTTTAGGCAGTTAAAGTCATTTTTCTTCCACTTATTTCTCCAATTCTCTGAAGGCAATAGGAAAAATGTAATTATTTAAATTTTTTCGTCTGGGTAATTAAGATCCTCTATTAAGGTTTTTTCTTAATGTAATTCATTAATTCTCTCCAGGCAATTGGAGAATACCTAAAAAGATATGAATATTGTAAATTACCTTAGAATAAAACTGAAATCTATTTATTTAAACCTGCTTAGGTAGTCCAACTGCCCGGAAGATCTAGACGTTTCCTAAACCATAATTAAAATAATTGACAGGACAACTGGCTGGCAGTAATATTTCTACTGTAGCACCTTTTTGAGATTACAGCCTGCACAAATTATAAAAATACTCTTATCAGTTTTACAAAGAAACTTTTTAGGCTTAAAACTCTTTCCACATCGGCTGCTTCAAACTTAAACCGTTAATGTTTCTATAACGCAAGCGGTAATTACAGTCACCGCCGACCATCACGATCCTTACTTTGGATTTCATTTTTTTTGTACTTTGCATGTACTAATTATTCCACATTTAATTAAACCCCCATTCGTTAGCGTCGTTTTTAATGAAAAATAAAAACGTACCTATGTATATGACGAGTCTAGGTGGCGGTAATTTTAAACGGGTTTTTATTTTAATAAGAAATCATTTGATTTGATTGAACATTCCGGCCCTTTAAAGGTCAAAAGAAATCAGTTCGATGAAGTCGAAACGAGCGAAGCAGAAGAAGAAGAAGGCTTGTTAGATATACGTTCGAATAGTTGTATACTATGAAGTAGCATGAAGGAGAGAGAAAATACCAGAAAGTTGGCATCGCAAATATTTAACAAAAGAACGAAATGCACTACAAAAGGTACCGACAGCGAAAAAATGCGACAACAAAAAATATTCGCTGACAAGACACCGTCAGCAAGTAAACTGGAGGTTCTTCTCTCGGTTTCGCGGTTCTCGTCGCGATGCCTTCGGGTTGAAGAAAGTTCGAAGTTTTTCTTTTTTATTTTTTTTTTTGGTAGTAGTTCGTTTAGGGAAAGTTGAATATTTGGGTCTGATGAGTGCAAGCAGGATAGGAAATGTTATGGAAATTTGGCCCTCTTGATTGTATTGGTTTTAGGTAGTTATAGAAGGAAAAACATCTTTTTCATTAATGGATTATTTGAAAACTGATCAAAGGTAAAAGGAGCTCATTTCAACTGCAATATAAAAATATTTTCAATTTTCTTTAAAAAAGTATAAAATATTTTTTTTTCATTGGTAAAATAACGAAAAATCTAAGGGTCTCTTGTAATGCACAATTACTGTGCTAAAATGTAAATTCATTTGTAATCGATGATTTTTTTAAATTAATTTTGGAGGAACAGATTTTCCTTAATAAATAAAATTTGATTAAAATATTCTGTTTTTCATCCAATTTTTAAAAAAAGTGTAAATTATTTACTCATGCATAAGAAATGAGGCCAATTTCATTTTGGAAAAATGCAATATAAAAAAATTAAATATTTTCCATAATAACTCATCTTAAGCCTAAATATAACGAAAAAACATCGAGGCTTTTCATAAAAACTTCTTGAATAACAAAAGGTCTTAACTACATAGAAGAAGAAATTTAAATAATAATACTATTTAAGTAATTTCCAGGTTATTGGCAAGATAACTTCAAAAGGTCACAATTTTCAACTGTCTGGAATAAGTAACTCTTTTGTTGAAAGCAGTTAGAGAAGAAAAAATCCTCGTGCATTATTAATAAAATGTTTGTAAAGTGATTAAGAGTAAAGAAACTCATTTTAATTATATCATAAATATTCTTTTCTTTAATTTTTTTTGGTATTAGAAATAACAGCGAAGAGGCCTTAAATAGTGTCTAATATTTCTAATTTCGTCCAGTCAATTTGAAAAAAACTGACATAAAAACCGGTGTATTAACCTAAAAAAAATGAATGTTTTTAATGTATGTGGAAAGAGGAAAAACAAACATGCCAGGTCTTCAAATTGCTTTTTCTTTATTTTTTCAACTGCCTGGAAGAAATTAAAAAAATATATCTAAACTACTATTAAAAAACAATGAAACGTCGAAATTTTAATTTTCTTCAAGGCAGCTGAAAAATTAATATGAGAAAAACCACTAATGAAAAATTGAAAAATTAAAATTAAGCTGAGAAACTGATATTTTAACGCCAAGTATAATTTTTTTCCAAGTAATTGAACAAAAAAGCACTTTAAGTGCCAAAAATAAAAACAGAAAAACAAGGGTCTCAACTACATGAAAGACTGATAAAAATCGAATTTCTAGGACAAAAAAAAATTGTTAATTGAAAAACTGCTTTGAAAAATTATTGTTCCTGTCTGGAATAAATAAATGATCATCAAGTATGAAAAATATCCAGGTCCCAAGTACATGAAAACTGATACCAACGAAAAGCCTATTTTTGTGGAATAAGACACCTTTTTACCAGCAACTTTCGAGTTGAAACAAAAAACTGGAAGAAAAAAAAGATTTATTCCAGGCAGTTGAAAAAAATCATATAAAAAATTTCTTTAACTACATTAAAAAAAAAGAACTGGAACCTGGAAACTTCTGATACTAAAGACGTTTTTAAGTGCAGTTGATAAAAAAATTCGTAAATCTAAATTAGGCTTAAACTAATTAACAGATTGTTTTAAAAAAATGCCTGGAAAAGAAAAGTTTTCTTCCAGGCAGTTGAAAATAATTTTAAAAAAATTACTTCAACTACATTAAAAAAAATAAATAGAACCTGAAAACTTCAGGAATCTTCACTTTTGGTTCCAAAAATAAAAACAGAAAAGAAATGGAAACTACCTGGAAGAATAATAAAAATCGAATTTCTAAGACAAAAAAAAATTTCAGGCTGTTGAAAAACAAATAAAAAACTACCTTGATCATAAAATATTTAAAAAAAAAGATCCAGGTCTCAACTGCCTGGAAGAAAAAAAGATTGATTCCAGGCAGTTGACAAAAAAAAAAGAAAATGTAGAAAAAATGTACTTTAACTACATTAACAAAGGAACAAAAACTTGGACATATCCGGAACCAAAAATCACTACATTAAAAAATGAACTAAAAAATCATCTGCCTAAAAGAAACAACAAAGTCTTCCTTTAAAATAGTTAAATGTGCTTAATGAGGTATTTTATTAGACTGCCAGAAAAATAAAAAACTCCTTGAACTACATTAATAGAAATTAAACTTTTTAAAACAAACATTTCTTGTAAATTGACATGTCAGTAAAAAATATAATTTTTTCCAGGAAATTGAAAAACAAAACATTAAGTACTAGAAAAGAAACAAAAAAACATAGATCTTACCTACATTAAAGGATAATAAAAATTGAATTTTTAGAACAAAAAAAATCCAGGCAGTTTAAAAACTACCTTAAGAAGTTGTTTTTGCTGTCGATAAATGGTAAATAAAATATGAAAAATTTAACTGTTTAATTTCTGACAAGTTATCGGAAAAATACTGAAGAATTATTTAAACAATCAAAAAAGCATCCCGGTCTTAACTACCTTTTTTGAAATAAAAAACCACTTTAGCTTATTTTTAATTTTTTTTTATCAGCAATTTGTATACAATTAATTTAAGATTTTTTTTCTTCCAAGTTGCAAAAAAAGTGGAAATCAAGAAAAACGACTTTTAATAACTAAAGAAATTGAAGGAAATTAACTACCTGGAAGAAAAAAAAGGTTTTCCTTTTAAAGTAGTTAAACATATTTAGCAGAGTATTTTATTTAATTACCTGAAAAAAATTAGGGATTCCTTGAACTACATTAGGAGGAAATTAAAACAAACATTTCTTAAAAACTGAAATTTTTTTCCAAGAAATTAATTTAACAAAAATCCTTTCTGCAGAAATCAACGTACTTACCACTACTATCGAATTTTTAAAACAAGAAATAATCCAGCTAGAAAAACTTAATTTTTTGGAATAAAAAAACCATTTTAGCTTATTTTTAATTTTTTTATCAGCAATTTATATAGAATTAATTTAAGATTTTTTTTCCAAGCAGTTGCAAAAAAAGTGGAAATCGAGAAAAAATTCCTTTAATTAACTAAAAAAATTGAAGGAAATCAACTACCTGGAAGAAAAAAAAGGTTTTCCTTTAAAGTAGTTAAACATATTTAGCAGGGTATTTTATTTAATTACCTGAAAAAAATTAAGGATTCCTTGAACTACATTAAGTACTCACCACTACTATCGAATTTTTAGCACGAGAAATAACCCAGCCAGTTAAAAAATAACTACAAAATGACAAAAACAGAAAAATTATGTGAACAAAATTGAGCTCTTTGTACATTTTTTCGTCGATTTTTTTAGCTATTTAAAGTCATATTTCTTAATTTCCAATTTTTATTTCAACTGCCTGGAAGAATAAAAAAATCATTAAATTATTTTTGAGAATAGATCTGATTTTAGTTGAACAAATTGGGAAATACCAACATTAATTATCTAATGGGAAAATGTTTTTCAGTCAATTAAGTATTAGTTAATAAGGATCAAACCAACTTGAACTAGTATCTAAAAAGAATAAAAAAAGTGCATGGGAGGAAAAATCTATGTAGTTCCACATGTTTTTTTTTTAATTTAATAGATTTGTTTTTTCCAACTACTAGAAAAAATTACATGGACTGCTTTCCAAGCTCTTTAAAGCCAGTAAATGGACAAGGATATAAATGGCTACTAAAAGATGTAATACAAAAAGATGTCAACTGCCTAGCCAAAAAAATGACACAAAATATTACTGTTTCCTTCATATTTGTTCAACTGCTTGTAATAAATAAGAAAAAAATTTTTAAAGTAAAGTGAGAAGAAGCCGTAAAGTCTAGAAGTGATAGCGGTATATAGGCGCCAACCTTTAATGCAATAAAGCGAAACTTAAAATTAATTTTTCTAATTGGAACGACCGATATTCCGTTATTAATACGTTTCGTGCCCGAGAGACGTTTAATCTAATTAGACGCCCGCCACTAATTCCGCTTAAGACGCGACTTTTCCGGATATTGAAAACGTTAAATGGCGACTAATTAATTGGAGAGCCATCGGAAATAACTTCTACTATGGAAAAAGTATAAATAATGAGAACGAGTGAGAGTGAAACAGAGTTTGCTCTGTATAGGCTTTTGACGCGTAAATAATGCTATAAATATAAAAAATAAAAAAACCGTGTCCGTATTTTATCGGTATTTTGCACGCCTTAAGTTTGCTGTCTCTAAAAAATGTAACATTTTTTAAATTGTTTGATTAGGTCTGATGATGCCTTTAGGCGCGAAACACGTGTTACCAATTAATCAATAATCGTAATATAAGTTCGAGACTTCGACCAAGTCTCTTAAAAAAAATTGACTACTACTTTCAATCAAAAATATCAGTTGTCACTTAATCCCGTTGTTCTCAATTGTCTCATTTTTTAAATGTTGTCAGTTTTTTTAGTTAATAAGGGTCGTTTTTCTGGATTGTCAGTTTTTATTTCAACTGCCTGGAAGAAATAAAAAAATTATTTTTTTTTAAATGACTTGTAATTTCCTGGTAAAAAGGTTTCTTATTTCAGAAGGTCATCATTTTTCTTCCAGGTAGTTAGGTCTGGATCATTTTTTGCTTCAAGTAATTTTTCACTGTTTTTCCAACAACTAATAATTTGTTATTTATTTACCATTTATTTTCTCAAGACAGGAAACTGGTGACTTCTTATTAAAAAGGCAGTTTTCTAGTTGTCCTCCAACTGTCGGCAATTTTTTTTTAATTCTAAAATTTCGATTCTTATTATTTTTTTATGGTTTTTCAATCTTTTTTCAAACGCCTGGAAAAAATTATATTTTTCATTGACATGTCAGTTTTTAAGGAATATTCATCTTAAGGAGCTCAGTTTCTATTATCGTAGTTTAAGTAATTTTTGGTTTCTTTCAGGCAATTGAAAAAATAGGCTCCTAAGCATGTTTACCTACGTTAAAGGAAACAAGTTTTTTCTTCCAGGCAGTTGATTTTTTTATTTTTTTTTATTAATCAAAGTGGTTTTTTCTAATTTTCAGTTTTTATTTCAACTGCCTGGAAGAAATAAAATTATTTTTTTTTTAAATGACTTGTAATTTCCTGGTAAAAAGGTTTCTTATTTCAGAAGGTCATCATTTTTCTTCCAGGTAGTTAGGTCTGGATCATTTTTTGCTTCAAGTAATTTTTCACTGTTTTTCCAACAACTAATAATTTGTTATTTATTTACCATTTATTTTCTCAAGACAGGAAACTGGTGACTTCTTATTAAAAAGGCAGTTTTCTAGTTGTCCTCCAACTGTCGGCAATTTTTTTTTAATTCTAAAATTTCGATTCTTATTATTTTTTTATGGTTTTTCAATCTTTTTTCAAACGCCTGGAAAAAATTATATTTTTCATTGACATGTCAGTTTTTAAGGAATATTCATCTTAAGGAGCTCAGTTTCTATTATCGTAGTTTAAGTAATTTTTGGTTTCTTTCAGGCAATTGAAAAAATAGGCTCCTAAGCATGTTTACCTACGTTAAAGGAAACAAGTTTTTTCTTCCAGGCAGTTGATTTTTTTATTTTTTTTTATTAATCAAAGTGGTTTTTTCTAATTTTCAGTTTTTATTTCAACTGCCTGGAAGAAATAAAATTATTTTTTTTTTAAATGACTTGTAATTTCCTGGTAAAAAGGTTTCTTATTTCAGAAGGTCATCATTTTTCTTCCAGGTAGTTAGGTCTGGATCATTTTTTGCTTCAAGTAATTTTTCACTGTTTTTCCAACAACTAATAATTTGTTATTTATTTACCATTTATTTTCTCAAGACAGGAAACTGGTGACTTCTTATTAAAAAGGCAGTTTTCTAGTTGTCCTCCAACTGTCGGCAATTTTTTTTTAATTCTAAAATTTCGATTCTTATTATTTTTTTATGGTTTTTCAATCTTTTTTCAAATGCCTGGAAAAAATTATATTTTTCATTGACATGTCAGTTTTTAAGGAATATTCATCTTAAGGAGCTCAGTTTCTATTATCGTAGTTTAAGTAATTTTTGGTTTCTTTCAGGCAATTGAAAAAATAGGCTCCTAAGCATGTTTACCTACGTTAAAGGAAACAAGTTTTTTCTTCCAGGCAGTTGATTTTTTTATTTTTTTTTATTAATCAAAGTGGTTTTTCCTAATTTTCAGTTTTTATTTCAACTGCCTGGAAGAAATAAAATTATTTTTTTTTTAAATGACTTGTAATTTCCTGGTAAAAAGGTTTCTTATTTCAGAAGGTCATCATTTTTCTTCCAGGTAGTTAGGTCTGGATCATTTTTTGCTTCAAGTAATTTTTCACTGTTTTTCCAACAACTAATAATTTGTTATTTATTTACCATTTATTTTCTCAAGACAGGAAACTGGTGACTTCTTATTAAAAAGGCAGTTTTCTAGTTGTCCTCCAACTGTCGGCAATTTTTTTTTAATTCTAAAATTTCGATTCTTATTATTTTTTTATGGTTTTTCAATCTTTTTTCAAACGCCTGGAAAAAATTATATTTTTCATTGACATGTCAGTTTTTAAGGAATATTCATCTTAAGGAGCTCAGTTTCTATTATCGTAGTTTAAGTAATTTTTGGTTTCTTTCAGGCAATTGAAAAAATAGGCTCCTAAGCATGTTTACCTACGTTAAAGGAAACAAGTTTTTTCTTCCAGGCAGTTGATTTTTTTATTTTTTTTTATTAATCAAAGTGGTTTTTTCTAATTTTCAGTTTTTATTTCAACTGCCTGGAAGAAATAAAATTATTTTTTTTTTAAATGACTTGTAATTTCCTGGTAAAAAGGTTTCTTATTTCAGAAGGTCATCATTTTTCTTCCAGGTAGTTAGGTCTGGATCATTTTTTGCTACAAGTAATTTTTCACTGTTTTTCCAACAACTAATAATTTGTTATTTATTTACCATTTATTTTCTCAAGACAGGAAACTGGTGACTTCTTAATAAAAAGGCAGTTTTCTAGTTGTCCTCCAACTGTCGGAATTTTTTTTTTAATTCTTAAAATTCGATTTTTAATTTTTTTTCCGGTTTTTCAATCTTTTTTCAAACGCCTGGAAAAAGTTATATTTTTCATTGACATGTCAGTTTTTAAGGAATATTCATCTTAAGGAGCTCAGTTTCTATTATCGTAGTTTAAGTAATTTTTGATTTCTTCCAGGCAATTGAAAAAATAGGCTCTTAAGCATGTTTACCTACTTTAAAGGAAACAAGTTTTTTTTTCCAGGCAGTTGATTTTTTTCTTTTTTTTTTATTGATCAAAGTAGTTTTTCCTAATTTTCAGTTTTTATTTCAACTGCCTGGAAGAATAAAAAAAATTAATTTTTTTTAAATTACTTGTGAGTTCCCTATAAAAAGGTTTCTTATTTCAGAAGATTATGATTTTTCTTATTCTTTCTATTCTTTAGATTTTTATTATTTTTTCAAATGCCTGGAAAAATTATATTTTTAATTGACATATAAGTTTCTAAGGAATTTTAGTTTTAAGGAGCTTGTTTCCTAATAATGTAGTTCAAGTAATTTTTTAGTTCTTCCAGGCAGTTGTTTTTTTTTTTTAATTCATTAATGAAGTTTAAACGGCTTTATTTATTTTCAAAATTTTAGTTCTTTTTTCTAATGTAATTAACGTAACTTTTTATTGGGACGTTCTCCATTTTCTTCTTTAACTATCTGAGATATTTTTTTTCTTCCAGGCAGTTGATTTTTTTTAATTGTTTTCAGGGAATTAAAGCAGATTGCCTGGAATTAATAACGAATTTAGATGTTTTTTATCTATCTGGCTTTAAAAGGACTAAAAATGTAAAAACCTTAAGGGAATATTTTTTTAAAAACTCAAATATTTGAACTTTAAAAAAAACTACCCAAAGCAACATTTCTTAAAAAAAAAATTTGTATTATAGTTAAAACTATTTTATTTTACCTGCCTAGACGTAACCAAAAACGTTGACATTTTCATTAGATTTCTTTTCTTTCTTTTTTAACTTCTCCTGGAAAAATTGATATTGTTGACAATTTTATAAAACGTAAGTTAAATTACGACGTTCTTCCTACTTCTACTAATAAAAAAAGAAAAACCAAAAAATTTCATTTCGATTTCCATTTACTTGAGGTAGCTAAGTTAACTTTTTTAACAGCATCAAATATGTTATGCTTTTACAAAGTCCCAAAATACAACAACATCACCAACAAGAAAATATACCAACAAAATTTTCGTAGTTCTTCTAGGAAGCTGATAAATCCAGCCTCTTAAAAAATGGAACAAATTAATTTTTAACTGCATTAGGAAAAAAAATTTCTTTAATTTTATAAATCTTTTATTTATTTTTTCAGCTGCTGTTAATAGGATTTTTTTATTTATAAATTTCGATTTTTTTTTTCTCAACGTAACTAAAGAATTTGATTCTTGGAACATTTCTGGAAATTTTTCAGTTAAGTTCTAAGGAATATGGTTGATGTAGTTCAAGTTTTTTTTATTTCTTCCAGGCAGTTGATTTTTTTTTAATTCTCCTATATAGCTTAAGCAGTATCCTTCATTTTTCAAGTTTTAGTTCTTTTTTTTAATGCAGTTACAGTAATTTCGTCCATTTCCTTTTCAACTGCCTGGAATAAATCCTTTTTTTCTTCCAGGCAGTTACTTTAATTCATTTATACAATTTGCCTCGAATTAATTAAGAATTTAAACGTTTTTTTAACTATCTGGCTTTGAAATGTAAAAAGCTGAAAACAATGTTAACTACCATGAAAAGAAAAATGAACATATCTTATAAAATGTTTTATATTGTAGTTAAAATTATTGTAATTAAACTGTTTGAAAGTAACCAAGAAAATGTTGAACATAGATTTCTTTTGTGAAGAAATTCACATCCGATTTTAATTTTTCTTTCAGGTAATTTTTTTTGGGTAGTTCAATCCTGTTTTCCAATTACCGGTATTAATCAAAAAAATGGACTATAATTTCCTTTAAAAACACAGTATCACAGGCCTTTCCAAAAATACACTTACATACAATTACAATTTTCTGGGTAGTCGAGTTTTTCTCTTTTTAGTACTTGAAATAGGTGTGCTCCCTTTTCAGTTTTTTACGACTGCCTTAAAAGAAATAAAAAAAAAACATTTTTTCATTGTCCATGCATTTAATTTTCTCTCTCTTTCAGCCACTTCGAAAACTATACTGCTAGAAAGAAAAAGAGATATTTTTAACTACTTTAAGGAATGATTTTTTTATTTTTTTACAGATAGTTTTTCTGCATTTTTTAGTCTTTCAAATGCCTGAAAGAAATTAAAAATTTTCACAATATCTTTAGATTTCTTTTATTTTATCCTCAAGTGCCTAGAAAAATTAATATTATTGAATATTTTATAAAACTAAGTTAAACGACATTATTTTTTTCTTCTATTATTAAAAAAGGCACTCGTTGAATTCTCTTAATATTTTAATTTGATTTCAGTTTTCAATTTTTTTTAACAAGAAAAATTATCCAAAGCTTTGAAAAAGTCCCAAAATACCGTAACATTAAATTGTTTCCAAATAAATTTCTTTTTGTTCCAGACAATCCGATTTTCCTTCTTCCAGGCAGTTGAGCTTTTTTTTACTTCTCAAATAGTTTAAACTATTTTCCATGTTTTCCAGTTTTTTATCTACTGCAGATAAAAATATTTTTTTGTTTCAAAAATTTCGATTTTTTCTAATTTTCTTTTAACGTAATTTTTATTGATCCTTGAAATATTTCTAATTTCTCTTTCCTTACTGTAAAACCTTCTTTAATTGCCCGCATTATTTAAAACATACGGACTATAGTTTCCAATAAAAGCACGGTATCAGAAGCCTTTACCAACTCTCAAAATACACTTCCATTACAGTTTTCCAAATATATTCTTTTGCTCCGGAAAATCCTATTCTTATTTTTCTTCTGGATAGTTAAGGCCTGCATCGTGTTTATCTCTTTCTAGTACTCAAAATAAGTACTTTCTTTTCATATTCCTATTTTTTCAAGTAGTTTTCCTTCAATTTCCAGTTTTTTAAACAGCGGCAGCAAGCTATTCTAAAGCAGCAACTATATATGGTTTTTGAGTACCAGAAATTTAGATTTTTATTCGTCTATAGCATATTTCTCCAACCAGATTATTTTATACCAATGATAGCATATTTTAAAGCAATTACCTATTTAGAACTCATTTGCTTAACTATTTTTTAAAATGCCAGTATAAAGGAGTTTTGTAATACCAGCAGAATTCAAATTGAAGCTGACTATCGTGACTTCCCTAAGGCCTTTGACAGGGTTAAGTTTTGGTAGGGTTAGAGAAGTTTTTATGCATTTCTCATAAAATAACAAGACTAGCCCTAACATTATTAACATAATTAGTCATGGTTTTGTTAACCAACCTACTCTCTGAAATTCATCAATAATTTAGACGTTTTTTGAAAAAAAATTGAGAAAAACTAAAAAGAATTAAAAGGAATCTGGAATAGTATTAATTACGTTAAAAAAATTAATTTCTCATACCTTATCAAAAGCCTTTACAAAATCCCAAAAAAAAAACTTTTTTATTTTATTTACTAAAATATTTTCTCTTTTGTTTCAGGGTGTGGCCGGCGGTTTAATATACACCGGAAGATTAGTTACTAATTAGGAATTTTGTACCCTATTAACAAAGAAGAAACTGTGACCAGTGATTTTTGTATGTTATCTTTATTATTGTTGAATTTGATTGTTTTTCTTATGTGTAATATAATGGAGCGTAGAGATCTCAGAGGTTATAATGATGTTTTTCACTTTTACCAGTTCAAACTGCTGTTGCACTGGTAAGAAAAAAAATACAAAAAAAAACACGTGTAAAATAGTTTTTAGTTGATAAATGATTTCGGTGCAATATAATAATAATCATTTATACGAAACAAACAAAAAAAAATGTTTTTCTGTATTGTATGTTTGTTTAATTAATATTTTTTTTCTTTTTAAATAAAATAACTGACACACTGTTATCTGCATATACGTATAGTGTTCAGGAGCCTTCTTCCAAAGATCATAAGAGTAATTCGAATCGAGTATTGTAATTTTTTATATAATAATATAAATAATGTGAATAATAATTATAATTATTTAGATTTATATAATGAATAATTATTATGTCGTTGTAAATAAATAAATGTAAATTATTCGTCATTCTTAGGAAGCACCCTGGAGTTTTTTCTTTATTTTTATTTTTTTTCTGGCATTTTTGTTGTAATATAAATAGTTACGGTGGCTATGACTCTAAGAATAAATAAATGAATCTAATATGAATTTACTTTGGTTTTATTGTGTGTATTTTTTCCTGAGGAGTTACGTGAACATGTCAAACGCCTTAAGTAGATCAGCAGAATCTGTAAAATATGGATATGAGGCAATTGTGTAAGTGTACAAAGGACTCAATTTAGAATTCTTTGAGACAAAAAGACATTTCTCAAGTCTTAATTAATTCATAACTTTTGCATCTCAGATTTTTAATTAAATCCAGTCAGTAATTTTTTGTGTTTTCCAGGTTTTAAGGTAATTTTTCCAATCATCCAGACCATCCAAACATTTGAGGTAATTTTTTTATTTTTTTCAGTGATTTTTAAATGGAGGAAATTGGAAAGAGATTTTTTTTATTATTTCCAGGCACTGGATTTCAATTTATATTTCCAGACTTTTGGAAAATTTTTTGGCTATTCCAGGCATGTTTTCCAGGCCTATTTACTCTGAAAGTGAATAATTAAGGCAACTACCTTAAAGTAGCAAAAAAAATTATGTCAATTGCCCGGAATAAGTAATAAAAATTAATATTTTATTGGATCTATCAGACAATTACTATGAGCATTGAAAGGTTAATATATAATAAGAAATTATTATTCCAGTTTAATAAGACGTGAATAATGGTTTCAAGTGCTTGAAATAATTCAATAATGACGTCATTATAGCCTGGAAGTAGCAAAAAAATTACCTTAATTGCCTGGATTAAGTAATGAAAATGAATATTTAACTGGAACTATCAAAAAGTGACTATATGCATTGAAATATTGACATATAACTAGAAATTACTATTCCAGGCAAATGAGACATTAAAATATATAATTATTTTAAGTGCCTGGAATAATTCAATAAAGACGTCATTATAGCCTGAAAGCTGTAAAAAAATAACTTTATAATTTTTGGAATAAGTAATAAAAATGACCATATAATTTGACAGGTTTACTTATAACTTCTAACCAAAGTAATGTGAAAAATTTAACCTTAAAACCTCTTTCTACCACGTGATGGGAAAGTCGTATTGAATCTCTTAAAGCCTTAAAACATTCACTCCTCGAAATATACGATGCTCTCTGTGAATTATCTTCTGATCTCAAACGTGATATTCATACCCGAAATGAGGCTGAAACGCTTGGAAAAAAAATAAAATCTTAAATTTATTCTTTCCGTATCAATTTGGTTTTATCAAAAATAAATATTGTAAGCGAATTGCTTCAGAGCTCTAGTATAAACATGGTAGATTGTTTGAAGGAACTTGATATCTTACAAAACTATTTTACAGCAAAACGAACTGAATAGAAAACGCTAGGAATACTGCTAACGATTTAGATTTAACCAGCTTTTGAAGAATGTTCGCCATTACGCAAAAAATTGAAAAAAAAGCTATTTGATTATGAAGCCGGCCACGAGCCCATTATTGACCGTAAAGTTAGTTTTAGGGTTAATTTTGATTACCAAATTATAGATGTAATTATATTATCAATTTAAAAAAGATTTACTTTAATTAAAGAGTACACAATAGCATTTGGATTTTTATATGATTTTTTAAAACTGTCATTTCTGACAATAATAAATATATAATTTTAAAATATTGTACGGACTTGCAAATTAAATTAAGTGATCAGTCTAGAAATGAAAAAGACATTGACACTTTAGAATTATTCGAAGAAATCCTATTAATTTTACCTTTTTTAGAAAGTAGAAAAACTCGTATGGTTTTGAACTATATTTTTAAATATGATTTGTTGAAATGACTATTCCAGGCAAATAAGACATACAAAATATTTCAAGTACCTAGAATATTACAATATTGACGTCAATATAGCCAGGAAGTAGCAAAAGAATTACTGAAATTGCCTAGAATAAGTAATAAAAATGAATAATTAACTTAAACTATTAGAAAAGGATTATAAACATTGAAAGATTAACGTATAACTAAAAATAATTATTCCAGTCAAATAAGGCTTAAATAATGGTTTCAAGTGCCTAGAAAATTATAATATTGATGTCAATATAGCCTGGAAGTAACAGAAAAATTACTTCAATTGCCTGGAATAAGTGAAAATTAATATTGACCTGGAACTATCAGAAAATGACTATAAATGTTGAAAGGTTAACGTATAACTAGAAATAATTATTGCAGTCTAATATGATATTAATAATGGTTTTAAGTGCCTAGAATATTACAATAATGACGCCAAGATAGTCTGAAAGTAACAAAAAAATTACTTCAATTGCCTGGAATACGTGATAAAAATTAATTTGCACCTGAAACTATCAGGAAATGACTATAAACGCTGAAAGATTAGCATATAACTAGAATGGATTATTTCAGTCTAATAAAATATGAATAATGGTTTTAAGTCCCTAGAATATTACAATAATGACATCAATATAGCCTGGAAGTAACAAAAAAAATTACTTTAATTGCCTGGAATAATTAATAAAAATTAATATTCACCTGAAACTATCAGAAAATAACTATAAACGTTGAAAGGTTAACGTATAACTAGAAATGATTATTCCAGTCTAATAAGGCATTAATAATGATTTAAAGTGCCTAATATATTACAATATTGATGTTAATATAGCCTGCAAGTAGCAAAAAAATTAGTGCAATTGCCTAGAATAAGTAATAAAAATTAGTATTTAACTGGATTTATTAGAAAATAACTATTAACCTTAAAAGATTAACATATAACTAAAAATGATTATTTTAGTCTAATAAGATATGGATAATGGTTTCAAGTGCCTAGAATATTACAATCATAACGTCAATATAGTCTGAAAGTTGCAAAAAAAGTATTTCAATTGCCTGGAATAAGTGATAAAAATTAATTTTCACCTGAAACTATCAGAAAATTACTATAAATGTTAAAAGGTTAACATATAACTAGAAATGATTATTCCAGTCTAATAAGACTTGAATAGCGGTTTTAAGTGCCTAAAAAGTTACAATAATGACGTCAATATAGCCTGAAAGTTAAAAAAAAATTATTTCAATTGCCTGGAATAATAATAAAAATTTATGTTCTCCTGAAACTATCAGAAAATGACTATAAACGTTGAAAGGTTAACGTATAACTAGAAATGATTATTCCAGTCTAATAAAATATGAATAACGATTTCAAGTGCCTAGAATATTATAATAATGACATCAATATAGCCTAGAAGTAGCAAAAAAATTACTTCATTTGCCTCAAATAATTAATAAAAATTAATATTGACCTGGAACTATAAGAAAATGACTTTAAACGCTAAAAAGTCAACATAAAACTTGAAATTCCTACTTCGGGCTTATAAGATATGAAAAAATATTTCAAGTGCCTGGAATAAGTAATAAAAATTAATATTTACCTGTAACTATTCGAAAATAACTATAAAGTTGAAAGATTTACGTATAACTAGAAATGATTATTCCAGTCTAATAAGATATGAATACTGGTTTTAAGTGCCTAGAATATTAAAATATTGACGTCAATATAGCCTGGAAGTAACAAAAAAATTACTTCAGTTGCCTGGAATAAGTAATGAAAATTAATATTGACCTAGAACTATCAGAAAATGACTATAAACGTTGAAAAGTTAACGTATAACTAGAAATGATTATTCCAGTCTAATAAGGCATTAATAATAGCTTCAAGTGCCTAGAAAATTACAATAATGACGCCAGTATAGCCTGAAAGTAACAAAAAAATTACTTCAATTACCTGGAATAAGTAATAAAAATTACTATACTATTACATAAATTAAATATTAAAATAATAACGTCAATACAGTTTGGAAGGTTAAAAAAAATGGTTTCAATTGCCTGGATTAAGTAATAAAACTTAATGTTCTCTTGAAACCAGAAAATGACTATAAACGTTGAAAGGTTAAGGTATAATTAGAAATGATTATTCCAGTCTAATAAAACATGAATAACAGTTTCAAGTGCCTAGAATATTACAATAATGACATCAATATAGCCTGTAAGTAACAAAAAAAATTACTTTAATTGCCTGGAATAATTAATAAAAATTAATATTTACCTGGAACTATCAGGAAATGATTATAAACGCTGAAAGGTTAACATATAACTAAAAATTATTGTTCCAGTCTAATAAGACTTAAACAATGGTTTCAATTGCCTAGAATAATGCAATATTGACATCAACAATATAGCTTGGAAGTGGACAAAAATTACTTCAATTGCCTGGAATAAGTAATGACAATTAATATTTAACTGGAATTATTAGAAAATAACTATTAACTTTAAAATATTAAAATATAAGTAAAATGATTATTCCAGTCTAATAAGATATAAACAATGCTTTCAAGTGCCTAGAATATTACAATCATAACGTCAATATAGTCTGGAAGTTGCAAAAAAATTATTTCAATTGCCTGGAATAAGTAATAAAAATTACTATACTATTACAATAATTAAATATTAAAATAATGACGTCAATACAGTCTGGAAGGTTAAAAAAAATAGTTTCAATTGCCTGGAATAAGTAATAAAACTTAATATTGACCTGAAACTATCAGAAAATTTACTATAAACGTTAAAAGGTTAACGTATAACTAAAAATGATTATTCCAGTCTAATAAGACTTGAATATTGGATTCAAGTGCCTAGAATATTACAATAATAACGTCAATACAGCCTGAAAGTTTTTAAAAAATTATTTCAATTGCCTGGAATAATAATAAAAATTAATGTTCTCCTGAAACTATCAGAAAATGACTATAAACGTTGAAAGGTTAACATATAACTAGAAATGATTATTCCAATCTAATAGGACTTGAATAATGGTTTCAAGTGCCTAGAATAATGCAATATTGATGTCAATAATATAATAATAATAATAATAATAATAAGACTTTTATTACACCAGAAAAATAAAAAATTACAATTCTGTTATAAACCAAATGCATATCACATATTGAATAGTTCGTTATTTACAAAGAGCACATTTAATGTATATTGAAACAATTAAAAAATATCTATAGAACTTAAATTTTATACAAATACAAATAAAATTCCAGAAGGTGACTAATAGGCCATGTTTTCAGACTTCCAAGGAACAACCCCTGCGAGATTCCCTGAATTCTGTTGAGGCCTTATATATATTTAATAATTATAAATTATAAATGACACTTATAAATAATAAACAAAAGCATTTTCCCAGTTAAAGAAAAAAAGAAGAAAGTTAATACAACAGGAATAAAAAGCATACTGATGGGATAAGGAGAGAATAGGAAAAGGAACTGGAATTGGACAAGGAAAAGGTTGGCACATATAAATAATTAGATTTTATAATTTAAAAATAAAAATAAAAAACAATTTTTTATTATAAATACTTAAGTGAGTAATTTGTTATTGATTCATTAGAATTAGTTTAGTTTTCATTTTAAAAGTTTTTTCTGACATGGTAAAATCATTTATACAATATTTGTTAGTATAGTGTGCTATTAAGTAAGAAAACGATCTCTTAAAAAATTCTTTAGTGTGTGAAGGAATAGTTAATAATTGTTTTCTTCTAATATTCAAGTTGTGCACGTCAGTCCGATATCTAACTTTTCGATGTAAATATGAAGGAATCCTTGACTTAAGAATTTTGAAAAAGAAGCAAATAAGATGCAACACTCTACGATTGTACATATTTAACCAACCCGCAACCTTTAGCTTATGTAAAATATGTTCTCTCCTTCTTATGCCATATACAAACCTAAGACAGGAATTCTGAAGTTTTTGTATTCTATATGAGTCAGAAGAATCAAGGCAAGGGCCATAGATGGTGTCACAAAAATTTAATTGGGATAGTACCAATGTTTCACAAAGCATTTTTCTTATAGGCAAATTTAGGTAATCCCTTTGCGAAAAAATAATTTTTAGTGCGGAGTACCCACTTTTCATTTTAAGAGTAACATGATCCTTAAATCTTAGTTTGTAATCCATTAAAAGTCCAAGATTCTTAGCAGAATTTTTAAAAGTTATGTTGTCATTATTAATATAAAGTTGCAAGTTATTTAAAATATTTGTTCGTTTATTATCACTACAAAAAAGAATGGCTGTGGACTTAGTGGGATTAACTTTTAAAAGTAACTTTTGCGTTTCTATAAATAAATTGTTAAGATCTTCATTAATTTTTATATTAACCTGCCAAACATCAGTATGTTTAAAAGCGAAATAGATCTGGGTGTCGTCCGCGTAGTTATGATGTTTACAATATGTTATCTTCTTTGTTATCTGAGATGTGTAAAGTGTGTAGAGTAAGTAGAGTATATAGCCTGGAAGTAGAAAAAAATTTCTTTAAATGCCTCGTATAAGTAATAAAAATTATTATTTAACTGGAATAAGTAGAAAATTACTATAAGAATTGAAAGATTTACTTAGAACTTGAAATGACTATTCAAGGTAAATAAGCCATGAAAAATAGTTTCAAGTGACTAGAATAACTTACATAATTTGGTGGTAAAACTAGTATTGCTAAAAATAGCAACAACCTAATACCAACTTTTCATAGAATCAATAGATTAATAAATTACCTTTGGAGTACATTCAACTTGAAGGAAAATAATTTCATAAAAAATTATTAAAAGATATTTAATTGTAGTCAATTCAGGAATACCTCGGCTTCAATTGATTGAGTTTGAAAATATCCACGTGCAATGAAATGTTTAAGTTTTTTATTTTTTTTATACACTGGAAGAATGGTTTTTTTGAAGAATTTCTTTTTATACAAGAAATTAAAGATGACCACAATCATACGTCGTCAAAAGCATATTTTAATTGTCTTGCAAAACAAAGGTTAAATTTGCCCGAAAATATTAAAGTTAATACGCAACATGCTTTAAACGCAGGAGCAAATAAAAAAAAATATTTTAAATCAAATAACACAAGAAACGGGCTGTAGACTAACCTTAAAAGATCTGACCAATTTAAATAATAGATCAAAACCTCAAAAGAAAAATTTTGAATGTGTTAGAATTTTAAAAAATATTCACGGTTGCACGGACATCGAAATTTTAGTAGACAAAAACGACATTTTTAAAGGCATTTATTTTCAAGATGATCGTATGAAAAACTATTTAAACGCATACCCTGAAATAATCTTTATTGATGGAACCTATTGTCTTGTTGATCTTCGTTTCTTGATCTTCTTGTTGATTTTTGTTTAATGGTGCCATTCAATCTTTGGAACACAAGAGTAACAAAAAAACAAATCCAAGAAACGACCGTAAACCTGCAAAAAATAAAAATGCCATCGAAAATTCGAAAACGGGGACGCCCAAAAGGTTTGGGAAACACCGTAATTGGACTTAAAAAGTCCAGGAAAAAAGGAAATTTTAACTTTACCTATATACCTGTATTACGGTTTGTTTTTTTTTGTCGTAGGTACTTAAAAATATACATTTTATGTTTTGTTTTTTTTAAATCTTTTTTTTAACTTATTTGGTGAAACCTACCGAAGGTAGTAGGTATTGAGGATGCTGGTCAAAGAACTTTAGCCGGCATCCATAATAGAAACCGGCGCCGGCAGCGGAGTCACTTCCTTTTTTTTAATACTAATTTTTGAGTATCATGCACTCACTGGCTAATTATTAAATTTCTTACGATGTAGAATAGCAATATTTTGTATTGCTAAATTGCTATAAAAATTTTTATGACTTTTTAAACATTGTATTAATGTTTTACTTTCTTGTTACTATTTTTATGTACTTTTCTATTTTCTTACTTTTTACATTTAGTATAAGAAATTTGACCAGGTACGTTTATATCTTTTGTATCCAGTTTTGTATATATTTATTTAGTACTTGTATTTTGGTTTCTATATTTGTGTGTTTTGCTTTTTATGTAAAGCTTTGTCTACAAAATTTTTAAATTTTTTTTTGATTGATTGATTGTAAATATTTTATGATTGAAAATGTAATTTATAACTGTTAAAAGGTTTATTATTTATTGTTTTTTTTATAAGCTGACACGTATGAGCACTAACTGATAACATTAAGTATCTATCTCGGCTCTATATACTTCTGATGCCTTTTGCTACTCAGCAGCAAACTTAATCGAGATTTCTTCTGGAAATTATGGTTTTCTGGTTTTGCGAAAAATATGGCGCTAACCCTTTTAAACACCCAGACATCGATTTCAAGGGCCGATTCCCACATATAAACAAGAAACCGTATCATCGGAGACGGTATATATTTTAAGTAGAAAAGCGACCCAAAACACGGCATTATATGGCTACAGATTAACAATAGGCAAAAACCTTTTAGAATCAAGTTAATGTGCGTAAATAAGAAAACTCTTTGAGATCATAGAGCGTGTAAAAGTACCGGATGAAATAAATGCGACCCGGCGGCATTGTTCCGGACCGGACCACGCCCGAAATGTCAACCGTGGTATTCGCACGCTCTTTAAATTCAAACAGATAAACAGGATTAAGAGGTCTGTTGTAACAAACAGCGTGAGTCCACAGGGGATAATAGTGAACGACCTTTTTTCTGTTGCTTTTTGGGCTTATAGATCTTTAATGAGGTGCGCTTTTTACGCATATTAACAATAAACATCTCGTGGTGAAGTGCTGTAGCTGATCTCCATAGCGTTTCAGTGCTTTATAGGTGTTTGAAACGACTTGAAAGTGTATTTTTATTACCATCCTCTATGATGTTTGAGTATAGTCATAGCATGTTTCATTATGGCATATATTATAATAATCTTTCTTTATTTAGCAAAGAGTGCTGCATACAAAAAAAAATATATACAAAGATGTTTGATTAATAATTAATAACTAAAAAAATCAATCTACGTATGTACAAATGTCGAATCGAAAAGGAGGTCTAGCTAACGTGGACACAGATGAAAATAAAAATAAATGTTATACGATAAAGGTGCATTGTATAAACAGTACATAAACCTTAGACCTAAACTTATATAATTAAAAGATTGTAAAAATAAAACCTAAAAAAGTAAATAAAATATCCTTAACATTAAACATAAAAATAAGATAAAAACTTAATTCTAAAATAAAATGTTAATAAAAATCAGAAAAATATAGTCATATCAATAAATAAAATGTAAAAAAAACAATCTCCATGATAAAAAACATAAAATCTAAAAAATAAAGCTAAAAAAAAATACAAACAGTTAACAGTTATTTTGAACATATTCCCTCAAGAGCCGTTTGAACTGGTTTAAGTTATCACAGTTTTTAATATTTACTGGTAACTTGTTAAATTCAATAATGCCCTTATGTAACACCGAATTATACATTATTTGGGCTGTCTGGCATCTGTCGAGTAATATCATTACGATTTCTGGTGTTATATGTGTGGACATCACTAAAAGCTTTAACTTTATCACAGATATATTTTGGGTGCATGTTATGTTTCGATTTAAATACAAATACATGAACATTAACTGACAACACATTTAGGATAGTTAACATGGTTTCTATAGGGGTATAACGATTACAACGTAAAATTACTCTTAAAGCTCTGTTTTGTATTACTTCCAATTGTCTTATTTTAAATTTCGGCAAATTGGACAATAAAGTTAGCAATAGCAATAGATCATTAACTATATGCGTTCGGTGAATGTCACTGGCAAAGACAATTGTTACGCTTTTAGCTGGATTAAGTTTAAGCTGCATATTTGTCAATTTTTCGTGTAAATACTGAAGGTCACTATTTGATTTTAAAAGGTAATTCTGAAAAAATCAATTTTTTGAAGAGCTAGAGTCAATATATACACCTACAGAGTGTACCATTAGGTGATCTATATATAATCGAGCATTTTACCGACCGCATTGTCATGACGATCGAAGGAAGAGACCCGGTTGTTAACCGAAGAGGACCTTCGAATGATCATCGTCATCATGATCATGATCATCATCTTGGTACGAAACCCGCGTGTTTTCATTCCTTTAAAAGAAAAAAACCCCCCGCGACTCGTATACGTACGTACGCATGCACTTCTGGTATTCGCCGCCTCTATTTTTTGTTTTCCACCCGGGATCGATATGTAACTGGAGCGGTTTTTTATGCGGTAGTCAGGGCCCTTTGAAGTGCCGCGTTAAAAATTGTGCGAAATTCCAAATATTGTTCGCTTGTTAGCTGCTCCCGCCGATGCCGTTCTTTTCCTCGAGGTTCTCGCGCTCGCCGCCTATTCTTTTACTCTATACTATAATATAAAATGGTGTCCGAGCGATTCCACTTCTGTCTTGTTTCATATAATTGAAGATGATTCAAATGGGTATTTCTCTATTTAAGTGTCAACGGTGTATGCGCTCTAACGAGTGCCGACTGTGGTGCCGAACGATCTGTTTCTACGTGATGTGATGCCATATGGGGATCAAGAATATTCTCGCTATTTTATATGAAATATTTGTTTAGAATGTCATTAAAAAGTGAGTGATTCCTATCGCACCGATCGTATTTGGAGTGAGTATTTATTGAAATTGCCACTTTATTGGAGGCACTACATACGAGGAATACTAAATCAGTTTATTTACAATAACTAGAACATTAGTGTGCTTGAGACCACATGACTGAAGGAAACTTCTTTAGCTCTATTCATATGTATATTTATACACTATTTTTGTACGTAATTTCTTCTTAGTTGATGGTCTTGGAGCACTACTTTCATATTCAGAGTCTGTATCACTTACTGCCGTAATTTTTATTATTCACCCAAAAATTCACAAAACATGAATTTATAATTTTATTCATTTTAAAGGTAGAATAATTAACACATTAAGCAACAAAAATTAATTTATAAAATTGTTCAAGAACGAAATAATCAAGAAATCCCGTTCGCGTAACGCTAGTAAACTCGCAAATGAACTGCTAATGAAATATATATACAGGGTGTCAGGAAAATGGAGGCCAATCCGCCGGCCACATATAGGGTGGACCAAAATAATGCGACTTTCGTTATGCCATTTTTCAGTTGGGCACTCGGTATTCAATACACAGGGCATCAAAATCGAGTGTTTCATAAGATATTAATTTAAAATTTGGTGTGAGGGGGTTTTTTGGAACGAGAAATTGAAATATGTTTACGGATTCGGCACAGATGCGGTATATTGGCATGTGTTAAAAATACCAAAACTTTTTTGTATCTCTGTATAATCCTTGTAAGTTCTAGTTAAAAATTATAATTATCCAATCTTTTCTTGTAAAAAAAGTATTCTTAGTAAATGTCGACCTGAAAATCCATTTATAAGATATCTTAATTTTTAAATCTAGATACATTTTAACAAAGTAAATAATAAACTTATTATACTACATTATACTACATTACTAAATAACTTATTATAATAAAAATCATAGAATAATAACGCTAAATTATTTTTTTTACGTGACCTCCATTCATTTGTATACACATACGAATGAATGGATGGAAATAAAGAAAGTCTAAGGCTTTGAAAAATATTTGGTTTCAACCTGAAATGCTTTCTAGCTGCAATGATTCTTTCCCTTATAATCCTCGTTTAAAATTAGAACCATATAGTAAGCAGTAAAGAAGTTTAACTTCAAAAAACATTAACTTTAATACAATTAATAATAATAATAGAAATAAATAAGGCCTTGATGCCACACAAAGTTACAATAATAAATAAATAAAAATTAAAAAGTATCAATTTGTTCCAAATATTTATTGTAGTGAAGTCTAGCAAATTTTCTTTATTTAATTTAATTTTCTATATTCATTTCACACAGAGCTACAATAATAAAGAACGAACCAAGTCACGATCTATTCATCAGGTCTAAAACTAACCTAAAAAAAAGGTTTAAAATTACCTAAAACACCAAAATTCACATCACATTTTACACACTTGAGCTTTTTTACCTTTATTTTGATTTTAACGGCATGTTTTTGTATAGTTTTAGACCTGATGATGCTCTAATAGAGCGAAACAGGTGTCGTCGATAATAAATGTTTGCGAGACTGTGACTTTGTTGTTTTTCTTCTTTGTTTATGTTATACCTGGTCTCTTTGAGACAATGGTTGAAGCCTTTTTGAAAGAAATGCAAATGAAAGTATCGGTTTGTTGCAAATATTTAGGGTAGCAAAGCTTAGTAAATGCTCTTCTACTTAATCAGTCATACATGCTGTGCGTCCCAAATGTTATGTCTAAATTCGTTTAAAATTAAGCAATTCATCCGTTGATTTTTATTTCAATTTGCTTTTTTTTATACGTGAAGCTTGTATATAGAAGGTTGGTCAAAACTAAATTTCGACCATCAACTCATTAATTTTTTCAAATGGAAGCACCTTTTTTTTATTTCATTTTTGAATTTCACGTGGAACTTTACGTATGTTTCATGCACCTAAAATCCACAGTTATCGAAAAAAACACGATTCGTGTAACAAATAAAAAAAGAACAAAAGCAAGTTAATGGTTCAAAATGGTTGCTATCTTCGACTTGAGGTATCCCCACAAAAGAAAGTCCATTGGTGTTAGGTCAGGTCACCTAGCAGGCCATTCGATGTATCCTCTCCTTCCTATACACCGATTAGGAAAGGTTTCATTCAAAAATTTACGTACAGTTGCAGCATAGTGCCAAGGAGCAACATTTTGCTGGAAAATTAGTTCTTTATCAGAATAGTTTGGGACCAATGAATTTGAAAATAAAGCTAGTAATGCTGGAACTAATTCAAATTGGAGAAATATCGAGATAAACTTGTCTAGTTAAAGTCTGTTAAAATAAAAACGAACCCTCGCACTAAGTCACACCACACATTTACTTTTTGAGGGTGCTGGGATCATCCATTGCGGATTTTTTGCTCAATATCAATTTAGTCTATTCACACAACCATTCAAAAAGAACGAGGCTTCATAAAAAAAATATTTGTTTGTAAATTAATATTAAGATTACATGTTTTGTAAGCGTTCACAAAACTCATTTCGCCTATCGAAATCGTCATCAAATAACTCCTGCACTGGAAAAATTAAATTGGTGGAGGCACCGGGAGGCGCAGCGTTCAGTCCTCCCTTCGACCCAATTAAATTATTATAAGAAAATTACAATTTTTAGTATTATTTTTATACTTAGAAAAACTAATTTTCACCAGTGACGTCCATAAGAGGTCTAGCGAAAATTTTTTTTTAATAAAATCAATTATACCACTAAAATAAATTTTCTTTTTTAAATCCTTGTTTATTCTTAAGCAAATTTCTATTCTTGATTTTTTTTTTATTTGTATATCTTGTGTTATATACGTTAATGCATTTCCCTTTTTTTTCTATATGAGACAGTGGCGGATCTGGAGGGTTTTGGTACGTGAGGCGAAACCCAGAAAGTAATTATAATATACTTTCTTATGGAATTATAATATGGACTACTTCTTCAACCTCAATTATAATATATGTTTAAGTTCTATTACTTAAAAACAATGGACCCTAACAATTCAATTCTAATTATTTGAATATTTTAACTCCTTATTGCAAAATAATGCTGTATTAAACCGCTATTTTTAGATAGTGTAATTCCAACAACACTTTTATTATAAATTTATTAGTTTTTTGGCAAAAACAAATATTATGCACTATTTACCTTGATTTAATTTGAAACAAAGCATTTTAAAGAATTAAAGTTCTGAATAAAACAACTTGTATACGGTTATTTATTATTATAATGTAAATAATACATGCAAAAACAAAGAAGAAATTAACCTCTATACCAGACCTGTACAGGGTGTTCGAAAAATAGACGGCGTTTTTTGAATGGGTGATCCCTTGTAAAAAAATATGAGAAAAAGTTTCTCTAAACATGGGTTGCACCGGAAATGCACAGTTTTCAAGATACAAGGTGATAATTTTATTTTTTTAATATAATTTTTTTTATTAATATTAAAAAAAATATTTACTTTATTAAGAGGCTAATTTAGCCCTAATTAGATTAAAATTGCAATTAAGGTCTAGTGGCGTCCCGGGAGACATCTTAGCAAATATTATTGGCAAAAAAATGTGCGCCACTGCCTTTGTTTCAACTAATATTTGTTGTTTGATTAAGCATTTAAAAATACAACTTTTTCTCCTCTTGTATTTTTTTCGTATCTCACTTCGTTTTTGACAAAAAAAAATTAATACCGTTTTATTGCATGCCACTGGACAAAATTGATTTATTAATTTTTGGTAAAAAAATCACAGGTGCCATGGAAAACATTTTTGTACACCCTCTTACTCGACGAATCATTCAACGACGCACTCGAGCTAAAATTCGAGGTCTTTTTCTCACTTCTTCGCAGTATTTACAATTTTATTTCTAAACTCTTCTATTGTTTGTATGGGACTAGCATAAACCAAACTTTTAAGGTGTCCCTATAAATAAAAATCTATTGGATTTAAGTCAGGGAAGCGAGGTGGCCATTTAATTGGTCCACCTCTTTCAACCCAATTTTCCCCAAATATTCAATCAACAGTTATTTTCTATTTTGTAATTGTATGGACGGGTAAAGCTCAGAAAGCACGTTCATAAAGTTGTAAATTATGAGGCAACGGGAAGGTACCACTATAGGATTTAGACGTTAGTTATAGATTTTACGGTTGCGTTCGTTGTTGCTTCAACCGGATTAATGTACTACTATCTTATCGAAATTAATTTTTAAAAGATTTTATATTATGATTTTTGATTTTTATTTTTTTAACAAATGCTACAAAATTTAATACCGTATTTTTTTTCTACATGCAAGGTGAGGCGTCGCCTCCTTTGCCTCACCGGCAAATCCGCCACTGATATGAGATTACACTATTAAGTATATATGTGTATGAAAAGTATATCGAATGCTACAAAGTGGCATATATGTGATATTGGGGTTGTTTTAATAAATATTTGAGTAGAGTATAAAAACTAGATAATCGTGAATCCCGTGTCATTTTTTTTAAATGCCGAAGTTTTCTCCCTTTTGTAAACAGAATAATTGTATGTGATATACGTATATTCTAGAGTTTAATAAATATACCTTGACCATATATGATATATATGATGTGTTGCTTGGGTACGGAGGCGTCCTCCATCTTCTATATATATTTGTGTAGCGTCTCTAAATGATACAAAGTCTTTAATACCTCTTTAATATCGGATATTGCGCAATCGAGAGAACTGCTTAGGACCAATACCATGGAATCTCATATCTAACCCCTCTCATTAAGTAAATATGCGATTTTGCTCTATTTAATTTTCTCTGTTCTAGTTTTGCTCTTCTAGTAACTTCTTTTTTTCTGACCCTTTTAACCCATGATATTTTAAGCCTTCCATGAATGGTCCATATTTTATAGTCTTGTTCTATGTGTTTAAAACCATTGATGGTTAATCTCAAGTTTGGCAGTCATTTATGACTAGAGCCAACGCTTTGCTTGCATCATTTACGGCATTCAATACTGACGGTAAATCATCTCTTGGATTAGCTAAGATCACAGTATAATCAACGTATATGATATTATTGATAGGAATGCCAATCAGTTTAATTCTTAAGGTGCTTGTGGCTTGTTTGTAACATCTTAACTCATAATACGCGTTATATTTTACAAAACCTTTATATTATCATCATTATATTAACCTTCATAGTATACTGAAACTTTTACGTGGTTTCGTACCATAGAGAAATGTGTATAAAAAGAATTTTTAAGAAAATATGATTTTATCAAGTAATTTAATTTACTTTACACAACTACGTTTATACCATACTTAATTTATTTAATATACTACAATGTTCTTCCTGCAAAGCTCTTTCCACCTATAGATTGAACAGCCTTGGTGACAAAATGCATCCTTATCTTACTCCTCCAAATCTCAACCTAAAACTAATTTGAAAATTACATTTTTAATTTCCCTTTTATTTTTCATTAATTTTTCACCCTAGACTTAAAGTTGACCTTTGAAAATATCCAAAGGAATGTCAAGTAGGTTGTTCTCATAAAAATCTCAGCAGCTTGTTCACATTATCATGTGACCTAGTTTGATTTACTCCCATTGATTTAAGCTAATCACAGTTCATTTCTATGCGAATGTATCTTCTTCTGTACCTGTTTTTGAACTAGTTGCCACATACAAAGCTACCTGTTTCAAAATTCTATCTACCCCATGGAACCTTCTAAATTTCGCAAAATTAATTCATGACCACCTACAGGGTGGCCACGCACCCATAAACGCACAGGCACGCGTTAGAAATTAAATCAACGTCGTATCGAGATGGTAAAATTACAGCAATCGACGGCAAATTACACGGTTCCAAACAAATAAATTCCGGGTGTAGATACCCGGCGACATAACGGTTTTTTGGCACACACACACACACATACATACAAAAAACATTTTTTTTTAATATTGAAAAGACGCCGGGGCGTATTAGTAGAACATTTTCAATTGAATTGACCCTTCTTTAAAGTAAAGTATCAGATGGCAGCACCCGAATGAATGAGCGCGATTTTTTAACAGCGTTTTGTTACAGCTCCGATGGGTGTTACCCACTTCTTCCGCACAGCCGTACCCATAAAACCATACGGACGGGTTTTTCGTTTCGGGGTGGTTTTTGTTGAAAACCCCGGGGGAGGGTGGGCGAGCGTCTGCGACACACTTTATTAAATAGCCACAGTCCAGGACCGAAATTCGTCATAAAAAATGTTACATAACAAAAAGTAATTTAATCGAATTGAATGTAATTTACTATTTTACTGCTACGTTTCATGACAAAGCAGAATTACGCGTCGCTCCAAACAACCATGTAAAAACGACTAAAAAAAATAAGTGTGCGACATGCCTTGTCGTTTCCTGTTAAATTTCAGGAAAAAATATAATACTTCAATTGTATTTATTTGAATGTGATGCTTATTATATCTATTTTTATTCATTTATTCATATACAATAGAAAAATTGATTAAGTTATCACCTTGTCATGCTCATATACTCAAAGAAGAGTAAAAGGGTTAGAAAGAGAAAGAGTGTCTCATCAAGGGTTACACTAATTCATGAAAAAGTAAAACCAATAATTTCCTTAAAGATGCTTATAAATGTATGCCAGTGGCTTATTTTTGCTTTAACTAAAATAAATATTTAAGTCAAAGTTGACTTAGATAATAAAATAAAAAATTAATTATTAAAAAAGACGTTCCCATATAAACTAGATTATTAAAAAAAATGGAAAAGCGCATAACTTAAATGTTGTAGTAAAATACATTGTAATAAAGAATTAGGCAAAGCCAGAAATAAAACAGAAGGCGAAGAAAAGAAATGAAAGTAAAATTATTTAAAGGCACTATAGAGAATATTCTAAATACAGTAATTTTAATTCCCTTTTACAAAAACGGGCCTAATGAAAATGTAACTAATTTAAGACTGGTATCATTAACTTCTAATCCGTTCAACACCAATGGAAATCAAATTTCGTACTGAAATTGCAATTACACATGTAATGGCAATAGCCCAAATTAAAAAGAAAATCAACAATTGTCGAGATTCTTCGAATGGAGTGCCTTATCTTGAGAATAAATATGTTGATATTTATGGGTAAGTCATTGCGAGTCAATCCTAATGGCGCAGCATTTTCTATAAATATACCAGGAACATAATAGAAACGTTTCATCCATTTTTTTTCTAAGAGACCAAACGAAAACAAAACAAAGGTAAAAACACAAAGTCACGGTACCATCAAATCCATATAATTTTTTAAATGCTACATGTATTTCGCTCCTATCGGAGCATCATCAGGCCTAGACCTACACTGATCACATTACAACTCGAGCACATTACAACGAGTTGTAATGTGATCTGTGTAGGTCTAGGCCTGATGATGCTCCGATAGGAGCGAAACACGTGTAGCATTAAAAAAATTATATGGATTTGATGAGACCGTGACTTTGTGTTTTTACCTTTGTTTTGTCAGGAACATAATGTTCTTTGCAATTATTGTTAAGAATAGTGACGGTTACGCCTCAACTAAAATTGTCATTAATACCGAAATTTACAACCCGGAATTACGTTTTTATCATTAAATAATTATACTTGGGATTTTCCCTAAAATTGTGTAAAAGCATTATTTAAATATTACCAATGATTTATAAATTATGTTAACAAATGTCCAATAAGTGCACGCATTAAAGCATTCGGTCTTTTGATGGTATGATAATCAACTGACCAAATGCCTAGACTAAATAATTAAATTTTATGCCATATTTGACGAATCACTGAAAAAATCGTTTTGCTTAAAATGTAGTTCTACTATTTATGGCCAATAGATCAAGATCTTCTTTGGCTATTTTAAGGCCGAAACAGAATAATTATTAAGCTGTTATAGCAACTTTATGATAGAGAGATTAAGCCATATTTTGGTCATTATTTGGCTTTTTTCGTGACATGACCTAGTAACATTTTAAGCCATATTTGATGAATCATGTTACTAAAACAAATGTTTTATTCAAAATTGAACTATAACTAAGATATTTTTTGGCTGTTTTATAGCCAAAATTCAACCAATATTAAGATCTTATAGCATCTCTATGCTAGAGAAAATAAGCTATATTTTGGTAATTATTTGGCTTTCCTTTAAACTCTTTGTACTTTAATCCACTTATATGAGTAAAGACATTTTTTTTCTGTCAGTATAAGGCGATGCATAGGAGTATTGAGTCATGACTCAACAGAAATCTCTTAAATATTAAAAAAGGTCTAGTAAAAAAATTATGTGACTAAAAAATGCCTTTATAGTTAAGTGGTTATTATCCTGATTGAAATAGTCCCCACATGAAATAAGAAAGTCTTCAAGAGACTTTGAGTGCACTTATAACATTTCTATCATCTGCATAATTTCCAACTTTATAGTTTAGAGTAATAATATTCAAGAGGGAATTGGAAAAAATCACACACAACAAGAACTTAGGTTATAATTCGATAGTTTACAAATTTCAGAGAATTTCTTTTATATTATTTTTAATTTTAACCATTTGGGTCTCACCTTTTAAATAAGCTAGTAATGAGCCTTGCCTCTCATTTATTTCTAATAGTAGCTTTCTATCTTACTTTCTATTCTATCTGGAAAGCATCCAACGCTGGTTTAATAAAATCCTATATAGTGTTAGTGTTAGTGTCAGGGGACCTTTCCTCAAGGAAACTATGTTGAAAAATATTGGAATGTGCAAGGACACTAGTTTAGAAAAAGATTATTGCAAAGTTATTGGCTTTATAGCAGCTCTTTGTCGCCTTTTTTCAAAACTGGTATTAAACGAATAAATATTTAGATGGGAAATTGTTCTAAATGTATTATGAATACATTTTTTAAGTAGAAAAAAATTAGTTATAGTCCAGTTGTGCACGGTCATTTGGATGTAGTTAACACTTCCTTGAGTAGTGGTGATATATGGAAATTCTCTACTGTTATTTATATGTCCAAAGTACAAAATACAAAATATCATAATGAATAACAAAGGTCAGGTTTTCGTGAGAATAACTCATCTGAGTCTTTGATAATTTCCTCACAATCAATGATTTGAATTAACTTTCTTAAACAGTTTAAGTCTTATTTAAGTATTAGTGTTATGTTTAAGAATTTTGTCTCTAAATGTGTTTAATTAATGAGTTAAGCAACTTGTTTTCAATAAACCTCTAGCGTTAAATACCAGGGAATAAGATTTTGTATATTTGATAAAAAATTTCGAATGGGTCCTATAGACATCTATAAGATGACATAGGGTTGTTTAAGAGTTAATACCCTTACTCGTTTTTTTTTATAAATAGAGCTGCATATTTTAACGTCTGTAAATTTGCCTATTTTTTATCTTTTAAGTGATGTATAACACTAAGCACTTTAATTACTAATAAATGCTCGAAAAAGCAAAATACCTAATATTTAGCTCAACATAAAATTTTTTATTCAAGCATATGTTAGAATTTCAATTAGTTAGTGTTATACATAATTTTAAATAAAAACAGGCAAATGTACGGACGTCAAAAAAAATATAAAATATTCAATTTAAAAAATACCAAACTATAGTCGTCTCCGATTATTATATTTTGATCATGTTAATAAATCTTACACAAAAATATCTCTCCAAAGCAGTTTTCCCTTTTTTTTCATCTTAAACTGAGCTCTACCTTTAAAAATAGTACCTACCTGTTACAACTTAAATAGGACACCGTATTTATACGTATAACAGTACGAATTTTATTGATGTTATCCTATTAAATAGGAATGATAGATCCCAATTTCTCAATTGGATTCAATTTAATAGTTTTTCAGCAGTTTACACTTGATAACGGTTGGAGATACTTACCAACCGAAACGTCGTGTTGCATTAAATAAATAAGACAATGCAAGTCCGACAAGATGTTTTCATCAAAAACTATGTTAATAAAAAATGGGGTCAAAAGACACATGAGAACTTATAATTTAGGTAGAGACTAGTGAGTTTGTTTTTTTAAATTGTTTTCTTTTTACTAAAGTTTTATTATGATTCTCTTTCACAATTATAAGTTTACGTTTTATTTTAATGTTTTATTTTAAAAAAGTACGTCAAATATCTGGAATTAAATAGAAGTTTTTTAAAATGCTCATAAGTAAAATATAAATGTAAAAATTATATAAATATTAATCAAATTAATACATGTGGTAAGTTGTCTTGATCTTGTCTTGAAAATCACTCTATTGTCTGAAAAAAATATTTTAAATCCTTGATAATGCTAATTATTCCAATTACCCTTAAAAAAATAATTTAAAAAATGGTCTCAAATAAATTTACAAAATTAAACATTTCCTTCAGTATCTTACTAAGTAACTCAAGATTCTCCAATTTTTTTATTATTAAATTTTTATTTATTTTGAGATTTGATTGCACCCAATATAAGTTATAAAACTTTGAATGAATACATTTATTTGAATCTCTTATTCAATATGATCAATTGTCTAGGTCAAACTTTATTTGTTGCCTTGGTATATAAATAGTTTTATCTGCATCGGCATTTCATGCATTAATGGAAAAAGCAATTTATCCACTTTTCAGTAGTTTTTATAACCGAAGTAGTTAAAACCACTTAATAAAAAGCATCCATAAATTTTCCTTTAGTTGTAATCACTTGAGAGTATTCATGAAAATTAATAGTTTCTGTTAAGTAAAATATACTAAAACTTTATCAAAAAAATAACATTTTAATTCTGTGCCAAGAATTTCGTTACTTGCACAAAAAAAAATCACTAATTTTGCGAATAAACTCTAAAAGTATTTAATCTAAAACACATTTTTTATGTCAGAAAATAATTGAGGATAAAGGTATGTTGTCAAATCCGTGGACAAAATTCACACACAAAAAATACCATTTTTAAAGATCTAAAATAACTCTGATAGGAAAAAAAGATAGACGTCCTTATAGCGTTAAATTGACTTATAAAAAAATTGGAAATATATAAAAAATCAAAAAATTCTTTTAGTTCGTTACTTTGGCTTAAACCTAAAACGCAAAATGGCTGTAGAATTTAAAGGCTGTTCACAAGCAATAGTATGTCTAATATTCCAGCATGTTTTTTTTTATTGCTAATAGAATTATTTGGAGTCGAGCAATTTGATTATGGAAAATAATTAATTATGAAAAATTCGCTTTTTATTTATTGAAACAATTTTCTAAGTGCATGTAAGGAATGTTAAAGTTACCGCCTGGATCTCTTGGAAATTGTATTTTTCTAGCATGGTTTATCCAATTACCATCACTTTAGTATCATTCCTTATGATACCTTAGACCAAATGCTTTTTTCTACACCATTATTTCATTCTCTGGATCTTCTGGAAATAAGAGTAAAAATATTTTTTTTACCAATCTTTATGATAACTCGGACTGTTCTTTTTTTTCTATGTTATAGATTTAGTATATATATTGAAACCTTTAAAAGTAAATTTCTTGTTATTTCCTAAATTTTTCAAAAAAAATCGCTGATATCGTAAGAATATTCTGCTATATATTCTTTCATTTGTGGATCAAATTTTACTCTACTTAAAAAATTATCATTTATAGGGAAATAGCACGAAATTATTTGTCACAAAATTTTTGGCCAGTTTGTTGGTCAAATTTAAGCCAATATCCGGCACTGTTTAAGTTTTACCAACCAATAATTTTTTTTAAATTTAACTGGTAATAAATTAAGCAGTTTCTGGTTAAAAAACTTCATTATGGCGCCATAACATAACCGTGCACTTTAAGTGACCAAGAAACGGAAATACATAAAATTTGATAGTAAGTTAATCTTGAAACCACATTTTGGCCAAATAATATCCATAAGTTTGACAGAAAAAAGGGAGAAATTAATTAGCAATCGCTTGGCTATTAAATATTCTATAAATAAGCTTAAGAATAGTACCAAAAGGGACCATAACGGTCATTTTAGTCACTATTTTCTAGTTAAAAAATCCTCTATTTTGACCCATTTTCTTGATAAAATGATGACAGAGGCCATAAAAATTAGCTTAAAAAAATCCAATTTTTTTTGGTTAGCAACTGCTAAGTTACTTTTGAAACAAAATACCTAACCAATGTTTACCAAAGATTTTATTACTTTTTAAAGAAAAAAAAATAAGCGATACCTGCCAATTAACAGTTCGTTTATTAATTAAAAGCCTGTAGCAATTTTTTGCCTACACGTCGTTTAAGTTTATGATCCTTGTCTCATACGACAATCCTCCACGTTATAAATAAATTAATTAAATGTATGTTTTTCCCGGGAAAGTACTTAATCTAATGAAATTTCCGTGTTTCAGTTTGAGTTTTCTTCGTTAATAAGTTTGCGCCGGTTTTTTTAATACAAAAAAGGGGTTTTCTCGAAAAACTATTTCTCTGAGAAACCGCTTTATTAGCCTTGACACCTAAAAATTGTTATTATTAGTTTAATTACATCCGATCAGTTTAATTTGATATAATGAGACCATGTGCAATTAAATTTCTTTACCACGGATTTATACGGAGTCAAATAAACATTTACACATGTTAAAAGTTATATTTTTTTAAAAATAAATAGCAACAATTATAAAAATAAATTCAAAAAAAATTTATATATTCTTACACGTAGTGCTTTCTATGGGCAAACGGCTGAACTAAACCCACCCATTGACTGGCATGGGTTGCCATTTAAATAATGGGAAGAGCGCCACCGTTAGTTGGAGTTTTTACCGTAAATGCGCCATTGGTATTGTGTGTAAGGTGTGTCCAAAGTATATAAATTATTTATTTATTTATGCATAACTTAAATGGATACGATCTACAATTAATGGGATTTTTACTTGTTGGTAGTGTTGCTTATGAATTTTTTTTTATTATAGGGAGAATTGAAATTGAGTATTGTGAGGAGGTTAAGTGTCTTTTTTTTACAGCTATAACGGTTATTTAATAAGTTGGTTCTTGTGAAGCGAATGAGTCCGTTCTAAAGGAGTTTGTTTCTTTTCTAATTATTAAGCTATAGCGATTTTGGAGTTGACAACTAATTTCTTTGGATTTCCTCAGATCTCATTATACTTTGGTTTTTTTGTGATCCAAGGGATGTGATGTTGCAGATAGTGTAGTTAGTTTTATTTTTTTTTAAATATTTTTTATGCTGAAAAATTAAATATGTCAAACTTTGAAGGACGATTCTAAGAAAACTGCAGGTTGCTTTTTGATAATTTTAATGGTTCTTGCATATTCTCGTCTTTCTGAATACAATGAGACCCTCAGCAAAGTCGTACCACTAATAGTTTCCAAGATATGGTATTTTAAGATGCTCATTTTTAGGTCAAAAAAGTGAAATTTGAATAGTTTCAAACTGCTGCAATTCCTGCAGATCGTTTCAAAGCTTTTAGTTACCTGGTGTGATTTTGTGATCTATGATATGGACATTTGCTCCTGGCGTCATATTTTTGGTCAAAAATTGTTATGTCGAAAAATTAAAAATGTCAAACTTTAGAGGACGATTGTGGAAATACTGTCAATTCTTTCTAGATAATTTTAATGGTTTTTTCATAGTATCTTTCTTCTAAATCTAATGATACCCTCCTGAAAGTCATACCTTAAATAGTTTCCAAGATATGGGATTTTTGAAGGCCAATTTTGAGGCAAAAATAATCGTCAAAAATGCTCGATTTGGCAATATTTAAAGTGCTGTAATTCTTTCCGATATCTTCAATTCCTATAACTTAGGGTTTTTATGATCTATGAAGGTAAAATGTTACCCCTGATACAATTCATTCCATTTCGAAAAAAAAATTGTAAATAATTTCTATGTATCAAAAAAAAAGACAAATTTGCAACTTTTAAAGACTGATTGTAAAAAAACTATAAGTTCTTTTACTAAAATTTTAACGGTTCTTGAATATCTCTACTCTTGTAAATTTAATGAGACCCTTTGCAAAGTCATATCATTAATAGTTTCCAAGATATGGCATTTTGAAGGACAATTTTGAGATGAAAATAAAAATGCTACTTGAGGAATTTTTCAAACTGCTGCAATTCCTTCGCATCTTCTCAAATTCTATTACAATCCAGGCTTTTCATTATCTATTGAGGTGGCATGCTACCACTGGTAAAGTTGGTTCTATTTCAAAAAAAAAAATTTTTGATGAAAAATATCTATTTCCAGATGCACCCAAAAAATTTAAATTGTCAACTTTTGAAGGCGATTGTGGAAAAATTATGAATTATTTCGTTATAATTCTAATGGTTCTTAGATATTTTTATTCTTCCAAATCCAATGAGACCCTCGGCAAACTCGTACCTCTAATAGTTGCTAAGATATGGCATTTCTGGAGGACAATTTTCAGGTCAAAATAAAAATGCTAGATTTCTGCGCATACTCAAAAAATTATAAATTTTCAACTTTAACAGACGATTATAGAAACACTGTGAATTTTTTAAATATACTTCTAACGGTTCTTGGATACTCTCGTTCTTCCGAATCCAATGAGACCCTCCTCAAGCTTGTACATTTATTAGTTTTCAAGATATTGTATTTTTGGGGACCAATTATTGGGTCTAAAAAAACACGTCAGAGAAGTGAAATTTTAAAATTTTCAAAATACTGTACCTCTTGCAATCTCCTCAAATCTCATATAATCCAGGATTTTCATTATCTATAGAGGTGGCATACTACTACTGATAATGTTGGCTCTATTTAAAAAAAAAATGGTGAAAAATTTCTATTTCTGCACATACTCAAAAAAATCACAATTTTTTAACTTTAACAGACGATTATGGAAAAACTATGAATTTTTTAAATATACATCTAAAGGTTCTTGGATATTCTTGTTCTTCTGAATCCAATGAGACCATCCTCAAGGTTGTACATTTATTAGTTTTCAAGATATTGTATTTTTGGGGACCAATTATTGGGTCTAAAAAAACACGTCAGAGAAGTGAAATTTTAAAATTTTCAAAATACTGTACCTCTTGCAATCTCCTCAAGTCTCATATAATCCAGGATTTTCATTATCTAAAGAGGTGGCATACTACTACTGATGTTGGCTCTATTTAAAAAAAAAATTGTGAAAAATTTCTATTTCTGCACATACTCAAAAAATGATAAATTTTCAACTTTAACAGACGATTATGGAAAAACTATGAATTTTTTAAATATACTTCTAACGGTTCTTGGATATTCTTGTTCTTCCGAATCCAATGAGACCCTCCTCAAGGTTGTACATTTATTAGTTTTTAAGATATTGCATTTTTGGGTCTAAAAAAGCACGCCAGAGAAGTGAATATTTAAAATTTTCAAACTACTATATCTCTTGCAAATATTGCCAGATCGATTGTGACCCGACGTTTTTGTGATCTATATTTGTGATTCATGGCATTTACTTCTAGCATTATTAATAAAAATAAAAAAAAAATTTTTTTTGGTTAAAAATTTACATACCTGGAAACATCTGATGTAAAAAAACTAGAGGTTCTTCCAATAAAATTCCCACGGATATTTCATATCTTTATCTTTTTAAGTCCATTGAGACTACGCAGAAAATCACATCTCTTTTTATTTCTGACTTATGGCATTAATTCCCATTAAACAATCGAAAATCCAAACTTTAACATTTAAATTTCAATTGAGTCTCCTAACAATAAATCTTGATAAAACTCTCTGCATAATAATGCAAATATTCAAATATTTATTTCCATAAATAGCACAAATACAACTAGAAGAAAATGTCCTTAGTACGTCAACCTAAGAGGAAATCTTAAATAAAAAATAAGCCAAAGTTTATTCATCATATTAACACATTTGCCAATAAGTTCTATTCAGGTTGTTGTGCTGTTAATATTGTCGCGTTTTGATAGAGTCTCAACTTCATATAACTCAAATTTTAACTCAAAATACGCTTTATTACCAGAAGATCACATCATTTCCTTCCTTAAACCAAATAAAGACCCTAAGCGACCCGAAAATTATAGACCAGTAATTACTCTAGCATCATGTGGGTCTAAAATCATGGAAATCATGATCAAGACTCGCTTAGATTGGATGTTAGAACATAGAGTAGAATTTACTAATACACAGAGTGGATTTCGAAAAGGGAAGGGAATTTATGGCAACATAGCTTTTCTAACATCTTATGTTTTCAATGCCTTAGTAGTTTTCTTGGATATTAAAGCAGCCTATGATAATGTTAACACCTATAAACTATATAATAAACTGCGAATGTTAAATACTCCCAATTATCTGGCAAACACCATTTTTAATCTACTCAAAAATAGACTTCTATATTGTAGGGGCAATGACGGGTCATTTTTGGGACCAGTATTAACTACAACAGGATTACCACAAGGATCCCCTTTAAGTACCGTCTTGTTCAACATCTATATTAGAGAAGTATTTCTTTTGGATCTGGGGGATGTTGCGTTGACAGAATATGCTGACTGACGATTTGGTCATTATGGTAAAAGGAAAAAATGTGTCCATTATGATTGATAAAATTACTCATGCTATTAAAAAGATAAATACATTTTTAAACGAAAATAGCTTAGTGCTTTCAATTAATAAATGCGAAGCAATGTGGTTTACTAGGGGAAAAAATAATATTAGCCCTCCACCAATCGTTATCAACAATGTTGTTATCCCCTTTAAACACCGAGTAAAATATTTAGGCATGTGGATACAGAACAATCTGAAATGGAAGGTACATATAGAAAACATTGTCAACAAAGCCAAAAAATCACTCAGTGTTTTAAGGGCATTATGTAGAGTATGGTGGGGTGCAGATCCAACCACTCTTTTAGTAACCTTTTTTGCCTTAGTTAGATCTCACTTAGATTTTGGATCCACATTTATTAAACCCTGTAATGGGACGGTACTTAAGATTTTAGCAATGAAACTAATATCAAAGTTCATAATTATTTCAAATCACCTGATTACACAGCTCTTAAATAATACTAGAATGAAGCTAATACATAGACCGGAATTCTGGCAACGGGATAAAACTCCCTATTTAATTCAGGCACTTCAGGAGTTTCGACCATATATTAAATCAATCAGTAGAGGAACAACCTTCCCGAATATTACGAATGCAATTTTAAAATACTTATTACACCCCTAAAATCAATTAACCTTAACATAGGAAAAGGCGACATTTCAACAAGCCAAAAATTCATTGAAAGATCAAACAAGTTTAAAGAGAAAGGATATACTATTATTTTTTCCGACGCCTCTAAACAGGGTAATAGGGTAGGGTTCGGAATATCTATTCCCAGTGTAAATTATAAATTCTCATCAAGGTTACCAGACTGTCTCAACATCTAGAAAGCGGAAATCATTGCAATTTATGATGCGATAAAAACTGCAATAGAAAAACAAATAAAGAAGGCTATCATCTTTTCGGATTCATTGAGCGCAGTTACAAAACTCAAAAGTAATCTTTTATCTGCAAGGATAAATCGCTGAATTATCATAACAAAGCAGCTTATTAGTACAACCAATGAAAAGGCCTTTGATATCCAGCTTGCCTGGATACCGGGTCATGAAAATATACTGGGAAATTCAGAAGCGGACACTTTGGCGAAGATTGGATCCAACCTAAATGTCCCCAAAAAAATGCTCATTGACATAAATGATATTCTTAAGGTACTCAAAAATAAAATAAAAAAAACCTTTTCAAACAAATGGAAATATTAAGTTGAGACTAAATTCGTGAATAAATCTAATTGACAAAGCTGTAATTAAAATTAAGTGAATATAAAAAAAATTAATTAAAACCAAGTCTAAATAAAACTACGTCAAAATTAGAACAGGAAAACAAACAAAAAGTGTACATAACCGTTAAAAGATGAAAAATTGTTATTATCACTATTTTTAACTTTATACCAGAGCAATACCTGGATGTAAGTGCACTAAAATATTTCTCCACATTACATTATGCGTCGGTAGCTAGAAATTTCTTATATTACGTTGGAAGTTTTGCAAGTTAAGGAGTAAGTGGTTGTTCGGTCTCTTTGCGTCATAAATAAATGATCTCTTTAATTGATTATTAGTGAAAGAGGAATATTTTGTAACTATCGAATACGATATTCTTGCATAATTAAAAATTTATATTTCCTAAAAACCAAACATACACTGTTAAGAATAAATAGACAAGGTAGTGTCATAATTTTGTTTATCAATAAAATAGGCTTGCATGAATCCCTCAATACAATATACAATTGTTTCTAATGGGCAACCACTGTAATTACTCGAAAAAGCAAGGCCATATCTCGGGTTACTTTTAATTAGAGCAAAATATGCCATTCTTATTGTACTCTAATCTAAAGGATCTTCCAAGTATAACTCTTTAAAGTTCTGTTATGTATTTTTGACTGCCTTTACTATTGGATTTGTGCACATTTGCTATTGAAAAACGAGAAAAAAAAAATAAAAATCGCCTGAAATTCCCGACACGATTTTGGCAGTCAAAGTAAGTCCGCGTTCGGCACTAATTCGCGTTATGCTGCTGCCGCTGCTGCCCTATAATTTGCCCACGGCCAACATTTCGCATTATAAAATGTTCCCTCTTTTCGTTGTGTTTGTAATGGATTCGTATTCTGCGTGCGACCAACCGAATTTCACCTAAAGCGAGCGCTACACTTGCTCCAACTAAATTTTCCATCATGGGGGAAATAAGGTCGAGAGAAAAAGGAAAATGGAAAATTATGTCATTGAAGGTATTGATGGTTTGTATTTAGAAGTTCCCAGCGGTTTTTTAAAAGAGTTTTTTGAAGAAAAACAGTGATATTTTGGTTGGAGAATTCGTTACCACCATCGATCTGTAAAATAGCTAATAATTGACTGTTATTTGCGCTATTTGGGGAATTTATAATAATGTAATGATTATTATTGTTTTGGCATAAGCCTGCTTCAATATTCCTGAAGTATCATAAAGTTTTTTTTAAATCTTATATCTCTATAACAATTTTTTTAATTCTTTACCTAAAAAATTCCAAACTTTGGAGGTCGATTATGGGAATACTAAGGGTTCTTTTATTCTAATTCTAATGCTTTTTATTATCATCCTCATGAATCTAATGAGTCTATTTATACTATGTCGAGTTACAGGTCAATTTTAGTAATGATAACATGGGTCGAACTTTATTAGGAAAATCTTGAAATAAGTTGACAACTTAAAAGGAACTTTTGATACAGTGACGATCTCGCTTAAAGATAATGTATGGCTTTAAATTTGTTCATTTTGCGCTGTATAGTGACTATTTTAGTTTTAGATATTTGTTTTGATTTGATAAAAAAAAAAACTAAGACCATCTTGTACATAACACAAAATGCTACACTATGTGAGTCCACAGATATATTTATCCCAACAATTTATTTTTTTTGGCTCTATAAAAAATTGATAAAAAGATTAACTCTTTGATTTTTCTACAGCTTTGTCACAGGATTATTCCAATTCACTTCCTAAGATGAATAGTTAAAAAAAAATTAAAAACCACGAAAATTCTATAAATGGTTTTACAATTTTTATTATTAACGAATACGATTTACAATACATGTAAGTGTATATGGAGTCTTATCATTTTGATAGAATGTTTCTCTTATAACCCTGTGGTTAAAAAAAATAGAAATTGTGTTAAAATCCAGTTTTTGATTTTTTTTAGTTGTAATTAACTTCTTAACAATCAATTTTTTAAAAGAATAAATTGAGCATTAATTATTACGTTGACTGTGTGCGAAAATGTGACCTTTCTAACTATCCCAGAATCTATGATTTTATTTGTGTTTTATTGAGTCCCGAGAACGATCTCGTAGAGACCGAAAGGTCGACCAGAGTATGTAAATCGATCGTCTGAAATAGTTTGTTTTTATTTTACGTATAATAAGATGTTTATTAGTTCAGAAAAAAAAATTACAAATGAAAGTAAATATTCATATACATTCAGGCAACTAAAAGTTCTTTTAATCAAATATCCAGGAATTTTCTACTTAATGAATGAGAATTAAAGATATTAAGCTATAATAAATACACGGTGGGAAACAGATCAGATAGGGTAAAAAAGGAGAGGGACAGAGATGTGGCTAAACAAAATATTTTTATACTGACATAGAAGAGTTATAATTAATTTAATAATTTTTTTTATAACTTTTAATGCTGTGTAACCAGTTCTTAGTCTAAGTGTAACATGTTCCTTAAACCTAAGCTTATAATCTATAGAATCTACTCATTTGTGTGTAAATTTAAATTATATACAAAGTTAGCACGTTACCATATCTTCACAAAGCATGTTTGCTATTGATTAAGTAGGATTTATTTTTAAAAGAAGTTTCTATGTATAATCTATTCAGATCCGGCATTGCATCAGATTCTTTTAAAATGAAAAATAAAGTTGAGTGTCACTCGCATAACAATGGTGTTTGCAGTGCAAAAACTTGTTTCTCAATTACAAGGTTTAAATAGTATAAAATAGTTCGAAAAAGGTACCCTGGGAACTCCAGGGATAAGAGTAAGCGTTGTAAAAGAATTTGTCCCCCAAAAGCAGTTTTTGACATGAAAAAAAACCAAAATTGTCCAAAATTTTTACTTTTTTTTAGAATAGAGTCTTGAAAGTTTCCAGATTATTATAAATCATGATTTTTTTATTGGGAGTTTTTAAATTAACCCTCTAAGTATAATAGAACAGAATTTGTCCCCCAAAAGCGACATTTTTTTGCATGAAAAAACCCAAAATTTTGACTTTTATTTAGAGTACATCTTTGAAACTTTTAAGATTATTATAATTCATGATTTTCTTACTGGCAGTTTTTAAATCAACTCTCTAAGTGCAATAGAATAGAATTTGTCTCTCAAAAGCAGAATTTTTTACATAAAAAACCCAAAATTGGCCAAAATTTTCACTTTTTTTTAGAATAGATCCTTAAAACTTTCCAGATTATTATAAATCATGATTTCCTTATTGGCAGTTTTTAAATCGACTTTCTAAGTACAATAGAACAGAATTTGTCCCCCAAAAGCAGAATTTTTTATATAAAAAAACCCAAAATTGGACAAAATTTTAACTTTTTTTTAGAATAAATCCTTGAAATTTTCCTGATTATGATAATTCATGGTTTCCTTACTGGTAGTTTATTAGACATCCATTTAGAGATACCCTTACGGTTTGATACAAAAGATGTAACCAATGACGGCGCAGAATCCCCAAAATGTCAAGTGCCTTTGTGAAATCCAGAAGGGCTTGATTATTATCAAGGACTCAAAATGTATCATCTGGAACTTGAGATAATGCACTCGCACAACCATAACTCTTTCAGAGTGATATTTAGGGATTCATTTGTTGTAATTTAATAATGCAAGGATCTGGTTCTACATAATTTTTGTAAAACTATAGATATTGATCGAATTAGATTAAATTCCGTGGGATTTTTTACTTTTGGCAAGGGAATATTTAGTATAGCATTGCAGTATATCAAAACAATAATTATATTTAAATTATCAGTTTCAAATGCTTTACTCTTTATACTTTTTAAAATATCAGTTATTATGTCTTGCGTTACGAGCTTAAATTCAAATTCATTTAATGTATGTTTATGTTATTGAATATACTCTATAAATTAATAATCAGGATTAATGTTGTTTTCTTATTTATATTTGTAAAAAAAGTTCATCCTCATTTTGCAAACAGTTGGAAAGTTAAATAATTTGTTTTTTGGAGATATTAATTTTATTGTTTTATTTCGCGCGTCTTTATTTTGAAATTTATGTATTAAATATGCTTTATTTTCTCACAAGTTGTACAATTCCAATACTGTGCATAAGTATTCCAGTAATTTCGGTCACGAGTGTTCCAAAACTTCTTATTTGCCTAATGTTAGGAATTATCCATGGACTCTATATGGATATGGTTTATTTTTACCTTTTATATTTTTTAATGAGGCATGCAAGTTAGTCACCTCGAGCAATGATAGTTTAAAAAAACTAAACTTGGTGCACAGAATAAACAATCTCTGAGATCGTTTATTCTGTGACTTGGTGTTAAGTTATTGTACATTAGATGCCAAAGAATCGATAATATATTTGACAGAAATCGCTCTTTGTTAACCCCTGGTAAATTCGTATAACTAACGTTAAAAAATTCCGGTTCAGGATTTTTTAAATTTATATCACACTAGATCAACATATGGTCAGATATTTTAATGTCTTTGACACAACTGTGAATGGAGTCCATGTTTGAAATCAATTAATGTAAAATAAATGCAAAGTAAATCAATTATTAATGTAAAACATTGAAATATTTGAGATTCTAGTGGGTTCAGTAATATCTTCCAAAGGTGATTTTGAATTTATATCTAAAAAATTGACATTAAAATTTCATAACAATATAAGTAAGTTACACATTGCATAGAAGTCAGTCAATGTGTTATTAAGGTGGGAATAAAATAGATTTAAGTCACCCTTTAATTTTAAAATCAAGAGAGGTTTTTAGGGATACGTGTACATTCAACAAAAAAAATTAACCAAACTTACAGGCCAAGGTTATGAGAAATATATGACACTATGTTTATAAAATCATTTTGTACATCAATAAAAGAGAACAAGTTTCAAAGAATCTTTATATAATTTCGGTCATACTTAAAGCAATGATAGCTAATTATAACATAAATAAAAAAATGACAAGTGTACTTTAAATTTGTAGAGCAAAACTCATTTTAGAAAGTATTGAAACATTTACAAAGAATTACTTGTATGTATGAGGCTTATTTTTCAAAACTTCGTAAATGAATACTCTGACTCTACTAAATCAAATAAAACTATCTCGAGAAAACCATAGCCCTTATGGTTTTGGTGATAACGCCTTTTTGAAGGCCAACTTTGTGGTAAAATTGTGATTTTCATAATCTAGTGAGAACCCTGTTATAGTGTGCCGCTTAAAAGCTGTTACACACCAAAATGTCGCTCACCCTCCACTCATACGATGCTCAAGGTACGCTCAAGATTCGTGCGTGTTCACACTATGATCACTGATTTTTCCTAACGAAGGTGCATGCTAGTAAACTTCATTCGATAAAATGAATTTTTCCGATGAAGAGTTGTTGTTCATCGCCTTGCTGTTAGATGAAGATGAGCCAAAACCCAAAAGAAAAAGAAAATGGATACATCCCTCCTTGCAGTACAGATCCACGCAAGGGGAATTTCATACACTATATCCGCAATTAGTCGATGACGAAACTAAGTTCTCCAGTATTTTAAGATGTCAAAAGAGCAATTCAAAATATTGCTTTCAATAATTGGTGGTAACCTTAAGAAGCAGGATACTATATTTCGGACAGCAATCTCACCAAGAGAGAAACTAGCAGTTTGTTTAAGGTATGTAGATATATTTTTCAATTTTTTTAATAAAAAAAATAGGTTTTAGTATTTAAAGAACAAACATTTTGTAAATTCAATACTTGGCCATTTTCAATTTAAACCTTCCATTATTTAAATGAAAAATAAGCATGACCGTATTTTCAAATGTCCTTTATTTTTTATATTTTAACAAAAGTTCTATATTAATATTGTTCAGGAGAAAACTGTGAAAAGTAAGTCAAGCAACCAGAATTTGATGAACTACACAGATTGCATGCACTCAAATTAATACAAATTAGTGTCCCTAATGCAGATGACCCTTAAAAAATACCCATCGCGTTTAAAATATCGAAAATTGAGGTACAAAAAAAAAGACAGTTCCTCCATCATTATCATTTCCAAACCTAGACCCGAAAACTAGATCTTACGAAACTCGTCTCTTTTCTTCACTAATCTGCCGCCTCTACTCTAAACAATGGGGTCCCTAATAACAACGTGTGTCGATGTGTCATTATCGCAGCTAAAAATAAAAAAAAAGGAGAGGAACTTTGTGATGTGGCGTGTATATCATTGCATACGTTCGGAACAGAGAGAAAGATGCTCCCGAAATGATTATAATTAAGTAAAGCAAAAGGTCGACCGTCGCCCGCCTATGGCGCCTCTGCGGGAAACGTCCGTTGCCTGCGCCCCCAGACTTCCTTCAATGGACCTCCGCTACTAATGCCCTTTTTGAATCCGAAATGATGATTTTGAATGAACCTAAATTGGCTTAAGGGACTGCTCTACTATGTCGTTAAATTGTATTGTTCGGGTCCGGGGGACCGCCGCCGTAAACGGCTTTTTAATATAAGACTACTTTTGCCGAAATGGGGCTGCTGAGAGGAGGGGGGGCGGCTATAGAAGACCCCGCGCGCGGTCCTTCGAGCGGCAAAATTCGAAAAAATTTATCTATTTGTTCGGCAATTGTTCCTTCGTTTTTCGGTTCACGTCAAATCAAATACATTTATTTCAGTCATAATTTAAACAAACTATACAATCATGTTAAAATAACGGATATCGATTTTAATCAAATGTGACAAAATAAAAAACAACTCCGCGCTTATAATCATACAGTTGAGGAGTTTAGGTGCAAAACCGGATTCATCCACTTTTCACCGAAAGTCGTTTTTTGACGGTTTTTAGTTCTTTTTTATTATTTCTATAGGTTCATATATTTGTTTGGAAGCAAAACCGAATAAATCCTAGTTAAAACGTTAAGTAAACTTCGATATTTCAAGCGAAACCAGATATATCCAAATTAGGATAGGAGAAAAGAGGAAGTGATGGAGTATCTAGAAAGAAAACTACTTTAAAAAAGACAAACTACGAAATTTTATTGGTAACTTGCGAGGTAAAGAAAGTCAGTCACTACAACAGAAAGAAATCAAAACGTATTCTTTCTGTGGCAAAATTGCACAAAATGTATAACAGGCAATGTGATCCAGAAGACCATGTAAGTTCCGATATGTTTAGAAACATATTTTTAAATGATTTTAATGTTGGATTCTCATCTCCTGCATCGGATATATGCTCCAAGTGTACCAGGTTAAAAGAGCAAGTGAAACACACGAAAGACATTGAGATAAGACAAAACTTTATTGTGGAATACCATGTTCACAAAAAAAGAGCAAACACTTTTTCTGAACTTGTCAAAGAAAACCCGGATATTTTATACGCATCAAATTAGTTTATATGCCTTTTGCCTTTTGCTCGTAATCCGATATTCTATGTCTGGACCGAAGATTTGACAGGAAGAGGGGCTATTTAAATTGGCTCTGCTTTTTTCAGTAATCTTCAAAACCTAAATTATGAAGAAATACACCTTCTCAGACTATTCTGCGATGGATGTGGGAGGCAAAATAAGAATTCGCATATTATTCGTATGTTAATATATTGGCTTAAATGCAAATCCCCAGAGAATTTAAAAGAAGTGATAATAACTTTTCCAGTCCGAGGGCATAGCTTTCTTCCTGTAGACCGATCATTTGGTAGAGTAGAGAAACTCTTAAAAAGATATCCAGTCAATATAACAAAAGAAAAATACGTTGAAATATATTCGGAAGTGGGTTTGGTAAAAACACTGGGTCTTAACTGGCAAAGAACTGAAAAAGGTGTATAAAAAAAAGGGAATTTGAGAATGCAAAAGAATTCACTTAAAAAAATTGAGAATAAACATAAGAAAACCACTGTTAAAATTAAGATGTCTCAATTTTATCAGTTTACATCATTGGGTGACACAGCTTGGGAATCACTTCTTAAGCAGGTAGAATCAGCAGACGATATACAGTTTAGCAGGCTATCACTGGTTAATTCCATACCAGAAAAAAAGTTAAGAAGCATTTTAGGGAAGATGGGTGAAACAGGGAAGATCTTTTGTGGTACAAAAACCTATTACGTAGTAACAATACCGGAGCCAACGTGGATGAAAAAATGAACTATGCGATTACGTGCACGAAGAAAATGCAATACATATTTAATTTTCCTTTTATTACTGTTGTCAAATACTAATTCATCCAGTTTATTTAAGCAGAAATAAATATATATTTTTGCTTACTATTTTTGCTTATTTGTGTGCAAAAATGGATATATACATACTTTTATTACTAATAATGACATATTGGTAATTTTTTTATGTTAATAAATTTGTCAACCCCGCTTAATTAAAGCTATTTTCTTAAAATAAACAAAAATAAACATACAGGGTGTTTTTCGTGTTTCCTGCAAAATTTTCTGAAAGTGGATATATCCGGTTATGCACAACTCCTTAGTCCTCAGTTGTGCAAAATATAAACCATTTCATTGACTTCGTGATATAATAATAATAGTTCATTTATTAGGACCAGAGCAAAATTTAAAATTACAGATATTTTAAGATATTTGTCCTAAAAGGTTCTTCAGACACCTGACAGTACAAGTGACGATTAAATTAAGTCAAAACAATATCTTAGGTTCACATACTTAAAAGATAATAACTAAAATTAAAAGTAAGAACTAATTAGGTGCACTTACAAGGTAATAATGCAAGAAAAATATAAATAAATTACAGAAATATTTAAAGGCAATCTGTTTTTTAAAATACAATGTTAAAAACATTACAATAAGAATAATTCTAATTGTAATTCTTTTTTAACCGATTTTCAAAAAAATTTTTTTGATAGATCTCGATAAACACTCAATGACAAATTAGTTCCAGGGTCGTACTTAGGGGTAAATATGAGCCTTCAAAAGGAGTCAAATTTTAGAAAAATAGATTAGGGCATTTTTTGGAACAAAATTAAAACTGAATATTAATCACTAATAACTAAAAACCCTCATGTAAATGTTTACTTTATTAATTTTAATAAAAACCGTCAATAAGACCCATTTTTCGGGGAATCCTTTAGTAGATATCGTTGATTTCTTTGTCTAAAACACCTTTTGTTTGACAAATACACAACAGTCAAATGTGACAATTATGTCGTAACGATAATAATAGCAGCATTGGTCTTATGCATGTGTATACGATATCATGTGTGTGCCAAACTGTATGACCCTATTCATATTGTATCAAAATGACCGACCGCAGATTAAAGTATTCAGTCACGCGAGTCACCGATTCCAACAAACTCCGGATTAAAAATTCATCGACGCGGGAAAAACGTTTCTCGGATCTGATCATTTATTCAGTAATTTCATGACACTTCATTGCTTCTTTAACTGTTACTTGAACGTTCGCAATTGGCCCTTTTGAAAAAATAAACTTTCCTTGCTACAAGGATGTACTATTTATATTATATTTTTCAAACCATTTGAAACGTTGTCGGCTAACGTAAAGTAAATTCAAAAAGAAATATTTTGTGAAACACTGCATATTCATATCTGTTCCTCTCCTCTTTTAGTGTCGTTAAGTAGTCATTTGTCAATGCCATGGTTAGATATAAATGAACAATTAGGTTAGTAAATCCATATCTGCCCCACGTCAGCTGAATACTCAACTCTCTCTTTGCTGTTATTGAGCCAATAAACTGACTGTTTCACTTTTTTGACATTCTCACTCAGTTTCGTTTATCTCGTTCACAATTTGTGTGACACGTCAGCATTTATTTTCTCCTAGTGTTCTATTATTATCATTATCTTTGTGTTAAATTATTCACTTCTTTACGTCAGCCAAAAGTATGGTACTCTTCGCTACTTCAATGGTTTCCTTCTTTACTTTAGCCAACGTTCTCTCTCATTTTAGTTTATGGAGGAGCCACTGGTCATGTCGATATTGTTGTAAGTTTTTTTTCCTCACATCAGCAAGTAATTTACTGACATGATCTTCAAAAAATATTGTTTTATTTACTTTACGTCATCAGTGTTTCGTCATCATTTTGTATGGTGTTAAGTTCATCAAGCATTTCAGTTCATTCTAACTGAATTTTTTCTACGTCATAGGGCAATTTTTTTTTACTCACGTCAGCTGAAAATTTGGTCCATGAACGCACTAAAAAGTATGTAAGTTTTTTACTTTCCCTGGTATATACCGTTTGCGGCCATTTTATATTTTCAACAGCCAACTAGATTCTATTACCTCAAATTGTGGGAGAAGCTTGGCTTCACCTACAGTTTTATCAACTAAAAATGTAGTTTCTTAATAACAAATTTTAACATTAAACCCATTTTTATGTATAATAATTTTTTCCATATTTCCCGCCATTTTCAATCCGCCATCTTGGAATTAAACTAACACGTGACCTACTGTTAGGTGACGTGTGTCAAATAGTCGCTACAGTTCGAGAATGTCATGGAAACTTATTCGGCGGCCATCTTCGATCGAACCACGTCAAGTAGCCTTTGATCATGTCCCGTATATCAACTAATTAGGGGCTTTTTGATTATTTATCAAAGGAATTATGCGAAAATTTACAATTATTATAAATAAAAATTTTTAATTATAGCCACTGCGGCCATCTTGATTGTGCCATCTCAACTTGCAGGAAGAGCTCAGCTCTGACAAGTCTATCAAGCAAGCCATGAATGATCACGTGACGTGTGTCAACTGGACGAGGGGCGTGGCTTTTGGTTTGTTTATCAAAGAAACAGATCATAATTATCTATTTATTAAATTTTCTTGTCACTAATGTCATTTTTAGAAACCATCTTGGATAGCCACGTTTTTGACAGCCCCATCACTTAATTACAAAAACATAATCAATCACGTGATTTCGATTTAATAAAATATCTCTTTCTATTAAAAGCCCAAAATATTAATGATATAGTATAATACGTATCCCTATAAAGAACAAATCAATTTGTTAATATTTATTTAATTTTTTACTTTGTGCGTTACGTCACAATCGGCGGCCATCTTAGATCCAACTCTGACAGATCCGTCACGTGATCGCTTGTTTGTTAATGCCGACTAGATCACGTGGTTCAATTCTCTATATAACCTCAATTCAGTGTGGATCATATTAAAAGTGTCTAATCTTGAAGCTGAAAATCAAAAAAAAGGTAAAGTCATGTCAACGGAATATTCATATCTCTTTCTCTCCTGTTTTAGTGCGTTAAGTGGTAATGGCGTTAATTGGGTTATTTGGCTAATAAAATTATGCCTGCCTTACGTCAGCCAACGTTCTCACTCAGCTTAGTTTATCTCTTAGTTCAGATTTATTGTAATATCTTCGACACGTCAGCATTTATTTACTCCGTACATATCAGCGTCTTTAGTTTTCTCTTAGATAAAATTATTCACTTCTTTACTCTTTGCTACTTCAATGGCTTCCTTCTTTACATCAGCCAACGTTCTCTCTCATTTTAGTTTAAGGGGGCGCCACTGCTCAGTTTTTTTCTTCACATCAGCAAGTATTTTACTATCGTAATTTTTACAAGCTATTGCGCTTTGTTTACTTTATCCTAGTAGACAACGTTTTAATACATTTCAGTTCATTCTAATTTAATTTTTTCTACGTCATCTTACGGATTTTCATTTTCGGGTAGAGCAATTTTTTTTTACTTACGTCAGCTAAAAATTTGGTCCATGAATGAAACGTAAACTAAAATTACTTCCCCCGGTATATACCGTCCGCGGCCATCTTGGATTTTTAGTGGCCAACTAGATTAAAAATATAGTTTTTTAATAGCAAATGACTGATTTTCACATTAAACTCATTATTCACCCAATGTATATTAATTTTTTTCATGTTTCACGCCATTTTCAATCCGCCATCTTGGAACCAAACTAATACAGGACCATTAATTTATTGTTAGATGACGTGTGTCATAGGGGCGTGGTCTCGGTTTTTTTTATTTAAGAATGAAACTTTCTCGGTGGCCATCTTGGATCGCCACGTTAAATTAAAGGTGGAGCTTAATTTTGTTGAGTTACATGACTGATAACTTATCAATGCCTATTCAATGACGTAATTCTGTTAAATAAAAAGAAAACTTGGCGGCCATCTTGGATCGCCATCGACAAATTATAAGTGGAGTTAAATTTTGAAAAGACGGTCACGTGACTATAGTTCATCAATGCCTACTCTGTTTAAATATAAATAAAATCGCGCCATCTTAGATTCGACTTTGACAGATCCGTCACGTGATCGCTTGTTTGTCAACGCCTACTGAATCACGTGGTTCAATTTTCTATATAACCTCACTTCAGTGCGAATCTCAATATAAATTTCTAATTTTTAACCTCAAATTAAAACGCGTATAGAACAATAAGTTTCATTAGTGGCATAAAGTGGACATTTTTTTTATTCGTATTTAATAGTAATAATGTCCAATTACGCTAAACATATCATTACACGTATAGGTACTTATCCTCTTAATAATAATTTTATTTTAGCTAATACCGGGGTAATTTCCATTTTTATTGGATATTACTTGAGGATCGTGCAATTATTCTGTTGGAAATTATACGTCCCTAAACATTTTTTTCGGGGTAAGAAAAGTATACGGTTTTATATAGTAGTATTACATGATTTACCAGGTTATTAGAGAGGTAAAGGACAAGAATTTTTGAGATGTTATAGGGGACAATTTAGACTTTTTTTAGGTTAATTATTACCTCGTTTTTTTTGCTGTAATGTGTTACAAAATGACCAATTTATATTAAAAGGAATGTGTCAGATAAACAAGTTTTTTAAGGGCAAACATAACCTTATTGTCACTGACAGCCATGAAAATCCATATATAAACATACCATAATGAATAAGACTAATACAAAACAAATTATAAGTTTTCGACCCTCGTAGAAAAAGACCCTTTAGTCGATTAAAAATTATTTTGTTGTATAACCCCCCCCTACGAGAAATCCAGATAGCAATATCCAGATAACTAAGTGCGGTGGTCTCGACTATAATACCAGAAGTAGGTCGGAACAGCCACTATATTTCTTATAGGGGGTTTCTTTTTTCGGGTTGTAGTACTGAAGAGGGCACTCGTGTAACACAATGGCGCCCTTATCCAATAAGCATTACCTTTGATATGCGAATATGCAACATTTGGTACACTTATAAACCTCCGAGGGTCGTTCACGCACACTTGCCGTTTCTCTTTTGTCTTACAGATTGATAAAGGACTTAAAAGCCTATAAAGATCCATTTGGGATATGTATGGTCTTTAGATATTTAATACCGAGAGGAAGTGAGTGAGAGATTCGGTTAAATTGAGTTGTTCTCATTGGAAGTTTGGAAAATTGTAAAATCCCTTAAATAATATGCAGTGATTCCAAAAATATCATTAATTTTTTTGAAATATTACACATTCATGGAGAAAATATTACAGGCTTTGATTTTTTTAAATATAATAAAACGAGAATTATATGTAAGAAGGAAATGGATATATGATTACATCAAATTACGTTTTTTTTCGCCCTGGATTCTTGATTTCTTTTAAAATTTAATATGCCTAGTATAGGATAAAGAATTCTAATACAATTTTTGGGACCATTTAGAAATTTGTACAAAAAATGTATTGTACATAAACAGAGACCTTAGTTACCTTTGACCACGCCTAGGTCGATTTTTGTACAATTTTGCTGTTTTTTGTACATCGTACTTTTTGGCGCCCAACAATGTGGGGATTATTAGTTTAATTCAAAATTCATTTTGAACTAAAAAACATCGTTCCTGAAAAAAAAAGTAATTTCAATTAGTGATCTACCCATCCCTGTCGGACACATGGTTTTTGTTAAAAGCATATCTCTCTCACACACATTGTGATTTAAAACAGAAGGTAAATAGGAGGTAAGGTGCCAACAAAAAATCAAAAATTCCGGAAACTTTCAAGGATGTCCGAAAAAAAAACAAATTTGAATTTGTCCTATAATTTTTTTCTTTTGTTTTCAAGATGGCGGGCTCTAAATCCTTCTGAGACCCAAGAATCATTGACAATTACTATGAAATAGAAATAGAAATATAATTAGAAAATTTTTTATCGACTGTCGATGGATGGGTAGAAGAAATTTGTCTATTTTTTGGACTCTCAGTACAAAAAAGTCCATAACTCCCTTAAAAATTGTCCAAATTGGTCCAAAGTTTCATTCAATTGATAAGAGAACTTAATTTTATGTGTTAAAAAATATTTCAAGTTGATACTTTAATTAGAAAAATTTTTACGGCCTGTCAAAGTTGATGGAAGAAATTTTTCCATATTTTTGGACCCTCAATACAAAAAACAATTATAGCTTCCTTGAAATTTGTCCAAACTTGCTCAAAGTTCCACTAAACCGTTAAGAAAACTCCATTTTATGTTTAAAACAATATTTGAAGTCGATACTTTAATTGGAAATTTTTTTACAGGCTGTCAAATTTGAATGGTGGAAATTTTTCCATATTTTTGGACCCTCAATAAAAAAAAAATTTATAGCTTCCTAGAAATTTGCCATTGACAGAACTTCGTTTTATGTCTAAAAAAATATTTCAAGTCGATACTTTAATTGGAAAAGTTTTTACAGCTTGTCAAAATTGATGGTAGAAATTTTTCCATATTTTTGAACCCTCAATACAAAAAAAATTTATAGCTTCCTTGAAATTTGTCCAAATTTGCTCAAAATTCCACTAAACCGTTAAGAAAACTCCTTTTTATGTTTAAAAAAATATTTGAAGTCGATACTTTAATTGGAAATTTTTTTACAGGCTGTCAAAGTTGAATGGTGGAAATTTTTTCATATTTTTGGACTCTCAATAAAAAAAAATTTTATAGCTTCCTAGAAATTTGTCCAAATTTGCTCAAAGTTCCACTAAACCGTTAGGAAAGCTCCATTTTATGTTTAAAAAAATATTTCAAGTCGATACTTTATTTGGAACATTTTTTACAGGCTGTCAAATTTCAATGGTAGAAGTTCCCCCATTTTTTTGGACCCTCAGTAAAAAAATGTTCATAACTCCCTTAAAACTTCTCCAAATTTACTCAAAATTTCTACTAAGTTATTAAGTGAACTCCATTTTATGTTAAAAGAGTTATTTCATGTCGATACTTTAATTAGAAAAATTTTTACAGCCTGTCAAAGTTGATGTAGAAATTTTTCCATATTTTTGGACCCTCAATTCAAAAAAATGTTATAGCTTCTTTGAAATTTGTCCAAATTTATCCAAGGTTCCACTAAATCATTAAGAGAATCTTATTTTATGTTTAAAAAAATATTTCAAGTCGATACTTTAATTGGAATTTTTTTTACAGGCTGTCAAAATTGAATGATAGAAGTTTTCCCATTTTTTTGAACCCTCAGTAAAGAAAAGTCCATTACTCCCTTGAAACTCCTCCAAATTTACCCAAAATTTCTATTAAACTATTAAATAAACCTCATTTTACGCCTAAAAAAATTTAATGGTAGAAATTTTCCATATTTTTGGACCCTCAAGACAAAAAAAGTTTTATAAACTGGTCCAACTTTGTTCAAAGTTCCACTAAACCATTAAGAGAACTTCATTTTATGTCTAGAAAAATATTTCAAGTTAATACATTACTTCGAAAATTTTTGACAGGCTGTCAAAATTGAATGGTAGAAGTTTCCCAATTTTTTTCAACCCTTAGTGAAAAAAAGTCCATAGCTCTTTCGAAACTTTTCCAAATTTGCTTAAAGTTTCACTAAGCTATTGAAAGAACTTCATTTTATGTTTAAAAAAATATTTCAACTCGATACTTAAATTACAAAATTTTTTTACGGCCTGTTAAAGTTGATGGTAGAAATTTTTCCATATTTTTGGACCCTTCACGAAGTTTCACCAAGAGAGTCTTCGAGAGACTTCGTTTCATGTTCAAAAAAAATATTTCAATTCGATACTTTAATTAGAAAAGTTTTTACAGCTTGTCAAAGTTGATGGTAGAAATTTTTTCATATTTTTGTACCCTCAATACAAAAAAAATTTATAGCTTCTTAGAAATTTGTCCAAATTTGCTCAAAGTTCCACTAAACCATTAGGAAAGCTCCATTTTATATTTTAAAAAATATTTCAGGTCGATACTTTTATTGGAAAATTTTTTTACAGGCTGTCAAAGTTGAGGGTAGAAATTTTCCATATTTTTGGACTCTCAAGACAAAAAATCCTATAAGTCCCTTAAAACTTGTCCAAATTTGCTCAAAGTTCCACTAAAACATTAAGAGAACTTCATTTTATATCTACAAAAATATTTCAAGTTGATACGTTAACTGCAAAATTTTGTACAGGCTGTCAACATTAAATGGTAGAAGTTTCCCCATTTTTTTGGACCCTTAGTGAAAAAAAGTCCATAACTCTCTTGAAACTTCTCCAAATTTACCCAAAATTTCTATTAAACCATTAAGTAAATTTCATTTTATGCCCTATAAAATATTTCTAGTCGGTACTTTAATCATAAATTTTTTTACAGGATGTCAAAGTTAATGGTAGAAATTTTCCATATTTTTGGATCCTCAAGACAAAAAAATTCTATAAGTTCCTTAAAACTTGTCCAAATTTACCTGAAGTTCCACTAAACCATTAAGAGAACATCATTTTATATCTACAAAAATATTTCAAGTTGATATGTTAATTGCAAAATTTTTAACAGGCTGTCAAAATTGAATGGTAGAAGTTTCCCCATTTTTTTGGACCCTCAGTGAAAAAAAGCCCATAACTTCCTTGAAACTTCTCCAAATTTACTTATTAAGAGATCATCATTTTATATCTACAAAAATATTTCAATTCGATACTTTAATTAGAAGTTTTTTTACAGCCTGTCAAAGTTGATGGTAGAAATTTTTCCATATTTTTGGACCCTCATTACAAAAAAAATGTTGTAGCTTCCTTGAAATTTGTCCAAATTTGCTCAAAGTTTCACTTTACCATTAAGAAAACTCCATTTTATGTTTAAAAAAATATTTCAAGTCGATACTTTAATTGGAAAATTTTTTACAGTCTGTCAAAATTGAATGGTAGAAGTTTCCCCATTTTTTTCGACCCTTAGTGAAAAAAAGTCCATAACTCCCTTGAAACTTTTCCAAATTTGCTCAAAGTTTCGCCAATTCATTGAGAAAACTTCATTTTATGTTTAAAAAAATATTTTAATTCGATACTTTAATTAGAAAATTTTTACGGCCTGTCAAAGTTGATGGTAGAAATTTTTCCATATTTTTGGACCCTCAATACAAAAAAATGTTGTCGCTTCCTTGAAATTTGTCCAAATTTGCTCAATGTTTCACTATACCATTAGGAAAACTCCATTTTATGTTTAAAAAAATATTTTAATTCGATACTTTAATTGTAAAATTTTTGACAGGCTGTCAAAATTGAATGGTAGAAGTTTCCCCATTTCTTTCAACCCTTAGTGAAAAAAAGTCTATAGCTCTTTCGAAACTTTTCCAAATTTGCTTAAAGTTTCACTAAGCTATTGAAAAAACTTCATTTTATGTTTAAAAAAATATTTCAACTCGATACTTTAATTACAAAATTTTTTTACGGTCAGTTAAAGTTGATGGTAGAAATTTTTCCATATTTTTGGACCCTTCACGAAGTTTCACCAAGAGAGTCTTCGAGAGACTTCGTTTTATGTTCAAAAAAAAAATTTCAATTCGATACTTTAATTAGAAAAGTTTTTACAGCTTGTCAAAGTTGATGGTAGAAATTTTTTCATATTTTTGTACCCTCAATACAAAAAAAATTTATAGCTTCTTAGAAATTTGTCCAAATTTGCTCAAAGTTCCACTAGACCATTGGGAAAGCTCCATTTTATATTTTAAAAAATATTTCAGGTCGATACTTTAATTAAAAATTTTTTTACAGGCTGTCAAAGTTGAGGGTAGAAATTTTCCATATTTTTGGACTCTCAAGACAAAAAATCCTATAAGTCCCTTAAAACTTGTCCAAATTTGCTCAAAGTTCCACTAAACTCTTAGAAAAACTTTATTTTATGTCAAAAAAAATATTTGCAGTCGATACGTCAATTAGAAATTTTTTTACAGACTGTCAAAGTTGATTGCAGAGATTTTCTATATTTTGGGACCCTCAAGACAAAAAAAAATCTATAAGTCCCTTGAAACTTGTCCAAATTTGCTCAAAGTTCCACTAAACCCTTAGAAAAACTTCATTTTATGTAAAAAAAAATATTTCCAGTCGATACTTTAATTAAAAAATTTTTTACAGGCTGTCAAAGTTGAGGGTAGAAATTTTCCATATTTTTGGACTCTCAAGACAAAAAATCCTATAAGTCCCTAGAAACTTGTCCAAATTTGCTCAAAGTTTCACTAAACCCTTAGAAAAACTTCATTTTATGTAAAAAAAAATATTTCCAGTCGATACTTTAATTAAAAATTTTTTTACAGGCTGTCAAAGTTGAGGGTAGAAATTTTCCATATTTTTGGACTCTCAAGACAAAAAATCCTATAAGTCCCTTAAAACTTGTCCAAATTTGCTTAAAGTTCCACTAAACCCTTAGAAAAACCTCATTTTATGTCAGAAAAAATATTTCCAGTCGATATTTCAATTAAAATTTTTTTTACAGACTGTCAAAATTGATTGCAGAAATTTTCTATATTTTGGGACCCTCAAGACAAAAAAAAATCTATAAGTCCCTTGAAACTTGTCCAAATTTGCTCAAAGTTCCACTAAACCATTAAGAGAACTTCAATTCATATCTACAAAAATATTTCAAGTTGATACGTTAATTGTAAAATTTTTTACAGGCTCTCAATATTGAGAGTAGAAATTTTCCAATTTTTTTGGACTCTCAATACAAAAAAGTCCATAACTCCCTTAAAAGTTGTACAAATTTGTCCAAGGTTCCACTTAACCGTCAAGAGAACTTCATTTTACAACTGCTTTGCATCTCTAGAGAACTCAACTACTTAAGAAAAGTAACATTTTAAGAAGGTCCAAGGCGTGCCTGGACTATGAAATGCGGTAGAAATTGAAAAAATGCACTTTTTACCCACTTTTTCACCTTTAAGCCCTTCTGAGGCAGAGGAATCATTGACGATGACTATAAAATGCTGCTTTACGTCTCTAGAAGGCTCAACTACCCAAGAAAAGTAACATTTCAAAATGATCCAAGGTATGCGTGGACCATGAAATGCGGTAGAAACTGAAAAATGCACTTTTTCAACTTTTAACTCTTCTGAGACCCCAGAATCATTAACGATCGCTATGAAATGCTATTTTACATCTCTAGAGGGCTCAACCACTTAAGAAAAGTGATATTTCAAGATGATTCAAGGCGTGCCTGGACCATAAAATGTGGTAGAATCTGAAAAATTGCACTTTTTACCCACTTTTTGACCTTTAAACCTTCTGAGATACAAGAATCATTGACGATCACTACAAAATGTGACTTTACGTCTCCAGAGGCCTCAACTCTCTAAGAAAAGTAATATTTCAAGATGATCCAAGGCATGCGTGGACCATGAAATGCGGTAGAAACTGACAAAATCTACTTTTTACCCACTTTTTGACCTTTGAACTCTTCTGAGAACCCAGAATCATTGACGATCGCTATCAAATGCTATTTTACGTCTCTTAGCAGTGATTGACCCCTCTAACCGCTTAAGAAAAGTAATTTTTCAAAATGATACAAGACGTGCCTGGACCATGAAATGTGGCAGAAACTAAAAAATGCACTTTTTGGCCTTTAAACCCTTCTGAGACCCAGGAATCATTGACGATCGCTATAAAATGCTGCTTTACATCTCTAGAGGGCTCAACTGTAAAAAATACGTCAAGAATAAGGGTTTGTTTTGCACACAAACGACGGTAAATTAATAATGCAATCCTTGACGAGAATATTAACAATTCACGACTACTAATAAGAATGTAGAAGTTGTATATAAACCGGCGTGAATTTTATATTTTTCTCCCTTTATTGGCGCTTCTTTGATTCGTCAAAGAGAGACCCTAAATGGACTATTCTCGCTCCCTCCTCCCTTATTAATTTTAAATGAAAATAATGATGGAAGCGTGTTTTATCCAAAAAAAAAAAAAGTTTGTCGTGAAATGTTGACGTTCTCACACTAAAATATTTATTTCAGAGATATGGAAAATGGCCTCAACTGCCTTGAGAATATAATATTAAATAAATTCGGGGAAAAAACGGTCCTGACGATGTCCACATTGAAAGGCTGAAACGTTCTTTAGCCCCTTGAAAACCCATTTGAATTTCCTATGAATATTCTAATGTAACATGACACTTCAATAACCCCCTGTATGTTAATAAAATTAAACTTTATATACTACAAAATAAATTGGCACCGTTTGACGTCTTAATAAATAGAACGGCCAACTATACGGCGACGTACGTGAAAGAGTGAGAGAGAGAGGCAGCAGAATGATACCGGGTCAGTCTAATTGTTACTAGAGGTCATATCATTTGTAATGCTTAAGCTTTGTTTATAAAGCATATTGTGTTTGTTTAAATTGCACGCGAGTCTATTTTGTCTTGGGAAGCCAAAAAGGATGTTGTAGGATACAACAATAGGCTTAAACTAGAACGTTAATAATTGCCTACTTAAGTTTTAATAAAGGTTAAGTGTTTCAAGTAGGTATATATATAGGGTGTCGAATGAATGCGACCCAAAGTTTCTTTATAGGTCGCCAGAGGGCCTGTTTATTTAAATAAATTAAAAAAAAAACTGAATGAGTTTTATATTTTTCAGTGTTTTGTTAAAGAAAATGTTGAAAAATTGTGTTTAGTTCGATAGGTTTGTGTAAAGAAATGTAGTCCGGGAGCATTAGGAATAATTTTGAAAAATTAGTGATTTAATTAAATTTTTGGGCATTTTGGAACAAACTAAAAAAAATATTATTATAAAAAATTTAGTCCAGGAGCTTTGAGGACAAAAAAAAAATTGAGTTGTAATAGCTGAACGAAATTCGAATAAATTAAATTGTCTTAGTCCAGGAGCTTTGGGGAAAAAATTGTTAATTTTAGTAGTTTAATGGAAAGTTAAGTTATCAGTGCTTTGTCAAAAAATAAATCAAAAAAATTAGTCCAGGAGCTTTGGAGAGCAAATTCTAGTAAATTGACAGAAATTTGATGTAAATGATTTTTTTTTTATATTTTATCGAGAAAGACTTTTGAAAGGGGCAAAAATCTAGATAATTAACAACACTTTTGAGAATTTCAGAAAAATGTGTTTTTTTTAATTTCTAGCATTTTGCTATCAAAAAAATTGAAAAAAATTTCATTAAAAAAAAAATTTTAGTCCAGGAGCTTTGGGGAAAAAAATCTAGTCACTTAATGAAATTCCTGGAAATGTCAAATAAATATTTTTTTAATAATTTTTCGGCGTTTTATTATAAAAAAAATTTGTATGAAAAATATTAGTCCAAGCGCTTTGGGGCAAAAATTGTAATAGCTGAACGAAATTCAAATAAAGTAAATTGTTTTAGTCCAGGAGCTTTAGGGAAAAAATTATTAAATTTAGTAGTTTAATGGAAAGTTAATATTTCAGTGCTTTGTCAAGAAGTTAAAAAATAAATCAAAAAAATTAGTCCAGGAGCTTTGGAGAGCAAATTCTAGTAACTTGAGGAAAATTTGAAATAAATGAATTTTTTTTTAACTTTTTTTACATTTTATCAAAAAAAAACTTTTGAAAAAAAATTTTAGTCCAGGAGCTCTGGGGCCAAAATCTAGATAATTAACAACAAGTTTGAGAATTTCAAAAAAAAAAATTCTTTTTTTGTTTGATTTTTAGCGTCAAAAAAATTGAAAAGAACACCATTGGCAAAAACATATTTAGTCCGGGAGCTTTAGAAATTTTAATTTTTTTTTAATTACAAAAAAACACTTTTTTTTTACTTTCATGCGTTTGCAAAAAAATTTTAAAAATACCAGTGGAAAAACAATACTAGTCCAGGAGCTTTGGGAACAAAAAAAATATTAGAAAATTCGAGTTGTAATAACCGAACGAACTTTAAATAAATTAAATTTTCTTAGTCCAGGAGAAAAATGTTTTTTTTTTAATTTTTAGCATTTTGCTATCAAAAAAATTGAAAAAAATTCCATTAAAAAAAAAAAATTTTAGTCCAGGAGCTTTGGGAAAAAAAATCAAGTCACTTAATGAAATTCCTGGAAATTTTAAATAAATATTTTTTTAATCATTTTTCGGCGTTTTATTATAAAAAAAAATCTTTATGAATAATATTAGTCCAAGCGCTTTGGGGAAAAAATTGTAATAGCTGAACGAAATTTAAATAAATTAAATTGTCTTAGTCCAGGAGCTTTGGGGAAAAAATTATTAATTTTAGTAGTTTAATGAAAAGTTAAGATTTCAGTGCTTTGTCAAAAAATTAAAGAATAAATGAAAAAAATTAGTCCAGGAGCTTTTGAGAGCAAATTCTAGTAAATTGACGAAAATTTCATGTAAACGATTTTTTTTAATATTTCAACATTTTATGGAAAAAGACTTTTGAAAGGGGCAAAAATCTAGATAATTAACAACACTTTTGAGAATTTCAGAAAAATGTGTTTTTTTTTAATTTCTAGCATTTTGCTATGAAAAAAATTGAAAAAAATTTTATTAAAAAAAAAATTTTAGTCCAGGAGCTTTGGGGAAAAAAATCTAGTCACTTAATGAAATTCCTGGAAATTTCAAATAAATATTTTTTTAATAATTTTTCGGCGTTTTATTATAAAAAAAATCCTTATGAAAAATATTAGTCCAAGCGCTTTGGGGGAAAAATTGTAATAGCTGAACGAAATCTAAATAAATTAAATTGACTTAGTCCAAGAGCTTTGGGGAAAAAATTATTAATTTTAGTAGTTTAATGGAAATTTAAGATTTCAGTGCTTTGTCAAGAAGTTAAAAAATAAATCAAAAAAATTAGTCCAGGAGCTTTGGAGAGCAAATTCTAGTAACTTGAGGAAAATTTAAAATAAATGAATATTTTTTTTTAACTTTTTTAACATTTTATCAAAAAAAACTTTTGGAAAAAAATTTTAGTCCAGGAGCTCTGGGGCAAAAATCTAGATAATTCACAACACTCTTGAGAATTTCAGAAAAATGTTTTTTTTTTAGCATTTTCCTATCAAGAAAATTGAAAAAATACCATTGGCAAAAAATATTTAGTCCGGGATCTTTAGGGTATATTTTTATTAATTACAAAAAAACATTTTTTTTTACACTTTTCTGTGTTTTGTTATCAAAAAAAATCAAAAAATACCGGTGGAAAAAAAAATTAGTCCAGGAGCTTTGGAAAAAAAATTGTAATGGCTGAAACAAATTCAAATAAATTAAATTGTCTTAGTCCAGGAGCTGTGGGGAGCAAACTTTTGTAACATACGTATTTAACGAAAATTTAAAAAAAAAATCTGATTTTTTTTCATATTACATTATTTTGTTATCAAAAAAATTTAAAAATAACCTTAAAAGAAAAAATATTAGCCCAAGAACTTTGGGGACAAATCTATTTAAAGAAATTTAAGTAAATTTCAAATAAATGATTTTTTTCTTATTTTCCTGCGTTTTGTTATCAATAAAAAATCAAAAAATACTATTGGAAAAAAATATTTTAGTCCAGGAGCTTTGGGGAAAGAATTGTAATGGCTGAAAGAAATTTAAATAAATTAAATTGTCTTAGTCCAGGAGTTAAGAAGAGAAAACTTTAGTAACGTACGTATTTAACGAAAATGTGATTTTTTTTTCATATTTCAACAATTTGTTATTAAAAAAGTCAAAAAATACCTTAAAAGAAAAAATATTAGCCCAGGAGCTTTGGGGAAAAATCTACTTAATGAAATTTCTGGAAGTTTGAACTAAATAATTTTTTTCTTATTCTCCTACGTTTTGTTATTGAACAAAATAAAAAAATGCAATATAAGAAAAAATATTAGTCCAGGAGATTTAAGGAAATATTTAGTCATGTAACGGAATTTTTGAAAATTTCAGATAAATAAAAAAAAATTAATTTCCTGTGTTTTATTATAAAAAAAAAATCAAAAAATACCGTTGGAAAAAAAAGTTTTAGTCCAGGAGCTTTAGGGAAAAAGCCAGTTACTTAACTTAATTTCCGAAAATTTCAAATAATTTTTTTTTATTATTTTTCATTTTATTATTAAAAAAATTCGTGAAAAAAATCTTTTGAAAAAAAATTCATGGGAAAATTAATTAAATAAATTCTTAGAAGAAATCCATTGAAAAATCCTTGTAAAACCTCTAAGGAAAAATCTTTGGAAAAAATCTAGTTACTTAACGAAATTTCTGAAAATTTAAAATAATGTAATTAAAATAAATAACATTTTTAATTTTCCTACGTTTTGTCAGAAAAAAAATTAAAACGTAGCCTTAGAAAAAAAATTGTAGTCCAGGAGCTTTGAGAAAAAAACTGCAATAGATGAGAGAAAATTGTATAAATTTAAGATAAATTATTTTTTCTTTATTTTCAGCATTAAGTTAATGAATATTTTGGTAATGTCCTTAATACAACAAAAAAATCTAAAAATACAATTGCAAAAAAAAGCCTTCGAGATGAATGGTCAAAACTGATTTATCTAAAAAATTCGAAAAAACCTAAACCATTAAACATTTAGAAAACAATATTGTTGGCTCTCAAAAAATACAATTAAACAACACCATTTTAGTCCAGGAACTTTGGAGCAAAATTCTAGTGGAAAAAATATTTCTTTCGTTTGTCAGACATTAGAAAAAAAATTATAGTCCGGGAGCTTGGGGAAATAAATTTTAATAGTTAAGAGTAATTTCACTTTTTTGTACAAAATTATATAAATTTCGTGAAAAAATACTATAGTAATTTTATATGATCAGTAGAGCCCAAATGGACAAAATTATGTCGGTGTTATGACAAAATAGTAAGAATTCAAAGTTTTAAAATCTTTTTGGGTTTCTGCCACCTCTCCTAGACTAAAATACTAGAACTAAAGTAAATTTGTAGCTTTTTCCAGAGTCTTGAAGCCATTTCCTCATATTTCTTGCCTTATGAAACCTGGAAGAAATCAAAATTTACTTCAACTGAAAAATGTTATTTTTAAATTTCTTCCAGTCATTTTTGGTCAAAGGCAAATGAGGTCAATTTTTACCCTCTTCCAGGCAATTGAACCCATTTTTGATGCCTCACAGGCAACCGAAGTAAATATTTTCCAGAGGTTTGAAGTCACTAATCATTAGACAATAATCATTTTATTACAACTCTTTGGCTCTTAACTGAACAGTGATACAAAAAATACCCAAAAATTAAATTTCAAATCTTATACTGTAGCATTCAAATTTTCACCCAAGAAACACCCTCTAAAAAAAAAACCACCCCCGAAAAATATCTTCAAATATTTCGTGACATTCGCCCCTGCGACCGCACAGTCGTATAACAAGTTTCTCGAATTCCGGGTATAGCGTAAGGGTGGTGGCGGAGGCAAGGGGTGCGCAGCACGTATTCCGCTATCGATTATCCCGCTCCGGGGGGGTTGAAACTTCACCACCACCACCATCATCATCATCATCCCCCAAGTTTACCACGCGTGCGCCGTCCGTTTACCAATCGGACAAATGTACGAGGGGTGGCGAACACACCGGAAACGTTTCCAACTCTCACGACATGCTCGTCCTTCCGCAAAAATGGATGCGGCACCGGAGAAGAGGATTTTTCGCTTTCTGCACCTCTGCTACGATCTACTGTATAGAGGAAAACGATTTCCACCCCTCCCCCACAGGATGATGTTTAATGTGGCTTTTATATTAATGCTCTATTAGGGTGTTTTATTGTTATGGAGTAAGAGGTTTTGTCAGAAGGAAGACTTGAATTATTTGTGTGTTTTATGTATTCAAGATAAAAGTGCAATTTTTTATACCCTCTAATAACTTAACTCTCGATCATCCTAACTAACATTGACAGCTTCAATTAGACTTCAATCACAAAGTGACACCTCATTTTCAGAAATTCTTCTTAAAAATGCCGAAACCAGGACACTTGAGACTGATTAAGTTTAGATACGGATACAACAAGAATCAGACCGCGTCAGCTTCAGTAAACAAATTCGGACTTTTAAAAAAATCTGCTAAAACCCAGTTTTTAGGTGCCTGCAGTTCGAAGTATTAATTCTACACCCAAGGCGGTTAAAATAGAAATTCCTTCAGGGGCATCAGATACCGTACCCACAGACTTACAGGTACCATCCCGTTGGAGAAGATCCACAATTGATGAGAAAGAATGTTCGTTTATTAATAGCGGAGGGGCATCTTAAATATTTGTATGGTTTGTTTTAATACATAATCGATTGTTTTCTGAGCGGTGTAATTTATCCTCATTTTCAATAGACATAGTTAAAAACTGAAAGCCAAATTTGCCGTGTTAAAAATCTAACACTCAATACGTTTTTGCGGAGTGGCCGGAAATATTTGAAGTTATCGAAAACGGACAGTACTGGCTGTGACGTCACGTCACTGGATGTCAAGATTATCACTTTTCAATTTACGAAGAAGAAGAAGAAGAGGAGCTGGTAAATGAAGTAGATACTAGGCATTATTATAAAGACACAATCAAAAATGTATGTTTTAAGATTTAAAAAACTGATTTGTCGAATTTTAATATTTAGGTTTTAGAATTCCACCAATGAGAACATCGTCATTTGACATGACATGACTTTTTGTTGTTTTTTTTTGGCTCGATGTGCGATTGTTCCTAACCTTAAACTGCTTAAATATAAACAAATCTATTCTTAAATTAATTTAAAACTATTTCTGATATATAGAAATTTATGTGTTGACTATTTTGGGGCCCAAAAGCTCGATAATTAAAAAGTTGAGGTTTATTAAAATGGAGGATAAGTATGATTATTTTAAATACAATCACTCCCCTTCTTTCTTTCAATTTTCTAATATTTAATTAAGATTCTCATATCAGAAAGATAATTAGAATTTTAGGGATTCTTTAAAAAAGAACCATACCTGGAAATAAATTTGCAGTTTAATGAATTTACATGGTAAATGGGGTGCCTTTCCTTCTCTAAGAGTGATTTATTTTTTCACTTACCTATTTATGTTTTTTTTGTTTAAGCCAGAATATTTTAATAGGTACCGCCAGTATTTTATAAGCAAAAAAGAGATAACAATTGGTGCGGGTGTTTCAAAGAGAAACATAAATCAATAATTATACTATTAATTTTTGTGTATTAAAAAAGATAACGTAAAGGCAGTAAAATATATGTATCCACAGGCAGTACTTTTACAAAATTCCCTCAAATGCCTTGAAAAGTTGCTTTAACTACTTGAAACTAAAGTGACTATTCCAGGCACTTGAAACTTCTTCCATGCATTTCTCTGGAAAAAACTGATGCCTTTAACTGCCTAAAAGTGCTGAAAAATTACTCCCAATAGTATCAATTCTCTAGACATATCACAAAAATTATTTCTATTACTTCAAAATTCCTTCAAATGTCTGAAAAAGTTTCTTTAACTACTTGAAACTCAAGTGACTATTCCAGGCAGTTGAAACTTCTTCAAGGCGATTCCTTGGAAAAATTTGATGCCTTTAACTGCCTAAAAGTGCTGAAAAATTACTCCCAATAGTATCAATTGTCTGCACATATCAAAAAATAATTTCTATTATTTCAAAATTCCTTCAAATGTCTGGAAAAGTTTCTTTAACTGCTTGAAACTCAAGTGACTATTCCAGGCAGTTGAAACTTCTTCAAGGCGATTCCTTGGAAAAATTTGATGCCTTTAACTGCCTAAAAGTGCTGAAAAATAACTCCCAATAGTATCAATTGTCGAGACATATCAAAAATTATTTCTATTACTTCAAAATTCCTTCAAATGTCTTGAAAAGTTTCTTTAACTACTTGAAACTAAAGTGACTATTCCAGGCAGTTGAAACTTCTTTCAGGCAATTCCCTGGAAAAATATGATGCCTTTAACTGCCTAAAAGTGCTGAAAAATTACTCCCAATAGTATCAATTGTCTGCACATATCAAAAAATAATTTCTATTACTTCAAAATTCCTTCAAATGTCTGGAAAAATTTCTTTAACTACTTGAAACTCAAGTGACTATTCCAGGCAGTTGAAACTTCTTCCAGGTGATTCCCTGGAAAAATTTGATGCCTTTAACTGCCTAAAAGTGCTGAAAAATAACTCCCAATAGTATCAATTGTCTGCACATATCAAAAAATAATTTCTATTACTTCAAAATTCCTTCAAATGTCTGGAAAAGTTTCTTTAACTGCTTAAAACTCAAGTGACTATTCCAGGCAGTTGAAACTTCTTCCAGGCAATTTCCTGGAAAAAACTGATGCCTTCAATTGCCTGAAAGTGCTGAAAAATTACTCCCAATAGTACCAGTTGTCTGGACATCAAAAAAATTATTTCTATTACTTGAAAATTCCTACAAATGTCTGGAAAAGTTTCTTTAACTACTTGAAACTAAAGTGACTATTCCAGGCAATTGAAACTTCCTCCAAGCAATTCCCTGTAAGAAATTGATGCTTTCAACTACCTGAAAGTACTGAAAAATTACTCCCAATAGTATCAATTGTCTGCACATATCAAAAAATAATTTCTATTACTTTAAAATTCCTTCAAATGTCTGGAAAAGTTTCTTTAACTACTTGAAACTCAAGTGACTATTCCAGGCAGTTGAAACTTCTTCCAGGTGATTCCCTGGAAAAATTTGATGCCTTTAACTGCCTAAAAGTGCTGAAAAATAACTCCCAATAGTATCAATTGTCTGCACATATCAAAAAATAATTTCTATTACTTCAAAATTCCTGCAAATATCTGGAAAAGTTTCTTTAACTACTTATGCTTTCAACTGCCTGAAAGTGCTGAAAAATTACTCTTAATAGTACCAATTGTTTGAACATTAAAAAAATTATTTCTATTTTTTCAAAATAGAATTGTCAGATAGTGTCAATTTTCTAAATGCTTCAAAAGATGACTTCTATTACTTCCAAATTCCTTCAAATGCCTGGAAAAATTTCTTTAACTACTTGAAACTCAAGTGACTATTCCAGGCAGTTGAAACTTCTTTCAGGCAATTCCCTGGAAAAATATGATGCCTTTAACTGCCTAAAAGTGCTGAAAAATAACTCCCAATAGTACCAATTGTCTGGACATCAAAAAAATTATTTCTATTACTTCAAAATTCCTACAAATGTCTGGAAAAGTTTCTTTAACTACTTGAAACTAAAGTGACTATTCCAGGCAATTGAAACTTCCTCCAGGCAATTCCCTGTAAGAAATTGATGCTTTCAAATACCTGAAAGTGCTGGAAAATGTCTCTCAACAGTGTCAATTGTCTGGACGAATCAAAAAATGACTTCCATTACTTCAATATTTTTTCAAAGGTCTGGAAAAATTGCTTTAACTACTTGAAACTTAAGTAACTATTCCAGGCAGTTGAAACTTCCTCCATGCATTTCCCTGTAAAAAACTGATGCCTTCAACTGCCTGAAAGTACTGAAAAATTACTCCCAATAGTATCAATTGTCTGGACATATAAAAAAATTATTTCTATTACTTCAAAACTCCTTCAAATGTCTCGAAAAGTTTTTTTAACTACTTGAAACTCAAGTGACTATTCCAGGCAGTTTCCTGGAAAAATTTGATGCTTTCAACTGCCTGAAAGTGCCGGAAAATGACTCTCAATGGTGTCATCTTCCTGGACAAAAAATGACTTGTTTCCAAGTATTGAAAAGCTAAGATTAAAAATTGAAGAATACTTAAAAAATTATTAGGTAATTATTAGGGAAAACAGAATACATCTGTGAACTTGACAGGGCTTACTTAACTTTTGGAAATTTTATGTAAATCGTGAAATTCTTGATCTAAGGTTGGTATTAAAGGCTCTACTACTTGACAACTATTTAAATGTAAGTTCCTATTCATACTTACTCGTTTTTTATCGTTAATTCCTCCCTATTATCAGTCGATTTATGAAGAATTTACCTCACAAGACCACACAATACATAAAAAGCTACACTAGATAAAAAATTCTTAAGCAACAACTTTTAAAAATATTAATAAATAAATGTGAAGAAACATGTTCAAATCCTGCATTGATGATCAATGCATATTAAACCGGGCATTATTGCTAAATGTTTAAAGCTGAGTGGGATTATTTAAAAAAATAAGCGTTGTATTATTATAGTCCTAATATGTAACTACGTATATACTGGAATATCCTGATTATTGAGTTCATTATGCTGCTCGTAGGGCACTATATTAAAATTTCACCAATTTCCATTAAAAAATTCTCAAAATTAGCAATGTTTCGAAACTTGATTAAGGTAGAAACGTGGTCTATCGGCCATCTTGGATAATAACATTTGACAGTAGTTACAATGACACTGACAGACAAATGAATTCTGTGGAATGAAACATAACCTTTAAGTAAAAGGATGTTATTAATTGAAAACTTGATTAAACGATATTTTTAATTTGTTTTTATATAAAACTTATTTATATTGACATGGTAACGTCATTAGGGAAAACAGAGTGTCTGGCGGCCATCTGTGACGTTGACGTCGACAGACCTAACCTAACTTCTGGAAATTAATGTAAAATTAATTTGCTAAAGCCGGTTATATTGACAATATGTGTTAATTCCACCTAAATCTTAAGGCCGTAAATAACTACGTGACAACTATTTAATTGTATAGTAATAGTGCGTCAATTTTTATCGTGAATTCCTAGACTTTAAATCCCTATTATTATTATTATTATTATTATTATTATTATTATTTTAATCGATAGACGACCGTTGCATATTGAACTGCGTATTATTGCTAAATTGGAATTACTATTTACTTTAATGTAAGTTTATTATAGAACGTTAAAATTTAACCTAAAAATTATCTGATTAATTTTGAGCCTGTACGACACCTAGATCCGATTTCAATTTTAGCGTTTTTTTTTTTTAATTAATTATAATAGTTTAATTTACCGCACGGTGAAAGTAGTGTAAAAATATCATTTTCCCCCAGCAATTAGTGAAAAACCGTAAATAAACCCCAATTAATACTAATCCGATTCATTAGACATCACCACCAGTTACTTTACTGTTAATTGGTCGTTAATGCCGACGCGTCTTCATGTCGGCCAAATGATATACTTGTGGCCAATTCGACGTGTAGGAAGTGTCGGTAGATGGGCAATTTGCGGTCATATTTAATTAGGTTCACCATAATATACTGATTTCAGTTTCAATTTTTTAAATACACGATTTAGTTTCTACTTCGGTATTCGCAAAAGTTAACCCCAAAATTCTCCAGATTTCACCAAGCAATATTAGGTCAGTGGAGGAGTAGCTAACTAATCCCGTGCACATACTTGCAATACGAATTGAATGTTTTTAAAACTATTGTGAACCTACAGGAATTATTAAGGATACCAAAGCAATTGTAAATAAATTAACAAGAGATACTTCTGTAGATACGTTATCAAGCCACCTTTGTTCAAAATAGATCTACCTCAAAATAATCAGTTCTGTGATTCTGTTTATGTACTTTAAAATTGGGTTTCTACAGAATTTGTCTTTCTTTAGTCGATTTAAAATGGCATAAAAGTAGCGAGTACGACACATATAGAAATAGAGTCCGATTACAGGAGGACTTTACAGGGAAGGGTTTCTTCGTATTTTGTTTGAATCAGTTTGATTCTCGTAGAATTCAGAAAGTCCAAAATGCGTGCCTTCGCCTTATTTTTGGGATACGCCGCAGAAATCGGATCTCTCATAAGCTTATAGACATCGGCTGGCTTAATATGTATAACCGCTGAAAACTACACTTCATTTCGTTGGGCTACAAGGTAATAAAATTTAAATCTCCCCAATACTTGTATGATAGAGCAGATTTTAGAATTAACAACAATAATCGTAACTTACGCAATTTACATCTTCTTACTATTCCTCGACACAGAAAGGAACTTTTTAAACGAAGCTTTTCATTAATTTTGTATTTTTAAGTTTCAGCTGTTATGATCTGTTATTTGAAATACTGGTACTGGTTGTAGAGCAAATTTTTTTAATGTTATATTTTTTACATTTTTTTAGAGAGCGCCTAAACAGTGTCTGGTCTGCGTACCAGAATACTGACGTAATACGGCCTTTTATTTTTCATAGACATTGTGTATTTCTTAATTTTTATATTGTATTTTGTACTTGTTTATGAAAAGTAAGAAATTTTGTTTATTATTATTATTATTATTTATTATACTCAATGAAAAAGAGCCCTTTGCTGTAAAACCCAACGGACTTTTGCAACAGTAATTGACTTTCGGATTGCCTAATTAGAATAAAGTTAGTTTTAAATAAAGAAACAATAATTCATATAAAACAGATTAATAAAAATATTTATTAAAAGAAATCCTATCTTGATAATTGATTGTTCTATCTTTATTCAGAAGGAAAAAAATACAAATATTAAATTTCACTAAATATTCTCCAAATAAAATAAAAAATACACCAGCTTAGAGACACTTTTGACATTAATCTTTAACACTAAGAGTCTCCGTTTTTGGTGAAAAAAAAAACAATGGAGTTGGCAACACTGAAAACGATTGACAATACTGCTTTATTTTGCGAAAGCGTCGTCACTACCACAGTATTGCCAAAACAATGAGTAAAACAAGGGTGCATCTAAAGAATAATACAAACACATACTCTTTGCATAAAGACAAGGAAAGTGATTAAAGCAAGTAGTAGAATTCAATTTTCTTAGGGATAACTGCCCTATACGTATATCAAATTTAATTTGTCATCTATTATTAGGCCCAGAAGCTTGTAATTATTTGGGTTTAAAATAGGTTCTGTTGTCAAAAAAACATTGTCAAGTCTACACTTAAAATTTAAAACATATAGTTACAGTCACACTAAGTCTTGAGTAAAAAATCTGTATCATGTCGTAGCAAAGTGGCATCATCAGCAAAAGAGGTACACTAGTTTTTAAACTGGATTACTACACCTCAAATATTTGATGAAATTCTTTTAAAAAATCACTGTTTTTCGTCCATATTATCAAATCTAGTAGCACTGTTTTTGTATTAAATATTTATTAATATACAGAAATATAATTATATCAAATTGAAATAAGTAAACTATGTTATTAGATTAGATGTTAACTACGAAACCAGTTGTTATTCCAACGTATTATTTTGGAAAACAATGATTTTTGAAGACAATCTCTTACTGGTAAATTGTGTGGGGTGGGTGGGGGGGTAAGGGTAAGTTTAATGAAAAACATTTTTTTATTGCAAAAAATAATTGCTTGAGAAAAAAATGCTTTTTGAGAAAATTATCGGTGATAAAAAATCTTTAGTTTTTATATATTACAATACAATACAATAATACAATACAATCGCTTTATTGTCAAAAAATTATAAATTTTATAGACAAAGCTAATATAAATAAATAAATAAACACATACAAGTAAACACATGAGTACACAAAAAACAAAAACACAAGACATTTAGTTTTTATACAAAATAGGTACATGGTCAAATTACTTATACAACTAAATGTTTATAAAGTCAGAAGTTGATATTAAAAAGAATATAAAACAATACAAAAATGTAAATTAGGTAAAAGAAGTATACAAAATAAGTTGAAGTTAAATTACGACTATTATCACAATATAGGTATAACTAATTCTAGGGATGGAGACTATAAAGTAAATAGGGCCAGTGTGTGTGTGGTATTTAAAAGGAAAGATTAAAAAAGTCTTCTACTGTGTATAAAGCCTTTTCTAATAGTAAAGCTTTCAAGGCATGGCGAAAACAGGAAAACGTTGTCATAGATTTAATCGTAAAAGGAAGTTGATTGTGCATTTTTTTTGCTCTATAGAGTATAGAAGTTTTTACTAATTCCGACCGTGGGGTTGGCAGATAAATATCATGCTCTGCTTTTCTAAGTGGATAGTTTTGAGAAGGCCTCTTTGGAAATTCTGACACATGCTTTCGGATTAAGCAAACAGATTCAAATATAAACAGTGAAGGAAGAGTTAATATTCTATGTTTTTTAAAGTATTCTTGGCAGTGAGCTGTACTGTCAAGTCCCAGTAAATAGCGTATCGCTCTCTTTTGCAATTTGAATACGCGCTCGAATTGAATGGCACAGCATGACTCCAGAATGGAATGGCGTAACGAAGACGTAACGAGACTCAAAAAGGGCAAAATAAACTGATTTAGATGTTAAAAGGCTTAATTCTTTGGAAATCGATCTTATGGCAAAACATGCTGAGCTTAACTTTGTGGATAAGGTGTCGATATGATATTCCCATTTTAGAGAGCTGTCTAAAATTAGTCCCAAGAACTTGACAGATTCAACAATATCCAAACTGGTATTTTGTAGAGTAAAAGGTTGAATGGTACTTTTATATGATACAACCTTGGTTTTAGAGATATTAAGGCATAGAAGATTGGAATCGCACCAGGACTTAATGGTAAGTAAATCGTTAGATATAGTTGCATGCAGAGACGTGATATCTGGAGTGCTTCAAGTAAAGCTGGTATCGTCAGCGAAGAGACAAATTTTGCCGCTGATATCCAGATTGGCCATGTCATTAATAAATAGGAGAAACAAAATAGGGCCCAAAACTGAACCTTGCGGCGCACCACATTCAATTGGTTGGCATGAAGATGTTGTCGTATCAACCTTCACGAGTTGACTTCTGAAACTAAGATATGACTTAAACCATTTGAGAAAAGATCCTCTAAACCCATAGTGTTGCAGTTTGTTAATTAAAATATGATGATTAACACAATCAAATGCCTTTGAGAAATCGCAGAAAACTGTAGCTGTGGAGTATTGATTGTTTAGGCTAGAATAAACACTATTTAGGAGCGAAAACATAGCATCACTGGTGCATTTATTACTCAAAAATCCAAATTGATTCGGTGTTAGAATTCTATATTTAAGCAAAAATGACAAAACCCTTTCTTTAACCAGTCTTTCAACAATCTTAGATAAAGTTGGGAGAAGTGCTATTGGACGATAATTTGAGGCTTGATCTTTATCCCCTCCTTTATGCAGTGTAATAATAATTGCAGTCTTAAGGCAGCTTGGAAAGATTTCTCTCTGAAATGACTGCTAACAGAATACACCAACCTAATGCTTTTAGTGTAAAAACAAATATCTATTTTTACACTTAAAGCATTATCATCAAAAAATCAACTCTCTTTAGAACAATTAAGTCTTATCTCGCATCGTGTAGTGGAGGTTTAATATCCAAAAGATACCTTACCTGTAGGTACTCCTCGAGAATATTCTGAACTGTAGTTCGATTTACTCCCAGGTACTGCCCAAACAGTATGCCTGCTTTTTAAAAGTTTGCCAAGATGATGTTAATTTACATGTTCTTTATACAGGATGTTTCACGCAGAATTAAATTGATTTATTATGGAAAAACTAAATTGGAAAGTTTTGAAAATTTTCAAGCCTGGTGGAGTTATTTAAGGACGCACGATAAAAATATTTGAAACAGTTGAGATGCTTTTGGTTATACATTGGTCAAATAGTTAGTGGTTTGCGACAAAATGGCATTCTTTAACTCTTTCTAATTTTGTTATTAAAAAAGTATTGGACCAAAGTATAATATATGGATGACACCTTAAATTTCTTGAAATTTTTTTGTAAAATCTCAATAATAAATAATATATAATCAATTGAAAATAAGCAAATTGACATCGACATTGCCCAAGCAACACATAATATATATTTATTCAACGATTTTTTAGTAACTGTTTATCAACCGTATATGGTCAACATCAAATATTTATTAAAATTCTTCTGAAAAACCACTGTTTTTCGTTCATATTATCCAATGTAAAAACGCTGTTTTTATACTAAATATTTATATATAAAATTATATCAAATTTAAATAAACAGTGTTCTTAAATTAAATATTGAATATATATTTTCCGCAAAAACATTGTTTTTCATCAACACAACCCTTACCCCCCCCACCCACCCCAAACATTTGCCCAGTAAGAAATTCTTTTGAAAAATCTCATTTTTTCATCTATAATATCTAATGTAATAGCACTGTTTTTGTATTAAATATTTATTAATATACATATATCCAATAATTATATCAAATTTAAATAAACAAACTTTGTTATTAGATTTTAATGACGAGACCATCTGTTATTCATGCGTATTATTTTAGAAAACAATGATTTTTGAAAACAATCTCTTACTGGTAAGTTACGTGGGGTGGGTGGGGGGGTAAGGGTAGGGTTAATAAAAAACGTTTTTTTTTGCAGAAAATAATTGTCTGAAAAAAAATGCTCTCTAAGAAAATTATAGTTGATGAAAAAATCTATAGTTATTGTATCTATATTTTCTCACATAACTTCACCGTTTTTCGAGTAAAACGTGAAAAACCCCTATTTTATTTTTCGAAATCAAGGCGTATCGTGCCATGCCATTTTTTATCTAAAGTTTTATTAAAGTAAAATTCCAAAGATAAGTTGATTGTTGGCCACTCGATACATTAATTAATAAAAACTCATTGCTATCTGAAACTGTTGTCAAATAAAGCACAATATTTAACGACATATATGATTAAAAACATATTAAACTCTTGCAAATCGTTTCTGACAACTCGAAAATTGACATAATTCCCCCATAAGTTCTAAGAAACGCCAAATTAATTTCCACTATTTTTCCTATTTTTATTTTGCGAAACAAAAAACCGATTAATTTCCATATATATGCATATAAGAGTTTGCCCGGACCGGAGATGAGCTCATTAACATCGAATTACGGTCCTACGGGGTTCATTTAATACGGGGTTCCCCCACTATCCCAGTTATACATTTTCGAAATTTAACATTTTCTTGAACAAAAATTTTTTTCGCGAAATTATATGACTGCGCCACTGCCAATTTGCAAACTTAATGTGTATCTTTGGCCGGTTCGGAAATTGGCACACAAACACGTGTTTGTCGATTATGGAACCCCCGGTACCACATCTTATATGTATAGTATATAAGAGAATGCACATCAACTTTTATTTAAGAAATTACCATAATTTTATAATTTGGAATTTCGATTACCGCGGTCGTCATAGTGTCTGATGTTAAAAGTACGCAATTTCTAAACCGTATACTTATGGGGTTTTTTGTTTTAAAACGACGGGCACGAGTACGTGTTATTAAGGGTACCTATATGGGAGATTTTCAGGTTCTTTTTGTTTTTTCTTAATATGGACCCTTTATTGGATATAATAAGGGTTCCTTTATATACGATAAATTAGCCAATAAGTTCCTCGTATATGGCGTATAGATCGTGCATGTTATTACATGCATTGGATCATAATAAATCGTGGTATAACCTTTACACCCATCTTAATTTATTTAAAAAATATTTTTTTTTTAATAAAGTCGATAGAAATTTAAAAAAATACTTTTGACCAAGAATCAGGGCGATCTTAATAAAATGCTGTTTATCGTGTGTAAAGATTATTTAATAAAATTGAATTTCAATGATGACACGATATTTAAATAAAGGTTTATTTTTAGTTTACACCAGGTGTACATTTTTGGTTGAACTGCAATTACAACAATAAACTTACAATAAACTTTCCGCGTGATATACATTAATTTAATATTATGTTTATGTTTTATAGTTGATATTTTAATTGTTAAGTAATTGTTCATATGGAAGTTATAATTAAGGTATCAATTTAAACTTAAATTGTGGTATATTATAGCGGATGTCCAGGAACTTTACCAGTAAATTTTACATTTACTATCGTAAATATTTTTTAGTAAAAAAAAGTACACCACTACATTTTTCTAAAATAATAAATTTAAATTTTCAAATCCTCGGTTAGTTTTCAGAAAATTTTTATTTTTGAGTTTTTACCACAATAATTTGGTATAAATAATTATATTTTGGTATATTAATAGGCCTTGATTTAAATAAATAAAATAGGGTTTTTTCACGTTTTAGAGAAAAGTATAGATACAAAAACTATATATTTTTTATCACTTATGATTTTCTTAAAAAGCATTTTTTTCTCAGGCCATTATTTTCTGCAAAATAAAACATTTTTGATTAAACCTACCCTTAGCCCCCCACCCACCCCACACAACTTACCAGTAAGAAATAATGTGTGGGGTGGGTGGGGGGCTAAGGGTAGGCTTAATGAAAAATGTTTTTTTTTTGCAGAAAATAATTGTCTGAGAAAAAAATGCTTTTTAAGAAAATCATAAGTGATAAAAAATATATAGTTTTTGTACCTATACTTTTCTCTAAAACGTGGAGAAACCCTATTTTATTTATTTAAATCAAGGCCTATTAATATAACACTAATAAAACACTAGTATGAGTTTGTTTCATAAAAAAAATACGAAATAATATTGACAAGTAGAATACGACTAGAAAGAATGGCGAGAAAGAGCGACCATCTCTCCCAAACATTAGCACTAGAGAACGTATTTGAAACATTGAATTGGAAATAAAAGGGACTCAATATAGATGGCATATACCTCAACCTCAATCTGCTCTATGCAGAGGATATAATAAGTGGAAGCGAAATCGAACTCACTGATCACCTCAGATGGTAGAAATTGGCTACAGGTTGCACAGGATAAATAGATTTGGCATTACCTAGAGGAGGCCTATGTCCAAGAGTGGATGAAAGAAGGTGAAAGGAAGAAGAAGAATTATGCCCTCTATAGACGTGAAATATGATTTCATTACGATCGTCCCTGGCGAATGGGTGAAAAGTAGCTTCATTTTTATTCTTAGCTTCATTCCCTACAGATGAGAAATATCATTTCATTACGATCGTTTGTTAGCCTTGGAGGTTTTAAGGTAAAGAAAAAAACTATGGAACTAAAGAACGTCACTTTTTAAAATAATCACCCACCTACCTGACTTACTTTGTATATATTCATGTCTACTTGGTCAAGTCGTTGCTTTAAATTCAAGACATATGTACATAAGTCTTTTCTTTCAAAGTATACTTTCGCATAAATTCGCAGCTGACTTTTGACGGCCCTAACGCGGCCCACTTCCCCAAGTAAATCTTAATATTTGAACCGTTCGAAATACCAGGCTAAGGTATACCCACCCTGAAACGATAGATGATAATTCAACTTTGATATAACACTATACATCACGGATAATGGTCTAACCACCGGTTCGGGAAAAAATGACGAGGCGACTGATTTATTATATAAAGTTGAGCATTGTATACGATATATCTGTTATGAAACGCCAATTTTCGGTGTATAATTTGATAGCGGGCCGCTGCGATGATTTATATTCGGTGTGTAAGGACGAGCGACCATTACAAATCAGTGATCGATTCCACCTTTTGTCAGACTAATGAATATTTTCTTCGCTATGATGCATTTGGTTACTTGGGTATGCGAAAACCGCCTCGATCGCGATCCGCGATTTAAAAGAGCTATTTTTTAATTGCACACTTGGGTTCGAGGGCATTTTTGTATAAGAGAAGAGTTAAGGGCACATTTGTCATCTGTCTAACTGTTTAGCAGAACTATGGCAGCTGGTTTTGGTGGCCTAATAAAAATGGGAATTCCAGGCGAGAATACTGGGTAGGCAATCAATAGTTTGCCATTTTTTTACATACATTATCCATTACACATCCAACAATCCTAAAATATAAGTGATTAAATAGTGTTCGTATTGCGAAAATAAATGTGAATTTTTGACAACTTATCGACATGATAAGCCAATACAAAAATAACAACATTATGTGATGTCCTGAGCATAATTACATAAAAAAACTGAAATTTCTTACAAAATGATTGAAAAATTAAAAAAAAAATCAAATTTTAAAAAAGTCAAAAAAATCAGCTATTTATTATTTTTTTAACATAAATATCAATTTTAGATACAAAAATCGTTGACAATCAAAAGAAAACCATGCTTTTAATTAACATTTAATCGTAGCACCGAAATTATTGACTCCGGCCATAATCACCTATAGTAGGCCCAAATTTTACTAAGGGAACCGTGGTGGTGCGTTGTGGGTTGCCTATAGACAAACACTAGAAATTTGTTATTTTTTCAAAATTGATGGCGCCAAATTAAAACCACGTTAATTAATAAATGAAAACTGAGCTATTCGGATATATTCGTTATTCGCCTAAAGAAATATCCATAAATATGTTTTTCCACCCGATTTTGCTGTTTTCATTAATATAAAGACCAGAATGTTTTCCGTGGAAAAAAACACCCATTTACAGTTTTTGTTTTAAATTGACAACATAAATTTACACTCTTACGCTATATTATATGTCTATAGAACGACTATAGAAGTTTTTTGGGGTAGCTGTCTAAAATTAAAACAGCTGATTGATCAAAACTTTAGCCCTTACTCAAATGACCCTTCTAATATGAGCCCTTTTGCCCGTTATTACAATATAAACGATTATCCAGCTATTGGTTACGGCCGTTATTACCTATAGTAGGCTTAAGTTCATTGACAGGAAACATATGTTGGTACCGAGTGGGTTGCCTATAGACATCTGCCATTATAAATTAAATGTTTTATTAATAAACAGTGAGGCAAAGAACTATTATATTTGTGTTGTATGCAAAGAATACAAAAAAAGACTCCATAAGTCAATATATTTATTAAATAAATTCTTAAGAAGATTTCTAGGTTATAACGACTTGTAGCCCTAATAAAAAAACTTCCAACAGTACCGACGTTGCCACATTCCGTGCCGTCAAACACAGCTGATCTTTGACATTTTAGAGGAGGGCGCAAAGGTTACGGACGTCACGCGTCAAGGTCACACGTTTCCTCTTTCATACATAACGCTCGTATGTTTTGAATTTTTATATTATAGTTTTTAATACTTTGTTATGTACCAACACAGATTGCCGTTTAGCACTTATAACAACGTTATCTCCGCGTTATTTATCGGATTCACCTAATCGTATCGGTCAGGGGTCTGTGTTATTTTGTTTTGTTGTTGAAATGCATATCGTGGTTTTCGTACGTCAGTTTGTGTTTATGTTAACATCCAGTTGAATATTTCGTAAGGCGAAATGCCGTTTTTTCCTATTGTTTATTTATACGGCGTTTTGTTGGTTTGCCCTCTTTAGGATTCTACGTAGCAATAGCAATCGGCAAGATGCGGTTAATGTCCCGGCTACATACCATATCCAAAATGCTCGACTTCTACTCCCAGTTTAATCCATCACCTTTATCTATTAAGAAGTTTATTGATTTCGGTAAGTTTATTTTTAATTAAATCAAAAGGGTGACCTTTGAACGGTTTTTATTTCATGAATCAATGCCTGTGCTAACGTTAATTGCATACATTAAAGTTCTATTGTTTGTTTTGCAATACCTTTTGTAACAGTAATGAATATTTCATAAAATTTATTGGAATCGCAATTGTATTACCAACTTGGAGTACCTTTGAATGTAAAATGAGTATTTTTATATTGGATAAGTTTCTAAAATTTTTATATAAAAAATTACATAGCGAGAATCAAACAGAAAATATGTTAGTAATCATGATATTCCAACAAATTTTGATAATTTATTCAACAAAAAAGAAACACATCTAGAATCTGTAGTAATTTATTTATTTAACATTGATAACAGCTTAAGCTGATGAAGCAACATGTTATGTCATCTTGGAACTCTATCAAATGCCTTGGAGAAGTCAGTGTATATTGTATCCCCGATAACCTTTCTCCAGTGAGATTTTTGAAGGAGGTTTAACACAGTAGATCTACACGATCTGAATCCAAATTGTGTGTTTTTAATTTGTCACTACACAAGTACTTTTTCCAATGTCAGGAGGAAACAAGTCATGAATATGGTGGATCTCCATTTTGTCCACCTTTTCTAGGGTCTTTAAGACCTGCATTTATACCAATGCTCTTGTCAGTGTGGATCAACAGTCACTATTTTAACGTCATTTCTCCAAAACCTATGTGAGGTTATAAATTGCTAATATCAACTTGATGTTATCTACACAGATGTTGCTAAGGCCTTCGATAAGTTGGACTATGGAATTATTTTTAAAAAACTTGATAAAATGAGCTTTCATAGACATGTAGTAGCATTTCCTACTTATTATACCTATAGACTGCATAGGTATAGACTGCAATTTGTGGAGTTCAATAGGTTCAGATCATCTATCTATATTGCCTCATGTGGTGCTATGTAACTTCTAATTTTTTCAATTTTTTAACAAGAATTCCTCTATTATCTTGGGGATAAACTTCTACTATAAAAATGAAGAGTTCCAGTAGTCAAGTTATAATTCTCTGTTTAGCAGTTGATCTGATTGAAATTTAAAATCACCACAACAAATCCATTGAGATTTTCCTAAATTGTAGACCTAAAGTGCCGGGTGTCCATGAAATCACATTTTTATTCCAGGCAGTTGAATCCACTTAATTCTCAACTGCCTGGAATAAATAAAATAATGATTTTCGTCCAGGCACTTGGAGAAAAATTGAATTGTGGACCTGAACTGCCTGGATGTGATCTGTGTAGGTCTAGGTAATGAGTTTTATAAGCGTTCTTTTTGAAAAATATCTTAATGTATTTTTTAGGCCTGATGATGCTCCGACGGGAGCGAAACACTTGTAGCTTTTGAGCTTTTTTAAGAAATTATATGGATTTGATGAGACAGTGACTTTGTGTCCTTACCTTTGTTTTAGGATCAATTTTTTTATTAAGAAGTTGAACTGATTGAATTGTAAAATCATTAGGATCTTCCTTTTTTCCTGCTTATTTCTCTAAATGTTGAATCTAAACGGCCTGGTATTCATGAAATCACATTTTTCTTCCAGGCAGTTGAATCCACTTAATTCTCAATTGCCTGGAATAAAGAAAATAATGATTTTCTTCCAGGCAGTTGGAGAAAAATTGAATTTTGAACCTGAACTGCCTGGACTCCACAAAATTACAAATATCAAATTTTTTATTAAAAAGTTGAGCTGATTGAATCATAAAATCATTGGGATTTTCCTCATTTTTTGCTTATTTCTCTAAATGTTGAACCTTAAGTGCTTGGTATCCATGAAATCACATTTTTCTTCCAGGCAGTTAAATCCAATTAATTATCAACTGCCTGGAATAAATAAAATAATCATTCTCTTCCAGGCATTTGAATTATCTGGATTGTTAATTGTCTGAAAAAATTGAACTGTTTGCAGATTACCTAAAGGTTTTTCAGCTTATTAAGAATTAGTAATGTAGAGATTTACATTCCTAGTTTATATTACCTAAAACTTTATCAACCAATACCATGTATTTAAAATAATAAAGCATGTTTCGAATTTGAATCATCAAGACTGCATGCAGCTGCAAACAGATAAGGTTTATAAATGGTGTGAATCTCACATTAGACTCCCACTTAATCTTCAGAAATGTAAGAAGATCAAGTAAATTTCTTGCTCTTTGGTTACATAATAAATAGTATCACACTTGCAAAGTGCTGATATAAAGGTTAATCCTACTGTATGCATATTTACTGTGGTTTCTTAATTATGCAGTGCATATACAGACTGAAATTAGATCAACGAAAGCTCTACCTATACGTCAGTTTTATGATGGATGGCATATATCCTGAGGAGGGAATTTAGTCAGTAGTTATTGCTGTTATTAATCTCCTGTTTGTGGAAGTTAACTATTTTTATTCAAAATATTCAACAATCAGATAAATAGAGAAAAAAATGAAAACTCCAAGTCTCAGTCTCAAAATGTCTTTTTAATTAATCAAGTGGTGACATGTACCATGACCATGTACATGACCATGTACTTAGCAGGTCGTCTAGCTATAAGGTCTGATGATGCTGTATTAGCGAAACATGTCACCACTTGATTAATTAAAAAGACATTTTGAGACTGAGACTTGGAGTTTTCATTTTTTTCTCTAGTTACGTAGGTCTCTTTGAGATAATGGACGAGTTCTTTCAATCAGATAAATGCTTCAGATCTCTTATATAAGCTTTGAATTTTGCTGTTCCCTACATTCATACAAGAAGATAAGAATGATTTATTTTAGCATTTATGCCACCAGAAAGAACCCATATGTAGATTGGTACAATAATATTCAGTTATGGTTTGATGTTGATCAATTCGAATAATTTTATAAAGATATATCTATTTTTCAAATAGAGTTTATTAGTTATTTAAATATTTAATGTACTACCTACTATTAGTATGAATACTTTAGTAATTGCCTTATTTGTTTCCTGTTGGACAATAAAACATTGAATTTGAATCCGGAACAGATTTGTAGACACTTTAGTATAAGGTCATTTTAATTTGTATAAACAGCTTATCTTAAAAGTGCTACATATTATCTTATTAACAATATTTGTATTTACCTGTAAACTATTATAATTGTCCTTGACGCTTTACCCTAACAAACATCAAAACCCAATCTGCTACTTTTAATTTAACTATAATCAGTAGAATCAAGAAAACAAATTAAGCACTTAAGTATATAGGTTACTTTATCATTTATTTGTAAACTTTCAAAAACAACCGTCACATGCTTAACCCTAGATTAACGTGAATCATGTTAACACAAATTATGAGGATCAAAGTTCAATATAAACAGGCTGGTGTTATTCTCATTTTATATACATTCTAATCTTTTTGTATACTTAACTTAGTTACTTCTGAAACTGTTTGCACTTACCGAAGTAGATAAGGAAATTGGAGCTAAAAAGATGATTCGAATGATTGAATAATTTTATTAATTAGTTAAGTAATCAATCCCAAGCTATGTGACTGAACTTTTATGCTAAAGAAACCAAGCCTATCAATGATTTATTTTTTAATGTCCATAGTAAACCGAAAGAGTTGATTGAACAATTTTTAACGCCATCAACCCTAACTGCTTGACATGTATGATGTCACTAATGAAAGACTTGCATCAATAAAAAAGTTTGTGTAGGAGGATATAATGGGAGACACAGTCAAAGGCCTTGCTTAAGTCACAGAAAAATAAATCAAGAATAAATGGCATAACATTTTGAGTAGTGTAACCAAACTGGCAATCTGTAAAATAGTTACTTTGGTTAAAATGCTCAATAAACCGCATTATGATTTTTATTTTATGACTGGCCTATGATTTTTAGGCAAGTTTGTGCAAATGCTTTCTTTAACAGAGCATGGAAGTATCTTTTCTTTTATATGGAAATTAATTAATTTAATCAATGGTATAATGATAAGATCCTGAGACATTGAGATCAAAAACAACATAGGAATTCTTATTTTTTAAATTGGACAAAATATATGGAACTTAAACAAAAGTGACCTCCCTAAATAAAAACAAATCTGCAGGCTTTTTTATGTCATTTATATAATCTCTCTGGTGGACTGCAATATGACTTATTACATGATGTGCAATGTTTGAATAAAAAATTTTAAATAAATCATCACTTTTAATGGAGGTTTGACCTGGATTGTACTCACTCGTCTTGAAGAGTTATTATTCAAATTGTTATATTCCTTATCAGTAATTTGTCAAGGTATTTCTCAATGGAAACACTGAGGGTTGCAGGGTGATTGCTCATTTGTGCTATAATACAGTGTTGTAAACGCCTTTTTAGGGAATTTGAAAATTCTCACTCTATCATGAGCATTTACTTTAGTGTGCCTATTCTATGATAAGGAAAATGTTTAGTCAGCCATTTTAACTCCTTAATTCCCCCTTTTTATCGTCTAGTTTAAGAACTGCTGTTTCTTACTAATGAGTAAAATGATGTCTCCCTAGCCTCAGTTTTGCACTTTATAAAAAAATTAAAATAAAGACATCTTAATTAATCACTTGAGGAATTTCTTCTTTTTATTTTCTGTTAGAGTTGCTAAAGTTTTACTTAGTGTTTGCTAAATAAGTTTTATTATTGTAATTTAAATTGAAATACTTTTCTTTTCCTCTATACAGTAGACACTCAATACCGTGAACTCAAAAAAACAAAGGCTGTTCACATTATCGATTTATTCACGTTAACGAAGGTTACACTTTATGGGTACTAAACATTTATAATTACCAAAAGATACGACACAACAAACCAAAGATACAACAAATTTTAAACTTTAAGAAATTAGTTTTTCTTAAAGAAGTCTGAAATTTTTGTTTGTTTTTTAGGTTGTTTTACTTTTAACATCACAGCTTTCTCTCTTATTTTTTTTAAGACTACAACGTTTCATTTTCGTCTGCTGCCCACAGAATCGCTATATTAAAGGCATTAATTGCCTTATCTAATGAAATTTTATTTGAGGGTTCCTGCTCAACCTCATTTAATACTTCTGCTTCATCCGATTGACATTCTTCAATGTCATCCTCTGTCACACTGATTCCACTCTACAATGTCAGAATCTTCAAAAGTTCCCTAAAAAAAAATTGTAATCCAAATTAAGACTTAATATTCAAATATAAAATGACAAAATTTACCTGAGGTGTCAATGTATGTAAAAGACCAAGAGATTCAGATATGGGTTTCTGAGCAGTGCTGTCCCATTGGTGTTTTAGGAGAGAAAGAGGTACATTTTCATCATCACTGTCTACATCATGTGTAGAGGGCACCACATTTAAAATGTTTTTCCAGCATTTTTTGATAACTTGAGAATCAAGATAATTCCAAGCAGACATTAAATTGATCACTGCATCTTTTATTGTCAGGTTTTTTAGGGCATCAATGACATTCGTATTGTTGGCCACTATGGATGATAGAAGACCTTTTCTGTACATACAACATTTTGATCCATAGGCAGTGTATGAGTGGGGTGACATTAGGTGGCAGGTACATGGTTATAATTTGTCCATCTTCACTTTTTAATTCTTCTTCGGTTGGATGTGATGGTGCATTATCCAGAAGAAGTAGAGCTTTCAATGGCAGACCTTTATTTTTTAAGAACCTTCAAAAAAATTAATATGGTTGTACTAATCATAAAACAAAACTATAGATAAGGAAAACTTATCTGCGGTACAAACGAATAATGAAACCATTTTTTAAAAATTGTGGCAGTCATCCAAGCTGATTTAGAATGTTCATAGTCAACAGGACACTCGAAATTTTTAAACGATCTTGGTTTTGCCGCTTTACTAATCACCAATGGTTTAATTTTATGGAGCCCAGTAGCATTAGTGCAAGCCAAAAATGTTATTCTTTGTTTCTCCAATTTTGTACCAGGAGCTGTTTTTTCTGTTGACAAGACAAATGTTTTTTCTGGTAATAATTTCCAGTAAAGTCCTCTCTCATCAGCATTGTAAACTCGATCCAATGAGATTCCAAGCTCTGCTATTTTATTTTTTTTAAGCCATTTTAAATGGGTCTACAAGCTCTGGTTGAGATGACAGTTTTTCCCCAGAAGTTTTTAAAAAACGAATTCCAAATCTTTTTTTGAATCTTTGTAACCATCCCTCACCAGCGGTAAATGATTTATCCCTTTCATTGAGCTGTGAATAAATGGATTTTGCTTTTTCTTTAATCATGTCGCCACTTACCATTAAATGTTTATTCCGTTGGTCAAGAAACCACTTGTACAGTAGGGTGGAGCGAAAACTGGACCAAAATAACTAATTTTCGAAAACGAATATGCCTGGGTGTGCCAAAGATGCCTTTCGGGGTTCTTATTTACCCAAAAAAATCCGTGACTTTAAAAATTTTAAAATTAAAAAAATCTTTAAAACTGCAAAAAAAGCCAAACATGCAGCTCTCAGCTAGTTTTTCATGAAAAACTACCTAGAACTCACCACGTGGATGAATGGTGCAACGTGGAGGTGGCTGCATCTCGAGTTCCACCCTACCCTCCCACCCTTAGAATATTTTTTTTTATTTTTTCTGTTCTAGAACTGCTAAGAATTACTTTTTAGTATCAAATTGCGGCAATATTTGTCTTGATTCAATACGAGCTCTAATAAATCCGTCTCGTGCTTCAGGGCCATAAACCGCCATAGAGGCTTCAGTAACTAACTTGACTGCTCGTTCAACTGCCTATGAATGACAAGGGAATTTTAATAACCCTATTTCATCAGAAACCAAAGAAATCATGTTAGTTAGTTCTTCGTTCTAAATTTCCATTGTTAATGGGGGCTCGCTTATAACAACATTTTGCTAGTCAATTAAGTCGACATAATCTTGACAATCAAAATTCAATTTATTCACGCGAAATATTCTAACATCCTCGGTTTTTGCGGTTGATCTGCATTTTAAAATCCTTCTTAAAGCTAACTCTCGAATATGTTTTCAATCATCTCCTAACATGGCTAATAAAATATTTTCTGGGTGCGCAAAAAATCCATTTCTCTCAATTACGGGATCAATACCTTTTTTATTTCTTCAGGGAGGTAACGAGATTTATTTATAATGCTAAACAAGTGCCTAGCACCATCCTTACAAGACCAATGGCATTTAATTTGAAACCAGCATACGGCATACACTTTTACTATAAACTCTGTTAACATTTTAAGGTTTTGAGAGGGCTCATTGGTAGCAACATATAACCTTAGGACTCTATTGGCTGTGGTAAGCCATCTAGAGTGTGACATTTTCCCTGGCGCTTTTAGAGCCCAATCGTCTTTTAAAACTCCAGTAGAGATTCCTTGACACATCTCATATAAATACTTTGCATCGGTACTTACGGTTTCTAGATCAACTAATGGTAAAATTGTTTCAATTTTCTTAAACTGTACGACTGGTAAATTTTCACACGATTCAAGGGTCTTACCAATGGCTCCCTCTGATAATTAAAGATAGATGGGATTCTATCTTTAATTATCGAAATTTTGAGGAGGTTTCGGCAGCCGAAGATATTGTTTTTGGACGTTTAGTTTTTTTTGGCTCACTTGAGAGTACAATAGGCACCTTTTAAACATACAGGGTGGTTAAATTTTAAGAAATAAAAAATTCGCTAAATTAATAAAAAACATAATTTCCGAAATTTTAAGGCACTTTTGGCAGCCGAAGAAGTTGTTTTCTGACGTTAAGTTCTTTTTTGGCTTACTAACGACTACAATAGGCACCTATTAAGCATACAGGGTAATTAAAATTCCAGAAATCGAAAATTCGCTCCACCCTACTGTACAGTCTTTTTTCCATTCTTGGAAACTGGGAACCCTTTAGGGTTTGTCTTTTACCTGGTCCAACATACGTGTTTCTAACAGCACTAGAAATCAGTTCCTTTTTCTTTTTTATTTTGCAAATTGTAGATTTTGCCACACCATACTTTTTCGCTAAATATGTAACACCTTGACCATTATTTAAGTCTGAATTACAAGAGATTTTTGAAACACTTTGGTTTTTTAAGCGAAGTTTTGTTTAATTTATAAACGATCTCACCAACACAATTTAAGTCACACTAATAAAAATCACTAAACTTTATAACCACTAAACTTCAAAACCACACTAACAGACAACCTAAACAAACGATAACAACCTGCCTTGCTTAACACACAATAGATTCACGGCCCCTATCGATTCGAAGAACGCCAAAAACAGCATATCGGGGAAGCACCGGCTGCTTTTGCCTACGTTACTGGCGAACTATCGATCCAATTACATTTGTTTCCATTAACGGGAGATCGTTTGTTCACGGTATACGGTGGTCAATGTATAAAATAGTGCTGTTTCCGTTATGCGAGGTTTCCGCTATCCGATATTCACACTATCGAGTGTCTACTGTATTTTGACTTGTGTAAGAGTTACTAGTACTTTTTGGCATAAATAAATAAATAACTAAACTTAATTTTTTTTTAGGACTGAATGCCTCAGAAGTAAAATCTTTTATATTCCTACGCAAGGAACTGCCCGTAAGGTTGGCCAACATTATGAAGGAAATCTCCCTGTTACCAGAGAACCTTTTACGGATGCCCTCCGTAATCGCCGTAAACGATTGGTGAGCATGTTTTCAATTTAAACAAGAAAAAAACATTAAATAAAATTAAATTCTATTTTAAAATTTAATTAGTTTTATCCGGTCACGTTGCGGCGTGCATAAAAATTATTACTAAGGAAATTAAAAAAATTATAAATAATAATTTGTTACGCTGTGTAATGTGTGGGATTAGATGTAACCTTGAATGAAGTACTTTTGCAATTACTTGCTAAACAAACACAAGAGAGTACATAACAGGAATTCAATGTTGCAAATTTATATTTTATTCCCGATAAAACAAACATTAAGGACTCCTAATCGTTTTTCTCATATTTCCACGCTAGACTCGTATAGTTGGCGCATGAAATCATGCTATAAACACCTGGTCAAACAGATGGTGTTAATAAGCTAGAAAATTAACTTTTATTATGTAGTGCGATCACATTTTCCTTCCAGGCAGTTGAATCCAATTAATTATTAACTGCCTGGAATAAATAAAATAATGATTTTCTTCCAGGCAGTTGGAGACAAAATTGAATTCTGAACCTGAATTGGGATTTTCCTCATTTCCTGCTTATTTCTCTAAATGTTGAATCTAAACTGCCTGGTATCCATGAAATCACATTTTCCTTCCAGGCAGTTGAATCCACTTAATTCTCAACTGCCTGGAATAAATAAAATAATGTTTTTCTTCCAGGCACTTGGAGAAAAATTGAATTGTGGACCTGAATTGCCTGGATTCCACAAAATCACAAATATCAATTTTTTTATTAAGAAGTTGAACTGATTGAATCGTAAAATCATTAGGATTTTCCTAATTTTTTGCTTATTTCTCTAAATGTTGAACCTAAAGTGCCTGGTATCCATAAAATCACATTTTTCTTCCAGGCAGTTGAATCCACTTAATTCTCAACTGCCTGGAATAAATAAAATAATGATTTTCTTCCAGGCAGTTGGAGAAAAGTTGAATTGTTGACCTGAGGTGCGTGGATTTCGACAAAATCACAAATATCCAATTTTTTATTAAGAAGTTGAACTGATTGAATAATAAAATCATTGGGATTTTTCACATTTCCTGCATATTTCTTTAAATGTTGAATCTAAAGTGCCTGGTATCCATAAAATCACATTTTTCTTCCAGGCAATTGAATCCAATTAATTATCAACTGCCTGGAGTAAATAAAATAATGATTTCCTTCCAGGCACTTGGAGAAAAATTGAATTGTGGACCTGAATTGCCTGGATTCCACAAAATCACAAATATCAAATTTTTTATTAAGAAGTTGAGCTGATTGAATCATAAAATCATTGGGATTTTCCCCATTTCCTGCTTATTTCTCTAAATGTTGAACCTTAAGTGCCTGGTATCCATAAAATTACATTTTTCTTCCAAGCAGTTGAATCCAATTAATTATCAACTGCCTGGAATAAATAAAATAATGTTTTTCTTCCAGGCAGTTGGAGAAAAATTGAATTCTGAACCTGAACTGCTTGGATTCCACATAATCACAAATACCCAATTTTTTATTAAGAAGTTAAACTGATTGAATTGTAAAATCATTAGGATTTTCCTCATTTTTTGCTTATTTCTCTAAATGTTGAACCTAAAGTGCCTTGTATCCATAAAATCACATTTTTCTTCCAGGCAGTTGAATCCAATTAATTATCAACTGCCTGGAATAAATAAAATAATGATTTTCTTCCAGGCATCTGGAGGAAAATTGAATTGTGGACCTGAATTGCTTGGATTCCACAAAATCACAAATATCAATTTTTTTATTAAGAAGTTGAACTGATTGAATAATAAAATCATTGGGATTTTCCCCATTTCCTGCTTATTTCTCTAAATGTTGAACCTAAAGTGCCTAGTATCCATAAAATCACATTTTTATATACAAATACTTTCTAAATAAACACAAGAGTACAGAATGAGTACAAATTTATATTTTATTCCCGATAAAACAAACATTAAGGACTCCTAATCGTTTTTCTCATATTTCCGCGCTAGACTCGTATAGTTGGCGCATGAAATCATGCTATAAACACCTGGTCAAACAGATGGTGTTAATAAGCTAGAAAATTAACTTTTATTATGTAGTGAGATAGTGTTATACATAATGCATCAAAAAGCATATAAAGAACCAATTATTCTTTCTTATATTATATAGCCAACAAGCGATAGCGGATCTATTAAAATAAAAAAGGAATTAACTGAGTATTTCTGCCCCCCTCTAGTGTCATAAAAACAACCTATAATAGGCAATATAACGTCACAGCGAGGCGCCAAATTCAAACTAAATAACTTCTATAAAGAGTTGAAGTCGAAGGAGCCTAGAATTCTTATATTATTGTAATTTGAAGTATTTCCGGTCCTTAGGTACATACGGAGCTTCCAAGAAATCCTCGAGTTTGAAAAAAAAGACCCGAATCCGGAAACTTTGGAGATTTTCTGCAGTGAACTGGTGAAGATCCGTAACAGGCACTCGGACGTGGTGGAAACGATGGCCCAGGGCGTCCTGGAGCTGAAAGAGTCCCACGACGTGGACACCCACACGGAACACAGTATTCAGTATTTCCTGGATCGGTTTTACATGTCCAGGATATCGATTAGGATGCTTATTAATCAACACAGTGAGTCCCCTTGGTATTTTTTGTTAAAAGTCCCATTTTTTGTACCACTGCACTATCCCGGTGGGATATTACAGTAACCCAATTCTTTAGCCTTATTTTTTAGCGTTAATATTCGGGGGACAGTTGGAAAACGCCCCGGGACCGAACCGAAGTAAATATATCGGTTGTATCGACACCCAGTGTGACGTGGTCAGTGTGATAAGGGACGCTTTTGAAAACGCCAGATTTCTCTGTGATCAGTACTATTTGGCCTCCCCGGATCTTATTATAAACGAGGCCAAAAATAACGGTAAGAGTTCCTCCTAAATAAAAACGTTGTATAGCGAAATTACGGATGTTCTCCTCGGTTCGCTTAAGCCGTGGAAACAGCCAAAACTATTTGACTCTGTAGGTCGTTTGTTCCGTGCCAAGTTAATTTAATTTTCGGTTTTTTTTTTGGGGGTCTTTTAATAACCGTGTTTTATAGATTTTTTACGTGGGAGTGTTTTTATTCTTAGGACTTTGAAGGACTGCTTAATAACATCAACTTTTTGGTGAAGACACTCGTCGTCTTTGATATGAAATCGGTTCAGGAGTTTTCAAAATATTTAGATTTTTGTACTATACAGAATACTTACTAAAGGTTGTAAGACAAACCTTTAAATGAACTTTTGCGGAACAATTTTGCGTCATATATGAGAGTGGACGCGATCCGAACTAACAGCAAGACGATCATCAGCGTTATGTCAGGAAACCATTTAAATTTTTTTTGCTTGTTGCATATACAAAGGTGTTTCATTAACAATGGGATAACCATTGACTGATATAGTAATGATCATTGACCGAAATATAAGTTAGCGAGGTGTTAATCATTTAAGAAAAAAACAGGGTGTTAAAAGTCATAATTTTATTTACCTTTTTTTACGTTGTGCTTTTCAGTACGAGGTAAACAAATCTTGTTTACGTTGTAAAAAAATATTAATATATCCTGTTTTTTTGCAATGACTGTCATATATTAAAATCTGAAAATGATATATAATAGAATTCAATGTGAAAGTAATAATTACCTATGGCATTTGTTCATATAACTTAATTGAAATTAGAAAACTAAAAATTTAAACTATTAAAATCAGTTTATTAAAAAAATAATATTAAGAAAACTTAATTATATTCATCAGATACTAATGGTTTAAAAATAAGCCAATTATACATATTTTGTATTATGCTAGTACGTACACATTTTTCAAGAAATAAGGTTAATGTATCAATTTTACCAATTTAATTCTAGAATAATTTATAATGTAAAATTTTCATTTAAAACATAAAACTTTTAAAATGTCTATTTTATACAATTCCTGAAAATAATCATACTAAAAATAAACATTACAAAAATATTAAAATGAGAGTAAATAAATGGTTAATCGACAAAAATATAAACTGGATCACAAAATAATAAATGCATTTTCACTAGTTTTTAATTTATGAAAATATAGGATTTTTTTAAATTTCATTTTCTTAAATCTTTACATTTTCTTTAAATCTTGATGGTATATATTATATGAAGGGTACAGGAGAAAAACGGGCTAAGTCAATTTTTAGCAAAATTGAGATATTGACATCATCTGATAGAAAATTTGCCAAATTTTGTTCTAAAAAAACCTCCCACGGGAAGAACACGATAAGTCAGGAGTTAATAAATTGAAAATTATCATGTTCAGCGGAATAACATGATAAGTCCATGTCTATTTAGTAGCGTTGCGGTCGCCATTTTAAATGTTTTCGTGTCGATTTATCAGTTGTTCTAGCATGGACAGTGACTTAACTGATTGTAAAAGTGTGCAGATGGTGTCTTCTACGAAAAAGAGGCCCAAACATGGAAGATTGGTAAAGAATACGATTGCAAGCGTTTACAGGGCTCCAAAAAGATTCCACTGATATACAAAATTCCTATTTATGTGGATACGACCTCGGCTAGATGAAGACGATGCTCGTTTAAGAGATGTTGTTGCTCTTAATAAGATAAGATATTTATATAAAAATAATCTTACTGAATTAGAGGTTTGTCGAGATGAGTTTATAGCTTTACATGGCATTACGAAACGTAGAATGGAGTATTTACTCAATTCTTTGAAAAATACCGGCATGCCTCAAATCGATAAAAGAGGCAAACACTACAAAAGACCAGTAAAACTGTCTGATGATATCCGTAATAAAATTAAAGAGCATATATCATCATTTAAAGGCAGAGGCAGTCATTATAGTACCAAAGACTCTCAGAAGAACTATTTTCCTGAAGAGCTCAATATAAAAAAAAATTTGGGAAATATTCAAAAAGGTGCGTCCTGGCAACAAAGTATCATACTATAGGACCATTTTCACCACAGATTTTAATATACCTTTTTAAGTTACCCACGAATAGACACATGTAGCGCATGTGACAAGTACCTAGCTAAAATGAAATGTCTCGAGCATGAGAAAGAAAAAAGCAATGAAATACCTGTACACTCGTCTGTAAATAAAAAACAAAAAATAAATCGAGCTAAGGAAGACATAATAGCTGAAATAAAAGAACTGACCACATTGTATGACCTGCATTTATGTGAAGCGAAATAATTTTTTTCAATTAAAAAACAATCAAAGCTTTCAAGTCGTAAATCAAATGTAAGAGAGTTCATCTGTATAGATTTTGGTAAACATTTTCCTATCCCCAAGATTCCTACCAATGATGTATACTACAAACGGCAGTTGTCCATTTATATGTTCTCCGACTCAAGAAGTGTTTTTTATGTATACCCAGAAACCATTGCCAAAAAAGGTAGTGATGATGTTTCTTCTCTACTGAATCATTTTCTGTATAATCACCTTGATTCAAACATAAGAGAGTTGGATTTGATTCTGTTCGAGTTACTTTCCCTATTAGAGGCCATTCTTATATAGAAAATGATAAGAATATGAAAATCATTAATGAGAAAGCCAGAGTTGAAACAATGAAGGAATTGTGATCTCGTTCAATCTTCCAGAAGAAAACCTTTACCCTTTGTAGTGGAACGTCTTACAGAAGACAATCAACACATTTTTCAAAAGTGGACCGAACACTTTCTACAAGAGAAATTCCAATTCAGCCAATAAGGTAGTTCAAAGTTTCGAAAGAACACCCTAGCTCTGGATTTATTTTACTTCATCTGTTGCATAATTAACTGGGAATATGAAGGACGTCTTTGCTATAAAGAAACTTTCAAGGTAAACACAAAACATATTGTGTATTTTCTTACACTAATCGACTTATTAATTTTCCATTTTATTACATTTGTGATCAAATTTATGTCAGAATACCGAAGAATATTTTTCAGTTTAGTTTTGTTTCACTATATTATTTATGTAGGCATACAGCTGGTTGTTGTAAAAAAATTGTTAAAAATTCAGGGAAAAAAACAGGCTCTTGATTGAAAGAAAAAGTCACTCCTCAATTACCAATGAATTGTTGATTTTTCTATCAATTCTATTTTCAAATACTTTCAGTTTATGAAATAAGGATCTTAGATAGTTAGGAAACATATTGGTAAAGAGAGAATTTTGTGAATAAAAATACTTTAGTTTATATAGCGTTTTAAAATTTAAAATTGCTTTATCCCAAAATCATAAACTTTGACTTAGCCCGTTTTTCTCCTGTACCCTTCATATACGTAAAGATCAGCACTGTAACTGCTATAAAAATATTATGATGATATGAATTAGACTGCTGAAAGAGGTATATACATTTTACATAAATTTAAATATGGTTTATGTAAAATTAATATTTCAGAGGTATACATCAAAAACAAATTAAAAAAAAAACATTATTCTTAATTTCAATATTAAATCTCCAAAAATGGCGGCATAATAAAAAAATGGAAGCTAATTAAACACTATGTATGTATTAGTATAACTTTCTAGCCTTTTACATTAAGGGTAGCTATTACAGCCCTTTTCGGTCCTCGGTTGCATTTACAAGGAAACTTGTAGGGACCTTTTTAGTAAAGAAACTCATTGGCTTTCATATGAAACTAAAACCAATAAAATCGAGGCAATAGTTTTTAAAATATTGAGATTTTCGTAAAGCCTTTGATGGTATCAGGATTTTTTCACTCATATGAAAAACGACTCAATAACTCCAAAACGGTTGTATTTACAAGGAAACTTGGAGAGAGGTTTTTAGTAAAGAAACTCATCGGCTTTCATATGAAACTAAAATCAATAAAATCGATGCAAGAATTTTCAAAATATTTAGATTTTTGTAAAACCTTTGATTCTCAGATCTTTCGCTTGTGTTATTCGGGTTAGAGCAGAATTCTGTATTGTGTAAATATAAATGATAGTTTGCTTATATTAAAATATAGCTTATTTTTTAAGGACTACTTGACAATATTGTCTATATCAGTCTATTTTTATATGAAAAGTGCCGATTTAATATCCAATCCAAGTAATACTATTTATAAATAGCAAAAACAATAATGTTCCAAGGGTGGATCCCTGAGCTATTCCTGATGTTGCTATAAAGGGGTACAATCTGTAACACTATATGTTCATACTATGCTGCTGACTATAAAAATATGTTTTAAATAATTTCAGTTAAATCATAACGTATTCCACATTTTTTGTCTCATTTCTGTAATAAAATAACAAATGCAACCCTATCAAAAGCCTTCCGAAAGTCAGTATAGACAACATCTGGTATATCTTATGTTATTGATATCAAGTTACTAACAGTAGACTTTTATTCAGTTACAAGTACAAAAAACTTGTAATTGTATTACCGTTAAGTAATTATTATTTCAGATTCTGGTGTTCCACGATTTTGGGACAATTCTTTATTGAATTTAATTCACATTTTTCCACTCAACTTAAATCAAAGTTTTTATCTAATAATATCGTAAAAACTTTATACAAGAGACCATTGGTACTCATTATTGAAACCCAAACCTCCAAGAGACCAAAATACCATTCAATTATTATATAATTAATACAAAAATAATAATAATTTAATTTTTTTTAAAAACCATTCAGATGTATTGAAATATTAGTTTATAAAGATGTAAATACCACAAATTTGTTGAAAACACCACAATTGGACGATAATTTGACTTAGTTTAAACAGAACAATGGGTAACATAGAAATTCATTTAAACCTTTAAATATTATAAATAATAATATATCATCTGGTCCTATTGCCTTGCCATCTTTTAAATTGTCTATGGATTCCAAGATATCTTGATCTTCAATGATATTTAGTGATACTGTTGAGAGACTAACCGTGTATAACACTATCTGGATTATTTTTGATGACAGAAAGAAGTGAATCTCTATATTTTACATTATTTTTAAAAAAATTATTTGTAATATGAAGAGCTCATCTTTTATTGTTAACAAATGTCCCAAAGCATCTTAAATCTCTGCCAATGTCGTCCTCAATTTTATTTAAATATAACATTTCTGCTGTTCTTATTTCATGTTTAATTCCTGACCTTATTTTTCTGAACTGCATATAAATCTAAACATCCCCAAGTTTATTTTATATTTTTCGTTATATTTAATCCTATTAATAAGCTCCTTAGTTAATTGAAGAGATTTGAGTTTTAATAAGATTACGGGATAAAGCTAAAGCCAAATTTAAAAAACATCAAACTGCAGATAATTGAGAACAGTTTAAACGCTTAAGGAATAATATTGACCATCTGATTTTGACACGCAACATTTTCATTTTATTTCTAGAAATAAAAGTAACAAAGATCTATAAAAAAAAATTAAAACTGTTCTTCTTTCTACTAGCATTCATATGAAACTAAAAATAAATAAAATCGTTACACGAGTTTGTAAATTCTCCTCCATTTTCTAGATGAAGAAGACTTCACGAATATAGTGTATGTGCCGTCGCATTTATACCACATGCTGTTCGAACTGTTTAAGAACTCGATGAGGGCCGTAATGGAGTATCACAACTCCAGCAACGAGTTCCCCCCTATAACCGTCGCGGTGTCAAAAGGAAAGGAAGATGTTTGCATAAAGGTATTTTCGTGTATACTCATCGATTGTGGGTGAGTATAGTCGCCCCGAGAGATAATCTATTTGCGAACTAAAATTTGCATTAATCCCAAAAAGTGTGGATGATATTAGGGATTATTATCAAACTCCTATGTAGTAATCTGAATTTAATTAATAGAATAGATTTTAATGTCCCCAAAGTAGCCGTTAGAGCTACAAACACTAAAATATTTAACGTGAATTTGGCTAGTCTATCACCCCTTAAAATCACAGAACAGTTCCTCTGATCATACCCCAATCCTAATCACTGTAGCTCAAACCTTTATGCAAGATCCCTATCCGGAAAAACTTATCACCAACTGGGAAATGTTTAAAAATATACTTGCAGAAAATCATCCAATCCCAACTCCAAGCTCTATTGAGGAAATAGATTCCTCAATAAAACAATTAACAGATGCAATTAAAGAATCGTTTAATTTAGCAACCACTAAAATCCCAATCCCAAACACCCACTCCATAGTCTTCCCAATGAGAATTAAAAGGTAGAACAGGCTAGACTGCAAAAAGACCCAGAAGCAAAAAGAATTGCGAATAATCTTACGAAAAGAATAAAAAACGAAGTCTTCGACTTCAGAAATGAAAGATTTTTTAGAAGAACTTAACGATGGCGATGAAGACAAATCAAAATTCTGGAAAGTTTCAAAAATACTGAGAGGGAGAACAAAAACACAGTTCCCGCCCATAGGAAACCAAGACGGTCTTCTGGTATACTCGGACTGGGATAAGGCGGAAACTTTTAACAGATCATTAACAGAACAATTTGACCTAAAGGATATACCAGATAATCCCGAATTACGTGGAGAAATAGAGCTATCAAACGTACAAATCGAAAACCTACCACTAAACGCGTTACCAAACTACAAAATTATAAGCCTACAAGAAATAAGAGACGTAATTAAAGACCAAATGAATAAGAAAGCACCAGGCAATGATGAAATAAACAACAAAATGCTGAAAACACTGCCTGACAATACACTCTTGGACATAAAAACCATTTATAACAAATGTCGAATGGAAAAAAGCATTTGTGGTAGTAATACCTAAACAGGGTAAAAACATTAAAAAAAAACGGAAGTTACAGACTCATTAGTCTGCTGCCATCACTGGGAAAAATATTTGAAAAGTCGATACTAAGCAGATTATGGGAGGAGCTAAATGAACTCAAAATAATCCCGGAAGAGCAGTGCGGATTTACAACAGGATTATCAACTGAGTTACAGCTTGCACGGATACAACAGAGTCTGGTGGATTCATTTAATGCGAAGGGATCTACCGCCATGATCACGCTCGACATCGAAAAGGCCTTCGATAGAGTGTGGCGTGACGGTTTGATCTATAAGTTGCAGAAATTTGGGGTGTCCGCAAGGTCCACTAAATTTATAAAAAAATTTGTGAAAGACAGGGAATTTATTGTTAGAATAAATGGAACTTTAACAGGATGAGAGCGAGAGTTCCCCAAGGCTCCCCGCTTGCACCAATTTTATTCAACATATACCAAACGGACATTCGAAAAAGCACACACTATTCGCAAGTCGCATTATTCGCGGACGACACTTGTGTCTTTGCGAGTTGTGCAAATTTAGTCCAGATCTTAGCGTACATGCCGAGTCATCTGGATAAAATTATAAAATGAGCAAACAACTGGACTGCCATTCTAATAACAAAAAAGCATGACCGCAACATCCCAAATTTGGCAATTTCGGGCACGCTGAGGTGGGACTCTGTAACGCAAATAGCGATAAATAAACTCTTTATTCTCTATCTCTACGGTATTTCGTACTCTGTAACGCCGTTCGGGCTTTTTCGTTACAGAACGAATATAGACGACCTCGCTTTCTTAAGCGACAACGAAAAGAACAAGTGTTATGTCATGATTTATTTTCAGTTTTTCGTTTTTTATTTATATTTGTATTCTGTGATTTAGGGTAAAAGGAAAAGGAGAAATTAAATTATTTTACTAGGTAAGTACTCATCCATTCCCTCAAGTAAATAATATCCTACGTAAAATTACACCTTGCAATTGCAAATCATTATAGATAAAAAGTGGGTATACATCATAATATTATTTCTGCTAACTTCCTATAATACCTATTGTATGCCTTTGAATATCTTAGCTTCTTTAAAAGAAACTATGTTTGAAATAAACTTAAATTGTTCCAGACTACTTTTTAATGCCATTTTTAATAAATAATCAACTCATTATTGTTGTTACAGAATCAAAGTAGAGCACCTAAAACCAATACAGCGCAATGGGACTGGGCTGTGCTGGATTGGTTTAAAATAAAAAATTTAAAATTTAAAAAAAAAAGTCAAAATGTCAATATTGTCAATGTCATTTTCTTCTTCTTCCGGTATTCACAGCTGGACTATGCTCAATTGTCTGATGTTTTTAGAATAGATAATTATCGAATTCTCTATGCCCGAGCAACAACGAAGTTTATATAAGGAAATGTTTATAGAGTGCCAAGGCATTAAGCGATCTTTGTCTCTTCGCTTCCTTCTCTAAATAGAGAAAATTTACAGAGTCCCACGCCTGGTCCCCTGGAAAGATGAGATAAAGTACCTAGGAGTATATTTCGACAAAAAAAAATAACTTTAAAACGCACATTATAAAGCAAATTAATTCATGCAACGGAACCATTCATGCGCTTTACTCCTTGCTCTGCAGGAGCAGTAAGCTCTCTTTGACTAATAAACTAATGGTCTATAAACAGGTCCTAAACTGCTTTACGCCTCAAACATTTTCTGGAATACCACGAAGACGAACATCAAAAAGCTTCAGGTGTTTCAGAATAAGTGTTTGCGGATGTTCACTAATGCACCATGTTGATCTGCACTCTGACTGCAAACTTGATACAATTCAAGAATACATAATAATTAAAAAACATTCAAAGTTCAAGGAAAAAGTCAGAAGTGTAGACGACTCCCTAATAGGAGAATTTCTCCTGAGACCAAGAGAAAACCAGCCATGGAAAGGCGTAATGTGATATTAGCCGCTGAACTTAAATATGACTAAAACAGTTCTTTTAGTATCCCAGGCTTTGTTTTCTCTACTAGGAGTCGATACCCAACCAAAGATAAATGGCAACCTTTCCCCGAAGCCTAATTACTCTTTCCTATCCTGAAATTAGTTAAAAATCCTTTAATCCAACCTCAGCACCCAGATGCTACAGAGAAAAGTAGTATAGGAGATCAAAGTACAATAGCACGCAGTTGTAACTGAGAAGACCGGCAAGAGTAATAACAGCTAGTCCGGAAGAAACCAGTGTAACAAAGAACCCCTTAAAATCACGCCAACTAAGTGCAATAAAGTGAATCAACTCTGTGATATAGATATTTTTAATATAAATGTTTTAAATCTTAAAGAGAAACTACTTAGTGTGGAATTGAATTAATATTATAACCCGCTGTTCTAGTCCTTATTATTATACTCAATCTTACTTTATTTTGGTATGTATCTTAGTACTGCCTTTGTTGACCTGTTGACCTGTAACTTTTTCCTATAGTTTAATTTTCTTGTTTCTTTTTTATTAGGTTACTTTGGTTTTGTTTACTTAGTTGGTAGGCACTCCCTCATTATAATTACATTATTAATGTGTTTAGATTGGAGTTGAAAAAAAAATGGGCACTTTTTAAGGATAAATTTTGTTGAAACTTGACCTATGCCGCTCACATTAAAGCAAATAGTTTATCTTTGCCGGAAACTATACTAACACCCTTCAAACTAGCTTCAAATAAAGACAATTTTTTATGTTTTTTTTTTAGATGTCGGATTTAGGTGGGGGCATCCCGCGTTCCACCACGGACCATTTATTCAAATATATGTACTCGACCGCGCCCCAACCGAGTAAATCGGACGCGCATACAGTACCGTTGGCCGGGTACGGGTACGGTTTGCCCATATCCCGATTGTATGCCCGATATTTTCACGGGGACTTGGTGTTGTTGTCTTGCGAGGGCTATGGAACCGATGCGGTGATTTATATGAAGGTAATGGAAAGAGTTGGTTGGTAAAGTGTCATTTAAGTTTTCGAAATGTCTGAGAGGCAAGGCAGTTTCTGGTAACTTGAGTCATTTTAGTTCTAGTGCTCGGATCGGCCTGATTTTTGTTTTAAAAGTTTCTTTGGGATGTTTTTTAGCTTTTGTTGAACAAATTAAGAAAACCCATTTACTAGAAATTTTTTTATTCAAGTTCTTAAAAGTCATGTCCAAGAGCTAAGGTAGTTTTAAGTAATTGGAGTCATAACTTCACTTCTAGTACGCATATCTAACTGATTTTTGTTTTAAAAGTTTCTTTGGAATGTTTCTTAGCTTGCATTCAAACAATCATAAAAATCCATGCATTATAAAAAATTTTTATGCAAGTTTTTAAAAGTCATGTCCAAGAGCAAAGGCAGTTTCAAGTTACTCGAGTCATAACTTCACTTCTAGTGCTCAAATCGGCCTGATTTTTATTTTAAAAATTTCTTTGGAATGTTCTTTAGTTTTCGTTGAAAAAATCACGAAAATCCACGTATTGGAACCTGTTTTATTTAAGTTTTTGAAAATCGTGTCCAAGAACAAAGGCAGTTTCAAATGACTTGAGTCATAACTTCAGTTCCTAGTGCTCATATCGACCTGATTTTTGTTTTAAAAATTTCTTTGGAATGTTCTTTAGTTTTCATTGAAAAAATCACGAAAATCCATCAATTAGAACCTGTTTTATTCAAGTTTTTGAAAATCAAGTTTAAGTGCAAAGGCAGTTTCAACTTCACTTCCTAGGGCTCAGATCGGCCTGCTTTTTCTGCCTATTTACCTTTTCTTTCATATTCCTGGTTTTTCAGTAATTTTTTTATGTGTTCCTGGTATTTTAGGGTATTTCTATTTTCATTCCAGGAATTTGGAGTAATTTTTACATCTTCCAAGCATATCAAATTATTATTTATTTCTTTCAAAAATTTCAAGTTAGTTTTCATTCCATTCCATTGCAGTCAATTTAGAGCTAACGGTTTCTATTGGAAATTGTAATTCAATGTCTTTTAAATTCCCTTTTTATTTCAGGCATTTGGATCACTTTTATTTTCCTATAAGTCCATGCTTCTGATTCATGTCCATGCGCCAAGGCAGTTTCAAGTAATTTGAGTCATAACTTCACTTATAGTGCTCAGATCGGCCTGATTTTTGTTTTAAAAGTTTCTTTGAAATGTTTTTCAGCCTTCATTGAAAAAATTACGAAAATCCATCAATTAGAACCTGTTTTATTCAAGTTTTTGAAAATCAAGTTCAAGTGCAAAGGCAGTTTCAAGTAACTTGAGTCATAACTTCAGTTCTAGTGCTCAGATTGGCCTGATTTTTGTTTTAAAAGTTTCTTTGAAATGTTTTTCAGCCTTCGTTGAAAAGATCACAAAAATCCATGTATTTGAACCTGTTTTATTTAAGTTTTTGAAAATCATGTTCAAGAACAAAGGCAGTTTCAAATGACTCGAGTCATAACTTCAGTTCTAGTGCTCAGATCGACCTGATTTTTGTTTTAAAAGTTTCTTTGGGGTGTAATTTAGCTTTCTTTGAAAAAATTACGAAAATCCATGTATTAGAACCCATTTTATTCAAGTTTTTATCAGTCAAGTCCAAGAGCTAAAGCGGTTTCAAGTAATTTGAGTCATAATTCCACTTCTAGTACTCAGATCGGCCTGGTTTTTGTATTAAAAGTTTCTTTGGGGTGTTCTTAAGCTGTTAGTAGAAAAATCACGAAAATCCATGCATTGGAATCTGTTTTATTCAAGTTTTTGAAAATCATGTCCAAGAACAAAGGCAGTTTCAAGTAACTTGAGTCATAATTCCACTTCTAGTACTCAGATCGACCTGGTTTTTATATTAAAAGTTTCTTTGGGGTGTTCTTTAGCTTTCTTTGAAAAAATTACGGAAATCCATATATTGGAACCTATTTTATTTAAGTTTTTGAAAATCATGTCCAAGAACAAAGGCAGTTTTAAATAACTCGAGTCACAACTTCAGTTCTAGTGCTCAGATCGACCTGGTTTTTATATTAAAAGTTTATTTGGGGTGTTCTTTAGCTTTCTTTTAAAAAATGACGGAAATCCATGTATTAGAACCCTTTTTATTCAGGTTTTTAACAGTCAAGTCCAAGAGCAAAGGTTGCAAATCCCGCATTTAAATTTGCTCATAGTTCCCAACCAATTTTACCGAACTACAATCACGAACACTTAAGATTGGAGAAGAGAAGAAATCTTTTAAGAATTTAAATATATAGTGTTACTGATTTCATGCTAAATTAACATTGTTTTTATTATTCTACACACGTCAAAATATTGAAAGAGATAAAACTAAAATAATACATTAAAATAACATAAAATTAAACTTTGGAAAATATTGGAGTTAAATAAAATTGATTTTGGAAACACTGCTAAACTTTAATTTATCAGAAATAAAAAAAATATTCGTAGTATACTCAGGGATTATTATTCTATAACAATTTGAAGAAATAAAATATCGAAAACTCAAAATAGCATAAATAGAAGAAAACTTAATAAAAAATAAAATGTCCCTTTTAATAGAATTTATGTCCACATTGTTAACAGCCAGACATCTGTTTGGCATACTCCGAATTAAATTGCCAATGTCGTTTGTCTTAGTTTGTAGCCATAGATTCAAAAACTTTTTTCTCATCTGGAACTTTATTGCTTGATTTAAGTCACACCTTTGTAACCTTTACCAAACGTCTCGATAAGATTTAAATCAGTGTATTACCCAGGGCATGGATTCTTGCAATATGGAACATACATTGTCATACATAAAAATAAAATGTTAATTACATTCTATAGAGAGTGTAGGAACAATGAAACTATTAAAATTTCAGCCCGAACCATCAAATTTCCGCCTTGGCACCTAGTTTTCAGCACCCATTTTTTCAATAGTTTGTAAGCGACACACATTTTTCTTGAATCTTTATCAAAACCGTAGTACTTTAACTTTGCGAGTAGAAGCTGGTAATCAAATACTTTGGAGAAGTCCAATAATATAAAAACACTTACTAAACCATCATCATTGGCTTTAATTAAATCATATTTTAAAACCGCAGTTAGTGCTGTTGCGGTGCTGTAATCTTGACGATATTCTTATATTTCTATAGCAGTAAAAAATTTAAAGATGTGATAATGAATTATTTTCTCTAATATTTGAGACCTGGTGAGAGCAATGCTAATTATACTCAGGTCGGGAAAATTCTTTTCTTTTAGAAAGAGGCAAACCTCTTAAAATTTCAAGTAATTTGAGTCATAACTCCACTTATAGTGCTCAGATCGGCCTGATTTTTGTGTTAAAGATTTCTTTGGAGTGTTCTTAAGCTTTCAGTAGAAACATCACGAAAATCCATGTATTGGAATCTGTTTTATTCAAGTTTTTGAAAATCATGCCCAAGAACAAAGGCAGTTTCAAGTAACTTGAGTCATAATTCCACTTCTAGTACTCAGATCGGCCTGATTTTTGTATTGAAAGTTCCTTTGGAATGTTTTTTAGCTTTTATTAAGACAATCTTAAAAATCCATGCCTTAGAACGTTTTATATAGCAGTTTTTAAAAGTCTTGTCCAGGAGCAAAGGCAGTGCCAAGAAACTTTTTAGAATGAAAAATGTCGGGTATGTTTTTATGTGTTTTTCCAGTGTGAATAATTTTGATTTTATTCAAGGCATTTTGGGTCATTTTCTATGCGTTTTAAGCATTTTGGGTAGTTCCTATATTTCCTCAAAGAATTTCAAATTATTTTTCACTCAATTCCAGTCCATTTATAGCTAACGGTTTCCATTGGAAATTAGAATTCAGTCTCTTAATTTTTTTCATGTTTAACCTTTAATAATCGAGGCATTTTTTATGTACTCCAGGCATGTGAGATTAATTTTATTTTTATTCCAGGCATTTGGATTAATTTTAATTTTCCTCAATAGAATCTTTGTTTCAAGTCATTCATCCTTTCAGAATTTTTACGTGTCCGAAGCTTTTTATAGTTCGTACCAAATAAACTACGATGTACATCATCAAAGGGAGTTTGTTACCATACGAGTGTGTTACCAACGGAATCGAAGAGCGGGAAATTTAAATTTATATAGTCAGTTGGTCGCGTCGGGATGTAGTGACTGAAAATTAAATTAGAGTAATTTTCTACATCTTTTAGACACTTTAGATTATATTTATTTCAGCCATTCGGTCGTTTTTAAGTTGTCCATTGAAAATAATTTTTTAAGTCATTCAGGCATTTGGTGTCCTTTTATAGTGTCGTTCTATGTCTTCCACGCATTTAACGCCATTTCTATTTAAATTCCAGGCATTAGACCTAATTTTCCTTTTTATTCTAAGAATTTAGTTATTGTTAAGTCTTCCGGGTGTTTTATTTTAAAAAAAATTACGTGCTTCAATTATTTTTATTCGAGGCACTCGAAATAATTTTCCGATTAATTCTAGTCATTTTTGTGTTCCAGGCAATGAAGTTCAATCAGGCTAATTCTCTGTATCTTTCAGGCATTTTAAATAATTCAATTTTACATTTTTATTCCAGGCTTTTGGAGCCAATTTTTTTTTTATGTGAGTCATAACTCCGCTTCTAGTGCTCAGATCGACCTGATTTTTGTGTTAAAGGTTTCTTTGGAATGTTCTTTAACTTTCAATTAAAAAAAATCGGGAAAGTCCATTAATTAAAACCTGTTTTATTCAAGTTTTTGAAAATCAAGTCCAAGGGCAAAGGCATAACTCCACTTCTAGTACTCAGATCGGCCTGAAAGTTCCTTTGGAATGTTTTTTAGCTTTCATTGAAAAAAATCATAAAAATCCATGCATTAGAACATTTTTTTATGTAAATTTTTAGAAGTCATGTTTGAAGAGCAAAGGCAGTTTCAAGTACCTTTTTTGTCTTGAATAAAATGAAAAATTTCGGGTAATTTTTTGTGTTTTTTAAGCTTTTCAGGTAGTTTCTGTATTTCTTCAAGAAGTTCAAAGATTATTTTTTTTGTCTATTCCAGTTGTCTCTCATATTCCAGGCATTTGGGTCAATTTTTATGTGCATCTTAGATTAATTTATTTTAATTCCAGGAATTTAGAATCATTTTTCACTTTATTCGAGGCATTTCGGGTATTTTCTATGCTTTTTAAGCATTTTAGGTAGTTTCTATATGTCTTCCAGCAATTTCAAATTAGTTTTCAGTCCATTCTAGTCAATTTATAGCTAACGGTTATCATTGGAAATTATTAATTCAATGTCGCTTAAATTTTTTGTAAGTTCCCTTTTATTTTCCTGTTGAGTGTGAATTTTTACACATCCGGGGCATTTTATAGTTTGTAGCAAATAAATTACAATGTACATCATTAAAGGCAGTTTGTGACAATATGATTGAAAATTAGAGTGGAGTGTAATTGTCTACATCATTTAGACACTTTAGATTATTTTTATTTCAGCCATTAAGTTGTTCTTAATTTGTCCAGATATTAGAAATTATTTTTTAAGTCTTTCAGGCATTTGGTGTCGTCGTATGTCTTCCACGCATTTAACACTATTTCTACTTAAATTGCTGGCATTAGACCTAATTTTCCTTTTTATTCTAGGAATTTAGAGCTATTGTTAAGTCTTCCAGGCATTTTATTCAAAAAAAGAATTACGTCCTTTAATTATTTTTATTCGAGGCACTCGAAATAATTGTCCGATTAATTTTAGTAATTTTTGTGTTCCAGGCATTTTAAAATTTTATTCCAGGCTTTTCGAGCCATATTTTTTTTTAAGTGAGTCATAACTCCACTTCTAGTTCTGCGATTAACCTGACCTTTGTTTTAAAAGTTTCTTTGGAATGTTTTTTAGCTTTCGTTGAAATAACCACGAAAATCCATGAATTGGAACCTCTTTTATTCAAGTTTTTGAAAATCATGTCCAAGAACAAAGGCAGTTTCAAGTAACTTGAGTCATATCTTCAGTTCTAGTGCTCAGATCGGCCTGATTTTTGTTTTAGAAGGTTCTTTGGAATGTTCTTAAACTTTTATTAAAAAAATCACCAAAATCCAGGCATTAGAAAAAAAATTATTTAAGTTTTAAAAAAATGCTTCCCCTAGTTCTCTTATAAATATTTGGTTTCTGTATTTCAAATTGATTGTAGTACTACTAAATATAACAAATACATATTCCTGGAATGTTCACATATATTTTAGTACATTGATAATGAATTCTGCCTAAACTTTCAGTGTATTGCTCTATACATTTTAATAGGTTCATTTACTTTAAAACTTCTTACCTAGATGTGAACAAAGTTTAAATTAAAACAATGATGCAAATAGAAGGGAATGGCCTTTGACATAATTGTTCATTAGACTTGTATATGACATTTCTCGTCTACTATATGGAAGATTATAAACATTTGAGACCAAGATGAGTGACAAATTTTTTTTTGCAACTTTATGGAATTATTAGGTTACTGTCCGTTTTAAATCAAGTTGCATAAACATGCTTAACATTCTGCATTAATTCACTAGATATACTAGAATATAGTGTTCGAATATTGAGTAGTTGCTCCAATGCATTGTTGTACAAACCACCCCAGATACCGTAAGATACCGCATCAAGATACCGTAAGTTAATAAGGACTCAACCAGTGATTTATAAATATTAGGCAGTAATTTTCTATTTAAAAATTCTCGTAGTTGATAAAATGTTCTATATAAGAGCTCTAACTTCTGTTATAAACAATATAAGTTCTTTCCACTTTACGTGTTCCTAGATATTTTATGTTTTTTAGGGCTTTAATTTCTTCTTCAAAATTTTCTATTTTTATTCTTTGATATGACTTGAAATTATAGAAAGCTACATAATTGAAGTTTCTGTAAATTTAAGAGACATCCAATTTTTTTACTTCAGATTGTACTAGTTGTTTAAATTTTAACAAGACAAATCATGCAACAAAACCACTATATTATTAGCTGTCATATGATATAATTATACTTTTAATGACAATTTCTGTGAGACAATTAATGTAAAGATCAAACAAGAGGATGCCAACTAAACGACAGTAAAGTTGTAAAAGAAAAGTTGTTTTTCAGGCCCTCTCTAACGAGGCGAACGAACTGCTCCCGATTTTCAACAAAACCACGTCGAAATTCTACAAAACGACGGTACAAACGGGCGATTGGTCGAATCAGTCCGCCCACATCGGAGACAGACAGATCAGTACCGGATGCAAAAAGCACCAGTTGCCCCAATCGGCCCAAGAAGCATTAACGAGAGCATTGTAGTTTTTAAGGCCCCACAGATTCTAGTCAAGTAACTACTGTTTAGGCGTTTTTAAGTTTCAAAACTGAAACGAACGACGGTGATTTTATTATGTATGTATATTAGGACGATGTAATGTTATTTAGGCGAATAATGTCGCATTAAATAAAAAAAATATATATGTATTAAATTATTCAGGTGCTTGTTCCAGTGTTTTGCGTTTCATTTATTTATCTAGACGACGTTTCTTGATTATGCCTTTTCATATACGTGATATGAATATTGTAGACCGTCCTCCTCTTGCAGTTCCTCGGGAACTTCAGGTTCCCTATAAGAAAAACATTATTTTTATTGCATTTTGTGGTGCTGATTTTATATACAATTGTAAAGGAATTATCGGGATAAAGGATAGCAAAAATAGACGTTCTTACTTGTCGATACATTTTCTCAAGAAGTATTAATGAAAAACTGACTTTTGTTGCTGTTGTTAAAATACTAGTGGACAATGAACAAGTTTGTATTTGCGACCTTTGTACGTCGAAAATATACGAGCTTAACATCATCGAAAATAAAATGCAGAAGAGTTTTAGTACTGCTTTCTTTACAATGCAAGAAGTCTTAGGAAAAAACACCTAATATGTTTAATTTGTTGAACCAAATGAAAAATGAGCTATGAAAGCTAAAATGTGAAGTAACGGAACTTAGAAAAGAAATCAACATTAAGAAAATTGCTACTTATTCTGATGTTGCAAAAAAAGCCTAAATAATAATAGGAGATAAAAAATAGGAGCACAAGTAATGGAAATATATTTGTTAAATGCACCATAAAAGAGGAAATAACCTCGATGCTACACACCGAAGGAGAACAATCCTCGAGATTGATAGGAAAAGTTCAAGGACGGAATACCAAAAATCATTGAAGACAACAAAACCATAATGAATTTACAGTAACTTAAAATCAAAAAGAACGAACAACAAAATTCTCAGTTATTTTTTCCGGGGTGTGGACCAGATGCCTAATATCAACTCTGGAATGGTCTGTATTGGTTGGAATCGCTGTGATCTGTACGACGATGTCCCCTTGACAAGATACAATCACAAAAGCAATGCTTGCACTAAAGACTATGTAGGACATGTGCAAGAAAATACGAAACAAGCACATGTAATAGTAATAGTCAACAAAAATGTTACAACTGCATCCTAGCATACAGAAGATATAATTTAAAACATAATAATGAACATACAGCCTTAGATACCAATTTTCCATCAACTTGAAAGCTCGAAAAATAATTGACTATGGGGAATAATGATTGTAAATTATCATGGATGGAAAAGTACAATATCTTAACTAAGACGGTGAACTGCAATATGCTACATAATGAAGTGCAAATATTTTTAATTTAGTACATAAAAATGTCAGGCGCCTATAAAAAAAATTTGACAATTTACATACATAATTGTATCAAGCGAAACTTTCCGAATATCTTCGAATGATTATTAACTTCGAATGATATAAACTTATTAGTCAGCCATACACATACATTCTTTCGTTTCAAAAATCGTGGCGTGTTAAGATGTGACGGTTATCATGCATGAAAGAACGGCATGGTAAAAAGACCGTCAGTACCAAACACTTGAAAAAGTATCCAAATCATTTAGCATGTGATTGCGCGTGGTACATCAGTGTCAAGGAAAAAATCGTTGTGTGTGGGCAAAAAGTGTCATTTATCGTGTCGTTTGAAACTGCATGTGATCATGCACAAATTTTCAACGTGAATTTTCGTTGCGCGACGAGTTACGCTATGCCTTCGAGTTAATTTTCGATGTTTGTGGTTTGTTGACTGTGAAATGAATAAAAAGAGAAAAATTTGTATTGTTGCATGTGCGGTTCTGGCCATGGAAACCACGAAAAAGAAAAAACGACGTATATGGCAGAAAAAATGGCTGGCTGATTGAGAAAAATATAGTCACATGTCGCTTTTGCGAGAATTGAGAGATAATGATCCAGGCGACTTTAAAAATTACTTAAGGATGGAGAGCAATACGTTTGATGAACTTCTGAGTTTAATGCGACCATATCTTAGTAAACAAGATACTGCAATGAGACAAAGTATACCTGCCGATGAACGACTTATTGCCACTCTTCGTTTTCTTGCTACTGGACGTAGTTATGAAGATCTTAAATTCACTACAGGAATATCTGCTCAAGCTTTAGGACGCATCATACCCGAAACATGCAAGGCTCTATATGAGGTATTACATAAGGATTACTTGAAGGTAAGTTTAGAATATTTTTTTTAATTCAAGCTTATATCAGTTATTTTATATGTTAAAATACGTTGAAAAATCTGACACCAACTGTCCTGCATTTTGCGGCTGCTCCTGATGTTCCAGGTGATGGTGCTGGTGAAGATGTTATTGATGATAGCAAACTGGGCGAAGAAAAAGTATTTCGATTTTGAGACTGAAGGTCGAAAATACTAGTGTCTTCAGTTAATTGATTTAGAGCAGCTTTATGTAATATTTTTGTAATCAGGGTTTCAGCGTACATCCGTTGACTCTCATTCAACTTTCTATGTTTTGTGGCAACAAATTTGCCGAAAGCTGTACTTTCTGATTCTTCATCACAGTTTTTCAATGCGTCCGTGCAACTTTTCATAAATATTTGCTGTTGCATCTCATGTGGTGTCACCTTCGTCTTTGCTCCTTCGACAGGTGTTTTGAAAATCTGTAAAATAAAAAATCATTGTATGGTAAAAAACATGCCGTGTGAGAAGACTAACTAAAAGTTGAAGACGTTTTGGTCAGTTTTATAAAAGTTAATACAAGTTGGAACGTCAACAATTTAAAAAAAATTAATTGATTGGTTTTATTAATTCTAAATAAGCTATTTAGCCAAAAGGTTCAAAAATACTAGTAATACCTACTAACATTTTAATAATTTTGCTGTAACTTAATGAAAATAAATTTCGTATTGATTCTTTTATTTCAGATGCCGTCAAGTGAATACGATTGGAGAATCGTTGCTGAAGGCTTTATTAACTCACAATGGCAGATACCAAACTGTGGAGGCGCCATCGATGGAAAACACATTCGCATATTTCCGCCACCAAATACAGGCGCATTGTATTATGACTATAAGAACTTTTATAGTATTATGTTAATGGCGATCGTGAACGCAGAATATGAGTTCTTGTATGTTGATGTTGGAAAAAATGGTCGACTATCAGATGGTGGAGTACTAGGATACACGACGTTTTTCAGACATTTAATTTCAGATCGACTTCATTTGCCTTACGGAATATTACGGAAACTACTGTAAATTTAAACTTCGTGTTTATAGGAGATGAAGCATTTGCTTTACATGACCATATTTTAAAACCATTTTCACAAAGGGATCTTACTCATGAAAGGCGATTATATAATTACAGATTATCAAGGGGAAGAAATGTTGTTGAGAATGTTTTCGGTTTGATTGCAGCCAGATTTCGAATTTTGCATACGCCTATAAATGTTGTCGTTCATAAAGTTTGTTACTTTATAATGGCTATATTGGTACTTCATAACTTTCTAAAGAGAAAAGCAAGATCATATGTTAGTGAGAATGCGTTGGATTCAGTAAATGCAACCTCTCACGAAATAAATTACAATGCCGAATGGCGAGAAAGTGAAGTACAACTTGTTGGTCTAAGAACTGTACGTCAGAGTAATTATTTATCAATAAAATCAAATCGCGATAAATATGTTACCTACTTTAGTGGAGAAGGTGCAGTACCTTGGCAAGAGGACATGCTAACGAAGGGAAAACAACTGAACAATTCTATAACTTATAGTTTAAATTTCAATATTTACACAAAAAAATAAAATATAAAGTTTGAGTGGACGCTAAATTGTCAGCAATAAATAAAACTGAAATAATATAAAATGTATACTAACCATTTCATTGCTTTCACCTTTTTCCTTCTCCTTTCTAGAAGCAGCACGTGGTTGTTGTTCTTCAACTGAAGAAATTTGGCTATTTTGTGTAGCGTTTTCCTCAAGGTTATCACCGGTCTCAAAAGCAGAGGTCTCTTCGGAGGATGACGGACTGTTCGCCATAGTATCAAAACTCTGTAGGTAACTCATGTTCTCGGGTAAACATTAATAAATCGAAATACCAGAGACTTGGCACATACTGACTATCACTAGAAGCGCCACTTCTCTTAAACTTTTCAGATTTTTTAAGCTCTTTTCGAAACGAACCCCTCATCGATTGAACTTTCTTAGAGACAAGGTCTCGATCAGCATTTAAATCGACCTTGCGATAAAATTGCACTAATGCATCATATCCCAAATTTATTAAGTTTCTATTCACATACTCACACGTGGTGTGGAGTGTGGGTACAGAACTCGACGTAAGCAGTACTCCCCACACTCCAACGGAATGCACGTTTAAAATCTCCTCCCGATCTATCATTTTGCGTGCGCATAACACTCACGCTCATGATTTTCCACGTGTTTTTAGAGATGACACGATAAACCGTGCAAAATAACGTCTGTGTATGGCTGGCTATTAACATAAAAGGTTATGAAACATTCAAAATTAAAGGCAAGTCAATAAGTCTAAATCTAAAATCACTAGCTAGAGCAGTATGTCATGTTAGGGATATTGCTTTGGGAATAACAGCGGTGTATAAACCTCCCCACCTATTTCAAAAGATCTTTTTATCCAAGATTTTGAAGAATTATTAAGTTTGAGTAATAATGAACGACTAGAAATATTTACTGGAGATGTTAACATAGATTCATTAAAGATTGCAGATAATAGTGTTATAGGATATTCAACTGCTATGTCCGAATTAGGTAATTTAACTTCTAAAAATTCAATTCCATAACACAAATACCAAAGTTGGTAGTAGTAAAGAAATTTTTTGTTAGATCCTATTTCTTGGTGGAAAACTAGTGAACTTCAATGCATATTTTTTTAAACCAATATTTGAGCCGTTCAGCGGAGAAGTGGTCTAACTCCCTTAAAGTAGAAATTTAGAAAATTGATATTTTGCATCTGGATGAATTAAAAAATCACAGTAACATATTCTTTACTTTTTTGTACATATTTATAATAACCCTATACTAAAATTTCATATGGTAAACATTTTTACTGATTGCGCCCATTAATTACATTTTTGCCGCCCAATGTCATTCTTCCAGTAAGTTTTTTTCAAAAACATTGCTGAAAATTGGTATAACCTTGGAGAGTTATATCACTTTTCCTCGTAAAAGTCAACCAAATTTCACAAAACTGATGAACCAAAGAAAAATAATAGCTGTAGTATGTTTACTATGATATCTATTACTGATAAAAGTGTTCAAAAAATATAGAGCTTAAAGAGCAAAACATTATTGCTACTTATCTTACATACTAAACTTACAGTGAGGAGAGTAAGAACAAGTTATTAAACAAATTAATCTTCATCAGAATCGGATAATGGACCACTGTCAACAGCATCTTCTTTTGTCAGTAAGTCCAGGAAGAATTGATGCTGAATCGGGGGAATCCACTGAAGAAGTTCTATCATATCTTTTTTCTTAGCTACAGTAACTGATCTACACACTACGTACCATAACACTAAAAAAACCTGACTAAACGTTAAGGAATAACGTTAGGAAGCGCTTATCTTAGCTAAGTTAAAATTTTGACTTATACCAGTTTTCGACTGTATATGTATATATTAGACCAGTAGAAATATAATTAATGGTATAACACAAAAATTAAAAAATACTGACATATACCACTTTTCCTCTGAGCGGCTCATTTATTACTGTTATTATTCCTACATATCTAACAAAAAATTGTTAAATATAAGGAATCTTAACAGACTTTTAGCAGAACAAGACTAGGACTAAGTGTGATGTATACTTTATAGTCGTTTATGTACAAGAGCCTTAATCAATATGTCAATACAGATTGACAAGAAGACTTTACACTAAGAACATTAATAACAGGTCCTGATAAAGCATTGAACCTTTTTTTTGAAGTCTATGCCAAGCATATAAGAAGTTCAGAAAGCACCCCTTTAACTAACAAAAAAAAAATAAAAATTGGATTACAAATGATATAATTAATAGTTTCAATCAGACATATGGACAAATGACAACTAATAAAAACCTAAGAAATAGCAATTGATTATAAAAATTACAGAAGTCATAACAATTCAAATAAATAAAGGACAATATACATTAGAACAATCTGTTCATATATTCATTTTAAACCTCATAAAAAATTATATGTATAATACTCTCTCAAGGGCAGAGGTGACTTGAGCATTCTTAGTAGCTTAAAAAATATAAATTATTTTTTTTTATAAATTTAGCACCAAAAACTTCTTTATTTTATAATAAAGGACACAAAAAATTAATTTAAATTTAGCAAAGACTGTAATAAGTATGTACCCAATCCTTACCAAAATTTCACATTATTCTGATAACATACATAGGGAAAAACAAAATATCTTGCACATTTGTTGGAAAACTAATTTTTTTTTATTAATATGCTGTCTAGGTCTTTAGAATGGTGTTTTGCTGAAGGACAAATGTAGAATCAAGGGTAGGATTTATCACAATAGTTTGAGGTTAATTAAGTAGGTTTATTAAAAACAGATATGGAAACCGCTTTTTTTTTAATATTAACGCACATAGGTATTTTTTGTACCTGTAGGCGTTAGGTTAAAACAAATAAATGTAGTAATAAGGTATTTTTTTTGTTTCTTAAAAGCACATTCTGTTAATTTATGATTCCAAGTGAAATGAAAAAGCATGTTTTTGGAATATTCAGAGAGAGTTAATCCATAGGAACGCCAAGGCAAATATATATGAGTTCTCGCAAAAATATATGCGAGTTTCTAGAAAACTACATAAAAGTGTTAAGAACGTCTTTTTTTATGCTATTTCCCAATGATTTCTTCACAACTTTTAATACTTAAAAATTGCCACATATGCTCACTAACCTTATTTCCTTTAAATTCTCGGGAAGTGTGGGCAAAAATGTATCACACTCGAAACTCGTATGCAGCTTCGTCAAGTACAACTTATCAAAATATGGCGAGCTTAAGGCTTCCTAAAAAGACAAATTTATAAAAAATAAAGTCCCCAGGTATGGCAGTACCTTATAAACACTATAACCTCCGATAACCCATACACTTTCAAATGACCCCCAACTCAAAGCATCCAATGCTGTCTCGAAACTCTTAAAGCCAAAAGTGTCCTGATATTGCTGTAAATCCAGGTTGGATCTGCTTAAAATGAAATTAATACGGCCTGGTAATGGTCGGAACTGTTCTGGGATGCTTTCCCAAGTTTTTCGACCCATTATAACTATGTTCTTTTTAGTAGGGTCTTTGGTGGTTTTGGTCATTCTACTAAAGTAAGCCATTTCTTTCCTATGGAAGAGAAAGTTAAATAAGGTCTGTTTTTGAACCATTGTTGTCTCTTTAAACCCACATAAATACAATTATAAGTTAATTTTTTTCTAGGGAAATGTTTGCCAAGCAGTTATTAATCTCTTTAATATCAAATATAGTTAAAAATACACTTTTTTTACAGTGTTTCTTCTGTACACTTGCCACTTACTTTAATCTCCAGGGTAATTCGCCATTTTTGCCTATACCCAAATTTTCACTGGCAGCAACGATTAGTTTCAATTTTAATCCCATTTTTCTCTTAACTCGCGTTATACTCAACTAACTTAAATCATAGACATATAATCATCATGCTTCCGCTGATAACTTAAACTGATAAAATAATAAAATTCAAAAACGTAACCAACAATTTTTAAATTCAAAACAAATAAACGTCAACGGTTTTTGACAAGAATGACAGGTAGGGCTACAAGTCGTGTCAACGTTGCCAGCTGGATTTGGCTACAAACGTCTCACTTAAAAAAAAAATAATCTGGATTATAAACATTTTAAGTCATCAGTGACATACTATAGAAATAATTAAATATACTCTCTCTTTAGTTTATGATTGAGATTTAAATTATTCTCAAGAAAACCATTTGGCCATGACCTAAATGGCAACTCTGGCTTAGATCGATTCCCAATCTCTCCTGGTCTTGCGCAGTATTACCTTTGGCGACCAACATGTTGCTACGTTGCCACATCGTTTAATAAATCCGATCTTGCATGATCATCCTCCTATTTACCTAACTAAGAGGCTATCCTGGTATAACCGGCAAGTACCAAACTAACTTCTTACTCTTTTATTTAACTTCCCCTGGAAGCTACAATAATTTATTTAATTAATTATTGACTTTTAAATACTTTTTTATGCCTTAAAGATAATTTTGCTGGCCGCACGGCAACACCGCCGCGATGACGTCCCCCGATCAACTGACATTTCGGACAGCTGTTGTTCATTTTTACTCTGGTAAACAGCTGACCATACTGCTGATTGATATTTATATAAAACAGCTTTTACTTATTTAGTGGTTGATAATTCCAGTTTTCTTCGGATATGACAAAGTGATTTTTCACGAACATTGTCGCATTTAAATATTCACGCGTGCTGACAAACCACCCGAAGACCATCCAAAGGATTTCCCAATTTCTTTACAGACAGCAAGGTTCCAGTCCATTGTTTGAAAAGTTGCAATCTACTTATTTGGGTACGTCTCAATTTTCTCCAGTTTATTTGGGTCATAATATAGTTTCCTTAATAAGCTGTTTATTCATTACACATTTTTTTGGTAACAATATGTTGGGAATCAATGCAAACCAGTCACTTTTTTACAGAGAAAGTATACCCAATCAGTTCCTGCTTTATAAAGCTATTAAGTATGTAATAATAGAATGTTATTAGCAATTTAAAACATAACTGCTAATAATGTCATTTCCTGCATTTAAACCTTTATTACTGTTACAATTATTGATCCCCTTTGTTCTTTCTTATATAGTCATATGAGTATTGATTAGTTTCTGAGTTCATTAAGCTGTCCAGTTATTTATAACTCCAGTGTCCATTCTTGGTGGACTGGTTTAATGTAAGCCCCATATTGGGTTTCAATGAACTTAATTAAGTTAGTTTTGATGAGCAGCAGTAAATCTTTATAGAGATTTTAATAAAATTTAATTTATAGTTTTATGTAGATATTAATTAGTTTATCATAGGGCTTTAAAAAAATTTCAAGAAATTATGGGATTTTTTTGCAAAAGGGAGAAACCATAAAAGCAAATTTATTGCCTTACTGAAATGAATTTTAACATTGGTATTTCACTGATACCATTACCACCCATTTCTCATCATTATGTGCATTGTGCGAAGTGCCTATCAGCAGCTTATACAATTAAATTTTATGATTGTTATTAAGAAAATCATGAATTTCTTCTGTACCTTTAGTCATCAAGAAATTAATTCCCCAATGATTCACTTTCTATTGCACTTTATTACATTAAAAATTAAATCAAATATCATATATAATTAACCCAATTCTCACTAATTCAAATTTTACATCATCCTAACGATTTCATAGTTAAGCAATTTTTATTCGCCTTTCCCTTTCAGATGTTTCTCTGTTGCACATTTCGTTCACTTATGTAATGGGTAGAGTGCTGTCGCATGGTGAGTACCCACTGTTACTATATAATTTTTTATTTATCATATTAAATCAACTTTAGATGAGTAGCATAATTAGTTACCATACAAAATCCGTCAATAAGGATGACGGACCTTTACTAGTTAGAGCGACTCCATTAACTGAATGGCCCTCCGGATAGCAAAGGTTGACATACATCAAGGGCCCCCCGTCTTTGGATGGTCTTTTTGTTGTTTGTGCTGTCAGGGCAGATTTTGTAATAGCATTTAAGGTACAGTAAGTTTTTTTTTAAATATTCCTAATATAGAGACTTTTTGTCTTGTGTATAGTGTATTATAGTGAGCATATTCAGAATATCTTTCTCTAGGGCCATATCCTTATTTTTACCTCTAGGACCCATAAACTTCTATAAACCCTTTATTACAGTGTTGCTTATTTATTTATTTATTTGCTTATTGCTTTATTTTAGATAGAGGTTTTATTGCTCCAGGTAGTGGCCCTCTTTGTTGAATTTTGAACACCCAAGTGACAAACTTCATATTTTATTCTGAGGGTTTCATGTAATGCTCCCACAAATACTTAAAATCATATTAATGTAATGATTCTATAATTGCCCAGTAATAGATAAAATGCCATAGTGGGTTATTCAGTTTAGTAGTTTCACAGTGTTAGTAATGTGTAGGTAACAGATGTTTTACCATTTAAAGCATCCTCAGGAATTGCTCTATTTTGAGGTGAAAGAAATATGAATATATGTCAAGTGGTTTTTAAGTTATGTTCAATTATGTCTGCTAAAGAATAAAAATTGATGTTGCAATGTATGTAAGAAAGTTGTTAATCCTTGGTGGACAAAATTGCCTGTAACCTGTAAATTTTTAAGTGTTGTTCTAATATGAAATTATTGGGAAAGAAATGGCCTTTCTTGGACTATGACCCTTGTAAGGGTATTTCAATTATTTTATTAAAATATTTACAAGGATAGTGACAATTTGCTAAAGAAATTAGCTTCAATTAATTCAATTGGACTCTAAGTTATGCTCAAAAATGTCTGCTTAGGACTAAAGATCTTAATGTTGCCAAATTTTCAACACTTCAAACTTAGGGGGTTTTGGACCTTGATGGCCAAAATGGCCTCTACTTCAGAAAGTTCTTTAGGTACAAGAGTCGTTCTGACATGAAATTATTGGGAAAGAAATTCTCTTTTTTGGAGTAAGACTCTTGTAAGGATATCTCAATTATTTCTTAAAATATTCCCAAGGTAGGAAAAAATTTGCCAAAGAAATTTGCAAGAAAAGTGCCTCGACTAAAACTGCTCTAACTCTCTAAATCCATGAGCCATAATGACGTTTTTTACCCTCAGATTCATCCTTAGGGAGTCATGTAATATAAATTTAAAAATATTTCAATTGGCCCCTAAGTTATGCTTAAAACTGCTGCTTAGGACTAAGCTCTTAATGTTGCCAAATGCGTCTCAAAACTTCAAACTTGGTGGTTCTTGGACCTTGATGGTCAAAATTCCCTATAACTCAGAAAATTTTTAATGTACAAGAGTCGTTCTGATATGAAATTATTGGAAAAGAAATTTTCTTTTTTGGAGTAGGACCCTTGTATTGATATCTCAATTATTTCTTATAATATTCCCAAAGTAGGAAAAAAATTGCCAAAGAAATTAGCAAGAAAAGTGCCTCAACTAAATCTGCTATAACTCCTTGAATCCTTGACCCAAGATGACGTTTTTACTCTCAGATCCATCCTTAGGAAGTTGTTTATAGTCAGGTAAAATAAATTCGAAAATATTTCAATTGGTCCCTAAGTTATGGTCAAAAAGGTCTGCTTGAGACTAAAAATCTTAATGTAGCCAAATGCGTTTCAGCACTTCAAACTTTGTGGCTCTTGGACCTTGATGGTTACAATTGCCTATAACTCAGAAAGTTGTTGAAGTACAAGATTCGTTCTGATATGAAATTATTGGAAAAGAAGTTTTCTTTTTTGGAGTAAGACTCTTGTAATGATATCTCAATTATTTCCTTAAAATATTCCCAAGGATAGAAAAAATTTGCCAAAGAAATTAGCAAGAAAAGTGCCTTGACCAAAACTGCTATAACTCCTTGAATCCTTGACCCAAGATGAAGTTTTTACTCTCAAATTCATCCTCAGGAAGTCGTTTATAGTCAGGTAAAATAAATTCGAAAATATTTCAATTGGTCCCTAAGTTATGGTCAAAAAGGCCTGCTTAAGACTAGAAATCTTAATGTTGCCAAATGCGTTTCAGCACTTCAAACTTAGGGGCTCTTGGACCTTGATGGACAAAATTGCCTTTAACTCAGAAAGTTTTTAATGTACAAGAGTCGTTCTGATATGAAATTATTGGGAAAGAAATTCTCTTTTTTGGACTAAGACCCTTTTAAGGATATCTCAATTATTTCCTTAAAATATTCCCAAGGATAGCAAAAATTTGCCAAAGAAATTAGCAAGAAAAGTGCCTCAACCTAATCTGCTATAACTCCTTGAATCCTTGACCCAAGATGACGTTTTTACTCTCAAATCCATCCTCAGGAAGTCGTTTATAGTCAGATAAAATAAATTTGAAAATATTTCAATTGGTCCCTAAGTTGTGCTCAAAAATGTCTGTTGATGACTAAAAATCTTAATGTTGCCAAATGCGTTTCAAAACTTCAATTTTAGGAGTCTTTTGGACCTTGATGGACAAAATTGCCTTTAACTCAAAAAGTTTTTAAAGTACAAGAGTCGTTCTGATATGAAATTATTGGGAAAGAAATTCTCTTTTTTGGACTAAGACCCTTTTAAGGATATCTCAATTATGTCCTTAAAATATTAGCAAGAATAGTGAAAATTTGCCAGAAAAATTGTGCTGTAACCAAAACTCTCCCAAATACCTAAATCCTGGCCCTAGAACGACGTTTTTACCCTCAAATCGATACTCAGAAAATTGCTTTATATTAATGTGAAAAAAAATTAAATTGCTCCTAAGTTATGCTCAAAAATGTCCCTTAATAAATAAGAATCTTAGTGTTGCAAATTGTGATTCGAACACTACGCCTTTGGCCATTAAAATTTATGTTTTATGGAAAGGTTGAAGACTGACACCTTTTGTCACAGGTATCAGCTCAATACAAATCTCCCACCCTTACATCTATTTGATACAGTTTTAACCCTTTTCTTCTTTTATTTTCCGATTAGACTAAGTACCGACAAGAAAATTCACGCGATTTACTTGTACGTAACCGAAAAATGTGCAACAATAACCATGCCGTTCTTACAACCGACGTCTGACCACCACCGTATGAATAATAAGCCCCGAATGGCGAGCGGGGGTACCTCTTGCACCCTCAAGGGTAAACATTGCTGCGAAGGGACGAACGTCGAAGCTGAACCGTTTGCGGAGAAACTGAGCAACAAGTTCCGGCAGCTGGAATCGTCCGTCGGGCAGTTTTCGAAGCTGATCAAATCGAAATTCACCTCGCCGGATATGGGGTATAGTAGCGGTTGTGATAAGGACGCGAGCCCTATCGATGGTATGTATTAGTCGTCGAGGGTGTACGGTTTTGTTGGATGTTATGTTAGTTTTATTAAATAAAAAGGTACTGAATTGGTTTAAAGGAAAAATCAAGTAAATTGGATTGATAAAACTTAAGTTATAAGCCAGGGAACCCAAGCCTTTGGAACTTTAAAGTTTGGACAAAAAATGAAATAAAAATTTTATAATTACAGGGATTTACATAAAATTTTTTGTAGATGTTACATAAAGTCCTAGAATTGATCTGAAATAAAAATCAAGTAAATTGGATTAATAGAATTTGAGTTATAAACCAGGGAACCCAAAAGTTTTTGAGGTTCGGAATACTTCTACAAAAACTGAAATAAAAAATTTACTGTTACAGGGATTTAGCTCAAATTTCGCGTAGATGTTAGAAAGAGTCCCAGTATTAATTTAAAAGAAAAATCATGTAAATTGGACCAATAGAAATAGAGTTATAAGCCAGGGAACCCAAAACTTCTTTTTTTTTTGCCAAGTTTTGTAAACACCTTCTACAAAAACTTAAATAAAAAAATTATGATTCCAAGGATTTTAATGAAATTTGATATGTATATTATAAAAAGTCTGAGAATTGATTTAAAATAAAAATCAAGTAAATTGGATTACTAGAACTTGAGTTATAGCCCAGGAAACTCAAAAGTTTTTAAAGTTTGGAATACTTCTGCAAAACCTGAAATAAAAAATTTACTGTTACAGGGATTTCACTCAAATTTCTTGTAGATGTTAGAAAGAGTCCCAGAATTAATTTTAAAGAAAAATCATGTAAATTGGACCAATAGAAATAAAGTTATAAGCCAGGGAACCCAACACTTCTTTTTTTTCCAAGTTTTGTGAAAACCTTCTACAGAAACTTAAATAAAAAAAATTATTATTCCAGGGATTTCAATGGAATTTCATATGTATATTATAAAAAGTCCGAGAATTAATTTAAAATAAAAATCAAGTAAATTGGATTAATAGAACTTAAGTTTTTGTAGTTTGGAATACTTCTACAAAACCTGAAATAAAAAATTTACTGTTACAGGGATTTAGCTCAAATTTCGTGTAGATGTTAGAAAGAGTCCCAGTATTGATTTAAAAGAAAAATCACGTAAATTGGACCAACAGAAATAGAGTTATAAGCCAGATAACCTAAAACTTCTTTTTTTTCAAGTTTTGTAAACACCTTCTACAAAAACTTAAATAAAAAAAATCTGATTCCAGGGATTTTAATGAAATTTGATATGTATATTATGAAAAGTCCGAGAATTAATTTAAAATAAAAATCAAGGAAATTGGACTAATAGAAATAGAGTTATAACCCAGAGAACCTAAAACTTCTTTTTTTTCCAACTTTTGTGAACACCTTCTACAGAAACTTAAATAAAAAAATTATTGTTACAGGGATTTAGCTGAAATTTCGTGTAAATGTTAGAAAGAGTCCCAGAATTAATTTAAAAAAAAATCACGTAAATTGGACCAAGAGAAATAAAGTTATAAGCCAGAGAACCCAAAACTTCATTTTTTTTTCCAAGTTTTGTGAACGCCTTCTACAAAAACTTAAATAAAAAAATTTTGATTCCAGGGATTTTAATGAAATTTGATATGTATATTATAAAAACTCCGAGAATTAATTTAAAATAAAAATCAAGTAAATTGGGCCAATAAAACTTAAGATATAGGCCAGATAACCCAAAACTATTTTTTTTTTAAATTTGGCATAGCAACAACCAAAACTTGAATTGAAAACTAATTATTACAGGGATTTTAATGAAATTTCGTTTAGATATTAAAAAAAGCCCCAGAATTAATTCAGAACAAAAATCAAATAAATAAAGCGAGTAGAACTAAAATTATAGGCCAGGGAACCTAAAACTTTTTTTTTTTAAATTTTGGAACATTTCTTATAAAAACGTGAAATTTATTATTGCACCATATAAAAATATCATATTTCAAATATACATGTGAAAGGGACAAAACTTGGGCTTACTAAAACTTAAAACTGCATAATTAAACCAATAGGTCAATAATAATAGCAATATTGTTTTAATTATGTAGTTTTAAGTTTTAGTAAACCCTAATATTTTAATATGCCATTTTTATTTGTTTTAACCATTTAACCTTGTCTGAGGCACTAGACGTATAAGCTTGACAGAACTTCTTAATTGTTATCCCTGATGATGGACATGTTATATGTACGAAACATCTTCGATTAATGGTTTTAAATAAATTTAGTGACCGAAATACTTTCAGTTACCTATTGAACCATTAATTCCACTGCAAGAGTGGACTACTTCTTCAATTTTATTTTCATGTTTGGAACATTTCTTACAAAAACGTGTATAAAAAATTTATTATTGCAGTTATTTGACTGAAACTTTATGTAGATGTTAAAAAAAGTCGTGGAATTGGTTTATAACATAAACCAAGTAAATTGGGCTAAGAGAACTTGAGTTATAGGCCTGAGAATCCAATTATTTTTTTAATTTAGCACACCACTTCCAAAAATGTGAATAAAAATATTTTTAGAATAGGGATTTTAATAAATTTTCATATGCAAGTTAAAAAAAGTCCTAGGATTGAATTAAAACAAAAATCAAGTAAATTGGATCAATAGAACTTGAGTTATAGGCCAGGGAACCCAAAACTTTTATTTTCAAGTTTAGAACATTTCTTACAAGAACGTGATTAAAAAATTTATTATTACAGGTATTCAACTGAAACTTTATATAAATGTTAAAAAAAGTCCTGGAATTGATTTAAAATGTAAATTAAGTAAATTGGACCAATAGAACTTGAGTTATAGGCCACAGAACCCAAAACTTTTTTTTTCAAATTTGGCACACCACCAACAAAAATGTGAATAAAAATATTTTTAGTATAGGGATTTCAATGAATTTTCATATATAAGTTATAAAAAGTCTTAGGATTGAACTAAAACAAAAATCAAGTAAATTGGACCAATAGAGCTTGAGTTATAGGCCACAGAACCCAAAACTTTTTTTTTTCAAATTTGGCATATAACCTACAAAAACTTGAATAAAAAAATTATCATTTCAAGTATTTTAATAAAATTTCATGTGTATGTTAGAAAAAGTCGCAGAATTTATTTAAAACAAAAATGAAGTAAATTGGACCAATAGAACTTGAGTTATAGGCCAAGGAACCCAAAACTTTTATTTTCAAGCTTAGAACATTTCTTACAAGAACGTGATTAAAAAATTTATTATCGCAGAATTATTATTCGACTGAAAATTTATATAAATGTTAAAAAAAGTCCTGGAATTGATTTAAAACATAAATTAAGTAAATTGGACCAATAGAACTTGAGTTATAGACCACAGAACCCAAAACTTTTTTTTTCAAATTTGGCATACAACCTACACAAACTTGAATAAAAAAATTATCATTTCAGGGATTTTAATGAAATTTCACGTGTATGTTAGAAAAAGTCGCAGAATTTATTTAAAACAAAAATGAAGTAAATTGGACTGATACAACCAAAGTTATAGGTCAGCGAACCCAAACCTTTTTTTCAAAGCTTGGCACGCCTACAAAAACTTAAATAAAAAATTAATATTAGCGGCATTTGATTGAAACTTTATATAGTTGTTAGAAACAGTAGCAGAATTTATTTAAAACAAAAATGAAGTAAATTGGACCAATATAGGCCAGGGGATTTCAATTTTTTTCTTTAATTTAGCACACCACCTACAAAAATGTGAATAAAAACAAATTTATTATTAGGATTTCAATGAATTTGTATATATAAGTTATGAAAGGTCCTAGAATTAAACTACAACAAAAATCAAGTAAATTGGACCAATAGAACTTGAGTTATAGGCCAGGGACTCCAAAAGTTTTTTTTTCAACTTTTGAACGCCACCTACAAAACCTTAAATAAAAAATAAATTATCAAAGGCATTTCAATTAAACTTTGAATAAAGTTCAAGAAATGTCTCGGGATCATTTTAAAGTAAAAAAGAAAAAAATCGGACAGTTAGAACCAGAGTTTTAGGACTGTCTTAGTCTTGACTGAAAGTGTCATGTGAATACCTTACAAAACATACGAAAAACTACTTTTAAAGATCACCAATTAATAGGAATTTCTTTCTAGGTAATGACGATGAGGAAGGTGAAGAAGAAGAAGAGGAAGTAGTCTTCGACGGATACTCGTGGCCATACGACGCAAATGATCTCGCCCAAGACAAGGGCCAAATGTTATTAGATGCAATAGAGCGTAGCGGCCGCAAGAGCAATAATAACAATTTCCCGCCGCAACGCGCCGACGAGAGTGATAATAATAAATGTGATAATTCTAAGAGCGCAAGTGATAACTCTTTTAGTTTGTTAAGACGTAATAATGATAATTTTAACGGGTGGCAGTATCGTCATCCGAAGACCCTCGGGGCGAAGAAAAAACTGACGTTCGCCGACGACGAGGAGTGTCAGTCGGTGCAAAATACGTCGAAACCGATCGATATTCCCCAAAAGGATTGTCAGCAGGCGAAAGTGGAAGCGGGAAGGGTGTCGGGGTTGTTCAATGCCAGAACGGGGTTGCCGTTCAACAGTAGTCCCGCCCCCATTAGGAAGGGGAAGACCGTGTTCGATTTCGAACCAACCAGTCCCCCCGTTAAAAGGTGCGTTTTTATTTTAAATTTTCCTGTAAAACTTTTACTGTTTAGTCGATTTCTTTGTAAGTTTATGACAACGAAGCTGAATCTTTTCTTTGTCGTCCGCTATCAACAAACTAGCCAGTATTTAACACTGAAGGCATTTCAACCGAGTTAAACTAACTGAGAGTTAGCGCATTCACCATTTCTTTATAGCCAAGTTTAAACAGTCTGTAAACTGTAATGTATTTTAATAAAAATAGATAAATCTGACCTTTATTAAGTAAAACTAAAGAAAATATCGATATGGCGAAGTCTAGCAAATTTTGCTATTCTACTTAACCATAACATTACATGAGAAAATTGATGTCGTTTAACAACACACTAGAATAGTACAATAGGTCCATGAGACCCTTAACAACTACTTTCAAAATTCCAACACCAAAGGTAGCCTTAAGATTAACAAAGATAAACATATTAAGAGTTGATAACATAAATATAATAAAATAAATAGCATAAAATGTTATAAAATCAATTAGTAACAATAACAGTCGTATTCGAAAAATAACGACCAGGCGTTTCGAAAATATTAACAAAAAACCATCTTCAATAAGAATTATAAAACACCCTGTAACATGAAAACGATTCACTTGTCAAGATTCCTGTATATGAAGTTTTTGTCTTATTTTTAGACAAAGATGCGGCTGGTAAAATATTGCGATGTAATTTCGGGACATTTTCACACATTTCAGCGTTTGATTCGTCTTTCTATCTATAAAAGCAAAAAAGTTATGGCAGTTTTTGGAAATCAGTTTCTGCAAAAACATTGTTTTCATCAACACAACCCTTACAGTTTTTGTATATCTATAGTTTTTGTATCTACACTTTTCACATTGGAAAAAAGACTGGAATTTTAATGTTTCTCAAAAACCATTAATTTTTCATAAAATTTCATTCTTACATACGAAGATAATAATTAAATACAGAGGAAATTTACTAATGTTATCTCAAACTGTTTACTGGATTTTCAGAATGGACGATAACAGAGCAGTATTCTTCCTTTGTCCTAGAAGGAATTCTTGATTTTCCGGTGATATTTTATTGGATTCTTAATTAATTATTTAAACTTTCTTTTAGATGGGAAGTTAGTTATCAACCTGTAGACAGATATTTTAGATTTATGGGAAATATTGGGAACATGTTGCAAATAAGCAAGCAATTTTTATAATGTAAATATCAGCAATATTCCAGGACTTTCTTTTTGGCTCTCTTGGCCTTTGCTAAGTGGATATTCGTGCAATTTTATAAATTATTTGTACAAATACTTGAAAGAATCGTACAAGAAATCCGGTATAATTAAAAACTGTGCCATAGATTTCAAAGTATAAAAACTCGATTTCATACGAAAATGAATTATCGATATGAATATGAATTTTCAAAAATATACAGTAACAAGGACTGACTATATCTTGCGGGACTCTGCCTTCGGAAGACATCAGCCTTTCACAGCTTAATATATCTGTCTCAGTAATCTATGAAAGGTTATCTGTTCTGGATGTGAACAAGGGACCTGGTCCTGACGGCCTTCCTCCAGTTCTTCCTATTTCCTAGACCCCTCAACATTATTTTTAACTTCCCAACTAGCATTTTTGGCAACAGCTACGTAATCGCGACTATAAAGAATACTTTAAAGTTGTGGTTACTAGTCGCGGGAACCGTTTAGACACCGTTCTGTTACCACTTTTTTACCAAAATTGGGAATGATTTTGCTGTAGCAAATACGTAATTCTATCGTCCCGGGAACTTCTTTTTAACGTACCATAGTGGTTTTCGGGATGTCATAAAGTAGTAATTGTGCAGTGCTAGTTACTAAGAAGTTACTGAGACAATATTATGCAAACATTTTGATTCTCTTTCTTTGTCAACACAAATAATTTTATCTCTTTATAAATAATCTTATGTCTTTATTCTAAGTGATGGCGTTGTATCGGGGTTAATCTACTTCATATTGTATTTAATATAGCTGATATTATCGCTTACCGGAGTGGAAAAATGTAAACGAAGCAAATTTTACTGTTAAACATAGGCAATATAGGACGAAAATAAAGAACGCCTCATTAAAATAATGACTTAACAAAAAAATATACCAAGTCTAAATATTAAATTTAATTTTTTTAAAGAAGGTAGATAATTTTTTTCACTCCTCTTTACTCCTATGAATATAAGAAGTCTATAATTTAATAAAAATTGCATAAAATGTAAAAGTATTCCGATTTTGGCAAATTGATAAAATCGTGCAATACCTTTTCACAAAATGGAGTAAAAAAAAATATGGCGAATTGTCGCAAGAACTTGAAACTTAACTTTGTAATCGCGCTTACTTAAAAGTTCCCATTTAATCGTCCCACCGACCAATATTTTCTACTTTATAGTAACGACGTTGTAAAGGTAATTAAGCTAAGCGGTATGGGCTACCATCAGAGTTACCGCAAAGTAATAATTACTATATAGTCAAGTATTAAGTTAATATTACGTATTTCTTACTAGTATTTTTCACTTGGCAGTTATTTAAACTTATAAGATATTTTTTTGGTACCAGTTATCAATTTATTACTTGAATAAAGTAATATAGTCAAACAATGTTGTAGCCGTAACTAAAATTGCTAGTTGGGTTGTCCTTAAAAACTGGAACTTTTCCAACTTATTGGAAATCAAGCTTTATTACGCATATTTTAAAAGCCGGTGAAGTCAACAACTACAGACCTATCAGCATATTGTATTCCTAAGATATTTGAGAGTTTAGTCTGCGACTATCTATCTACAAGTGTGAAGGGCTGTCTTATTGACCAGCGATTCGGATTTCTGCCCCATCGTTCCACTGAGCTAAATTTACTTAACTTTAATGACTTTTTTTTTAAATCATTGGAAGTAGGATCCCATTTACATGCTAGATACACAGATTTCACAAAGGCTTTTGACAGAGTAAACCATAAAATTCTAATAAATAAATTAAAGGATATGGGCGTTTTGGGTGAGCTTTTCCAGTGGTTGGCATCTTATCTTACAGAAAGAATACAAATTGTACGTATTCAAAGTTTTTAGTCTACTGGAATTAAAATACCGTCAGGTGTTCCACAGGGTTCACACCTAGGACCTCTACTCTTTTTGCTGACGACTTAAAATTTTACATTAAAGTTCAAAATCAGCAAGACTGCAACAGACTTGGATCATTTAGCTCAGTGATGTGATGAAAATGGAATGGAGCTTAATATTAAGAAACGCCAATTACTAATGATATTTAGCAGAGGAAGAAATCCTTTAAATCATATTAAAGATTCTCCTTTACACTTCATTTAGAATCAATCATCTCTAAATCTTTACCAATGTTAGCCTTTAACAAACGTAGTATCAGAGATGTTCCCTCAATTAAAGTGTTATAGTATTCCCTAGTAAGGCAACATCTGGATTACTGTTCTTTTATAGGGTCCCCATTTTATAATATTCATACTCAGGCAATTGACACAGTTCAGCATAAATTCCTTAGATATATTATCTATAAGGAACAGCAGGGGCCTGATAACATAAATTCTTCAGATCTTATATTTATAATAGTTATTTGAAGTGAGTTCTCCCACTTCAAATAACTACTCTCCAAATCCGTCGAATGCACAGAGATCTTACTTTGTTCTATAATTTACTGAACTCTCATTCTCATGGCCCCAAATTTACAAATAAAATAGGACTTCTTGTCCCCTCTTGGCAAACTAGATTAAACCATTCCTTCCAGGTCAACTCCCATCGCACCAACTATGGCCAAAACTCATTTTTGACCAGATCAGCTAGATTAGCAAATAACTTTTCGACTCAGGTGGATTATTTTCAAAATAGCAATATATTTAAGAAACAACTTAAGGATTGTAAATGAAATGCTCAGTATCCATAATATTATATTGTATCTCTCCTGTTTGTGACGAAACAGGAAACTTTTTTGAGTCTTAATGAACACTCCTGATTAAGCTTAATTAAACTTATAATAAATTTTGACTGATTGTGATTTTGTATTTTTGTTTTAATGTTTCATTATTTTATTTATATTTTGTTGAACACCTATTTACTTAAATTCTCTATAGAATTATTGTGATACCAGGATTATTAGGATTAAATTGAATTCGATACTTTTAAATTTTTTCTATTGTAAATTTTCTTTATATTGGGCTTTGACCCGTTGATAAATAAATAAATGAATTTTAGTCCGTTACTATCCACGAGCCTGTCAACAGACGAAGAAAGCGAAAGCGACGGCATAGTGTCGCCCTGCAGTCCCGAAATCATTTCCGTTCCAAGGACCGACCTTTCGTTGCCGTCTTTCCGTCGTAGGGGCCAACACACCTCTCTACTAGGTACCATTCTTCCCTTTAGCCACCTTCTTCCCATATAAAACTACTACTTCCAGGTACATTTGAGGAGTCATTATTAAACGACCGACTGCCCCCGGTGTCAAAAGTGGACGGATTCACCGCGGAATTAGGCGCGAGCGGCTCTTTCGTACCGAAACACCTTTTTGTGCCAGTTACTGCCTTTTTTTACTCGTTCGGCGATCCCGAGCGCGTCACCACACCATATATGGTGAGTTTTTTTTAACCATATAATATCATAAAATGGTCTATGTGACAATATTTGTTTTAGGGTCACATCGGATTGGGCCGTAAGGGTTACAACGTGCCGAAAATCGGAACGGTCCAGGTCACCCTGTTCAATCCGTTGGGAACAGTTGTGAAAATGTTCGTTTTGTCGTACGATCTCTGTGATATGCCGCCAAATTCGAAAACGTTCATTCGACAACGCGTTCTCTACATGCCGACCGATTACAATCACGAGAAACTCGTACTCCTTCCGAAATGGCTGCGATATTTGATTCATATCAAGTAAGTTTCGTTTTATCTCTATATTTACTAGGGTTACATGGGATTTAAGTGCGTTGTTTATAATATCTAGCGGTGTATACGTTTTAAGGTTGCTTAATTTTCTTTGGTGGCTATAGGTTGAGAAAAAACTACTTCAGACGATCGATTTATATATTTTAGTCGATCTCTATGACTCTAACAACACAAATAAAATCATACTTGCCGGCATAGGTATGGTTTCAGTAAGCTCTTAAAAGTTATATAGGTGATTGGCACTTTAAGGTAGTATCATTAATAAATGCGTTCCTAAAATTATAAATTTAATTTTAAGCCAATAATAGTAATTTTTATTAAATATCTAATAATTTAATACCTGTAATTTATTCATTTTGTTATTCGTTTTAAATTCTTTGACCCAAATTTTATTTAATTCGTTCCAATTGAGAAAATTTCCAATTATTGGCACCAAATATTTTTAGCAAAATAGCAAGGTACCTAGGTATTACTCAATGGATATTCCCAACAAAAAGACCATTTTAGGTATAGTAACAATTATATTTCTTTTGTTTTGATTCAATAAAGCAAAAATGTTGATTTTTTTTAGTCCATTTGTTTTATTTAAAATAAAAAATCCAAAACTTTTTTAATAAAATAAAACAGAAGTTCTGTTGATGATATTTTAAAGTAAAACAAAAACTATGAAAATACAACAAAAATTTTGAAACTTAGTCCAATACATAAAAAAAAATTCTAGTCATCATTGGGATTTTGTTTGCTTACCTATGCAGGTTTTACAAATAAAACTTTCTGTATAAATTTTATTTTTAGTTAAGCAACTAACATGATAAGTTCTGGTGTCATCTTATTCCTATGTTAGTCCTATATATATTATTTGTGCAAATAAAACATATTCCGCGGGGAACAACAATGTTGTTTTCTGGTAAAAATGGAATTGACGAACGATCGAGACTTTCAGGGAAAAGATTTTTTATGTGAGAGAGATTGGTTTTTAAACTTATAGCAAAAGTTTCTGGTTCTGGAGATTTATGAAATTACTGTCCGGTTGAGTATGGCAAGTCATAACCATTATTATTAATTATGGTACCAAAGCTTCTACTAGGAGTCGACCCAAAATTGGATTTGAAATTAGACTTTGCTTGAGCTGTGTCAGATTTGTTAAAAAATTGTCAGATTTTTTGCCTTTTTGTTTGTTCTTCGCGTTTTTTATAGGTTGCTTCTTTTGAGTCTTTTCTTTTAAATTCTGTTTTTGTTTTTGCTGTTCTAATCTTTTTTGTTTATTCTCTTCTCTCGTCTTTTCTTTTTCTTCTTTAACTTTTTCCTTTTCTTCCATTTGCTTTTTATAATTAGTTGATGTAAGCACAAATGATGATCTCTCAGTTTGTCTTTTACCTGTCCTTTTGGGAAAATTAAAAAATCTTTAATGGATGAGTCTTTCTTGCAACTGTTATTAATTGTAATAATTTGTGTATTGCCAACCTTTTCCTCTATTTTCTTAGCGTCGCTCTGGATAATATACTCTGCACTGTTTGGATCGCTGACAACTAGATCCTCACTGTCTAATACACTGTTTTGGTATTTTATTTCCTGGTGAAAATTTAAAAATGTTTTAGGTTCGTCGGGTATTTCGTCATTGTTATGGACCAGGCTGTCATTTGGGTCTTCTATCTGTATATCTATCACATGGTTATCCTCATTAATTTCAGGTTCAGATTTAAAATACGCTTTCAGTTTATGTAGTAATAAAAAATTTTCACAGCTTTCTTCACCTCCAGTAAATGAACCACCAGAATCATCAAGCTCTAATGATTTAGTGGCCCCAATAAGCTCAATAAACTTTTGATGTTAGGAACTTATTATTATCATCAGTCTTATTTATGTCAGTCTTTTCATTATTGGAACTTGTCATTTTGTGATACTGCTTACCTAAACATTTGCTATAGTCGATTAAATCTGGATTCCAGGAAAATAAGCCACAAGCTTTAAATCCGCTACGGGCAACTTCAGGTTTTAAAAAAAGTACAGCTTCTTTCAGGATTTTCGCAAAGTGATCCTTGCCAAACTTACAAAAAGGATTTTTTCGACGCCAATCCAAAAGCGACTTCTTCCACATTGCCTTAAGTGGTCTAAAGTTGGAGACATCTGCTGGCTGTATATATATATATTCTTGTCGAGTTTGGGTAAAGGGCTATTAGAACAATGCCAAGTTCGGTACAAAGCGTACTAAGCTGATAGCTAAGGTGAGTTGCATGTCCGTCTAAGAATAAAATAACTGGGAATTCTATGTTTTTGGTTTTTAAATATGGATGGAGTATATTTTTGATATAATCTATAAAAAGTTCGGTCTTCATCCAACCGTTATCGCTCAATCCAATTCCCCATGAGTCTGGAACACTATTAACGACTGCTTTTGATAAACGCTTATTGTGGTAGATTATTAAGGGTGGAGTGGAACATAACTGTTAGATTCTTCTTGGCCTCCCTTTGATCAACCTCGTACACATTACGGGAATCTTTTGGTGCTAGTACTTTTCCCATTTTGGGACAAGAACTGAAAACAAGTTTCATCCCCGTTATAGATCCTGCTTGGGTCACTTAAAACGGAAACAAGGTCTTTTTCTTTAAGGTAAGTTTCTATTTCAGAAAACCACCTCGTATGTTTTGCTCAGACACATTTGCTGAAGCAGCAGTTACTCCTTCGGGTGTTCGCTCTGTCAGAATTGGATGCCTCTTTAAAAATAGATTATACCAATGGTCACCAGGAATATTATTTTTAAATGGGGTGGTTCTGTTATTTGCATCCAGGAAGTTCTTTACAGATGCCTGAACATCTACTTTTCTTCGTGGAAAACCTTTTCTATGGCTATCTAGAATCCATGGAACCAGTTTATTTATTTCGTCCAAGTTCGGGTTTTGAAAATTTGGGGCCTAAACAGTATTGTAGCGTTTGCCTTGGTATGCCGTATTTTATAACAACGGTTTTTTTTTGCTACACCATCCCTTACTTCAGCCAATGCCTTCGGAAGCAGTTCTTCGGTGTATGATTTTGAATATTTTGTGTGTTTCTTTACTTTTGGCATCTGCAAGTAGAAATAAAAAGCAAGTTACATTAAACAAAATATAATTTTGAAGATACTTAAAAATATACAGAGATTATAACATACTTCCGATAATAAATTTTAAATATGTGAATATTTAATAAATATAAAATAGTACAATTTAAAAACGTATACCTACCTACCTAACTTATTTATTAAGCAAAAAGTTTAAAAAATACACTTAGGTAGGAATTATTTTTAACGGGTGCCAATATTAGGAACAATAAAATTACCGCCAAATCTATATTTTGGCACCCATGCCAATAATTAGATTTTGTCAAGTTATGGTTTCCAAATGTAGGTACCCTATAAACCGGTGTAAAATAATAGTTTTTATAGCTGAAAACATGGTAACAACAAACGTACAGGGTCTATAAAAGTGTATAACAATTTGTACAAAATATATGAAGAGCCAAAGTAATAAAAAAATTAAAATTATCCAATTTGTATCAAAAACTTCATTTTTTTAGGTGTAAAGACATTTTGAAAAAAAAATGGTTTTAATTTCAAATTGTAGTAGAATTGGGTGTATGTTCTTATAAATATTAATTTCTTTATATCCTTAATTTTATGTCCCTTATTTTATTTTCTTAGTACTCTACTTATAAAAATAAATTTAGACTTAGATTTAATTAAATTTATTTAAAAAAAAAATTGGATCATTTGTAAATGTTTGATATACATATATGCACATGATCCAGTTGCCTATTTTAGACCCCCTTTTTTTGTTTAATTCATACTGCGTTTCTATGGGTTTTAAAACCGTTTTGTTCTTTTTAGGTTTATGACTTCTAAATCGGGCAAGATTTACCTGCACAGCGACATTAAAATGATCGTGATGCGAAAATCGGACATGGACACCGCCACTGCCCACCAAATCGATATCAATTACGAATTACGTAGTTTTATTGTTATGCCGACGAACCCGAGGTATTCGCCCAGAAAATAAGGGAATTCTCGTTTTGTTTCTATGACTGTTAACGTTATTAATTATCGTTAGTTCTGTTTTGTCTGAAACGTCGAATTTTGTTGGTTGGACAGTTAACAGTTGTTTGAAGAAATTTTTTGTATAAAATTGTTAAAAAAAAATTATTTGGTGTTCGTAAGTTCTCGGGGGACGTATAGTAGAGTAGCTGAGGTAGAGTTGTGCGAGTGATTTCTCTAATAAGCATCTAAAACCGCCTTTGTTCACGAATAATAATATTTATAGATAATTATATTTATGCTCTTCTGTTTTTTTTTTTTGTTTTTTTACTTATATTAAGAAAAATATATACGGTTAATTTTTAAAAGGTGTTTTATTTTAATCCTATGTGTTTAACAAGCAGAATACAATCGTTATTGCTCCTAGTTCGCTTGTTCCTAGTATAATTTATTCCAACAATTTCAAGCACCGATAAAAATCTCGTTTAGAACACATATCTCGATTTGCTGTTGTTGTAATATTGTCTATTTATTTCCCTGTAAACTGTTTTGACCCATTTTTCAGACTTAAGTTGTCTTATTTCTAGTGGAAGTTTATTAAACAGCTTTCTACCTCCATATATGATAGAGCTACGGACAAGTTCAAAATGAGGAATGAGTAGCCTCAACAAATAATTTTGTCGCGTATTATAGTGGCTTCCTAAGTGGAGTTCCTGTTTATATTTTCTAAAAACTAAGCAAACTGTTTCCAAAATAAAGATACAACACAGGGTTTAAATATTATGACTTACAAAAAGCGGGCGACATGAGTCACGAGGCTTGGCCCCACGTAGATATCTAATGGCCCTTTTCTGGAGTACAAACACTGAATTTGAACATGAACCCCAAAAGCAAATTCCATATCGAAGGTGGGACTCGATAATCGCGAAGTATGCAAGATCTGGCGATGGAGAAATTAAGACTGGTGGCAATAACCCTTAGGGCGTAGCAGCCTGATGAGACTTTTCTACATACATTCACAATATGATCTTCAAATTTAAAGAACTTGTCTATGGAAAGACCCAAAAACTTACTGAACGGTGGCATGGTGATGGTTCATTATATAAACATACAGGGTGACAATTTCAAGAGTAGCCATGGCTTATAATTTTGAAACCGTAAAAGATATAAAAAAATGCTTAAAACCGTTTCTATAGTAACAAGGGGGAACCAAAATGATGATTTTTTTAGGGATATACTATCATCCCCCTAACCCCCAGAGCCACCCCCTTAAAAATTTTAAATTGGAAGGGTAGTCGAGTGATACCTTGTTTGAAAGGTCTATTAATTCCCTATATTATGCGACCCTACTTATAATAATCAATGCATTTATTTTAGAAGAATATTATATATTATTATTTATACCACCATGTGATTGCTTGCGTGAAAATTAGTACATAACCAGGGATATCAATAGGCTCGTCAGACCTCAACCAGTGTTCAACAAGAATTAACACACTAGGAAAGTTAACCGATTCTAAAAATAGTTCCAATTCACTAACTTTTGAACGCACAGATTGAACATTAAGAAATGCTAGGGAAACTTGATTATGGTGGGAGTTTCTAATTAAAAAGAAGATCCAACAGCAAGGGTGTCTAGAGATTGGTCTAGTTGAGGCGTAACCGAAGACCTACCTTCAACCAAGGGTGTAATGCTGATTATCCCACTATTGCTAATACTAATTTGGATTACAGAAAAGTATTTTAATTGGGTTGCCTACTAGGACAGACCATCTTACTACGTTTACACGGCAGTTTCTTTACGAATACAATAACTTCTATGTATGTGTCCACTCTCTTGATCAAAAAAAAAAAAACAATGAATTAAACCAAAGTCTTTATTAGTCCATTAATTTAACAAAACGTATTATGCAAAAAATATATTAAATTATAGATGGGCAGTCATTTTTTCCCTGATTTCTTGATGCCTCCGCCCACTAGGGGGCCCTTCTGGGAAGCCTTCGCCTTGGCCTCCTGCAAAGCCTTCTGTTGCTCCTTCATCTTTTGTTTTAGGGCAATGTCGTCATCGTCCAACTCCCTTTGGTCCTTTTTGGGTGCTTTCAGGGGTTTTTTCTTGCCTCCTTCTCTGCCCGACATCTGGAAAATATTGCTCGGTTCAGTATATCAGTATCGGAATCCCCCAAGATAAGAGAATTATGGTTAATTCAGGTCAGAAGTTTTAAAATAGGGAGTTAGTTTTATTAAGTTGTTGCAACTCTTTGTGTTTGAATCAATAGTAAGGGAAATTGGGTTGAATAACTGAGCTCTTAACCAGGACCTCGGCCACACCTTTTGGCACAACTGCAAACCTTTGGTGGAGTGAAATTTTGTTTCTTGGGGCCTCAAACTACTCCCTTAAAAGGCAGTTTTGCCCCAAATATTACACACTCTTTAAATATCCCGTAATTAATAATGCTACTTACTTTTTGGCTATAAGTTTATAGGTACTGGTGATGAGGTAAAACGGTTTCTTTTGGCGAAAATGTATAGTTGAGGGAAACTTTATCTAGTACTAGTCGAGTTTGAGCTGTTTTTATAGCGTTTTATCTTTATAATCGCTTAAAGTAGAAAAACATGCACCGCACTTACAAGAATTTGAATGTCAAAGTGACACTTGTCAAAGTCACGTCAACCGTCAGTCATATTAGTACGTATCTGATGTACTCGAAATATATGCAACCCGACATACACTTGTTAAAAAGTATGCAATATAATAAAAAATAAAGGTATTATCCTGAAAATCAAGAATAAGGGTCCTAAGAATCGCAGGTTATGTATTTTATTAATTATAGTAGAAAAACATGCACCGCACTCACAAGAATTTTAATGTCAAAGTGACACTACTTGTCAAAATTACGACAACCGTCAGTCATATTAGTACGTATCCGATGTACTCGAAATATATGCAACCCGACATACACCTGTTAAAAAGTATGCAATATAATAAAAAATAAAGGTATTATCCTGAAAATCAAGAATAAGGGTCCTAAGAATCGCAGGTTATGTGTTTTATTAATTATAGTAGAAAAACATGCACCGCACTCACAAGAATTTTAATGTCAAAGTGACACTACTTGTCAAAATTACGACAACCGTCAATCATATTAGTACGTATCCGATGTACTCGAAATATATGCAACCCGACATACATCTGTTAACCATTTTGAAATATAATAAAAAAATTAAGGTATTATCCTGAAAATCAAGAATGAGGGTCCTAAGAATCGCAGGTTATGTATTTTATTAATTATAGTAGAAAAACATGCACCGCACTCACAAGAATTTTAATGTCAAAGTGACACTACTTGTCAAAATTACGACAACCGTCAGTCATATTAGTACGTATCCGATGTACTCGAAATATATGCAACCCGACATACACCTGTTAACGAGTATGAAATATAATAAAAAAAATTAAGGTATTATCCTGAAAATCAAGAATGAGGGTCCTAAGAATCGCAGGTTATGTATTTTATTAATTATAGTAGAAAAACATGCACCGCACTCACAAGAATTTTAATGTCAAAGTGACACTACTTGTCAAAATTACGTCAACCGTCAGTCATATTAGTACGTATCCAATGTACTCGAAATATATGCAACCCGACATACACCTGTTATAAAGTATGAAATTTAATGAAAAATAAAGGTATTATCCTGAAAATCAAGAATGAGGGTCCTAAGATTCGCAGGTTATGTATTTTATTAATTATAGTAGAAAAACATGCACCGCACTCACAAGAATTTTAATGTCAAAGTGACACTACTTGTCAAAATTACGACAACCGTCAGTCATATTAGTACGTATCCGATGTACTCGAAATATATGCAACCCGACATACACCTGTTAAAAAGTATGCAATATAATAAAAAATTAAGGTATTATCCTGAAAATCAAGAAAAAGGGTCCTAAGAATCGCAGGTTATGTATTTTATTAATTATAGTAGAAAAACATGCACCGCACTCACAAGAATTTTAATGTCAAAGTGACACTACTTGTCAAAATTACGACAACCGTCAATCATATTAGTACGTATCCGATGTACTCGAAATATATGCAACCCGACATACACCTGTTAACGAGTGTGAAATATAATAAAAAAATTAAGGTATTATCCTGAAAATCAAGAATGAGGGTCCTAAGAATCGCAGGTTATGTATTTTATTAATTATAGTAGAAAAACATGCACCGCACACACAAGAATTTGAATGTCAAAGTCACGTCAACCGTCAGTCACATTAGTGCGTCTCCAATGTACTCGAAATATATGCAACCCGACATACATCTGTTAACGAGTATGAAATATAATAAAAAAATTAAGGTATTATCCTGAAAATCAAGAATAAGGGTCCTAAGAATCGCAGGTTATGTATTTTATTAATTATAGTAGAAAAACATGCACCGCACTCACAAGAATTTTAATGTCAAAGTGACACTTGTCAAAGTTACGTCAACCGTCAGTCATATTAGTACGTACTCGAAATATATGCAACCCGACATACACCTGTTAACGATTTTGAAATATAATAAAAAAATTAAGGTATTATCCTGAAAAACATGCACCGCACTCATAAGTAGAGATGAGCGATATTTCACTATCGGTGATTTTGTCACCGTGATTTGTAAATCGCCAATAACGGCGGTGACTGATATATTCATATCACGGCGACCCGTGATTTCGAGATACCTGTTACCGTTCCAATAGTGTATATTGTCATGGAACGACTTCAAGCTAAATGCGTATGACGTATGAGTGATGACTGATATTTTTACAGCTTTTAACCACAGCCCGGCTAGTTGGCCCGCCACCAGGCGACTCCTTAAATGTAAATATTAAAAATACAGTGATCACGGTTACCGTTTAAAAAAACGGTGATTACCGAATCACGGTCGCTAATCACGCCGTTCCTAATAAATCACCGGATCGCTCATCTCTACTAATAAGAATTCTCATGTCAAAGTGACACTTGTCAAAGTTACGTCAACCGTCAGTCATATTAGTACGTATCCGATGTACTCGAAATATATGCAACCCGACATACACCTATTAACGAGTATGAAATATAAAAAATAAAGGTATTATCCTGAAAATCAAGACTAAGGGTCCTAAGAATAGGTTATATATTTTTTAATTAAAAAAACTCCTTATAATAAAATATTTTAATGATTTTAAATCAAAACGGGTTGTTTTGGATATTTTAAGTCTACTGATACTTCAGAGTTATAGGAGTGCCTTCATTCAAAAAAAACTTTCGTTTGTAGAGGTTTGCAATAATCTCAAGTGTGTTTAGGTGCTTAATAATTATATAAAAAAAAAGTTTTAATAAAATCCTTTGGAAGTTAGTGCCTTTTTCTCTTTAGCTCTTGATTTTTTAATCAGGTAATTTTCACAAAAACACCTTAGTTTGTAGACGCTTGAAAACTCTATAAATCGATTTAGTTATTCATTGTTGACATCTGAACAAAAAATTATTAATATCCCTTGGGAATTCCAGGAGATACGGGCAAGTCAAACGGACAGTACCTGACGTCACAAGAAAAATCGATTTAATATGATTTAATATAATTTAAATTACTAAGAGGTGGCGCTGGCAAGTTTTATTTGTAGGGAACTGCTTTTCCGTGATATGTTTATCTCTGTCCTCGGTCATATCTGTCTCTCCCTTCTTGATGTTAAGGAGGTTGAAGTATGCAATCGAAAAAGAAAGAAGAGACGACGAGTGATCTGTACGTTTTATTGAGTTTCAAGAAATAAATTTAAGTGTCGCCATCTAGCGGCGCTTTTGTTAATTTTGTGGTGATTTCCTGTGATGTTCGTGTGAGTCATTTAGTCCGAGGCCCTTAGAATGAACATTACGTCACAACAATGTTACTTTAGTATAATTCTTGGAGATACGCGGTATATATGTAGACTTGAAAAGAGGGAGAGGTTTTTTGTATATGGACGTGGCAATCTTTGATTAAAAAATACAAATGAAAAGTGACAGTTATTACGTCACGTGACAAGAACAGCCGTAGAGGCGCCATTTTAAAAATTCAAAACCCCGCGAAAAAAAAAACGCGACAATAAATAAAACAGGGCAATAACATTTTATATGTCCGTCATTACCAGGCCGAAAAGACACTAACACTCCGCATCTAATTTATCACTTTGGTGATCTTTCCCCTTTTTTAATCAAAAAAATATAAAAAAAGAACCCCAAAGCACCCACACACACACACAAACATCAGAGAAGTCTATTAAGAAGAGGAAATCAATATACGCACCAGCGGAGAAGTGTTTCGTAGACACGTTATTCCAAAGGGTGCTTAAGGGTAATTGTAATTCATTTTTAAGTGTGGCCGCTGATAGGAAATCTCGGTTCGGGATAGAGGAAACACACAATGTCTGTCAGGAACAGGCGACGGTGGGGTTGCGCCGGATCGGCTGCTTAAGTTAATAAAATTGGCGAAAGAAAGGGTGATTTGCATTTAAAATACACTTTGGAAAAAGCGTACAATGCGCCCGGAAGGGGAAAAAGTAAAACGCCAGTTTTCTAAAGATCTGTATTTAATTTTTAAATTATACAACGTTTCCGGGCGTGCGAGGTCCCCTTTTATTCCCTAATATTTCATATTTATGATTGTTTTTTTTTCTGGTTGTGGTATCTTATGTTTTATCCGTTCTGATGTATAAGTAAAGTAGATAGAGGAGCTCCACTATGGTTTGAAGGGAGGCTCCTATAAATAATCCTCCAGTTCCTCCAATGGCCACTAAAATGACAAAAATAGTTTTACCGCCTTTTCTGTTATTCAAAATTAACCACAGGAATATTCCTGGGAGCACAAATTTTAATAACCCTGAGGATGGATTTGAAGGTAAAAACGTGATTTTGGGTTCATAGTATACGTCTACACTATTTCTATACAAAGTTAATTAATATAAGTCAAATTATTTTTCAAAATTAATCAAATAAATGCCAACTTGTGCATAATTAATTAACACGAACCTACTAAGTCCAACATACTTTTAGCAACCACCCTTTTATATCTTGTGGTGGGCAATGATTGCATCTTGATACTGACACCATCCGCCCTATTCTCCCTAAAAATAATTATAAACAATTAAATTAATAAAATTATTTAGTCATTTTTTAACCTGTTTCTTATAGCAACAATGTTGTATTCAGGTTCGGTGCATGACGGATGACAGTCGCACGTTAATCCGGGTCTGTTTGAACCGTCCGCGTTTAATCTGTTGAGTACGTCTGAAAATAAATTAATAATTAAATAAATTTGTGAAATAAGTGAAATATTTACCGAAATTGTCTGTTAAACATTTAAGGCCGTTTATGTCACAATAAAGGGTTTTACCTGAAACAGTAACAAAGAAATTATTACAAATTATTGACAAATGACAACTGGCAAATAACAGGTGACAGGTTAGCTATTGGCAAATCCAGGCATCTTGTTTCTTCGATAAACCTTAGGTCTGTTTTTGTAACAATAAAGTTTTTTTGTTTAAAACAATTACACAAAAATATTAATAATTATTGGCAAGCGACAGCTGACAGTTTAGTTACTAGTTAGTACAGTGTTGCCAGAGGCAAGTCTAGGCAACCCTCAACCCAGCCGTACGTATTTTCATCCTTATGAGATTTTATTTTTACCATTTTCTAATAAACCTTGAGGTTAAACGTCCCACACTTTTTTTACCTGGAACAAAAAACTAATTAACAATTATTATTGGCAAGTGACATTTGACAATTGGCAGTTTAATCAGTGGTTATGACAGGTCTAGGCAACCCACAATAGAACTATACGTTTCTTCTTGTATAAGACACAATTATTGTGATATTGAATGGTGCTTTGCCGTTATTGTTTATTTTGTTTAAATAAATGACTCCTGTTACACTTGTTTGTTTATTTGAAATGTATAAATAATAATCACTCTCTAACCTAACTCTCAATCCGTATGATAGTGCTGCCACATGTAATTATTGGATACTATAGCTATCAAAGCAATTCAGATAACCTGCAGCACATATTTTCATATATTGAACAATAAAACTTAAACTTAACAGTTTAATTCGGCTTATGGCACACTACACTTAAGTTTTTATCTAGAGAAAAAAATTGACAATTATTGGCAGGTGACAACTGACAAATGAGAGCCAATTAGTTACTGGCTATGATAGTGGTGCCTGAGGTAAGTCTAGGCAACCCACAACATACTATTACTTATTTTTCCTGATAAGAAATTTATTTTTAACAGTTTTCCAATAAACTTTAAATTTAAGCGTTTAAGTCTGTTTATGGAACACAATTTTTTTCAGGAATAATAATTAACATTTATTAATAGTGACAGCTGACAATTTATTTAATTACTATGACAAGGCTGTCAAGGCAATCCTAGGCAACCCGCAACACAGCTAAATGTATTTTTACACTCATCAAATTTTTCTATTGTCAAGTGATAACTGACAGATGACAGCTGATAATTTTTTTTATTACTATGACAGAGTTGCCAGAGGCAAGTCCAGGCAACCCACAACACATGCTTAGATCTTTTTCTTGATTTCCTGAAACACATTTAATTTTTACGGTTTTTCAATAAACAAATGATAGCTGACGGTATGGCTATTGGCTATGACAGCATCGCCGGAGGCGAGTCTAGGCAACTGAAGATTTTTTTAATTTATTCCAGCCATTTGAAGACATTATTACCCAAAGCGCAGATTTATGTTTGTTGACAGCTGATAGTTTAGTTTAAATTTTCAATTTTAGGCAACCCACACTACAGGCTTGCATATTTTCATACATTAGATAGACATCATACATATTAGACAATTATTTGGCAGCTGACAAGTGATAAATGACAGTTTAACCATTTGTTATGACAGTATTGTCAGGGGCAAGTCTAGGTAGTCGAAGATATTTTTGATTATTTTATTCCAGGCATTTGAAGACATTTTTTTATTTATTCCAGGCAGTTAAACTCATTTTTCATTTCTTCCAGGCATTTGAAGACCCACAACACAGATTTAGGTTTGTTGACAGCTCACAGTTTAGTTGGTGGCTCTAACAGGGTTGTCAAGACGATTCTAGGCAACCTTCAACACAGCTATACGGATTTTGTTACTTAGGAGATTTTATTTTAATAATTCATCCTTAATTTACGTGTTTAATTCTGTTTAGGACACTAAAGTTTTTTATCTGTAACCATAGCAAAAACTAATTAACAATTATTGGCAGGTGACAACTGATAGCTGACAGTTTAGTTATTGGCTATGACAGTGTTGCCAGAGGAAAGTGTAGGCAACCCACAACACAGCGATTATTTTTCTTGATTTCCTGTTAGAAAATTTAATTTTTACAGTTTTCCAATAAACCGTTAAGCGTTTATTTCTGTTTATAGCACACTAAAGCTATTAATCTGACCACTGACAATTTATGTAGTTGCCATGACATTGTTTCCAGGACAAGTCCAGACAACCCACAATACAGCCAAACGTATTTTTTCCCAGTAAACCTAATCCAGGCAGAATATTAAAAAGAAAATCTCACTTGAACCGAATTTACGCAACTGCCACTTGTCACTTTCACAAGTGACAGCTCTATCACTTGACAGGTTTGAATATTTCTGACATTTGACAGATGGTAAAATGGCCGTCTTATATTATTGACATATTATTTATGAATTAATACTTGTTAATTATGAATAATGAACAAGTATTTTAAATTGAGAGGATACTGAAAAGTAATTTAACAGGAATATTGACAAAAAAGCCCATTTGAGCTGAATTTATTGGTCCTACAGCAATAGCGCTTTTGACAAGTGATAGCTTGAGCACTTGACAGGTGTCAATATTTGTGACATTTGACAGATAAAAAGATGGCTACCAGGTAATGTTGACATATTATTTATAACGAAATATCTGTTAATTATTAATAATTATTTAAAATACTGTTAATATTCTAAATGTAATAAACCTACAGGGACAATCAAATAATCATCAATACAACTTTGGGTGATATGTTCTCCTGTAAATGCTCCTTCCTAATCATATGATACTAGTACTCACCATAAAAAGGCATTAAATGGTGTGTACAATTACAAAGTTTCAACTGGTTCTCAGCATGGCACTGCACCACACAAGCGGAATAACTGTAGTACTTATGCACTTTTAAACCGGCCGGTACCTCATGTGGAAACCTGCATTTTCTATTTGCTATCGGCATATCAATGACGTTTCTATCATTTACAATTTCTTGCATCTAAAATGTACGATATTAATTAAATTCATTACTCAAACACAGTCAGACAAGTCACATTGAAGTAGATATCGTAAGTTTCGCCAACTAGTACGTCCGTTCTTAAGTTCGGTTCGGAGTTTATGTAAGGAACTTCCTCCGGAGCATGGATGTAAATCTGAAATCCAGGTTGTCGGTTTTATAATATGTGCAGAAAAGTGAGTTTCTCTCACCCTGACGTCTTCTTTTGCATGGAATTGAAGCTTTCCAGGGCCAGTGTCATGGTTCAAAACAAATTTCCTGTTACGTCTCCTAAAAGTTTTTCATTCTTTAGAGGGAAACTGTGAGACTTTTTTTGTTTACCTTGAACCTAAGTTGTTCAACGTAAAACATACGCCATATTCGGTTTCGACTGGTAAAAACTCTCGGCAGCAGTCGAAGGGTGCTCCTCTCCATTTGCAGTTGGTGAGGAGGGAATTGCAAGGTTTTCTTAACTAGATTGGAGAAAATGCCTAAAAAAACAGCTCAAAATTTTTCGAAATCTTCCTACTTTTTCCACCATATAAGACATATTGAAATCCGGACATGAATGGCACGTGGATTGGCAGGAGTAGCAGCTTCCAGAGAAGAATAAGACGTCTGATATGAAGAATTCTATGGTTGCAGCAGTGTCTCTGTCATTATAGAATCTGGATGGAATGGTTTAATTAAGTAGTGTAGATGATTTTTTTGAATATTTCTATAAGATGTGTCTTCATTTCTAAATTTGCTAGTTTTGAATTTAAATTTCAGGAATTAGTTTTTGATTTTCTTGAATTTCTCCAGAGGATGTTCAAAAATTTATCAAAAGTTCAAAACTATTAACAATTTTTTGGATTTTTGGATGGTCTCAACAATTTTGAATGAATTTTCAATTTTTTTTGGATTTTTAAAGTCCTTGAAAGAAATACTAACATTGAATAAAAACTGAATTTTCTGATAATGTTCTTAGAAGAGTTAGATTAGAGTTAGAAGGATCTGGAGTTTTTTGAATTTAAGTTGCAAGATTTTCTTTATTAAGTAGGTACTCTAAAATTCAAAAAATTTGAATGCATATTTTGAACTTTTCAATATTTACATCCTTGAATATAGTTTTCTAGAAGAGCTTTAAATTTTTGAGGTTTTTGAATAAAACTCGAAATTTTTGAAATTTTCAAAAAAATGTTTTAGAATTCTTTAAGCAAAATTTTGAAATTTTTAAGGTTGATAAATTTTGAATCTTTGAAACTTCTAGATGGAGTTCACGAATATTTTCTTTGTTAGGTAAAGTACTCAAAAAACCAAAAAATTTGAACGCAGATTTTGAATTTTATTTATATAAATTTTTGAATTTTATTTTCTTGAAGTAGTTTTGAATTTTTGAGGTTTTTGATTTTTTCAATAAAATTCGAAAATTTGGAGTTTTTTAACTCAGATCGATGCTTCTGTAAAAAAAAAATCCTAAATTTTTCTTATGAGTTTAAATTCGCGCAATAAGTCGAATTGAATTAATACCAAAAAATTTGGATTATGCCCTTTTGAATAAAATTGGGTCTCTAAAATTTTATAAAAAAAATTCTATTAATTTATAAATATTTTATTTTATAATTTTTCAAACGAAAATTTGAAAATTTTAAGTGCTTGCTATGAAATCTCGGGAAAACGAAAATTAAAAGCAATAAAATGTTTGAATATTTGGGGTTTTTGAATTAACGTCACCAAAAATTCAAATATTTCAATGAATTTTTTGACTTATTCCATGTTTGAATTCAGTTTCCTGGAAGAGTTTCAATGTTTTTTATTATTTGAATAAAATTCGTAAATTTAGAATTTTTTAAAATTGGATAATTTTGAATTTTTGGGATTTCTACATTGAGATGTCCAGAAGAAAAAATAATTAAAGTAAGGACGTTACCGTAGAGAATTCACCAGTGAGTATTTAACTGAATTTTTAATTTTTAAAAGAAGTGCCCACAAATTTTTAAATTTTTTTAATGTTTAAAATTTTTGAATTTATTTTTCTGGAAGAGTTTCGAATTTTTGTTTTTTTTTTTTATTGAAATTCAAGAATATTGAATATTTTAACTCATTGAATTAAAACTAAAAAAAATTGTAAATTTTGTAGTTTTAAAAAGTTCAAATTTTTTCATGAAATTTTTAAAAACTGGAAATTTTAATTTTTTTAATCTCTGTATCTAGATCTCTAGAAACAGAAAATAAAAACTAAGTAAATTTTTGAATTTTTCAATGTTTATTTTTATTTTTTGTAAAGTTTTATTTTATTAACTCAATTTATAATTAACTCAATTATATATATTTAAGGATTTTTTATTTTAAATTAAACTTCTTGAAGAGTACTTCCTTAAGAATTAAATTTTGAATTTTTGAACTCTTAGCTTCTTAAATTTCTGAATTTTGAAAAGTAAATGTCTATTCATCCATAAATTTTACTTATTCTTTTATTTAAATTCATGTAATAAATTGAATGATAATATATAAACAATTTTGATTTTCAATAATGTCGTAGAATCATTCTAAGTAGATTTGAAATGTTTGAATATATATGCATGTTTTAATATAAACTCGAAAACTCTTGGATTTTTTAATTAAATACATATTTCTTCATACGTTAATTTATTTTTAAATTCCTTTAATAATTTAAATTAATATTTATTAATTTTGAATTTCATTTAAAGTTTCCAAAATTAGTTCTTTCTTAAGTATTCAAACATTTCTTCAAAATGTTTAAATTCTTTAATTATCAACATTTTAAATTTAGGTCTCCTAGCAGAGTTAAAAATCGCGACTGAATAAAATGTTGAATCTTTCAATTTTTCTTATGAATTCCTGTAATAAATCCAATTGAATTAAAATTTAAAAGTTCAATTCCGTATCTTTTCAAATTCGACAATTGTGAATTTTTGGTTCTGAAGTTCTGAATCAAGTTCTCTAGTAAAAGAAGATTAAAAGTAAATAAATTTTTGGCATTTTTGAATTAACGTTCAAAAAAAAACGTTTAAATGCATATTCATTGATTTTTTAAATGAAATTCCTTGAATAAATCAATTTATTAAGTGATTTTTTATTTTAAATTAAGGTCCTCGAAGTGTACTTCCTAAAGGATTGAATTTTTGAACTGTCAGCTCTTTAAATTTCTGAATTTTGAAAAGTAAATGCCTATTCATTCATAAATTTTATTTATTCTTCATGGAATAAATTGAATGATAAAAAAATTTTGATTTTTAATTAGAGTAATTCCAAGTAAATCTGAAATTTTTGAATATATATGATTATTTTTATATAAACTCGAAAACCCTTGGATTTTTTAATTAAATGCATATTCTTTCATAATTTAAATCATTCTTAAGTTTAAATTCCTGTAATAATTTGAATAGATATTAATTTTGAATTTCAGTTAAGGTTTCCAAATTGAGTTTTTTCTTAAGTATTCAAAAAATTTCTTCAAAATGTTTAAATTCTTTATTTATCAACATTTTGAATTTAGGTCTCCTAGCAGAGTTAAAAATCGCGACTGAATTAAAATTTCAATTCATTCATTTATTCATTCATTCATAAATTTTGTTCATTCTTCATGGAATAAATTGAATGATTAAACAATTTTGATTTTCAATTAGAGTAATTCTAAATACATTTGGAATGTTTGAATATATATGCATATTATAATATAAACTCGAAAACTCTTGGATTTTTTAATAAAAAATACAAATTTCTTCACAATTTCATTAATTTTTAAATTTAAATCCCTTTAATAATTTGAATTAATAATAATTTTGATTTTCAATTAAGGTTTACACAATTAATATTCAAAGTATTCAAAACAAAAAAAATTATATCTCCCTTAAAAGTCGTCCAAATTTGCCCAAAATTCCACTAAATCGTTAAGAAAATCATTATTTTATGTTCCTAAAAATAATTCATGTTGATATTCTAACTAGAAAATTTTTTATAGGCTATCAAAGATGATGGTAAAAATGTCTTCATTTTTGTACACCCTCAGGACAAAAAAAGCCTTAATTCACTTAAAAATGGTCCAAATTTGCCCAAAGTTCCACTAAATCATTAGAATAACTCTATTTTATTTTCTTAAAGATAGTTCAAGTTGATATTTTAACTGGATAATTTTTTACAGGCTTTCTAAGGTCATGGTAAAAATTTCCCTATTTTTATGGATCCTGAGTACAAAAATATACATAACTCTGTTAAATATGGTCCAAATTTGCCTAAGTTCCATTAAGTCGTTAGAAAGACTTCACTGTATATTTTCAAAGATATTTCAAATTGATATTTGTATAAAAAATTTTTTACAGTTTCTCGAAGATGGTGGTAAAAATTTTTTGGATCCTCAGTATAAAAAAGTCCATACCTCCCTTAAAAATGATCCAAATTTGTCCAAACTTCCACTAAATCATTATGGAACTTTTATTTTATGTGCTTAAAAATATTTGAAGTTAATATTTTAATTGGAAATTTTTGTACAGACTGTCAAAGATGATGGTAAAAATGTCCCTATTTTTTTGAACCCTCAGTACAAAAAAATTTATTCTTCGTTTAAAAATTGTCTGAATTTCCCTGAAGTTCCACTAGATTGTTAAAAAAACCTTATTTTATCTTCCTAACGATATTTCAAGTAGATATTTTAAACGGGCAATTTTTATAGGTTCTCAAAAATGACTCAAAAAATTCAGTCAAAATTTCACAATATTTTGGACCCTCAGTACAATAAAATCTACAACTTTTTTAGAAATGGTCCACATTTGTCCAAAGTCCCACTAAATCATTAGAAAAACTCTATTTTATTTTCTTAAAGATAGTTTAAGTTGATATTTTAACTGGATAATTTTTTACAGGCTCTCTAAGGTCAGGGTAAAAATTTCCCTATTTTTATGGATCCTGAGTACAAAAATATCCATAACTCCCTTAAAAATGGTCCAAATTTGCCCAAGTTCCACTAAATTGTTAGAAAGACTTCACTGTATATTTTTAAAGATATTTCAAATTGACATTTGTATAAAAATTTTTTACAGTTTCTCGAAGATGGTGGTAAAAATTTTTCCAATTTTTTGGATCCTCAGTATAAAAAAATCCATGCCTCCCTTAAAAATGATCCAAATTTGTCCAAACTTCCACTAAATCGTTATGGAAACTTCATTTTATCTGCTTAAAAATATCTGAAGTTAATATTTTAATTGAAAATTTTTGTACAGGCTGTCAAAGATGATGGTAAAAATGTCCCCATTTTTTTGAACCCTCAGTACAAAAAAATTTATTCTTCGTTTAAAAATTGTCTGAATTTCCCTGAAGTTCCACTAGATTGTTAAAAAAACTTTATTTTATCTTCCTAACGATATTTCAAGTAGATATTTTAAACGGGCAATTTTTTACAGGTTCTCAAAAATGACTCAGAAAATTCAGTCAAAATTTCACAATATTTTGGACCCTCAGTACAATAAAATCTACAACTTTTTTAGAAATCGTCCAAATTTGTCCAAAGGTCCACTAAATCATTAGAAAAACTCTATTTTATTTTCTTAAAGATAGTTCAAGTTGATATTTTAACTGGATAATTTTTTACAGGCTCTCTAAGGTCATGGTAAAAATTTCCCTATTTTTATGGATCCTGAGTACAAAAATATCCATAACTCCCTTAAAAATGGTCCAAATTTGCCCAAGTTCCACTAAATTGTTAGAAAGACTTCACTGTATATTTTTAAAGATATTTCAAATTGAGATTTGTATAAAAAATTTTTTTACAGTTTCTTGAAGATGGTGGTAAAAAATTTCCCAATTTTTTGGATCCTCAGTATAAAAAAAATCCATACCTCCCTTAAAAATGATCCAAATTTGTCCAAACTTCCACTAAATCATTATGGAAACTTTATTTTATGTGCTTGAAAATATTTAAAGTTAATATTTTAATTGGAAATTTTTGTACAGGCTGTCAAAGATGATGGTAAAAATGTCCCTATTTTTTTGAACCCTCAGTACAAAAAAAATTATTCTTCGTTTAAAAATTGTCTGAATTTCCCTGAAGTTCCACTAGATTGTTAAAAAAACTTTATTTTATCTTCCTAACGATATTTCAAGTAGATATTTTAAACGGGCAATTTTTTACAGGTTCTCAAAAATGACTCAAAAAATTCAGTAAAAATTTCACAATATTTTGGACCCTCAGTACAATAAAATCTACAACTTTTTTAGAAATCGTCCAAATTTGTCCAAAGTGCCACTAAATCGTTGGGAAAATTTCATTTTATATTTTTGAAATTATTTGAAGTTATTATTCCTATTGAAAATGTTTTTATAGGGTTTTTATAGGTGACCATTCTTTGGATCCTCGATAAAAAACAATTCATAGCTGCCTTAAAAATGGTTCAAATTTGTCCACTAAATCAGTAAAATTGTTTTTTTTTTCATATTTATCCAGGCATTTAAGAAAATTTTGAGTTTTTTTACCTCTTTAGAAAAGTAAGAAAAAAATCATTATTTAGCTGGACAATTAGTATTGAATTAGAAAAATAAAGAAAATTTGAAATATTTTGGACATTTAAATTAAAAATTTTTGAAAATTTGTAGGTAACTTTTTTTACATTCGTCCAGGCATTTGAGGACATTTTTATTCTTTTTCCACGTAAGAAAAAATCATATTTGCCTAGAAAATTAGTAATTCAAAAAAAAAAATAAAATTTGAAATATTTGGGATATTTTCGAAAATATTTAGGCAATTTTCTTTTATTCATCCAAGCAATTAAAGGAATTTTTTCCACGTGCTTCAGGAAAAAATCATTAATTAAAAGAACAAATTGAAATTTAAATTAATTAATAATAATTTGAAAACATTCATTTAATTTTTTTTAACCTGGAAGAATAAAATTGAATACAAATTTTCAATTTTTTTTTAAATTTTTAATAAAAAAAAATCCAGACAAATTATTTCTTATATACTCGTTCAATTCTGGCAACTCAAACTTGCGCCCTACATAGTTTGGTCGATATATTATATTATAGGTCACATATGACTTGCAAGGTTGCTTCAAAATGTTTAAATTCTTTAATTATCAAAATTTTGAATTTGGGTCTCCTGGCAGAGTTAAAAACCACTACTGAATTAAATTTTTCTTATGAATCTTAATTCCTGACAGATATCAAATTGAATTAAAAAGTTAGATTTTTAATTTTTTAGGATTCTTAGGTGCCTAAAGAATTACTTTGAATAAAAATTAATATTTTCGATTTTTTAAAATGAAAATTTGAAATTTTTAATACTTGAAAATTTTGAATTTCTGGAGTTTTTGCATCGAGATCTTTAGGAAAAGATGATTAAAAGTGAGTAAATTTTTTAGATTTTTGAATTAACCTTCCAAATATAGTTTTTCATTGACTATTCAAAAAAGTACTTTCTTTGGATTTTTCTTTCCGATTTTTGAATTTAGGTCGCTGCTAGATAGTTTATATTAGATACATACTCAAAAATTTTAAAAAATTGAATGCATTGCATATTTTTTCAATTTTTTATGTTTAAACCTTTAGACATAATTTCCTAGAAGAGTTTTGAATTTTTGAGGATTTAATTTTTTTAAATTCTTGTATTATTGGATTTTTAGATTTTGGCTCCTCAAGTAACTTAATAACTTCTCAAATCTTGAATTAAGTGAATATTAATTAATAAATTTGTAATTGCTTAATTTTACAATTCTATAAACCGGAAAAACAGTAATTTCTTGTAATGGAGAGTTTATTATTCAAAAATTCATTAATGACATTTACACATTCAATATAAAAAAAAATTCTACGTTTCCAGTCTCTGGATAAAATCTGGAAAGAACGAAAATCTTTGAATTTACTTATGGCGAACAAACTGAAACTTTTGTACCACAAGAAATTGACAAGAGTGTCGATCCCCTCTATATATTAAATAAAAAACTACAATAATTGATTTCACTCCTTCTCAAACTCACTCCTCAGCTAAAGAATAATCAATTCCACCAATCTGACAAACGGTCACAGAAGGATACGTCGTATTCCAATCCAGATAACTGGTTTCGGTCAGAAAAGTCACAGCGTTTTTTTGATAAGCCTTGATAACCTCAACAAACGTTGTCGACATTAAGTAGCAATATTCCACAAACAGAAAAGCCCATAAGATCCTTAAAAAAATCACTATATATCTTACAAGTTATTCCTGAAGATCACTCACCTGACCGAAACATGATAAGAACTAGACCCTACATACTTTAAACCGTGTAAGTGACTACGTTCGCAGTAAAATTTCACAAATTTTAGAGTTTTTTTCAAAAACATGACTAACAAACATACTAAAGGGTCTAAAATGCTTTATATCTAGACCCATGATAATCAATAATGTATATTAAGATATCATCTTTTTAGGGCAACTGATAAAGGAAACATTATTGGTTTAAAAGCTTTTATTGAATAATGTTTACATTATGCGGGGAAAGTTGACCACGTTTCAGGAGGATAAGTGTGAGGGCCGGTGTTATTGTTGATCTTTTCAGCTAAAAAAATTAGTTAATTAAATAATTAAAAATGTAATTGTAATTAATTAATTACAGTTACCTGAAGAAGGGGTCTCAGGGGTGTTATCGGCATAATATGACGAGCTTTCGGGGCTATTGGGGGTATTTGTTGGTGTGGCAGCCCCTAAAATATGAATAAAGTTTTGATTTCTGTTTTAATTTAGGTTCTTGAAGGGCGAGTTATTTATGTATTATTAAAAATTTTATTTTTAAATTTAAAGTCTCAAAATTTAATTGAAAAGAGTTTTTGAATATTTCGATATACATATTTGTCTAGGCGATGCCTTAAACTAAATATAAGTAAATTAGAATTATTTGATTTTTTTTCTATTTTTGAATTAAATCAATATTAACCTTTTTTAAATATAAATTTCCAATTATTTAATAAATAAACGATTTTCACCCTAAAGAATTCAAAAAATGTTGTATTTTACGACCTGAAAAAGTGGTAAAATTTAATTTTTAGAATTTTTCAATTTAGATTTTAAAATAAGTGTACATTTTTGAATTTACATCCCCAAAAAAAATCGAATTAAAATTAGTGAATTTCGGAATCATTGAATATTTCCAGAAGATATACTTCATTTTGAGCTATTTAATTATTTGATTACTTAAAAATTTAAAGAAATTTATTATTAGAAAGTTGAACCGTTGGCTTTTTAAATTTTTACATATTTTATGGATATATATAAATAAACTCAAAAACTTTTAGATTCTTACATTTCGAAAAGTTAATGAATATTTATACATAAATTTGATATTTTTATATTACGCTTCTGAAATAAATTGAATTAATCAACAAAATTAATTTTCAATTGAAGTTTCCAAAAATGGTATTTCAGTAATTCAGTATTCAAAAATGTTCAATTCTTGAATTTTTGAATTGTTAGCTTTTTGCATTTTTTATTTTTTAATGGATATTCATGGATAATAAATGGATATTATATATAAACTACAGAACTTCTAGATTTTTTAATTAAATGTATATCTCTTCATAAATTTGATTAATTTGTAAATTAAATAAATAAATAAATAAATAAATAATATCTTTATTTAGCAAGAAGCTACATTCAATAAAAATATAGGTGATATATAAATAAACTAAAAGTGTAAATTGGCTATAACTGTATCAGGACACTCCGGTTTGTCCATGGATGGTCTCGGTAATCCAGAAACAGCATCCCGGTTCCAGAAATATCCTGTCAGAGGTAGACCATAAATTAAAACTAGACTTAACCTAAACATTATTTCCTTGCCCTACTAATTAAAAGCACAGTTAATTATTGTTTGCCTTATAGTAATAAAAATAATGTCGACTCAGGTTGATCGAGTCGGTTCGGTTGCAATCAGCCGATGACACACATTTGGTACTTGGTTGACCTTGCCGACTAGACACATTGGTCCCCCCGTGTAATACTTAGAAAGGCTTCGGTAGTTCCAAGAAGCTGTAACCAGTATCCCGGTTGGCCCAAAAATACCCAGTCAACAGATAAACCAACAATCAAGATGATGATTGGAGCGGAAACAATGCATACTATAGTAAAACTTAATAAATTACATAATTAAAATAAAATAATAAAATAACAAACACAATTTTACTTATTCATAATAAATTTTCTCAAGAGCCCTCTGAATTGATTTAAAGTAATACAATTTTTGATGTTAGCAGGCAAGTTGTTAAATAGTATTAAACCTTTGTATAGAACTGAATTATGCATTTGGGTTGTGTTACATCTGTCGACTAGTATGAAGTCTATACGATTTCTCGTATTATAGTTATGTATATCTCCAAAAACTCTTAATTTATTACAAATATAATCGGGGAGCATCTGATGTTTTAATTTAAAAATAAACAAATAAACGTTATACAAAATTCTTTGATGTACAGACAACATATCTAGGACACCCAACATAGAGATAACAGGCGTGTAACGGTTACAATTTAGAGTCAGTCTCATAGCTCTATTTTGAATTCTTTCCAGTTGGTCAATTCAATACTGTGGTAAGTTAAACAATAATGTTGAACAGAACTGTAAATGAGGAAGAGCAATGGCGTTGTAAAGTTTTAATTTGATGTACATTGACAAATTTTTTCCAATTCTTGTGATAAATCCAACTTTTTTTGAAAATGTTCTCATTACATAATCTGCATGAGCATGGAAATTCAGATTGGCATCGAAAATTGTTCCCAAATATTTAATTTCTTTGTCGTACAAAATACTTTCCCCATTCACAGAAATCTGTACATTGCCCATGTCTATAGAACTTAATCTAGATCTCTTGCCAAATATACAAAACTTGGATTTACTTGCATTTAAGCTTAGTTTATTTCTACAGAGCCAGATGAATAAGTTATTGAGTTCAACGTTCATGACCTGTTGCAGTTGATGAATGTCTTTACCCACCATATACAACATTGTATCGTCCGCAAACAACACCACATTACACCCCCGCACTACCTCCACCAAATCGTTAACATACAATAAAAATAGCAAGGGGCCCAAGACCGTTCCCTGCGGTACACCATGCTTTACATTAACACTTTCAGATGAACTATTTTTGTACATGACTCGCTGAACTCTACCACTTAGATAAGATTGAAACCACTTCAATACATTATTTTTAAGGCCTAACCGTTCTAATTTCCTAATTAACATTTCTCTACTCACGGTTTCAAACGCTCTCTTAAAATCCAAAAATACAGCAAGTACTAGATTATCAGAGTCAAGGGCCTTGAGAAAATTATCAACTATATTAATAATGACAGACTCACATGAATGATTCTCACGGAACCCCGATTGGTTAGGCACAACTATTTTATTTATATTACAATGTTCGAGTAGCTGTTCCTTAACACATACTTCAAGGAGCTTCTCATAAATAGGTACGGTGTTAATTGGCCGAAATTCATTACACAATTTAGTGTTTTGCACTTTTGGAACAGGAACAACAGTAGAAAGTTTCCAGGCTTGCGGAAAAATCCCAGTACTTAAGGATGTATTGATAATATCCAGAAGACGATCACCCACAACATAAGCAACATCGCAAAGAACCTGCTTGGAGATGCCACTCTCCCCACCACCAACGTTTTTTAGATTTTTAAGTATTTCCTTCATTTTAGTCATCGAAACTTTATTAAATTGTGTCAAGGTTTTCTGGACTGAAGGTGGTTCAATGAAATATGTTTGGCCATTTGCTGCTGGTGGAATATCTGCAAGAATAAGATCAATACTATTCACGAAATAATTATTAAATCTATGTGCAATATCATCCTCCTGTGTAATGATTTCATTTTCAAACTTTATTTCATTAGGCATGTTTTGGGTTTTTCCTGGCAAAAGCGTCTTCAAATTTTTCCAGAGTTCTTTTTGATTATTTTTATTTAGATCTATGGTATTCGCAAAAAATCTATCCTTTTCTACTCTTATCTTGCTTACTATGTTATTTCTTATAGCTTTATATTCATTCCAAACGTTTTCGTTGTTTTCTATGGCAGCCCTTTTATATAATCGATCCCTTTCCTGCATTTGCTCCCTTATATCTTGAGTTATCCATTTTTTATCGGCATATTTCTGTTTTTGCACAATTTTAATCCTTGGGCACATACTGTCAAGAATTGTTCTAATATCTCTGACAAAAGTATTAGCTAGTAAGTCAACATCTGAACTATTTCTATTCCAATTGCATGTAAGCAGTTCTTCCTGAAGTTTATGGCATTTGTAGGTCTTAAAAGACCTAGTATAACTTACTACATCCATTGGCTGTTCCTTCGATTGATCCATAGAAATTGATATAATAGAATGGTCACTAATTTTAGGAGTTTGATGGACTTTATGCGAGAGAGATTTGTCATTTGAAATTAAATAATCGATCAGAGTCTGACTTCTTTGGACTATTCTAGTTGGAGTCTTAATTATTTGACTAAACCCATTGGTATAAATGATACTTAATAATTTGTTACTATAAAAATTGTTTTTTAATAAATCAAAATTAAAATCCCCAAGGATAATGTTGGTGCCATTAAATCCACTAACTTGCTCTAAATATCCCCCAAAAAACTCTATAAATTTGGCATCTTGTTTCTGAGGCGAATGGTACAGAACAGAGCACAAATATTTACCTCCACCCATAGATAGCTCAAAAGACAACAGCCAGACATAATCATCAATAGACAATACAGACCCCACCTTATATCTGATATCGCTTCTAATAAGGGCCAAGACCCCACCTATTCTACTGTTGTTACTAGTGCATTGCTCCAAATTGTACCCATCAACAATCAACTCACATGGCTCAATAACCGGGGTTACGTGAGTCTCACTCAAAAGCAAGATCTTAGGCCTCCAATCATTTACTAGTAAAATAATGTTATCTTTGTTGTTTAGATAACCTTGGCAATTAAAATAAACAATGTTGATGTTAAGTGCAATATTTAGGTCTAATTGCTACTTAATATATTTATTCCTTTGTAACTCTTCAATTCGCTTATAGGAATCACAACTAGTTACATCCCAAGAAACGTGATTGACATTTAGCCTAAGACCATACTTTTCATTAGATACTACACAATTAATACACTTAACGCTACTTACATTACATTCTTTAACATCATGGGATCCACTACACTTTGCACACACTTTATTTTCTTTACACTCTTTCAGTAAATGACCATACCGACAGCACTTGAAACACCTTCGGATACCATATTCGTTGAAGACAGGACAACGGTTCCAACCAATGTTCATCTTCTCCTTTTCAATAAACACTGCATACGTGGTAGCATCAACTTCCAAGATCATATTGAACTTTTTGTTTACGATTTTAGTTTTTCTCACAATTTGAATTTTCCGGTTTGGAGATTCTGGAACATTATTTTGACTCTTTATTTTGGCCAAAATTTCATTATCTGATAGGTTGTACTCAGACTCGTTAATGCCCACCACCTTAATCCTGTGCTCTAAAAGTTTTGGTACCTCAACACTGTAGTTGTCACCCATGTTGTTCTGGATCTGCGACTGTATCGAAGTTAGCTCCTTCTCATTGCCACACTTAATGATAACGCCGCCACTTTTGGTTGCTTTTCCTAGAGATAAACCGGCTCCAATAACAGTAGGATTGACTTTCTTTCTCAAATCCTCCTTCACTTGCTTTACATCTTTCTCCGGACACTTTTGCTTTACAACCAAAACTTTGCTATCATTTTTGGTGCCTATTGCTGCAGCATATGACAACTTGGAGTTCACACTTGATGGGGCTGTTGATGGCTTACATTCCTTCAGGCTGGCAATTTCACGTTTCAAATTCTGGTTTTCGTTTAACAGGAGATCGACTTTTTGATTTAACTCGTTAGTTCTACTGACTAAGAGCTGCAAGGTGGCCATAATATCTCCTACATTATCTAAATCAATAACAATATCATCTGTGCGGCTTCTTTTCCTAGCGCGCTCTGTTTTGTATGCACTATCACTAGATGCAGAGGGATCACACGATTCACTTTTCCATGTCGATTTTCTCAAATGAAAACCGCGCATGTCAACATTAACACACTTTCCATGAAAATACTTAGCACATCTGGTACATTGTATTATCGACTTAATGTCATCAAATACTAAATTACATTTAGCACAATTACTTTCTGGATCACCGTCATCCGTAGTACTTCCTCCAGCCATTATTTCATTAGTTAATCACAATTTCAAAATCACCCCGTATATGAATTAAATATAAGTTAATTTAGACAAATACTGTTTACAATAGAACACCCGTTAATGTAAACACTGTAATTATCACGTACGTGCACTATATTTATGTTATACTTATTACACAAATTAGAGAAATAAAAATTAAATTTTACTGATTTATGGCAACCGTGATTCTAAAATAAGTCAATACTTAGCTTGAAAGATGCAAAATTTTAAAAGACTTATTTTGATATAAATTATTAATCAAAAACTGTACTTTAACCCTTTGAAACACGCGAAAAACGATGGATCGACTATCATACGTGTTAACTGCTTGGACTACTACGAACTACGGAATAAATTGAATTATTAAATTATTTTGTCTTTCAATTAATGTTTCCAAAAATAGTTTTTACTTTAAGTATTGAAAAATTTTAATTTTTCCAAATAGTTACTTTTTTTAAATTTTGATTTAAAACTAAATTAATTTTTATGAATATTTTTACATAACGTTGAAAAAATTCAAAAATGTTGGATTTTGAAATCAGGCATATTAATTTTTAAATTTAAACTCTCGGACTAAATCGAATAAATAAAGGCCTTTGAATATCAATTAAAGAATGAATGAATGAATGAATTTTTGAATTTAGATCTTGATAAATGTCGCTTTAGGTAGTCAATTTTTGAATTAACATCTCCGGAAAAAATCGAATCAAAAGCGGTAAAATTTGAATTTTGAAATTTTTTAAGCTAAAAAATTTTGATTTTTTGTTTTTTAAAAATAAGTGAATTAGGCATTTTTGAATTTAAATTTATATGAAAAAAATGCCTACCAAATTTAGGTTCTGACCGAGATTTTTATATTCAGAAATCTTGAGTTTTCCTTTATTTTTGAATTTATTTTCTGAAAAACGTTACTTTAGACCGTAAACTTTAAAATTTTTAAATTTTTAAATCTCGAAATAAAACTGGATTCAAAATTGGTAAATTTTGAATTCTAAATTCCTTGAATATTTCCGAAAGAGACACTTTATTTAGATTTTTGAATTAAGGTGTCTAGAAAACTTCATAATTCAAAATTGATTAAAAAATTTGGAATTTTTGTTTCTATCCAATTAAAAAGTAATGAATTTTTAAATGTATGCCTTAGGACGAATATGACTTTTTAATTTTGGGTTCCAGGCAAAGAAGCAAAATTCAATAAACAAAAATCTTAAGTTTTATATTCAAAAGCGCTAAAATTCAAATTTTTTGAATTATTTAATTAAGATCTTCGACAAATGTCAAAAACGAAAAAATTGAATCAAAATCAGTAGATATTTTTTAAGAAAAGTTTATTAAATACGTTTTTATATTCAAAAATATTGAGCTTTCCGATACTTGAATATCAGATTTTTTATAATTTTTGATGCTTCTAAATGACGAAATTTCAAATTCTCGAATTTATATTCTGAAAAACGTTACTTTAGACAGTAAACTTAAAAATTTAAAAAATTTATTTAAACGGAAAAAAAACTCGAATCAAAATTGGCAAGTTGTGAATTTTGAACTTATTGAATATTTCCAGGAGAGTATTTAGATTTTCGAGTTTAGATCTCTAAAAAATTTTCTTAATTTCATATATATTAAAAAATGTGTGAATTTTTGTTTTTATCGAATTCAAAAGTAAGTAAATTTTGAATTTCATCTTGAGCAGAAACTGACTTAAAAAAGAAACTCGAATTTTTAAATATTTAAATTTTGGATCTCAGGCAAAGCAGTAAAATTCAATTTTTATATTTAAAAATTTGAAATTTTCCTCTTACTGAATTTCAGATTTTTTAACGCATTTTATGCTCTCAAAAGCTGTTGAATTCCAATTTTTTTAGTTTTTTGAAATTAGATCCTAAAATACTATGGTTGCTTTAGGGGTAAATTCTAATTTCCAATATCTCTAAAAGCCACATATTTTGGAAATTGAAATGTTTTAACATTCAAAATTTTTTGGATTTGTGAGTTTTTGAATTTTTTCAGGTCCTCAGAGTCACTAAATAATTGTTACAAGTTTCAAAAATGTTGAATTTTTGGATTCTTTAATTTCTAAAAATTAATTTTTTCGTTTATATTTGAATTAAAAATTGTTGACAATATTGAAATTTTAAAGCGCCAATCTTTTTGGAGTTCAATTTTTATATTGTCGGTTTCTTGAAGAGTTAATAATTTATTTTGAGTTTTTTTTAATTTCTTTACTTAATAATTATAAACCTCGAAAAAATTGAATTAAAATATTAATAAATTCTCAACTTTAGGAGCTTTAGGAAGTTACTAAATAATTCTCAATTATTCGTTTGCCTGGAAGTGAAATGAATATTTTTTTAAATTTTTTTAAAATAAAAATTATAAACGAAGAACCAGTTAAATAATTAAAAAATGATATACCATTAGCCCTAAACAAGCAAACCACCAAAACTAGAAACACTTTAAGTTTAATTAGCATGTTGAACTACTAAATGACCAACACAGTACTAATTTAAAAAAAATATATACATACATTATTTATGTGTTATCGGTTATTTTAGGTATAATTACTCCATTATCATACATAATTTTAAAAAAAATATATTATTTCGTTAAACCTATGATAAAGGATAAAGCTATGTTAGGCATGTGTAACATTATCGCATAAACCAATTTGAGAAAAAAAAACGTTATTAAAAAAAAGAGCCAAGCATGTTATTTGTAGATAAATGTATACTATATAGTCCGTTTTTTTGCATTAGGAATTGTTTTTTTTAATGTCAAAAACAATTTTAATTAGTCTTGAAAAAATGAATATATACAGTATCGAACAAAAATTAAGCGACGCTATAAAAAGAACTTTGTGACTGTACCTCGTATAATTAGGAACAATTTTGTAGTATCAGTTAATCGTATTTAAACATTCTTTGCCTCTTGTGATGAGTAGCAAGAGATTAGTAAATTGTTGTATGTTATTATGCATTTGTTCATGGACAAAAATAAAGCGACTTGATCGATATTGTTCATACCATTAGTAGATAAGCATCGGTTTTGGTCGGTATCAAATCTATATTTTGTTTAAAAATGCCTCTAAAAACTAAGGGTTTCAAAATCTGTTGTGTCGAGAACCATTCAGAACTATTGAATTAGAGGAAAAGCAGTTAACCGAAAACAGACGGGTAGACCAAGAAAAACTTCAAAGAAACTGGATAGAAAAATTAAAAGAATCTTTCAGGCAAATCCTTTTCTGTCAGCAAAGCAAATTCTGGCTGAAGCTGGGGGCTCTAATGTTTCCTCTCGAACGATACAGGGCAGACTAGTTGAAGCAGGCTTAAAAGCATGCAAACCTGCCAAAAAACCACTTCTTTGTAAGAAGAATATTAAAGCACGTCTTCTGTTTGCAGAACAACATGCTCACTGGACACCAGAGCAATGGAAAAAAGTACTTTTTAGTGATGAGTCAAAGTTTAATTTGTATAAAAGTGATGGTGTTCAATATGTTCGTCGTATTGCAGGTAAAAGACTTGACCCAAAGTATGTTCAAGGTACTGTAAAACATGGAGGTGGCAACGTGTTAGTCTGGGGTTGTTACTCTGGCTATGAAATGGGACCAATTTGCCAAATTGAGGGCATTATGGATAGGTTTAAGTATAAATATATCCCTGAAAATGTCATGCTACCTTATGCGGAATGGAATATGCCACTACGTTTTGTTTTCCAATACGACAATGATCCAAAACATACAGAAAAATGTATAAAAGCCATTCTTAAATGGCCAGCCTAATCGCCCGATCCTAACCCGATCGAAAACCTGTGGGAATTTGTGTATAGGCAACTTAGAAGTAAAACCTATAAAAACAAACAGTACATTTTTGAATAAATTAAAAATATATGGAAAAATATTGATCAAGATATAATTGATAATTTAATTTCTTCCATGCCTCAAAGGTGCCGCCAGGTAATCGCAAATAAAGGCTTGTGGACTAAATATTAAGGGCGCAATCTGATAATGTTTTCTTTTATTTTTATTGTAAGCGTCGCTTAATTTTTGTCGTATAGAAATATTTAACTTTTCTTTTTCTTTTTATGATCTTGTTCATACGGAAGAATTTTGGTATGTTATGTAATAAATATATGTTTATTAATGAGTGTATTTGTTTTATTGAGTTTTAATTCTTCTTGCGTTTTTGCTTTTTTAATAAAAGAAAAAAACTGTATCGTCGTTCTATTTTTGTCCGATACTATACTTAGAGATATAAGTATATAATTAAGTATACTTTGGATTTTATGGTAATAAAGCATGTTTTGAGAAGATGCCTCAAGAAGTATTGAAGACTTTTATATTCCCAAATAGTTACTTTCCATAAAATTGAAATTATTGAATTTTCTAAATTTCGATTTAAAAATAGGTAAATTTTTATAAATTTTTTATATAAAGTCGAAAAAAATTGTTTAGAAATTTTTTGAATTTTGAAAGTAAATGCATATTTATATTTAAATTTGGACACCCGAACTAAGTCGAATTAATAAATGCCTTTGAATATCAATTAAGGTTTCCAAACATAGTTCTTCCTTAACTAGTCAAACATTTTGAATTATTGAATTTTTCTATTTTAGTTTATGAAACAGTTACCTAATTTAAAATTCAAAAACTTAAAATTTTTCTATTTATGAATTTTAGATTTTTTTGAAATGTTTATGCTCCAAAAGAGCTAAAATTAATTTTTTTTGAATTTAGATCATCATAAACGTCGCGTTACGGAGTAATTTTTTGAATTTACATCCCTGGAAAAAAATCGAATCAAAATCAGTAAATTTTGAAATCTCTGAATTTTTTAAGAAAAGTTACTTCATTTGGAGCTCTCTGATTAATGGACTTTTCGAATATGAACTTGGATATTTGAATTCTAGTATCTAGAAAAATTACATAATTTATTAAACACTTTGGAATTTTTGTTTCTTTCGAATTAAAAAGTAAGTGAATTAGGTATTTTTGAATTTAATTTAATATGAAGAAAGTGCCTGCTAAAAGTAAGTTCTGAAAGACGTTTTATAATTATTTATTTTCTCAACTTTTTAAATTTTCAAGTTTTTGAACTTAAATCCTGAAAAACGTTACTTTGGATAGTAAACTTTATAATTTTTGAATTTCCCGTCTCGGAATAAAACTGGACTCAAAATTGGTAAATTTTGAATTTTAAATTCATTGAATATTTTCAGAAGAGCTGCTACATTATTTAGATTTTTGAATTAAGGTCTCTAGAAAATTTCACATTTCGAATTTTATTTTAAAATTGAAATTTTTGTGAATTTTTAAATTTATGTCTAAGAAACCGACTTCTCTCTTAAAAATTCAATAAACACAAATTTCAATTTTTATATTGAAAAAGTTTTTTATGTTTTTAAGAGCTGTTGAATTCATTTTTTTTTTAATATAATATATTTTTTTTAAGTACATAAGACTTAAGTAAATTTAATGTTTATGCCGTAAATTTTAAATTTTTTTAATATCTGAAGAGTCACATATTTTGGAAATTGAAAAGGTTTTAATTTGTTTTTTCAAATTGTATATTCAAAAATTCAAATTTTTTTGGATTCGTAAATTTCTGAATTTTTACTTTTAGATCTCGAAAGGGCGTAAGAATACACTTTTGATTGATTTTTAAATGTCAGTAGAGTCTCGATAACGTAAACGTCCTATAACGTGAACATCCCTAAACGTGAACAGCCTAATTGGTATTCAGCCTATTCTAAAACGTGAACGCCAAAAATATCTCGCCTCTATAACGCGAACGAAAAAATATTTATATCGTTTTACCGCATAGTGCGGAGCTATTTACATCTGTGGGAAATCTATATACTTTGTTTCCTATGTTCCCTTTGTCGGCAAGTTTAGTACTAACTTAGTGCTTTTGCATATCGCCGCCAAATTGTATACAATCTTGTTTGTACATGTTTGGAAGAGATATGAAATTTGCGTCTTATTCAGTGTTTGTTCGCCGATCAATACGAAACAAGCACGATGTCTACTAAGAAAGTAAATTATTTAACTCTGGAAAAAAAAACCCAACTGTCCGATGTTAGTACAGGTTGCGGAGTTACCTTTTTAGCAAAAAAGTATGGAATAGCCAAATCCAGGGTGTGTGCAATTAAGAAGAAAAAAGACCAAATTACTTCAACAGTTGCCTTGACTTTTTCTGAACCAGGTAAACGAAAATCTCTTAGACCTTCTGAATATCCATTAATGGAAAAAGCTTTGTATAAGTGGTTTTTGCGACAACGAGAGAGGAATGCACCAATAAGTGGTTTAATTTTAAAAGAGAAAGCCAAATATTTTCACGAAAAACTGTACGACAAAAATTCCACTTTTCCTGCGAGCTCGGGGTGGTTGCAAAAGTTCAAGACAAGATTTGGCATACGCTTCCTCACAATAACTGGTGAAAAACTATCTTCTCAGCCCGAGCTGGTTTCACCATTTTTCAGAAAAAATCAAGGACCTAAACTTAGACTATAACCAAGTGTACAACGCCGATGAAACCGACTTGTACTGGAAGCTTTTACCCGGAAAAAACTGCCCCTGGAAGAAAAACAGCCTAAGAAAGAATAACGTTTCTAGCATGTACAAATGCGACTGGACTACATAAATTGACTCCTTTGGTAATAGGGAAAGCTAAAAAACCACGAAGTTTTAAGAACTCTTACATTCCTGTACACTACAAAAACTCACAATCTGCATGGATGACAGCCGGAATTTTTAAGGAATGGTTCAAAGAAATGTTTGTTCCTGAGGTAAATTTCCTGCCATAGCTATACATTTCAAAATTAAAAGTTTGTTTTAATTTTAGGTGAGAAAGTTTCTTAAGAAACAAGGTCTTCCAGAGAAAGCACTTCACCCCCAGTCATCCCCCAGTAGAGGAACTTTTATCTGATGATGGACTAATTCAAGTTATGTATATGCCTCCCAATGTGACACCCCTAATTCAACCTATGGACCAAAACGTTATTAGGTTGACTAAACTGCATTATCGCTCCATGTTTTTGGCAATGGTTGTAGCTAATAAATCTAAGGACATGAATGTCATTATCAAATAATATAACTTCAGGGTTGCTATTTTAAACTTATCACGAGCTTGTTGTTGGATGGAGTTGGAAACATATTTTCGAAAGCCAAAGCAATGATGATCGTGAAGACACAATACCCTTGGCAACTCTTCGTCAAGAATTGCTAAGCCTGAATAGCATTGTAGAGACTAACCTCAATTTATTAGAAGAAATTGATCCAGGGCAAGACTTCGAACGTGGAGATATCGAAGAATGGAATAAAGATGACTTCGTTGAACATGATGAGAATTGTCCTGCAGTGTCTAATGATTCAGAAACCGAACAGCATCAAGATCCAGAGGTTTCTCAGGCTATGGATAAAGTCACTCACGTTGAGGCAGTTCGTATATTTAACAGAGGTCTAGAATGGGCGGAGCAAAACAATGCCGACTTCGAGGATATTTAGTCTTTATACAAATTACGTGAATGTGCAATAAACAACGTATCCGTCAAACAAAGTTAGATAATTTTTTTCTAAAAACAACGGATTAAATATAAATAATGTACATTGTACTTACTTACATACATATACTTACCTATATAATAATTTTTTTTTTCTTTATACCTATACATGGTATACCATATACATATACATTTTCAACTATGTATTACTTACTGTATAACATGTTTTTGTTTGATTTTCCAATAAAATATATATTCAAAGTACATATACGTGTTAGTTTATCATGCGATTAACTTTATCCAGTAACATGAACTTCTCGAAAACATGAACACGGTCATCCCTAATTAGTTCACGTTATCCAGACTCTACTGTTATATCCTGAGAGTTACTTAATTAGGTACCTATTTAAAAAATGTCGATTTTTTCGGAGTCTTGAATTTCTGAAAGTTCTTTTTTATTTGAATTTTAGTGAATATTGAATTTTTAAAAGCGCGATTCTTTGGATTTTATATTTTAAATTTTAAGCGTTAATACAATTTTTCTTTAAGTATTTTCTAATTTTTTTTATTCCTGAACTTAAACCTCGACAAACATTAAATTAATAAGGAATTTTATTATAAGGAATTTTTAAATTTAGGAGTTCTCTAAAATTACTTAATTAGGCTTAATTATGCGTTTGCCTGGACTCAAAATTGGTAAATTTTTATTTTTAAATTCATTGAATATTTCCAGAAGAGCTGCTACATTATTTAAATTTTTAAATGTAGGTGTCTAGAGAATTTTATATTTCGAAATTTATTAAGAAATTTGGAATTGTTGTAAGAGTAATGACTTTTTAAATTTATGCCTTGGGACGAATCTGACTTAAAAAAATCTTTAATTTTTTAATAGTTAAACTTTGGCAAAGCAGCAAAATTCAATAAACAGAAATTTTAATTTTTATATTCAAAAAGTTTTTTATGTTTCCAAAAGCTGTTGAATTCAATTTTTTAATACGGATCTTAAAAGAGTTAAGTTTTTCTGAATTACTAAAGATTTAGGCTGTAAATTGTTGAATACCTGAAGAGTCTGCTGATAAAATATGGAATAAAAAAAATAAAATTTTTTTAAAAATTCGTTTATTTAAAATGTATATGCAAAAACTCAAATAAAGGCCGTAAGAATACTTTGAATTTTATATTTTAAAAGTTAATAAAATTTTTCTTTGAGCCTTTCCTAGAGTTTTTTTATCCCTGAATTTAGACCTCAACAAAAGTTAAATTAATAATATTTATTATTAAAGAATTTTTAAATTTAGTAGTCCTATAAAATTACTTAATTAGGCTTAATTATTCGTTTGCCTGTAAGTAAAGTATTAATTGTATACTGTTTTTATGTATATTATATGATTATTTATTTTTTAATAAAATAAGAACCAATCAAAAAATGCCATACCATTAGTTCCAAATAAGAAAACCACAAAAACTAGAAACACTTTAAGTTTTACTAGCATGTTGAACCACTAAATGACCAACACAGTATTAATTAAAAAAATATATATACATATATAATTTATGTGTTATCTTAGGAATAATTACCCCCATATCATACACAATTTTTTTTTAAATTAATATTTTGTTGAAGCTATGATGAAGGATGTTAGGCATGTGTAACATTATCGCACAAACCACTTTCAGAAAAAACGATTTTTATGTTAAATTTATCAAAAAAGAGCCAAACATGTTATTTTTAGATAGATTATATTAATGTATAGTCCGTGTTTTGCATTAGGAGTTGATTTTTTAACGTCAAAAACAATTTTAATTAACCTTGAAAAAATTAATATATACTTAGAGATGTTTTGAGAAGATGCCTCAAGAAGCTCCTCAATTCCATTACAAAGTCCTAATATAACTCCACCTAACTTCAGTAAATAAAAGGGTTATTTGAAATTTTTAGAAAATTACAGGAGCGTTTTTTTCTTGTCATTTATATGCAGAAAACTTGTATGTACTTTCCCTTCATGGTAAAAAAACTTATTTTTGCCTCAGATGCAAAAATGTAGGATAGCATGGAGATAAGCCGTATTAAATTTCAGATAAAACTAATAACAAAAGACTTAATACCCCATGTAAACATAACCAAATAAAGAGGGAAAAAAGTTTGTTTGCCAAGGACCCCATAGATTCAAATTTAGATTTAACACGATACCATAATAGTTACTTAAGAAGACACTAATACTTTTATAGATATATCAAATGACTCGCTTATACCCCTGCTGGTAACACTTACACCCATTTTACCGAGGGACTTAGCTATTTGGGCCAAACGAAAAGAAAAAATACCTTTTGTAATCCGAAAACGTCAGAGCAGTAACAGAGAGAGAGAGAGAGAGAGAGAGCAGAAGAAAAAAAAGATTTATCCAAGGTATCATATTAACACACCGGAAACTGAACGTTAAAATGCAATTATTTGTAAGTTTCCTCTTTACGAAACCTCCCCATTGTGTCTCGAGTTGAGTTTCTTTATGCTCCCTCGCCCTCCTCACCCTCCCCCCCGCACCCGAGATCCACTGAAAGTCGAGTGTACCTTTTCAGTAACAATCGCTTGATATGGCGATCCCTATTGAGGAATAATAAATACGTATAATGGGGTCTCTTTATTGTCGCAGCATGTGTACCTACCTCCCACTGGTTTACGCCTTTTGTTTAAGATTCAATTTCTAAAACGTTTTTTTTTTTTGGTTTAAAATTTTTACCCGGTGCACGGTCCTTGAATTGATGTTGGTTTTCTTTTTCATTATTATTATTATTGTTTTTTCTTATGTGTTCAACTTGATCCGGAATGGCACCGTGTGGCGTCGTTGTTTAATTGAGCACAAGGGAAATTAAAATCGGGAGAAAAAAACGGAGGGGGGATCGTTATTGTTTTTAAGTTATTTAAAGTATAAAATAATAAAACTAGATTTGGGTCAAAGTCAATTTTTAGGGATTCTTTAAAATTTTAGTCATTTGAAATTATTTTAAGGTGGAGATTTGTTTTTTTTATTTTCCTTTCGAGTTAAATAGACGATTTCTTCCTGGCAATTGGGGTCACTGATTTATTATTTAAGGCTGTTAGGGTCAGTTCTTATCTCCTTCAGGCAATTTGAATGCAATCTTTCGTTTTATTTAAAGTTTTTTTTTTAAATTTTATTCTTGGCTTTCACTTTTCATGTCTTTCAGACCATTTTCCATGACTTACAGTCATTTGGAGTTGTTTGTTTATTTTTCCAGGCTCTTGTAATTCAAAACCAAACTGGCTATTTAGATTTGACGATGCTTAGTTTTAAAGCGAAACATCCGACTTGATATTGATTTTTAATTGTGCTTTTGATTAAAGAGTTTTCTTAATTATATGTTGTTAACTTTATAGTAAAAAAAATTCATAAAAAAAAGTCCAAAATTTTGACCCCTTTTGAAAAATTAATTTAATAATAATTTATATACAAATAAATTTTCACTTAAGTGGTTTTTACGGTTTTTGTTTTTATCAAAAAAAAATATTTTTTTTTAAATTTTGATTTTTTTTTTAAATCGTGAAATCCGATCAATTTTATTATAGAATTAATGTACAAATTGTCAGATGTTTCACGGGTTTTGAGTTATGGACAGTTTCTTGATTTTTCAGTAAAAAAATAAATTAAAAAACAATTTTTTTACGAAATCTTCAACTTTTTTCTAAAAATCCTGAAATAGGTATCCAATCAATTTTATCATTGAATTTATATACACATTTTCAGTTGTGTACGTTTTACTGTGTTTCAGTTATGGCCAATTTGTTTGATTTTTAGTAAAAAAAAATTAAGGCTACAAAAAAATTTTTTTTACAAAATTTTAATTTTTTTTCCAAAAATCTTGAAATAGGTGTTCAATAAATTTTATTAAAGAATTTGTGTACAGATTTTCAAATGTGCATGTTTCACTGTTTTTCAGTTATGGACAGTTTGTTAAATTTTTAGTAAAAAGAAATGTAGGCAATAAAAATTTTTTTTTACAAAATTTTGAATTTTTTTCCAAACATCTTGAAATAGGTGTCCAATTAATTTTATTAAAGAATTTGTGTACAAATTTTCAAATGCGTATGTTTTACGGTCTTAGAGTTATTGACAGTTTCTTGAACTTTTTTCTACAAATCCTGAAATAGGTATTCAATCAATTTTATTATAGAATTTATATACCCGTTTTCAGTAAAAAAAAATTCATGTACAAAAATAATTTTTTCTCACTAAATTTTGAACTTTTTTCCAAAAACCCTGAAATAGATATCCGATCAATTTTAAAGTAGAATTTATGTACACATTTTTAGGTGTGTGAGTTTCACGGTTTTTTAGTTATGAACAGGTTGTTGATTTTTTAGTAAAAAAAATTTCAGGTACAAAAAAAAAATTTTTTACAAAATTTTGAACTTTTTCTCAAAAAACCGGAAATAGGTGTTCGATCAATTTTATCAAAGAACTTATGTTGAAATTTTCAGATGTGTATGTTTCACGGTTTTTGAGTTATGGACAGTTTTTTGACTTTTTTTAATAAAATGACTTTATTTTAATAAAAAAAAATCTTTTCAAAATTTTAAACTTTTTTGTACAATTTTTTTTACAAAATTCCTGAAATAAGTATTTATTCAAGGCTTTTGAAGTCATTTTTTAAGAAAATTCTAATTATTTCTTATTTTTTCTAGCTCTCAACTTCACTTCACTAATTATTAATCCTTTTTTAAAACTTTGTTCTCCTTTTAGTTTTCAAGAATAAGAAAGTTAATTTTAATCCCTTTCAGGCAACAAATTAATTATTATGTAAATTAGGCTTTATAATTGTAGACATTGTAAACTACTACTGCAATTTTTTTTCAGACACTTCAGTAACTTTTAATGCCTAAAATAATCAATTAACTATTCTCGAGTCTCGTCCAGTCATTTTATTTTTAGTCACTATGTGCGCCTGGAATAATCTCTTAAGTTCCTTAAGTCTCTTTCAGAAAATGAAAAATGACTGGAGTCAGTTATGCCTATTTAAAGGTCACTGCAAGTTAAATTTCAGTCACTTGGAATGCATGGAATAATCATTTAAGTTCTTTAAGGCTTTTTAGTAAATCAGTAAAATTCGTAACTGTATTCCAGGCATTTAAGTCAACTTAAATGTCTTGAGTACCCGTAAATTTCTTCTTAAAAATTGAGAGAAATTGGAAGGGCTGAAGGCTTTTGAACTGTTAGTTCAAGTGCGGTATTTGAGTCTCTTAGAGTGCCTGAAATATTCAATTAACTACTCTCAAGTCTCTTTTAGGCATTTCAGTCACTCTGTGTGCATGGTCATTGAGTGGAAGGAAGAGATAGGGATAGAGAGTCGCGTGTCAGGTGTAAATCTTTTTTTAATTATCTTTATACGATCTGATTTCTTAAGAGACCTAGACACCATAAATAATATATCAATCTTTTTTTTCTTCTAAGCAGTTAAAGTGAGAAATTCTTCTTCTCATTTTATAGTCACTCTCATCAAGTTGTTCATCTCCTTCTTTATCTTTTTCTGAATATCAATTTAAGATCGACATTGTTTTAATTCTCTTTAACATATTTTGATGCTCAACTGCCTGGAATAAATAAAATCATATTTTTCTTCCAGGCAATTAAAGAAAGAGATTCTTCTTCTCATTTCACAAACACTCTCACCAGGTTACTGTCATGTCTGGATCCTCTTTTTCTATATTTTTGACAATAGACAATAGAATTTTATTGCTTCTTAAGTAATACAATATATACTTATAGCAATAGAGTACAGATATTACAAGGAAAAATATAATAATAACAATAATAATAATAATAAATGTCTTTTATTATTCAAATTCATTACAAACTTGATACAAAAAAAAACAAAGTACCTGAACCTGGCGCAGTCTAGCTTTATATAGCTACTCCACATTATCTTTAAACAAAAAAAAAAAAAAAGAAATCAGCTGAATCATAAAGCACCGTTTACAAAAATTACAGTTAAAAAATAGGTAGCGAGGCAGTATTATTTAATATAATAAACTAAAAACTGTAACGTAAAAAATTGGCTATAGTTATAACCTATATAAACTAATCACTAACCTAATTATACAATAATAAGTAATTACATAAACCAAAACCATATAATATGTATCATAAGAAAAATAAAATACTAGTTATTGATTATAGAACCTTTAGTTGGGAGAAAAATAATTACAACTTATGCACTAGCCCCAGTAATCAGTTCCTAATACATTTTATTTTAAATCAACTCTTTTCCTGTAGGTCCTTGATCTCCAATATTTTAGGGTGAAAATAAAAAAAAATATCAAAATTGTTATAATATAGCGGAACAAATATAGGCCACTCATCCTAGGAAATTCTTGACGGCTGATGATTGTGGCATTTTATTAAAAATAATTTGCATTGCTTCTCTTCTTTAAAAAAATAAATAAGGACACGAATACGTCGTGAACGACAACGATATTTATCTTCAGCAAAGGAGGTATACAGAAACCGCTTTATCTGAATCCTTTTGTCGGATCTTCTTCGGTTGTTTAAAAGAGGTTGATCCGCGTCTGCTCCCGAACAATTAATGCGGGGAGAGAAAGAGAGAGAGACTATGGTGAAAGTTTCCACGCGAACAATCACATCAAAATTTAATTATAAAATACATATTATGAATCAAACCCCGGAGAGGAGAGCGGCACGTCCCTCTCTATTCAATGGGTCACCCCATCGTCATCATCCCCGAAATGCAGTTCAGCTCGATTCGGTCTCCCCGGTACCGTATTGAATACATGAAGCCAGTTATTAGGTCCCATTGTTAGCCTGTAGCTAACAGATCGTATAAATTATATTGTAAACAGTGGCGTGTGTTTAGTTTTATTGTCCCGAATTAAACTGTGGTTATTCGCCCTTGTTGGTGAGCCGTTTAGGACTGATTGATGACGATTTAATTATTTGTTATATGTTTGGGGGGGGGGAGGGTTCGTTTTTAATTTCGTGAAGTGAAGTTTTGGATATATATTTTATTTCATATGCGATAAGTGATTTTTTTTCATTTATTTTCAACAAAATTATTCTACAAGGAATAAAAAACACTGTTGGAAAAAATAAAAAGTAACAAAAGTAAATTAAACAATATCAATTACCTACCCTATGTATCAAGCAATTGAGACAGAACCAGAAAAACCAAGACCTAATGCTCCGAACACAAGGTAAATATTGTTTATCGGAGAGCAATCGACTTCACTATCCAATAACCCTTGGTAATTTAATTTTTATAAAAGGTAAAAACACAAAATCTACAGCATCACAGAAACATTTGATAAAATGACAAAGCTTACATGTTTCGCTCAACTAGAGCATCATCAGACCTATAATAATTAAGATGATGTAACCCGAAAAAATGAAAATTCAACAAAACCCTACCAAAAAAAGTAAAACTCTTTTCTAGCTTCATTTGATTCTGCCTATGAAGTCCATATTACAGAAGCAAATATCAAACAGGAGAAATGTTTACGACAAGTTGGCAAGTCATTGATAAATCAAATAAATAAAAGAAGGTCAATTGAACACCAGAGATAGTGGAATACTCCATGGACGGACTCTTAGTGTCAGAGACATGAAATCAAGAATTTTAAAGCATTAGTTAAAATGCCAAATTTGCTCAGTTTTTCAAGCATGGAACAACGAACAACCTTATCAAACGCTTTTGCATAATCAGCACTAGCTAGAAGACACATCAAATTGTCATTGATATATTTTTTGATTATCTTGGATTATGGTACTTGAAATTAGCAATGATTGATTTAGTATTTTCTGCAGAAATAATTAAAATCCGTTCACTAAAAGTCCAGAAAATCGAATTTTTATTCCAGGAGTGTCTGTTAGGAACAAATTAATTTGTTTCTTATTGACAAGTGATTATCTTGGATTATAGTAGTCAAAATTAATAATGATTAAATTATGAACTATATTGAAGTTTATTTTAGTCGTTTTTGAAGAAGTGACCAAAATCCAATTTCTGGAATTCATAAAAATTTTATTTTCATTCCAGGAGTCCCTGTAAGAAATAAATTAATTTGTCTCTTATTGGCAAGTGATTATCTTGGATTATAGTAGTCAAAATTAACAATGATTGAGTTATGGACTATTTTGAAGTTTCTTTTAGTATTGTTTGAAGAAATTACTTAAATCCATTCACTAATAGCCAAGAAAATAGAATTTCTATTCCAGGAGTGCCTGTAAGAAACAAATTAATTTGTCTCTTATTGGAAAATGATTATCTTGGATTATAGTAGTCAACATTTAACAATAATTAATTTATGGACTACCTTAAAGACCTTTTAACTCTTTTTTTGAAAAAATGCTTAAAATCTATTCACTAGAAGTCAGGAAAACACAATTTTTATTTTAGGAGTTCCTGTAAGAAACAAATTAATTTGTCTCTAATTGGCAAATGATTATCTTGGATTATAGTAGTCAAAATTTAACAATAATTAATTTATGGGCTACTTTAAAGACCTTTTAACTCTTTTTTTGAAAAAATGCTTAAAATCTATTCACTAGAAGTCAGGAAAATACAATTTTTATTTTAGGAGTTCCTGTAAGAAGCAAATTAATTTGTCTCTTATTGGCAAATGTTTATCTTGGATTATAGTGGTCAAAATTGACAATGATTAAATTATGGACCAATTTGAAGTTTCTTTTAGTCTTTTTTGAAGAAATGACTAAAATCCATTCACTAATAGTCAAGAAAATATAATTTCTATTCCAGGAGTACCTGTAAGAAACAAATTAATTTGTCTCTAATTGGCAAATGATTATCTTGGATTATAGTAGTCAAAATTTAACAATAATTAATTTATGGACTACTTTAAAGACCTTTTAACTCTTTTTTTGAAAAAATGCTTAAAATCTATTCACTAGAAGTCAGGAAAATACAATTTTTATTTTAGGAGTTCCTGTAAGAAGCAAATTAATTTGTCTCTTATTGGCAAATGTTTATCTTGGATTATAGTGGTCAAAATTGACAATGATTAAATTATGGACCAATTTGAAGTTTCTTTTAGTCTTTTTTGAAGAAATGACTAAAATCCATTCACTAATAGTCAAGAAAATATAATTTCTATTCCAGGAGTACCTGTAAGAAACAAATTAATTTGTCTCTAATTGGCAAATGATTATCTTGGATTATAGTAGTCAAAATTTAACAATAATTAATTTATGGACTACTTTAAAGACCTTTTAACTCTTTTTTTGAAAAAATGCTTAAAATCTATTCACTAGAAGTCAGGAAAATACAATTTTTATTTTAGGAGTTCCTGTAAGAAGCAAATTAATTTGTCTCTTATTGGCAAATGTTTATCTTGGATTATAGTGGTCAAAATTGACAATGATTAAATTATGGACCAATTTGAAGTTTCTTTTAGTCTTTTTTGAAGAAATGACTAAAATCCATTCACTAATAGTCAAGAAAATATAATTTCTATTCCAGGAGTACCTGTAAGAAACAAATTAATTTGTCTCTTATTGGAAAATGATTATCTTGGATTATAGTAGTCAAAATTTAACAATAATTAATTTATGGACTACTTTAAAGACCTTTTAACTCTTTTTTTGAAAAAATGCTTAAAATCTATTCACTAGAAGTCAGGAAAATACAATTTTTATTTTAGAAGTTCCTGTAAGAAGCAAATTAATTTGTCTCTTATTGGCAAATGTTTATCTTGGATTATAGTGGTCAAAATTGACAATGATTAAATTATGGACCAATTTGAAGTTTTTTTTAGTCTTTTTTGAAGAAATGACTAAAATCCATTCACTAATATTCAAGAAAATGGAATTTCTATTCCAGGAGTGCCTGTAAGAAACAAATTAATTTGTCTCTTATTGGAAAATAATTATCTTGGATTATAGTAGTCAAAATTTAACAATAATTAATTTATGGACTACTTTAAAGACCTTTTAACTCTTTTTTTGAGAAAATGCTTAAAATCTATTCACTAGAAGTCAGGAAAACACAATTTTTATTTTAGGAGTTCCTGTAAGAAACAAATTAATTTGTCTCTAATTGGCAAATGATTATCTTGGATTATAGTAGTCAAAATTTAACAATAATTAATTTATGGACTACTTTAAAGACCTTTTAACTCTTTTTTTGAAGAAATGTTTAAAATCTATTCACTAGAAGTCAGGAAAATACAATTTTTATTTTAGGAGTTCCTGTAAGAAGCAAATTAATTTGTCTCTTATTGGCAAATGTTTATCTTGGATTATAGTGGTCAAAATTGACAATGATTAAATTATGGACCAATTTGAAGTTTCTTTTAGTCTTTTTTGAAGAAATGACTAAAATCCATTCACTAATAGTCAAGAAAATATAATTTCTATTCCAGGAGTACCTGTAAGAAACAAATTAATTTGTCTTTTATTGGCAAATGATTATCTTGGATAATAGTAGTCAAAATTTAACAATAATTAATTTATGGACTACTTTAAAGACTTTTTAACTCTTTTTTCGAAGAAATGACTAAAATCCATTCACTAAAAATTAAGAAAATAAATAATAAAAAATTATACTCTTTGTCTATATTGATCATAATTATGAAAAGGAAATAAGTTTTTAATGTAATTGAATCTGTAGTTGGGAATCGTATATGGTACAGATCGAGAAAATTCCAAAAAACCCTCTGGTAATTTTTTCATACATGTTTGGCACATCTTGAATTTTCAAAATTGTGAATCTTCCACAAGACAGATTTTTCAAGGAAAGCAAAATTGAAGACTCTAAGCTTGGAATAAAAAATTATTTCCCTTTGTATAAAAAATTGAAACACTGGTTCTAATTTCTTCTTCAGTTACCTCAGGAAATTCTAAAATGCTGCTGGATTTGGCATAGTTATATTAGATGATGGTATGTACTAACTATAAAAGAAAAGGGAAAAGATCTAAGAACCTGTATTAAATTATCATCAAACTGCACCTCCAGTGTTGGGTGGACCAGTAAATGCAATTTACACTTTTTTTTTAATTTTACTAATTAAATCCTGTGAAAAAAAAAAAAGGAAAATTAGCTCTTATAATATACCTACCAGTATATATTATAATGTGTAATTTGCTTTGCTTAGATACTGCTTCCTCTATACATTAAAAGATGTTTTTTATAAAATGCTCGTATAGCATCATTTACGTCCGTAACATGTTTTAAATCCTCCCCATTTAATGATTTAATTAGATTCTATAGACACAAGAAGTTTGCTTTAGAATAATCGAATTCACGGGTTACACTAATTAAGTCTTAGAAAATTTTGTCTTCAATTTGCTTTCGTATATAGTGGAATGGATAAAATCATTATTGTGCCTAATACTAAAAGTTATCCCGGAATGAAATTGAAATATTTTGATCACATTGTCTATAAAAGTGCATTAACACATCTGTTTGTAATTTTTGTTGCCTTTCACAGGCAGCTTTAAGGTTAATTTTCCAGCTATATAAGGTAATTTAAGTTATTTGATTAATTTTTTTCATTTCTCTTATAATTTTTCTATTTTTTCCAATTCGTTCCAGATAACTTCATCCGAGTTCTTTTCAAGTTTAGTAAGTAAGAAAAACGATTTGAAGTCATTTGACTGGTAAATGGAGTTTTGGGAGTTCTCATCTGTTTATGGTTATATTTGCCATATTTTAAGGAATTTTGTTATTTCTTCCAGGCACTTCAGCTTTTCAAGTTTATTAAGGTCAGTTTTTAAGCCTTTTAGGCAGTTAAGGTCACTTTCAAGCAATTTAAAGTCATTTTTTATTCTTTTTAGGGCTTCGAAGTCATTATTCTAGGATTGTAGGATGTTTTCAGGTCCTTCAAGCAATTTCGAAATTATTTTCTTAATTTTTTAAGGATTTTCTTATCCACTGAGGTCACTTCTTAACCCTTTAGGCACTTAAGGTCATATTTTTAAGGCGATTTAAATTGATGTTCAAGGATTGTAAGGTAAGTTTTTATTTCCGTTTCAGGCAAGTTTGGGTTCGTTCAATTTTCAAGACAATTGAAGAATTTTCTTATTTATTTCAGTCATCTGAAGTAATTTTTCAAGACTACTAAGGTCAGTCTTTAATGCTTTCCAAATTTCCAAGGCAATTTAGAGTCGTTTCTTATTACTTACAGGCTTTTGAAGTCAATATTCTAAGGCTACAAGACAAGTTCCTTTCAGGCAATTTTAAGATCAGTTTTTCTATTTTCAAGGCATTTAAAGAATTTTCTTATTCTTTCCGGGCACTTGAATTATTTTTTTCAAGATTACTAATGTCAATTGTTAATCCTTTTATTGGCAGTTCAGATCCAATTTTTAACGTAATTTTAAGTCATTTCTTATTATTTCCAAACATTCTTTTCCTTACAAATTTTTAAGGCCATTATTCTAGTACTACAAGGTGTTTCTTTTCAGGCAATTGTACAGTTGATTTTTTTATTTTTGAAGCATTTAAAGGATTCTCTCATACCTTTCAAATAGTTGAGGTTATTTTTCAAGATTTCTAAGGTCAATTTTTAATCTTTTTTGACTAAAAATGTTAAGGTTATATTTTCAAGGGAAATATGTAGATTTTGTCGTTTCGTCCAAGTATTTTAAGTCACTTTCCAAGTTCACATGTAAGGAACTTCTTATTTACAATTTCTTTCAAGAAATTAATTTAATAGCCTTGTCAAAAACTTAATTAACTCTCTTACGGTGTCATCAACCAACTGTTACATCTAAACGCCTCCAATTACCTGAGAAATGCCTCTACTTTGATTTTAAGAGACCTTAGGAGATCATTTATTCAAATATCGGTAATAGGGATTTAGTTGACTCAGAAAAATTGAACCATAAATGGCTAAAGTGGGAAAACGTGACCTCATTTATCTTGAAAAGTCATTTGAAATGTCGCTTTTTAAATTTTCTTGCGAATGGTTAAAAAGTGCCAGAAAATAATAAGAAATAGCTTCAATTGCCTTGAAAACCTTGGACCTTATCAAACTTGAACAATAACTTCAAATGACAATTAAGAAAAAAAAGTAATTTTTAAAAGAATATTAAAAAATCGATGTCAAGTGTTTCGAATTAAAACTGGGCATCATCAGACCTAAATATTCAGAAAATGGCCTCTGATGTCTGAAAAGGTGGAAGTCAAAAAACTGATAAAATACTTTAAATGCCCGGAATAATTTTTCAACTTTTCTAACGTTAGTTTTTAATCCTTTTAAGGATTCTGTTATTTTTTCTATGTAATTTGACCTCATTTCTCAAGGCTTTTAAGGGAAAATTAAAAAAAAACATGTTTCGCTATATAGATTTTATTTTTATTCACTACCCTCGTATGACTTAGTTAAAATATCAATAATTTATACAATTATAACAAAAAAAAATAAGTACATAGATATACATTTATTTATCTAATAGATATAATATTTATACCGTTTTTTCTAAAGCTTCAACAGATCTATCAATAAATGGAAGGATACAATTCACCTAAAGGTAATATTTATTTTACACGTAATACGTATACATACATTTTTTTATTTAATTATTATATATATATATATATATATATATATATAATAGGGCTTAAATTAGCAGATTTTCTTTTGAATATGTTTATTTTAGAATATAATTCTACCATATAAACTATTGGCAGAGATTACTTATTAATAAAAACAAATTCTTTTTAAGAATTTTTACTATACATTATAAGGAAAATTATTTACGGATTATTGTGAAATTACCCTTTTACTGTTAAAGGAATTATAGAGGCGCTTAGTGTCATATGAATTTTTGCGAAAAAAAAACTTGATTTCGAGGCTTTGAAAGCCATTAAGATGGTTCTCTTTAAAATTATCTAATTAATGCAGTGATAAAATCAGATTTTTCATCCCATAAACAGTGAAAAAAAATGAATTATAAAGAAAATCCACTTGACACTAAATGATCACATTCACCCCAAACCGAAACGACACCCCTAAAACCGCTACTCCGAATACGAAGTCTTATCGGAGCTAGTATTAGACCCTGGGGAGGAAGCGGTGGTTTTCTCATTGTAAACGTCGTGCAGTGGCCCCATCATGCTGAGATAATCGGGCGGAGGCCTAATTATCGATGACAAGTAGCCGGTACCGGCAAAGGGTGCCGCCAAGAATCTCCTCGATGGTGAGTAGCGGTGAAAAGGGTGCGGGGGACCCAAAGGGGAGAACGCCGAGGGAGAAGACACTTCCTCGTCACCCACCATCATCTCCATCGCCTGAAGAATGTCTCCTTTACACCTGGAAGTAATCAGTTTTAATGACCACCAACATTATAAACATATTTCAAAGTCTGATGATGATGAGTTAGCTCATCGAAATACATCATGCACTCTTAAAACAAGATTAACATTTAATTTTATGAAGAAAAGACCTTCTTTTAAGAAACTATCTTCCTTATTAACTTTTGAGTCATTAATAGTGAAATATTAATACATTAATAGAGCTAAATCCAAAAACCTACCTTTGTAAAATAGCCTCTACATCCGATCGTCTCTTTCCCGGAAACACCCTCATTAAAATATTCACCGGGGACCTCTGGGGGGGTGAGGGAGTAACAGGAGGATGTTGGGGGAACCTTGGACTATGGTGAGGAGGAATATAGTCGGAGTGAGGATGGCTAACTGGTTCTGGACTGGCAGGGTTGGGCTTCAACGATAAATTCTCGGGGGTGTTTGGGTCGTTTTCTTCCACATTGAGGTCCACCTCTGGACTTGTCACCGGATCGGGGGAGGGGCAAGAGGTGGTGAGTTTCTGAGGTGCCACTGGTACCACATCCTCCTGGTCCGAGTCTGATTCGTCGATGTTGATCCGCGCACGTTTGGACGCTGTAAAAAGAAACCGATGTTAAAAGATTCAAGGCTATCAAGATTTATTGATATGATACTAATTTTCAGCTACAACAATTGTGAGGTTACATTATTGATATCGGCTCACTGTATAAAAAAAAATAAACACACAATTTATCGAAGGGGGAGCAAAAGAAAAGCAAAAGAGCAAAATAAATTGTGCGCACTCACAAACAATAATTGCTGGATGGTTAAAATCGTATAAACTACACCAATTTAATTTTAATATCCCGCGTCAAGCTCGACTGAAAACTAACAGTCTTTTCAAATGGCGTTGTATATATATATATATGTATGTATGTATGTATGTACGTATATATGTTCCCTAATGACTTGTGTATCCTTTTGGAGAGTCGTTAGGGTAAGACGAGGGCCCGTGGGGCTCGATCAATTAAAGGGATTTTCAAGAGATTTGCTGGGTATTTTAGTGGTGGCACGATACACTCGGGCGCGTTTTGCATTATTATTTTCTTTTCGTAAGGTTAAATCGGAAAACAAGAATGGAGACAGTGGTGGCGGCCATACGACCATTAAAATAACGAATCAAGTCCGTTCATTGTATGTAAAAAAAAAATATGAAATTATTGGGTAATAGAGGGAACGGCAAATCTGACCATTGTCCCCTTCTGTCTTGAAAGTATACTTATTTTCCATTAAAATTGACCAACTAATGCAATAGTAAGCGTCTAAATATGTAGGAGTTCCTGTAAAAATATATAGAGGTTCCTAGTAAAATACATGGATATTTAGGACACTATATAGGGGTTTGTAGTAAAAAATATATAGGGGTTTCTAAGAAAATATATAGAGGTTTCTAGAAAAATAAATAGGACTTTCTAGAAAAAAATTTAAGAGTTCCTTTGAGGTCGTGATTCTTGTGACTGCCAGAGATTTAATGCAATTCTAATTTTTTGTCCAAGAGATTGATTTAATAGGAATTTGAAGAATTTCTAATCTTTCAACTCTTCATATTTTACCAGAGATATGATCGGATAAAAAATTATTAATTAAAAATTATGTGAGAAAAAACATATAGGAGTGCCTAGTGGTTAAATATATAGGGGTTTCTACTGAAATAAGTAGGAGCTTCTGGAACTCCTAAAGTGTGTGAAGAATATATAGGAGTTGCTAGGATAACATATAGAGGTTCTTATTTATATATGTGATAGATCCTAAGAATTTTATATTGTAATATGACCAAAATAGTAAAAAATATATAGGGGTTTCTAGGAAAATATATAGAGCTTTCTAGAAAAAAAATTTGAGAGTTTTTTTGAGGTCGTGATTCTTGTGACTACCAAAGATTTAATGCAATTCTAATTTTTTGTCCAAGAAATAGTCCAAGATTTAATAGGAATTTGAAGAATTTCTAATCTTTCAACTCTTCATATTTTACCAGAGATATGATCGGATAAAAAATTATTAATTAAAAATTACGTGAGAAAAAACATATAGTACCTGGTTAAATTTATAGGGGTTTCTACTGAAATAAGTAGGAGCTTCTGGAAATCCTAAAGTGTGTGAAGAATATATAGGAGTTGCTAGGATAACATATAGGGGTTCTTATTTATGTATGTGATAGCTGCTAAGAATTTTATATTGTAACATGACCCAAATAGTAATAAATATATAGGGGTTTCTAGAAAAATGTATTAGAGTAGCTCCCTTAAATGTGTTTTTCAGGTAGTTTAAATAAATATTTTTAGATAATTTAACACCTTTGCCATGATGGTACTAATTTTCAGCTAAAATTGATCAACCAACCAAATGGAAAAATTCGATTTTTATATCTCCTCTGGTTTCAAAAAAAAAATCCTATCCTATTCAGGTCAATAAAATTTTTTAGGGATGTTTTGCAAAATCCCCAAAAGTTCCTGGAATATTCAATAAGAGTCTTTATTTCCTATATATTTCAACTGCACTATTGAAATATATAGATTTTGCTAATATACACGAAATATTCCCCAGTGACCCTTAAGTATAATAATTGCACATAGTAGAATTAAAAAATAATTATATTTCTGGAATAATTAATAAATGAAAATAATTAATAAAAGCAGCTTCTCCAGAATTTTTTAAACGATATTCCAGGCATTTATTAGAATATTTCAAAAAAATAAGCATATTTCATCTGAAATTTCTTCCAATAACCCTTAAGAATACCGTAACAATTTATTAGATTTCATGAAAATTTTTAAGAATATTACAAGGATATCTAAATAAAAATTTATCGTATCTTAACGGTTTTAAATATTCTGGAATACCCCTTAATATTTCTCAGATTATAAGATAATACTTTATTGGAATATTCATATGTATAAAATCGTAAAAAATTTATAGGGTTATTTCCTAAAAAACTTCTAGGTATATTTCTGAAATGTTTTGGAATATCCTCTAATACTGGATCTAAGGGGAAATTCAAAATTATTCCTGGAATAGAAGGATCTTCCAAGAATATTCTACGATTTCAGGAAAAATTTCTTTCTTGGTCGAATATTCTGCAAGGAAGAAAACTGTAAGAAAATATTCAAAGTATAAGATTTTCAAATTTAATTGAGGAATTTATTCTTAATTCTTAAATATTCCATTTCAGATTTGACGAATGTCTAAAATAGCAGCATTCCTGGAATATACAATCAACTTTGTGAACTTCTCTCAGCCTGTAGGAATTCCAGGAATTTTTTAAATGACCTTCCAGGCATTTAATTCCAGGAATATTTCAAAAAACATGTCTATTATCTAAACAAATATTTCTTAAATATACTGGAATATCTTAGAGTTACTTTTTAGATTATAATTAAAAGATATTAATACGGCAAAGATATTCCAGGTATATTCTTAAAAAAATTGTGTAGAATGTAACCATATATTTAAAAAAAAACGCATATGCATGAAATGCGCATTCCTGGAATATCCTATATACAGAAAGGAAACTGTGAAAAATAGTCCAAATTATAAAATTCCCAAAGTATAAGATTCCTAAATATTAATAGATTCAATTCCAGATCTCCCGAATGTAATATTCTGAAACCTTCATGGAATCAACTAAATGGACTTTTTTTAATCTTTATAAGATATTTAGAATATATAGATATAGGAGGAAGGAAATTTCTTCCAATGACTCTTTAGAACACTGTAACAATTAATTGGCAAGAATATCCAAAGAAAAATATATGGTATCTTAATGGTCTTAAATATTCTGAAATATCCCATATTTTTTCCTAGATTATACGACAATATTTCGTTGGAATATTCACATCATTCTTGGAATACATCAAAAATATTAGAACAATCGATATCCTTATGCTACAAAATTTTTGGGGACTTCATTTGATATAATGATTATAAAGAAACAATAGATATTCCAGGTATATTCTTCATAAAATCATCTAGAATGTACCATATTCCAGAAAAATATCCTCCAATGCATAATTATTTTTTTTCCAAGGTCCAAATTTTATTCCAAGGATAAAAATATTTTTTAAGAATATTATATAAGATCTTAAGGGAATTCTAGGTCTATTTTACAAAAAACGTCTGTCTGAAATATCCTGGAATACCTCAAAATTTAGGAAATATTTATAAAAATAATAGGACAAAGATATTCCAGGTATATTTTTCATAAAATCATCTCGAATGTAACCATATTCCACGAAACACTTGTATGTATTAAGTGCACATTCCTGGAATATCCTGCAACGAGGAAGCTGTAAAAAAATAATATTATAACATTTAAAGAGTGTAAGGGTCCCAAATTTATTAGAATATTCCTTAAATTTTACGAGTGTTTCCTGGAATATACAATAAATTTACTGCATCTTTGTCAACCTTTAAAGGACATTAATGGGATAAAAATCTTGCATAAGTTTCCACAATTTTCTTTCTTAATACATTAAGTGATTCACAAATAATGGATGGCATCATGGTTGGGAAAACTCTTGAAGTTTCCACCAAAGGCGTGGTCAGAATCGATTTGAAAACCGCCCCCGCCCACTTTTCAGCGAAAAAGAAAAACTTTCCGTCAGTGTCTATATTAAGCAACCATTATACTATTAAAACTCCTGAAAAGAAATTAAACCGCATTGTCAGAGTTTATGAGTCTTCCCTTTGGGTTTTCCGGGAAAACTTTCCCGACCCGACCGACGATCGCTTGGTAACTGGCAGTAATCAAATTTATTGCACTTTATAAAATCTCCAGCTTTTTCCCTTGTATTTATTTAATTTTTTCCTAAAAAATCATTGAATTTGGAATGATTTGGAAAACTCAAACATGAGGGCAACAGGTTCGGTATAAGATATATATATAAATAGAGTCGAGTAGCGAAAGTGGTTAATAAGGGCGTTGTAAAAGAGCCGTCGTCGCCTCTTCATTACTCGCAAATGATACTTGGGAATTCGCAATAAAGAAGGAATGTAATAGGAGGGGTTGGTTGATATGCCGGTATAAATATGAGTATCTGTTGGGCATCCCCATAAAACGAAAATTAAATATCTCTGTGAGTCGGGCTTATAATGGTTATAGTGGTGCGATAAATTAATTTCCATTTAGACGCCTCTGGAGTTCGCTCGTTTTCTTCCTTATTTATTACGCTCATATGTGTTATAGACGTTATACTTGGAAAATGTATTTTGAAACTGTGTTTGATTTTTTTTGGACGACCCTGTGGATAGGGTTATTGGTTTCAGAAGGTTCAGAATATGAGAAAAGTGTTGAAATTATGAGGCATTAGTTTTCTCACAATCGTATCCTAAAGTTGAGGCTTTTTCAATTTTTATTCTCTAGGCATGGACATTTTTCATAAAAAAAATATTTTTTCAACATTTCCTAATGATAATCTAGCGGCTAGATTTTACTCTATAGATAAGAGAAATGCCGGGTTATGATGGAATCTGACTAGAATTTTAAGATCTACGGCACTTTGAAAATTTCAATTTTTTTAATATCTTAAATTATACAAATTACACGATATTTTGGAAATTATTTGAGGTACGACCTTTTGGATGGTCTCACTGGATTCACAAGGTCTAGAATATAAAAAAGCTATTAAAATTGTAAGTATTAAAGTTATATTTTTTGCACAGTCGTCCTCCAAACTTGGGGATTCTTCTTATTTTAGGTACCTCCTGAGGGTAGAATATTTTTGCCAAAAATTCTGGGTACAACTGTATGAATTATTTAAAAAATTTCGAAATTTACTTATTTTGATGATTTATTTTAGACCCGAAATTTAGCCTTAAAATTGTTAATATTTTAGGAGGTGTTTAAGGTACGATCTTTTGGCTACACTCATTGCCTACAGAAAAATGAGAATATGGGAAATCCGTTGGAGTTTTGAGCCTTTTTCAATTTTCATTCTCCAGGCATGGAGACTTTTCATGAAAAACATATTTCTTTTCAAAATTTCTCTAGTAACACCAGCCGTTAGTTCTTATTCCATTGGTCAAAGAAATACTGAGTTATGACGGGATCTAAATAAAACTTTAGGAATTGCAGCACTTTAAAATTTGGCTACTTAAAAGGTCAATATCTAAAAAACTGTTTGAGATACGATCTTCTTGATAGTCTCATTGGATTTAGGAGGTCCAGAGTATAAAAAAAACCGTTGGAATTTTACGGATTGTAGATATGGTTGGTTCACAAATGCCATTCAAAGTTTGGGATTTATCATATATCTAAGGGCATCGAAATCCTTTATCAATTTTTTTGTTTTAATTTTTTCTAATGACACCATGAGTTAGTTAGCCGTAGAGCCGTAGATGAAAAGGAGTACCATATGGATAGGTTTATTTTAAATTCTTTGACCGTTGCTGGTATCAAATATTTATCATTTTCACACTTGTTCGTAAACATTTGATATTCCTTTCAGCCAGATGAATTCATTGTTAATAATTTCTTGATTTCTTTTTGCAAGCAATTGAAGTCATTTTAAAACTTCAAAAAAAATTCGTGCCTATTGTTAATTCCAGGACGTCATTTTCTGACATTTCCAGAGGAATTTTTAGTTAATTCCAGGCAGCTGAAATCATTATTCATATTCGTATAAGAAATTTAAAAATTCGTCAAAAACTTCAACTGCCTGGAAGTAATCAAATATTTCTTTCAAGTAGATGAATTCATTAATAACATTTTTCCAGGCGCTTTAAATTATTTTTAAATTTCTTTTTCTAGGCAAAAGAAATCAATTTTTTATTGCTTCCAAAACCTAATGTTTCATTATTTCCATATTTATTTAAAAACAATTCTGGCTTCCAACATTTGTTTCTCTTGGGCCCTAGGCAGTTAAGACCTTACTGATCTTTTACCGTTTTACCAGACTAGAAATTCTTTAAACTCAACTGCCTATTTAATTATGTCCAATAATATAAAAAATACGTCAAATCTTTGACAGTCATAAGAATCACGACCTCTTTTATGTTTTTTTTTCTAAGGAACTTCTATACACTCTCCTAGAAACCTCTACATATTTTCTTATAAACCCCTATATATTTTTCACCTAATACTTAATTTTTATTACTCTACCTAGTTTTAGATCCGTTAGGTTTCTTAGAAACTTTTACGTAAATCACAAGGAACCCCTATGTATTTTCCTAGAAACACCTACATATTTTTTCATGATACCCTATATATTTTTCTTGGAATTATTATATATAAATAAAATAGTTGAGTCTGTTGTCCCAAAATTCAATATTTTTTGAATCTTTTAAGGCTTTTTTTGGACATTTTTTTAATAGTTTTTGCAAAAATAAAAAAAAAATTTACGTAAAAAAACGTAAGAGGTGGGTCACAAATGTTTCGAAACAAAATTGGTCAAAAATAATGCCGAATGAAATTTTGGTCGTATTATATCCAGCAAAATTTTAAGGAACTGTCACATATATTACTAAGAACCCCTATATATTACCCTAGCAGTTCCTATATATTCTTAATATTCCTTTAAGACCTTTACAATTTCCAGAAGCTCCTACTTATTTCAGAAGAAACCCCTATATATTTAATTAAGAACTGCTACATTTTTTTCTTACATAATTTAGTTATTAATTTTTTATCCGATTATGTTCGAAGTAATCGTCTCTCTGATAAAATATAGAAAGCTAAAAAAATAAAAATTCTTTAAATTTATCTGTCAATTGTATCAATTTCCTGGAAAAAAAATTATAATTGCATCAAATATTCGGAAACTATTAGAACTACGATCTTTTAGTCTTATTGGATAAAAAAGGTCCAGAATCTGATGAGTTTTTCCACAATCGTCATGCGAAGTAAAGGATATTGAATTTTTTGGGTACCTCCAAATTGTGTGGTTTTAGTAAAACTTAAGGACAGAGGCTATAGTTGTACCACAATCATCCGCCAAAGTTAAGAATATTTAATTTTTTAAGTTTTTTACAAAAAATTTTAATTTTTTTTATTTTTTCGAAAGACACTAATTTTCCCCCTTTAGATCATAAAAATACTAAGGTATAATTTGGGATTTGAGTAGAACTTTAGGAAATACAGCTCTTAAACAATTTAAAATTTGCTTATTTTGATCTGAAATTAGCCTTAAAATTTTCAATAAACTATTTTAAGAGCCACAATTTGTTTTTATTGGAATGTAAACAAAAACAGAGCCCTGAGGATAATCTCATAGAGATTGAAACGTCGACCAAAATATATCTATATAATTCGATCATCTGAAGTAGTTTTTTTTACCGATATCGTACAAAAAAATGAAGCAAGGTTAATTTTAAATTATGCAAAAAATAGTAAAATATTTGAAAAATTGGTAAAATTATTTAAAAAAATTTTAACAAATTAAAACTTTAATAAAAAAAATATTTTTTTTTTAATTTTCTTTTTATTCGAATCATTCTTAAAATATGGAAATTAAAGACAAATTAAAATTTTAAATTATGAAGAAAATTAGAGGCAATTCTAAAACAAATAGTAAAATTATCAAAAAAGTCCTTTGACAAACCAAAATTTTAAATAATATAAAAAGTAAAATTTTCTATTTTTTTTTTAATTTGGCTCTGTTTTATAGAACACGATATTCCTATCTTTGTCTTGCATATTGTAATTGATATAAATATATTTTCGTCTAACACAATTCTTATAAAAACTTCAGGACAAATCACAATTTCAAATTGTGAAAAAAATTAATATTTTAATTTTTTTTTAGATTCGACTGTTTCTTCAGATACAAATTCCTATCTTTATCTTGAATTAGGACCTAACATAAATCTGTCTTCCTCTGACTTATTTCTTTAGAAAATTAAAGACAAATTAAGTATATTCCTGTCTGCGTCTTACACATTAAACGTGACATAAATCCTTCTTCGATTAATCCGTTTTTTTATGGAAATTAAATAGGAAAAGCAAAAAATCAGTGAAATAGTTACAAAAAATTGTAAAATTAATAAAAAAATTACCAATTAAAACTTTAAATATTGAAAAAAGTTAATTTTTTTTTTAGTATTTGACTCTTTCTTCTTAGAATCTAGATCATCATATCTTCGTCATGCACATTGCACTTAACATAAATCTGTCTTCGTCCAACACGTGTTTTATGGAAATTAAAAGTAAAATTGAATGATCTCATTGGATTCAAGAGATTCAGAACATGAAAACTCCTATGGAAATTTGAGAATTAAAGCTATAGTTTTTCCACCATGGTCCTCCAAAGTTAAGGAATTTTTAGGTATTTTTGAAAAAATTCTTTACCAAAAAAAAATAAAAAATTAAGTGGTTAAAATTTAAAAATAAAAAATCAAACATCAAAAAAAAATTCCCAAGAAGAATTATATTTTTTTCCTAAAGTCCTAAGAAGAATTACATTACAAAAATAGTGGATTATTGAGTGGAAATTTAAGAGCTACAGCACTTTGAAAATATCTAGCTTTGCCATCTTCTACGAATTTCGAAATTTTCATTATTTCGAGAACTATAACAGATATAATCTTCCAGATAGTCTTATTAGATCCCAAAAATCTACAATATTAAAAAACCCTATAATTTATCAGTTTGAATGTCATAGTTTTCCCACAATACCCATTTGAAGTTGCCAACTTTCATCAAAAATAAAAATCTTCACTAGTTTTCCCATCAAATACAGCACACTCATAAAGAACGATGATGGTTTTCAACACAAAATAACGAGAATTAAAATTTAAAAAAGCCTTTTCTAATAACCCCCTACTCGTAATTGCCCTTTTCGCTCTGTCAATAAAAAGCGACGTTTTTAAAAAAAATGTTTCGATAAACCACTGGAAAAACTTGCCCGTTGCCCGATTAAATCCGAGTTTACAACTGTAAAAATCCGCATTTCCCGTTTTTCAAACAAACACTGACCGTTTTTTTTTTTTTTTTAATGTAACTCAAGTGGTGGTCATTAAATGAGAAAAGGCAGGAAAAACAGTTTACATTGGCCGGACTTCGCCCCCTCCCTCTTAACAAAAACCGCTTTTCACTAAAGAATTAAGCTTTTAATTAACCACTCGAACAAACGGCAGTTTTTTTTCCACGGCTTTTGTTCTTTCTGAGGGCATTTTATATGGATTCTTACTTTTTAAATATCAATATCTTTTATACAGGAAATCCAGGAACTGTGCTTGCCTAACAAATTACTTAAATTTGTCTTAAAGAAGAAAGGAAGGAACTTTCAAAATATAATTGTAAAGGTAGTAAAGAACATGAAACACTAACACATCTACTCTCCCAAATTGGCATACCTATGCAATTTTCGAGGGCTAAACAATATCTAAATTATTCAAGTTAAAATAATATAATAAAAATGATAGGGTAGCACCTTTTTTTTAACGGATATTAGAACTAATGCTACCCTTTTAATATGTCAATTTTACAAACGATTACTTGTGCATATATGAAGCATAATGGAACTTTCTTTGCTATTGTTCGCTATTGGAGGTAAGTGAAGCCCTAAGGGATGAAATTGGGCTCCAAATTACCTTATTTCAAAATAGTGGAAAGACACTTTGGCGCCCAACAAATTACTTAAATTCGTCTTTAGAAAGGAACTTTTGAAAGATAATTAAAAAATAGGTGACACAATGATGTCCCACCGGTAAATAACATGAAACACTAAAAAAGGTGAACAAATATACTGAAAGATCATTTGATGCTTAAGAAAAACATAATGGCGGCAGTCTTTGTCCTCTTTTTTGTCCCTTTTCCAGTTCTCACTTTTAATAATATAAAACCGCTGTGTCACAATTCCAACTGGAGAAAATAAAGAATTTTGTGGGACGGCGAGCACTTGTTTCCATCCCCGTTTTTCCTTTATATACTATATAGACTTTCCCTCTTCTCTCGCTCTCCCTCTATACACATATAAACGTTAAACTGGAAAACTGATCCGGTATTTCGCCATCGGTGAAACTATTTTGGAGGAAAGTATTATTAGGCGTAAACGAGTTATGTGGCGGCGACGTCAGTATAATAAATTAAACAAAGAATTTTAAGTGATCGATGTTTGCCTAACCATTATCTTGGCAAATGTTACTTATATTCTAAGTAACAGTTTCACAACGACAAATATAATTAAAGTTAAACAGCTCTTTTATATTAAGAATAGTCGAAGTCGTTGTTGACCGACGTAATGCAAACAAAACGGAGGGTTCGAGGAGGATGTTGTTTAAAATTGCCCACACGAAGAAAAAACAAGCCAACTTTTACAGGGTGTGCACGTTAGAATAATTATTTTGTTTTTTTTTTGTTAATTAAAGATCCATTTCAGGTCCATGGATTTAGGACGATTAAGTAAGAAATTAAATTGATGCACTTGAACTTGGAAAATGCACTTTAGGAAAAACAACACTCCAAGACAATTGAGGATGTAGTTAAGGAATGAAATGCGGTAAAAACCGAGAAAATGCACTTTTTGTCCACTTTGCAGACCACACTTCTAATTTGTTTTTGTATGCATTTATCGGGAAAAATGAAATTGCACAAATCATTCAAACATATGACGGACAATAACGGCCCTAATATTGAGCCTTGAGGCATTCCGTTATTAATGCTACTGTAGTCAGATGGTTTTAATTAGCAATAATAGGTCTATAGTCACTATAATTATTCTGGCCTCCCGTTTTAAAGATAAGAACAACTTTTTCTGGTCAGATTCCAGAGCAAATACACAAATTAAACAATGGTTTAACAATGAATTCTTTAAGAGATTTTATAATTTTGTTGTTTATTCTATATATAGGAATCCATAGAATGAATTAAATGCATACAGTCAATAGCTAGATGAATATCAATCACCCACGGACACTATTTAGTATTTCAATTTAAAGATCCTTGTCTTCATTAAGATCACTGTCAAGGTTGCATGCAATAGATACGATACAAAAAAAGCCCTAAAAATTTGCGGCATTTTTTAAACGAAAAATACTAATTTGGCCTTAAAATTTATGATATTTCTAGGTTGAAATAAAGAATATAGATGTAAATGAAACAGTATTGTAGCAACAAAACTTAATTTAATAAAATTGTGGAAAAAAGCTGTCGAAGGTATTTTTGGTAAGCCCATATTTTTATTTATATAATAATACTGTATTTATTTGAAGTCATTATTAGACAGAAAAAAATTATAATAAATTTAGTTACTTAAAGGAACACACTTTTGTTAAAAAAAATACCGAAATAATATCTCATTATTAATTATTGCTTAGATTCCTATAATTTTTATGATTAATGCATAACTTTAAGGCATACGAACAACGTTTTCCTATTCTAATAGATTTAACTGCAGCTTACCAATTTTATTTTTACTGATTCAAATAGTTTTTATAAAAAATATATGAGTGTACATTAGAAGTAGAAAAAAAAGGAGACTTAATAATGAGAAATATTTCAACCACATTCCTGGCCCTTTCAGGTCAGGTCATGAATTTTAAGGAAATATAATAAAAAAAAATTAAATTCATTAAAGGTAACAGAGCAGTTGATTTGTGTTAGACTTAGTTTTGTTTTTTTCCTTATTTATTATCTTAATATTTAAGAAAATCCGATAGATAATCAACACTTTGAGAGCCATAAGTCAGTCATAGATAGAGCTCATCTTTTAGTCTATAAAAACCTTTTTCAGTCATTTGCTTACTAAAGCAAATATTGTTCTTCTTAGCCTGATTTTAATGCACTATTTGGCCATCAGGATCTCAACACTTGACCGAAAAATTGATATGTCTAAATATATTGGTCAAAGCATTATCAAACAATAAAATTGGTCATTACATTATGAATAACTCCAAGAGTTATTCATAATGTAAGTGTGAGTATTTCTCATATGTCATTCCTCAATCATATCCTAAACTGTCTTGGACAGACTAGTCATGTCATTGCGACCTTCACTGATCCATTAATCCTTTCTAAAAGGGGTCTCTTTGCTATTTTAGCTATTTTTGACTCTCACATGCGGTATGGACTTTAATTGGGTCATTCTCATTTAAAGTCGTCAAACCAATAGTGAAAATCGTTCATTACAAAATATTTAATATTATGCAAAAAAACAAACAAATCATTTTCTAATCATGTTTTATAACACAATTTGGCAAAAGCAGTGCAAATTTTTTTTTATTTTACCCATTTTTGAGTGATTCTGCTTACTGAACTTTGTCAGGTTCGTCACTATTTCTTAAAAGTCAGAAAATTAGCCTTAGACCCAGGTTAAGAATTCTTTTTAAAACATTAATTATTGCAAGAAGCCGATGGGTAATTTATTTTTTTTTAGTTTCTATTTTTCTATAAAAAGCAATACCATATTTTATGTGTTTTTCTAAATAGTGACGAACCTGACACTGATGTAACAAACCTGACAATGATGCTAAAAATTGATAGAAAACAAACACATTTAAATAATAATTGTTTTTTTTTTATTAAATGGCTCCAATTACAAAAACGTTTAACCAAAAATGTAAATTCTAAATTTAACCAAACATAACAAAATAAACTCTAAATTTTAAGTAACTCATAACAAATAATAAAATACTTAGGTTAAATTAGTTGATGCCTTCCCCATTTTCAAGCCAAAACGGCGTTTTAAACTGTAAAATTCGTTTAGTTGCATTAGTAGGTGCTTCAATAGAACCCACTATATCTTCAAATTTATACCAGATCTTGTCTTCCTTGATTGGCCAAATGTATTTATTGACTCCTACAGAATGCAGAACTTTAACTTCACAGGATTCATCGTTATTTGTATCAGTAACAACGCCCGGATATATCACATTGTTATATTTAACAAGCAGCCATTGATCAATTTTTACATTTTCAAAGGTCACAGGTAAAAATTGTTGTTGTTGAAGCTGTTGTTGAGGAGTGGTATCTTCTGGGTTATCGTCTGAATCTACAGTTTCACAGTCTTGATAATACATCCGTTGCAATGAATGACAATCACATGTTGTAGGAAATTTCTTGCAAAAACACGATAATTCGCGTCCATATAAATCGGACTCAGAATCTTTCAAAATAATTTGACCTACTTTCATAATGCCTTTAGTCATTTTGTAACGATTATTTATTTCTTTTTTGGAATCAAAGTTAATGACATCTTCTAAATCGATCCAATAAAGTTTTACATTTACTTTTCCTTGAAGAATCCTAAATAACGCTTCTGTATCTGGAATGTCATTCCCTTTACAGACAAGTCCATCAGCTACTCTTTTGACTGCAGCCCCAACACCATCCGGAGCACCCTTACCATGCGAAGCCTCTGAAAAGTTCCATGAAGCATTTGAAAATCCATAATCTCTAAAATATGTATTCAAATAAAAAAAATTGTCCTTGTTGCGGTATTGTGATGTTGGGCCATCACTAAAGAAGTTAACAGTTTGCACACCATTTTGTTTTAGTTCTTCTAAAACAGGACGTAAGTGGGCCCAAATAGCAGGAGGGTCATGCCGAGTACAGGAAGAAATGGTACATATACTTTCAGGAGGTTTATTGTCATAGTTAACTACAACGGTATGGAGACTGGCCTGTGTGAGGAACCGAAATGCATTGCCTGTATTTCTGAACTCATTTTGCATGAGTAATTTTCAGAAAAATCTATATGTACAGCAGCCTCTTCATAAGTTAGTTCAGAAATACATTTTTGCCTTTGACTGGCTTGATGATTTTTTTTAAAGACATGCCAACAGAACATTGTTTTTAGTTCTGCATTAAAATTTGTGCATAGGTTCTTTAGCATTCCAGATTCACGGATAAGCTTTGTTTTATTAACAAAAAATGTTTTGCCTGATTTGCTCCTTTCCTCTTTTTCAAGTTTCCAAAAGTTCCAATTAACTAATTTATTTGGATCTTTAATATCCGCGAGGATTATAGCGGCCTGATCTTGGCATTTTGGGCAGATATTTTTCATGCAATCTTTTGATTTTACATCACACGTAACCAGCTTACATACGTTTTCGATGTTGCGTTCTGTGCATATTTTTTCTTTTACTAAAGTATCCAGTTTATGCTGTATATTGGAATGTTTTTTGCACAAGCAAGAATCTCTATCGGAAAGTTTTGGTTTCACAACCCAACAAGGTCTATGCCTGCAAAATGTCGCAAAACTAATTTTACTACAAGGAAACTCTTTGCAAAACTTTTCATAAAGATTTTTAAGGGTTTCCTTTAGCAGTCTTTTCTGATATTTGATCTTGCCTCGTGTTACTGTTTGTTTTTTTCCCGGTGTTAACGTAGTTATGTCATCTCTATTAAAAAAGTCTCGTATTTTTTTATGAAGTGGATGTAAAGTAAGTCGACATCTTCCTTTCCCTTTTGACATTGTAGTTGAAGAATGACATTGGAGTACCTTTTTAGTTCTTGTTAAAAATTTATATTTTTTGACAATGGTTCCACTAGTGGCTCTAGAAATAATTTGCTTTTCTTTTTCGTTGTTTGTTTTTGAGTAATTGTCTTTTATTTGTGCAACTAGTGCATTATGAAAAACTAGAGTTTTTTTTACAGTTTCAGGAACATTATATCCTTTGGTATCTTGGATGGCTTTACTGTAAGGACTAGCTGTTTCACTTTTCTGACTCCCTGCCACAACATTCTTTTTCTGGTATCGCTGGCAACGTTTCTTATACTTCCGTAAAGACTGCTTTGTTTTTTCCAAGTCCTTTTCCAAACGCTTGATTTTCCTGTATGCAGCAGTTCTGTCCTTGCGAAGTCTCTTTCTTCCGGAAGACCTGTTAGCCTCTAAGTAAGATTGATTTCTTGGAGGTTCATTTACTATTCCAACATCTTCCATAGGAATATGATCGGGCAGGGGTATCGGACTTCCCGGTGGAGTATTTTGCTGAAGAAATTGGTCCTGTTCACGTTCATGTTTTTTTATCTGCCGACTTTTCTGTTGGTACAATCTCCATTTTTTTCTTTGGTAACGCTGCTCCCTATCGGAAAGTTCTTCTATAGACTTTTTGGACTTCTTTGCCCTCTTTCGGCTTTTTTCCAAATATTCTTGTCTTTTTTCGGGGTTTTCTTTCAGTTTTTCTCTATAACGCCTTGCACGTTCAGCCGGTGTTAACGGCATTGCTGAAAATAATGTCTACTTTACTACTTTTAACGTCAGGTTCGTCACGAACTTGTCAGCTGCGTTACGAAAGAATAGTAACGCAGCTGACCGTGACGAACCTGACATTTTATTAAAAATAAGACTATTTGACTATGACCGGCGACCGGTATTTTATTGTAAACATAACCTAACTTTTAGTTTGCTTTGGTTAACAAAATACAATAATTAGTTTTAAGAAAATATAAAGAAATTTAAAGTTATTTGCGTGACGTAACTGACAAGCAATAAACATACTCACCTTAAAGTCACAAGAAAACACTTTTTTAAACACAGTATTTAACTAAAAAAACACTTTCTTTACACTGCGTAGCGACACTATGGTTTCATTTAGCAAGCAGGTGGTTAACTGGAAATAGTAAATTGGTCCATATAAGAATTTTACGCTTTCTTAATAGTAGTGACGAACCTGACATATTTTTTAGACAATACTTTGAAAGAATTTAATAAATACGAAAAGCAAAGACGTGTTTCCTATAGGCGAAAAGTTAAAAATTAAATCAATATTTTTTAGTTATCTAAGTAAAGCCTAAGTAAAAAACAATTCCTCAACGAAAAATCATGATAGTATGAAAGCAACTAAGAAAGAGACCGTGACGAACCTTGACATTTTGTGACTTTAAAATGAAATAAAATTACATTGATAAAATCAAGATATATTATTTCCTAAACATGTGATTAATCCGTGTTTAGTTTTTATTTTAAAACATCTAATCGACACTAACAAACAAAACCTGAAGAAAAAAGTCTTGAAGACATCAAATATCAAAGTTAAATGAGAATGACCCAATTATGTAGCAACTCAGGTAAACGATCAGATATCTTTAAACTGCAAAAAAGGGAGTCAGAATAATGAGTAGGACGGGCTATCGAGAGCTACTGCAAGTCGTTTTTTACAGATTTAAGAATTTCAAATCTACCTTGCTCGTACATCTTAATCCTATTTGAGTAAAAAACAAACAACTCCAACTCGGATTATTATCAGTATCCAATAATGCATCACGTCTGAAGCCACAGATATAGGCCTGAATTATCAAGAAATAACTCACTAAATATTTTATTACTTAACCAACACATGTAAAAAACTTACTTATAAAAAAATTTAAAAAGACTTTCAAGGTGTATATCCCAAAAAATGCTTCTTTTCTATAATATAATTCTTCTATAAAATAATTCTTTTCTACTCGGGAGTACATGGGGTCTTTAATAAGGAGACAAAAAGTTCAAATTAATTTAATACAAATCAGGTATATTTTAATCGACTTTCGTTTTGCATTGTGTTAAAATATATGTGTAATGTTTTACACATTTCTTTGATATACCGATATGCACAGTGATTTCGACCTGTTTAAATTCTAACTGTTTAGGGAGTAGTAAATAAGAAAATTTGAAACAACTTTTGCTGCTTGTAGTTGGTTCAACTACATAAGAAAAATATAATTCCAAGGCAATTTAGGATGTACGTCTTTTACACATCATTTTTTTCATATAAAAACCCGTTTCTGATTAAAAAATCATTATTAGTCAGAAATATACAGGGTGTTCGAAAAATAGACGGAGATATTTAAATGGGTAATTCCTTGTAAAAAAATATGAGAAAAAGTTTGTATAAACATGGGTCCAGAAATGCACAGTTTTCAGGTAATAAATTTTTTTATTAATATTAAAAAAATATATTTACTTGATTCTTTTGAAATTTGGCAGTATTACTTGTTGTATTAAGAGGCTAATTTAGCCATAATTCGATTAAAATTATAAGACCCAGTGGCGTCCCGGGGGACATCTTAGCAAATATTATTGGCAAATAAATGTACACCACTGCCTTTTTTCAACTTTAATATTTGTTATTTGATTAAGCATTTAAAAATACAACTTTTCGGCCTCTTGAATTTTTTTTGTATCTTACTTCGTTTTCGACAAAAAAAACCGTTTTATTGCATGCCACTGGACATACATAATTGGTTTATTAATTTTTGGTAAAAAAATCACCTTGGTGCCTTGGACAACAAAAAAATAATTTTTACATGGAGGTTTGACATTGACAAGAGACAGTTCTCCTAGAAAAATAATTAATATTAATAAACAATTAATCTTTTTAAAAAAATGTATTAGCCTGCATCTTGAAAACTGTGCATTTCCGGACCGATGTTTATAGAAACTTTTTCTCATATTTTTTTACAAGGAATCACCCATTGAAATATCTCCGTCTATTTTTCGAACACCCTGTATATTTAATTTAATAAAATGAAAATATGGAAAAAAACTATTTTTTTGAAAACGAAATACAAAACAGACATTTGAAAACAGTTTCAAATTTTATGGCTAAAAAGTGACATTTCTTCCAAGATCTTCAACCAAAAGTGACTCAGTCTTTAACACTTCATACCCATTTAATTACTCAACAATAATTTTTGAAAATTCCCAATTTTTTTCGATCAAGAAATGTCAAATATTCATCAACTTACTCGGACTAGAAGGATCCGACGAATCCGACGGTACAAACGACGACTTCTGATGGTGATGGAACGTGGTGGTGGGGCCCGCGCCCATCTCCAAAGGGGCTGCGGTATCCGGGGGTGTCAAGGGGGCCATCGGGGGCGCCTCTCCCAACGTAGTAGACGGAGTCGGGAATATTATCCCTAACTCTCTCGCCTCGTTTTCTTCTTGGGCTTGTTGTCTTCTGAGGGCCACTTGGGCCGCCATCACCCTTTGACGTTCCGCTATCAAAGTGCATTTTGCACAGTTACAGTCCCTCCATCGACAGTATCTAATAGAATAAGAGTGTTTTCAATATTAAAAGGTTTAAAGCACGAGTTGCAGTTAGTTATTCTCCAACCCCAAATATTATATACTAAAAAAACAGCATGATATACCAAAAATAAACGCTCGCCAAGTGGGTTTCCTACTCGTATATGGGGCACAAACAGAAATTGTAAATTAATTGATCTTTAACCGCTGGTATAATTAAGTACACCGCGAAATTTCCTCATTTAATTGATGGCAAACGAAGCAACGATAGGGATGGTGTTGCACATAGGGGGAAGAGAGTCTTCGTTTGCTGGGGAGCGAGGGATAAAGGGTCGCTGATGGTTTAAATGCCGGTTAAATACTCCCTTAAGGTTTCAATTAATAACTGCCTGTCAGATATCTGCGTTTTATTAGGTTCAGAAAAAAACGTGTTTGAAACTGTCATAGTTTTAATATACGATGTATTTTAATGGTGTATAATTTATTAAATGTTATTGTTTACACATTTTTGTATGTACTAGATTAGAAAGATTGATATATTCAATACATGAGATTATATATTGATTTGCGGTATATAGGGGTATATCTCAGTAAGCCCTATTTACGGATATCATTGGCATGTATGTGGGTTAATTTGTAGCCTAGTAGAAGCTGCAGGGTAATGTTTGTATGACATTCGACAATAGAATTATTTCCTTAAAATTAACTACTTCTAATGTACACTCATATATTTTTTATAAAATCTGTTTAAACCAGTAAAAATAAAATTGGTAAGCTGCAGTTAAATCCATTAGAATAAGAAAACGTTGTTCATATGCATTAAAGTTATGCATTAATCATAAAAATTATAAGAATCTAAGCAATAATTAATGATGTTTTTTAACGAAAGTGTGTTCCTTTGAGTAACTGAATTTATTTATATTTTTTAACATTATAATTTTTTTCTGTATAATAATGATTTCAAATATATCCAGTAATATTATATAAATAAAAATATGGGGCTACCAAAAATAACCCAGAAAAAAGTTATTCATATCTAATAAACTAATGCTTAAAATTACCTTCCACAGCTTTTTTCCACACTTTTATTAAATTAAGTTTTGTTGCTATAATGCAGTTTCATTTCCATCTATATTCTTTATTTCAACCTAGAAATATCATGAATTTTAAGGCCAAATGAGTTTTTTTGTGTAGAAAATGCCGCACATTTATAGAGCTTTTCTTTCTAACAATTTCTGCAAAAATTCGATTTTCTTTAACTGCGTCGAAGACCTCTACGTGGGAGAAATTAACGAGAAACTTTAAACTGTTTGGAAGAAATTAATTCTTTAATCCGTATGGATAAAATTTAAGAAAATGACTAGAAGGTCCTGGAAATAGGCGGCAGAATAATGTTTGAACTTTCACTTATAAGAGAAATAGCATTTCAGACAGTTGAACACTGAAAACATCCAGTTTTTCGCCTTGAAGATTGCTGAAAAAGGTGCCGAAACGTTGGTTTTGTAGCAAACAAGCTTTAAATAAATTATCCAGAAATGCTGACTATGAATAATCTTTTCTTATATTATTTCAGTATTTTTTGCTCATGATAATTTAGTTTAATTTTAACTATATACTTATATATATTTTAAAATTAAAATAATAGTTGAAAACTATAACGAAAACCTCAAATAAACAAGAAAATAAATTTCATAATATTTTACATTGTTCATTCATTCAAGCATTATTTAAATATATATTATTCTTTTTTTTGTTAATGTACAACTTTGTTTAAATTATTTATTTATTTTTTCCAGGCAGTTGAAGTAGTACAAATTTTTGAATTATTTTACCTGAAATAATAAAAACATTTTAAGTAAATTTAATGTTTGAAAAATATATATTTTCATTGCGCATTAGCGTTTTTATGCTAATACAGTAAAGCCTCGATAGTCCGGACTAATAAAAACGACGGTGATCCGGATTAACGAAAAATTCGGATTACTGAAACATGATGTCTTTTTACATACATATATGTTTTTTATTAGGGAATATTATATGTATATAACTAAAAAATTGCCTACAAATATGTGATAAACGAGAAAAACATACAAAGTAAAAGTCTCATCTAATACCAAGTTGTCATCATTTTCTATCCAGTTATTCACTTCATTAGGATTTATCTCGTTTTAGTGTTGTTTTTCACTTAGTGTTTGGAGCAGAGCATAGCCGAAACATCCGTTAAAGCTCGTAGCTTTTCCTGCAATTGCTTTAGCGAAATCAGATCATCGGCTTCGTATAATAAATCATTACCAAAAACCGTTCCTTTTGGAATTACTTTTTCCCAACATTTTTACAGTAAGTTTTGACCATGCATTGCTCAGTAAGTATGTTGCAGTTTTGAGATTTAAGGTCTTTAATACCTGGATAACATTTTCTTCATTTTGTGATAAATGTGTAAACAATTTAGTCAACCTTATGGCATTTTGATCCATGGGTTGCAGCAATGCTGTGCAATTTGGCGGAAGAAAGATTGTTTGGAAATGGCCATCCTCACTTCTCAGTTCTTCTGGCGATCCATGGCTTGAGGCATTGTCAATGATTAAAAGAGCACGTTCAGTTAGATTTTGGTTTCTTAAATACTCTTTTACTTGCCTAATAAACGAATTATGAAACCACTCTTTAAATATTGCAGATGCCATCCAAGCATTGCAGGAATTTTTGTACTCTACGAGTATGGGTACATTTTTAAATGCTCTGGGATTTTTTGCTTTTCCAATGACGAGAATTCTCAATTTGTGAGAATCATCTCCATTTACACATACCAGGAAAGTAACCCGCTCCTTACTTATTTTTCGTCCCGGTGCTGTCTTTTCTTGAGAACGAACAATTGTTTTTTCCGGTAACATTTTCCAGTACAACGCTGATCCATCAGCATTGTAAACCTGCGTATGAATTAAATTCAGGTCTTTTATTTTCTGTGCCAACATATTTTTAAAAGGCTCAACAGCAGTTTCGTCATTGGATAATTTCTCACCACAAATTTTTAAAGCTCTCAAACCATGTCTTTTTCTGAAATTTGCGATCCAACCTCGACTGGCTGCAAAATTCTCATTTCCATAAACATCGTTGTAGATTTGCTTTGTTTTGGCTGCTAAAATTACATATGATATGGGAATGTGTCTGGAACGTTGCCTGCAAAACCATTCGAACAATCGCTTTTCCATTCTAGGATATTCAGGTTTTCTTAGTGTTTTCCTAACTTGTGGTACGCTATCACAACCGCTAATAAAACTAAAAATAAAATACAAAACATTAGTAAAAATAAAACGTCTTTATAAACCTTGGCACATACCTTTTAATGCTCAGTTTGTTCTTTTTAATATCCGAAATTGTGGATGTGCCTACATCGTATTCACTAGCTAAGGCTTTTTCACTCACGCCTTGTTCTAATCTGTTCAGTATATCAAGCTTTTGTTTTAAAGATAATGTTTTATACTTTCGTCTTGGAGCCAGATTCCCCAGAATTGGTGTAGGAAGGCCAGGAAGCAATAAGTGTCGACTGTAATACCTATGTAACGTTAAAAACTAAACTTTCGCAAACTACCAATCAATTTAAACTTGTCAGAGCCTGCAACACGGCTGAAAACAGCGCGATCCGGATTATCGCGTACCAGCGAATCCGGACTATAACGTATTATGTAGCGGCAAAATTCGTGTTTGGACTACTGAAGCATCCGGAGTAACGCATGTCTGGATTATCAAGGCTCTACTGTATTAATTTTACGCATAATTTAAGTGTATATTTATAGAATTTTTATTTATATTTTTTTAAATATATTTTTATTATTTTATTGATCCAGGTATGCATGTACATATGTTTTCAGACAAATTTTTTTGTCAGAATAGTTACTGTCAGAATAGTTAGAGTCTAAGGAAAATATTAATTTTAGGTTTAATTCATATGGCTTTATACAAGCTTATTGTATGTTCAACATCGTTCTTTTTCATAAATTTTTCACAAATTTATTTCTTCTTTGTTCTCTACCTTTTTTATTCTTATCTCTGTATTTATATGTGATTATAATAAAAAAATATATTTTGTTACTTGTTTTATAAATTATAGGAAAATTTTTCTTATCACTCACAGTTCTAAACTTATGTGACTAATGTCTTTTAGCTATACATTTTTTCCTTTAAATCCCTATTTACATTTAAACTTTAATTAAGTTTAAATTCTTATATGATTGTTTTTGCCCCATTTACCCTTTTTAAATCAGAATAATTTAACAAATTAAAATAATCGTAATTATCATTAAATACGACAAAATTGGCATAACTTAAATGGATTTGACTAACTCTCTTTTATGCTTTCTTAGCATTGTCCCCCTATTGTTTTTTTATAGTATGTATTTATGAATAGGGTTCTTTTTCAATTTCTTACAAGCAGTTTGAATTATACTTTACATAAAAATTAACTAGTTGAATATTTAGGATGAATTCTTCTTAGCAGTTAAGTTCTTCCTTAATTTCTTTTAGGAAGTTAAATTATTCTTTTAATTCTTTCAGACAATTGAATTATTTTTTAATTTCTTACAGGCAGTCAAATTTCACCATTTTTTTCTTAAGTGAATTTTCAATTTCATTTCTTTAAAGCAGTTAAATTAGTAGGACCTCCAGAAGTTTAGTGAGACCTGTAAAATCAGGAATTGTATGTCCCCATACTGCATAAATTCCTGATGCAAATAGTGTCTAATTCTTTAATATCTTTTATTCTAATTTACAACAGTTGGAAATAATTTACAGGTCTGACTAAGATTTTACAGGTCTGACTATATGGTTGAGCCTAGAGGGTCTTTAACCCCAAGTTTAACCGTCTGAAAGAAATTAAATTGAAATTTCTACTCCTTGGAAAAAATTAAGAAGAATTCGACTGCCAGGAAGAAATAAAAGAAGAATTCGGTTGCATTGCATCCGTAGAGGAATAATTCAAACTTCTTTAACTACTTGTAAGAACTAAAAAAATTGTTTGTTTGAAAAAACCTTAAGAAATTAATGAAGAACTTAACTGCCTCAAGTTTAACTACCTGAAAGTAGAAATCAAGAGAGAATTCAATTGCCTGGATGAAAGAAAAGAACAATTTAAACATTTAAATAAATAAACGAATAGAAAAATATAAATAAAGAAAACGTCCCAATAATTAAATGTCTGAATAATGAATTAACTTTTCAATTGCCTAGACTATAGAAATTATGACTTCAAAACGGCTTCAAATATAAAAATCAGGAATCACAGATTTGAAAAAGTGATGGTCAACTCACTGCCTGAAATATAAATCATCGACTAAGGAAGGATATAACGCCGAATTCAACTGCCTGGAAAAATCAAATAAAAATATGAAATTCTTACATAAATAAAACGACATTGGACAGAGAGATAAAAAACCATAGAAAAAAGTCAATCATACGCATTTAAATTATGCCTGCTCTTATCGTATTCAATGGTATACCTAATATGAAAAATATTAAGCACCACACTAAAAAGACATCTAATTAAAACTAAAGATAAACTTCCCCCACGATCTTCTCCGGGAGTTTATGAGATTAGGTGTAAAGAGTCCCCTGCAGTGTACGTCAGCCAGTCTGGTAGGGAGATTTCTACTAGGATTAGTGAACACAAGGCTCAATATAATACATTTAAAAATACTGAAATCACAGTGACCAGATCGGATTTTGCTAATCACCTCCTCGACTCCAAACATAATTTTCCTGACAGCCAAAATATAAAAATACTGCAACAAAAGTAAAAAACTAGACTTGTTGGAGACAATGGAAATTAGTAAAGCTTTTAAAAGTCCAGATCTGTCCTGTGTTAATGAAAGGTTTGATTTTGATGGCCACCTAGTTTTTATTAACCTCAAGTAGTTCTAGACTCTTAAATGATGGTTAGATTTCTAAAATGTATAAAGTGATTTAATTGTTTAGTTGAGTTGTCACTTTATTGTAAGCTTTGTTTACTTATATGTCAGGTGTTTTGTGTATGTTATATGGTAAGTTTTTGTTGAATTTTCCTTTTTTTCGGGTTACATAATTTTAATAATTGTTTAGGTCTGATGATGCTCTAGTCGAGCGAAACATGTAACGTTCGTAATTTTATTAAATGTATTTGTGATGCTGTAGATTTCGTGTTTTTACCTTTTATAAAAATTAGTAATACTCAGTTTTCACTAAGGTGTTCTTCCAGTCAACCCTTATAACTAGCTTAATTTAAAATAACTAATTATAATAAATAAAAATATATGAATGGAAAATAAGTGTATCATTTATATTATTGCAATAAATACATTTTCTCTTCCGGGTTCTCCTGCCTTCTAAGGAGTTTATTAAAATCCCCTTGAATAAAATATCACTTTATCCTATCTTTCCAGATTATATGGTATAAGAAAATCTCTGAAAGGGCTTCTTCGCTATTAAAATTTAATATGTAATCTTTTTCATATGATGACAAGTTCATTGGCTTAGACGCCTTCCAATTCTTGTCAGCTTTTGATCCTCTTCTTTCTCTATTGAAGAAAATCAGTAGTAAAGATTGCTTGGAAATAAGCACTGATAAATTTTTAATTTGTGTAATCTTTAAAATTAGTGTTTAACCCATCTTTCCAGACTGTTTGGTGTTCGAAATTATTCACTGGAAAGACAATTGAATTATTTTTTAATTTCTTACAGGCAGTCAAATTTTACCATTTTTTTCTGAAGTGAATTTTCAATTTCATTTTTTTCAAGCAATTAAATTAGTAGGACCTCCAGAAATATAGTCAGATCTGTAAAATCAGAAATTGTATGTCCCCTTACTGCATAAATTCCTGATGCAAATAGTGCCTCGTTCTTTAATATATTTTATTCTAATTTAGGAAGGATAAATAGAACAAGAACTAAACAGTTGGAAGAATATTCTCTTTATTGGATAAAATGCCTGATTTTACAGGTCTGACTATATTTGCTTCTCTAACCCCAAGTTTAACCGTCTGAAAGAAATTAAATTGAAATTTCTACTCCTTGGAAAAAATTGAGAAGAATCCGACTGCCAGGAAGAAATAAAAGAAGAATTCGGCTGCATTGCATACGTAGAGGAATAATTCAAACTTCTTTAACTACTTGTAAGAACTAAAAAAATAGTTTAATTGTTTAAAAAAAATTTAATAGAAATTATTGAAGAACTTAATTGCCTCAAATTTAACTACCTGGAAGAAGAAATCAACAGAGAATTCAATTGCCTGGATGAAAGAAAAGAACAATTTAAATATTTAAATAAATAAACGAATAGAAGAATATAAATAAAGAAAACGTATATTGCCACTGTCCCAATAATTAAATGTCTGAATAATGAATTAACTTTCCAATTGCCTGGACTATAGAAATGATGACTTCAAAACGGCTTTAAATTTAGAAATCAGGAATCACAGATTTGAAAAAGTGATGGTCAACTCAGTGCCTGAAATATGAATCATCGACTAAGGAAGGATATAACGCCGAATTTAACTGCCTGGAAGAAATCAAATAAAAATATGAAATTCTTACATAAATAAAACGACATTGGACAGAGAGATAAAAAACCATAGAAAAAAGTCAATCATACGCATTTAAATTATGCCTGCTCTTATCGTATTCAATGCTATACCTAATATGGAAAATGTTATTCAATTTTAACTAATATTCTAATATATTAATTATTATTCTGATTTAAAAAGGATGGGACAAAAACTGCCCCTTACTACAAAAAGAAAATCTGAGTTTGATGGTCTAATTATATTGTTGGGCCTAAGGTACAATAAAAATAATATCTTCAAAGTAAAATATAGAAGAAAAAGGCGGAGTTTACTTTAGTAATACTCAGTTTTCACTAAGGTGTTCTTCCAGTCAACGCTTATAACTAGCTTAATTTAAAATAACTAATTATAAAAAATAATAATAAATAAAAATATATGAATGGAAAATAAGTGTATCATACGTATCATTTATATTATTGCAATAAATAAATTTTCTCTTCCAGGTTCTCCTGCCTTCTAAGGAGTTTATTAAAATCCCCTTAATTAAAATATCACTTTATCCTATCTTTCCAGACTATTTGGTATACGAAAATCTCTGGAAGGGCTCTTTCGCAATTAAAATTTAATATTTTATCTTTTTCATATGATGACAAATTCATTGGCTTAGACGCCTTCCGATTCTTGTCAGCTTTTGATCCTATTTTCTTTCTCTATTGAAGAAAATCAGTAGTAAAGATTATGTGGAAATTAGCGCTGATAAGTTTTTAATTTATATAATGTTTAACATTAGTGCTTATCCCACCTTTCCAGACTGTTTGATTATTCACTGGAAAGACCCTTAACTTTACAATTTTTAATTAAGGAAAAAAGGTACAAAATTGTAGATAAAGCATGCAAACTACTAATCAGTCTCAGTTCTACATAATGACAAGGGCTTTAGATAAAAAATTACGTATGCAATATTACGAACGTAAGGAAAAATTGAATTTTCAAGTGAAAAGACAGGTGAGTAATTTGTTTTGTAACACAATAAAATAAAATTAATGGAGATACCATCGGCTCCAATTGCTTGAGTTTTTTTTAAACAAAAAGGTCTTTTAAAAATGTCTAATTAAAAAATTCAAGCTTATTATGGTTATTATTTATAACAAATATATTATCCCAAGTAATGGATCGTAATTGATCATAGACTAGCCTAACTGGCTGTACATAATAAGCAATTTCTTACCTTTTATGTCCTTTAAGGGCCGACACAACACCGTGATTTCGACACCGAGCACACTTGGGAGTCCTCTGATACCGTTCAGACGTGCGGAAAAACAGAGCCGGGGGAATCGCTCCCAAAACCGGATGCTGCGACATTATAGTCGACATATCCACCCCGCTATTCGGCAAACTCATCTTTACGCACCATACAAACAAACGAAAAAACAATTATTTATCTAATTTCTAAATAATCTTAGAAAGCCCGTGTGGTTGGTATATCGTAAATATAACCGGGGCATCCGTCTTAGGATTACCAGTTAAAGCAACTGACACTCCTCAATCCTTAAAGTTAATAGGTATCGTATCCGGTGGTCGTTACAGTGGTGAAACTGTTGGCTGTCACCGCTTGGCTACACCGCACCAATCCGGTTCCCGGAATTCCCGTTTTATGCCACACCCCCCGGACCCGTTGACGTTTCCCTTAAGGGCTCCGCCTACCACCCCGCGGATCCGGTGTTTACTGTATTATGTGCCGTTGCACAATGAGAGACTGAATAGGAATACAAACTAGTTTTCAATGGCAAAATATATTATATTCCTGATGGCATAATGGGCCCTTAAGGACCCCGGGGTCGAAATATAAATGTATTGAAGTTGCGGCGATACCGTATTGTTGTTGTCGGGTGAAGTAGTCGTAGACTCTGGTGGAAATTGGGGGAGTTTGTTTGCTGCCTGTATATATATATATATGGGTATTATTATAATGCTCCTATCTGATGATGGGATATTATTTAATATCATTTCGATGGTTGCGTTACTGAGCGTGAAATATTTGTTTAATGATATGTCGGTTGGAAGAGATCGACGAGATAGTGATGAAAGGAGGGCTCACGACGTACCTGAATATATATAGTAGTTGAAAACTCGATTGTCACCATTTTTTTTATATTTCTTAATAATGGATAAAACGGTTTTTGTTTAAATCTAAATGAGGATCATGCCTATTTAAATTATGCTACTATAGAGCAGATTTCGTCAAAAGCTGGCATAACTTAAATGCACATGAATAACGTTTATCTACAGTCTCTAAAATAACCCTTTTTAGGACACCTTGAATATTACCAAACCGACAGGTAGCAACTGTTTTTATACACAAAAAAGGTGTGTAGTTTCCATTGCAAATTGAAGTTATATAGATTAATTTTTTTACTGTGACCCAAGTCGTTTCTTGGGCAAATTTAAATAATAATAATAATAATAATGTTTACAGTAAGACGTCTATTAGGTACCAATAGTTACAGTTACTATTATTTATTCAATAATATAACACTAGATAACAATCTAACTTACATTCTTAATATCGTAACAAATAGGGCTTGGATTCAGACTTCCAGGAGCCGTGAACACTGTCTTCCAAAATCTGTGAAGACTCTAAACGATTTAGAATATATTTTAAAAATTAAAAAGATATAAAAATTATTCACAATTAAAACTACATGTATTTCCTAAAAAGTAACAAATAGAAGGTAATTAATAAGGATAAACTTTATTAATATTCCAGGTTAAGAAATGTCTCTCTGAGAAAATCGTTCTTAGCCTAAAAGATCCATGTTTCAGCTTCAACAAATGTATTCTTTGTACTGAAGCTTGTAAATAATCAATAGTTAATCTTTTGCAGAGTTTTTGGAACTTATGATGTTATCGCTGTAGAATAAAATGGATAATGATTTAATTGGATTTAATGATATATAATCATGTAATAATCATAATTAGCAAATTAAACTGCCTGTAAAAAAATAGGGAAACATTTGCTTGCCTAAACTAAAGCAAAAAAATTAACTTCTTAAATATATAAATTAATAGACGAATATAAATAAAGAAAACCCTGATCCTAATAAGTAAGTGTTAGAATGATTAATTAGTATTCAATTGCCTGGACTGTAAGAATTATGAATCAACTCAAGTGATTCGAATGAACAAAATAATGAATCATTGGCTTAAGAATGGCGATTGAAGTTCTTTAATAATGAATCAATTATCAACTGCCTAGACTATAGAAAGCACGGCTTTATTGGGAATCACAGATTTGAGAAAGTTATGGTCAAGTACAAGAGGTCAATCATATCCATTTAAATTATGCTTACATTTGTCGTATTCATTGATTTTAATAAATGGAAATGAGTTTACAATTTTTACTATAGAATATAACCAGGACTCTGGGTAAGCCTGGACCTATACCAATTTGTAATCTATTGGATCTTTTAAGTACCAGCTGGATAATTCCTTAATATCTTTAGATATGATGGTAAACTGGAGTACAATTTTTTTACCAGTCCTTGCCTTATGGTTTTAGTTTGACTTTTCTCTGCGCCACCAACTACCATAATATATGAACGGCATGGCTAATATATTGTTGTATAGGGGTTTCTACATCTTTACGTACACAAAAATAGGAAGGAAATTCCATTGTATTTCCAAGCATTTACAATATGTATTGTGAATAATACAGGGTGTTCCAGAATCAGCGGAACCACGCATTACGTTAGTAGATGATTTTAAGGAACAATTTTAGCATAGGACTCGTCATCAGACTGACAATGGTCCGATATTCCTCGCTCTTCTTTGCTCTATTTTTTAGGCAATACTATAAATTGTGATTGCAGCCATATTTCTGATACATTTTTAGAGTTATAGATTCTGTTGAAAATATCCATAATTTAGGTTATTTCTTGATCATTCAACATCTTCGGAAATTCAGGCTCTATATTGTCTGCTCCCACTGCTTTTTTGGTTTTCATTTATTTTCTTGCTATTTCTACCTCGTAAATTAGTATGAGTGGTCTTAAAGCTTCTTCCGACAGTTTCTAAGATATATATATATCTTATATATATATATCTTATATATATATCTTATATATATATATCTTATAGATATAGATGGAAAACTGTACTGTCACCATTTTTTTTAATATTCCTTATTAAAACGGATTTCGTTTAATTCAAAATTAAAATGACAATCACGTCCATTTAAATTATGCTATCGTACAGCTGATTCAGTCAAAAGCTAGCATAACTTAAAGGCATATAAATAACTATTATTTACATAAGGTGTCCTCTTAAAAATGGCTCTTTTTGGATATATAATTACACCGATCGAGAGATCATTTTATAAATAAAATATATTAGTTACCTCTTTTTTTAGGTATTACGTCATTATAAATTTAGAAAATACTAACTCATATAATACAATTATTGAAGAAAAGAAGAAAATGGGCTTATTCAGGCATTTAGAATACAATAATTTACTTATTTCAGAATACAATAATTTACTTGAGGTTATATTTTTCATAAATTTTTGAATATATTGTCGAAAAAAGTTCATAACAACTAAGTTCCTTAATGCACAGTTCCATAATTTACACCCATGGATGTCGTGTGCAAACTACGACATTTTTTCTTAATGCTTAGCTGTTATGTAATCTAACCATACTACTGGCACCATTGCTATATAAACTTAAATTGCTTATTACAACTATATAAATTAGGCTAAAACAAGCATAACTAATACAATTTACTCACTAACCGATTATTTAGCACTCTTACAATTAAACATTCTGCTATTGAATTTGGAAAAACGCTGAAATAGGTGTCCAACGAAATTATTCATGAAATATGTGTACAAATTTTCAAAATGATATCTGGTCAATTTTTTGAGTTATGAAATGTATGTCAAATAAATATTTTAAAAAATCAATATTTCCAAAAAAATATTTTTTCCTCAAATTCTTGTACGAATTTGGAAAAACGCTGACATAGGTGTCCAACGAAATTATTCATGGAATATGTGTACAAATTTTCAAAATGATATCTGGTCAATTTTTTGAGTTATGAACTTTATGTCAAATAAATATTAAAAAAAATCAATATTTCCAAAAAAAAAATTTTTTCTCAAATTCTTGTACGAATTTGGAAAAACCCTGAAATAGGTGTCCAACGAAATTATTCATGGAATATGTGTACAAATTTTCAAAATGATATCTGGTTAATTTTTTGAGTAATGAACTTAATGTCAAATAAATATAAAAAAGAATCAATATTTCCAAAAAAAAAATTTTTTTCTCAAATTCTTGTACGAATTTGGAAAAACGCTGAAATAGGTGTCCAACGAAATTATTCATGGAATATGTGTACAAATTTTCAAAATGATATCTGGTCAATTTTTTGAGTTATGAACTTTATGTCAAATAAATGTTAATAAAAATCAATATTTCCAAAAAAAAATTTTTTCTCAAATTCTTGTACGAATTTGGAAAAACGCTAAAATAGATGCCCAACGAAATTATTCATGGAATATGTGTACAAATTTTCAAAATGATATCTGGTCAATTTTTTGAGTAATGAACTTAATGTCAAATAAATATTAAAAAAAATCGATATTTCCAAAAAAAATTTTTTTTCTCAAATTCTTGTACGAATTTGGACAAACGCTGAAATAGGTGTCCAACGAAATTATTCATGGAATATGTGTTCAAATTTTCAAAATGATATCTGGTCAATTTTTTGAGTAATGAACTTAATGTCAAATAAATATAAAAAAGAATCGATATTTCCAAAAAAAAATGTTTTTCTCAAATTCTTGTACGAATTTGGAAAAACGCTGAAATAGGTGCCCAACGAAATTATTCATGGAATATGTGTACAAATTTTCAAAATGATATCTGGTCAATTTTTTTGAGTAATAAACTTTATGTCAAATAAATATTAAAAAAAATGAATCTTTCCAAAAAAAAATTTTTTTCTCAAATTCTTGTACGAATTTGGAAAAACGCTGAAATAGGTGCCCAACGAAATTATTCATGGAATATGTGTTCAAATTTTCAAAATGATATCTGGTCAATTTTTTGAGTTATGAACTTAATGTCAAATAAATATTAAAAAAAATCAATATTTCCAAAAAAAAAATTTTTCTCAAATTCTTGTACGAATTTGGAAAAACGCTGAAATAGGTGCCCAACGAAATTATTCATGGAATATGTGTTCAAATTTTCAAAATGATATCTGGTCAATTTTTTGAGTTATGAACTTTATGTCAAATAAATATTAAAAAAAATGAATATTTCCAAAAAAAAATTTTTTTCTCAAATTCTTGTACGAATTTGGAAAAACGCTGAAATAGGTGTCCAACGAAATTATTCATGGAATATGTGTTCAAATTTTCAAAATGATATCTGGTCAATTTTTTGAGTTATGAACTTTATGTCAAATAAATATTAAAAAAAATCAATATTTCCAAAAAAAAAATTTTTCTCAAATTCTTGTACGAATTTGGAAAAACGCTGAAATAGGTGCCCAACGAAATTATTCATGGAATATGTGTTCAAATTTTCAAAATGATATCTGGTCAATTTTTTGAGTTATGAACTTTATGTCAAATAAATATTAAAAAAAATGAATATTTCCAAAAAAAAATTTTTTTCTCAAATTCTTGTACGAATTTGGAAAAACGCTGAAATAGGTGTCCAACGAAATTATTCATGGAATATGTGTTCAAATTTTCAAAATGATATCTGGTCAATTTTTTGAGTTATGAACTTTATGTCAAATAAATATTAAAAAAAATCAATATTTCCAAAAAAAAAATTTTTCTCAAATTCTTGTACGAATTTGGAAAAACGCTGAAATAGGTGCCCAACGAAATTATTCATGGAATATGTGTTCAAATTTTCAAAATGATATCTGGTCAATTTTTTGAGTTATGAACTTTATGTCAAATAAATATTAAAAAAAATGAATATTTCCAAAAAAAAATTTTTTTCTCAAATTCTTGTACGAATTTGGAAAAACGCTGAAATAGGTGTCCAACGAAATTATTCATGGAATATGTGTTCAAATTTTCAAAATGATATCTGGTCAATTTTTTGAGTTATGAACTTTATGTCAAATAAATATTAAAAAAAATGAATATTTCCAAAAAAAAATTTTTTTCTCAAATTCTTGTACGAATTTGGAAAAACGCTGAAATAGGTGTCCAACGAAATTATTCATGGAATATGTGTACAAATTTTCAAAATGATATCTAGTCAATTTTTTGAGTAATGAACTTAATGTCAAATAAATATAAAAAAGAATCGATATTTCCAAAAAAAAATGTTTTTCTCAAATTCTTGTACGAATTTGGAAAAACGCTGAAATAGGTGTCCAACGAAATTATTCATGGAATATGTGTACAAATTTTCAAAATGATATCTGGTCAATTTTTTGAGTTATGAACTTTATGTCAAATAAATATTAAAAAAAATCAATATTTCCAAAAAAAAAATTTTCTCAAATTCTTGTACGAATTTGGAAAAACGCTGAAATAGGTGCCCAACGAAATTATTCATGGAATATGTGTTCAAATTTTCAAAATGATATCTGGTCAATTTTTTGAGTTATGAACTTAATGTCAAATAAATATAAAAAAGAATTAATATTTCCAAAAAAATTTTTTTTTCTCAAATTCTTGTACGAATTTGGAAAAACGCTGAAATAGGTGCCCAACGAAATTATTCATGGAATATGTGTACAAATTTTCAAAATGATATCTGGTCAATTTTTTGAGTTATGAACTTTATGTCAAATAAATATTAAAAAAAATCAATATTTCCAAAAAAAAATTTTTTTCTCAAATTCTTGTACGAATTTGGAAAAACGCTAAAATAGGTGTCCAACGAAATTATTCATGGAATATGTGTACAAATTTTCAAAATGATATCTGGTCAATTTTTTGAGTTATGAACTTTATGTCAAATAAATATTAAAAAAAATGAATATTTCCAAAAAAAAAATTTTTTTGTCAAATTCTTGTACGAATTTGGAAAAACGCTGAAATAGGTGTCCAACGAAATTATTCATGGAATATGTGTACAAATTTTCAAAATGATATCTGGTCTGTTTTTTGAGTAATGAACTTAATGTCAAATAAATATAAAAAAGAATCAATATTTCCAAAAAAAAAATTTTTTTCTCAAATTCTTGTACGAATTTGGAAAAACGCTGAAATGGGTGTCAAACGAAATTATTCATGGAATATGTGTTCACATTTTCAAGAAATTCTTTTGAAGAATCACCGTTTTTTGTCCATAATATCCGATCTAATAGCACAGTTTTTGTATTAAATATTTATTAATATACATGTATATAAATATATTAAATTTAAATAAACAAACTGTGTTATTAGATTAGATATTAATGATGAAACCAGCTGTTATTCATGCATATTATTTTGAAAAACAATGATTTTTGAAAATTCCAGTGTCATTTTTTATCGCAAATAAGTGAAAATTCGGTTTTTTTTAGATAAGTCGTTAAATTAAAAAAAAAATCAATTCTAGACAAATTTTCATTATTTAGGATTTTTCATTAATCAACCGTATATGGTCAAGGCATCTTTGACAATATAACAATATCAACTTGAACAATATACATATTTAAAAAAATTAACAAGCATCTCGGGATAGTGGTTCATTAAACCGAGTTAAAGTATTGTGTATCCGAATTATTTCGAATTTAATTTCTAATTTCACTGGACTAAGAACTAAAGTAACTTATAATGCGCACGAAAAGTGAAAGTAAAGACGCGCGCACCCCCCTCTCTACTGGCTGCGCGGAGTCTCTCGGGAGTGTTCGGATGCGATCGGGTGGATTCACTTGGAAGGTACTTCAGTCTAATTCCTGCAGCGGTAGAAGTAGGTCGATACAGAATAATTCCATTGTGGTTACAGTATTAGTGTTTTTTGTGGTGTTTTTTTTATTGTGGTTCCTGTACATTTGGAGGAGTAAAAGGTAAGTACTAAATTTTTCTTTTACAAGTGCATGCAATTTATTTTGTACTATAGATATTTAATATCGAAGCAAACGTTACCTAAAAGTCATATTTTATTAGAAGCGATTCTTGAGTAAATTTATTCGCTAAATTTACATGAGTTCAAGAAGATAAATTTAATTAAAATCAAGTTTATTGTGGATTTATTCGCTAAATTCACACTTACATGAAGTTTTTTTTAATTTCAATTTAATTTTTTTTTTAAGAAATTTATTCGCTAAATTTCTACCTTTTAAAAGAGTCAAACATTTTTGCGCAATTTTCTTTCAAGTTTTAACTGAAAAGTATCAATTGTGAATTTATTCGCTAAATTCACATTTAAAAAACAAAATAATTCTAATAACAGTAAAAGCAATTCAAATTTTAGAATGTTTTAAATTTCAATTACTCTTTTATTTTCATTAATGCGTATCCAAACAGAAAATTACAATTATAGAAATTCTTGTTAGTATTTATTTAGGGTCAGTGTTTTGTGAGTGTGTGTTTTTAATGTGGTTCCTGTACAGTTGGAGGAGTAAAAGGTAAGTACTGAATTTTTCTTTTACAAATGCATGCCATTTATTATCTACTATAGATATTTAACATCGAACAAACATTACGTAAAAGTCATATTTTATAAGTAGCGATTCTTGAGTAAGTTTTTTTTGCATGTTTATTTACGATTGGATATTGAATTCGCTTTAGTTTGCAGTAATAAGCAAAATAAATTACGTGAATTTATTCGCTAAATTCGCATTTATATGAAATCAGTAAGGGGTTAAATTTAAATACGGATTTTAATAAATTCTAATATTTGTTTAAAATTTCCTGGAAACTTAAAGAAATTTATTCGTTAAATTTCTACCTTTTAAGATACCCAAATATTTTTTTTGAAAAACTTTAATATTGGGTCTCAAAAGAATCTTGTGGATTTATTAGCTAAATTCACATTTACATAAGATCACTAAGGGATGATAATACGAATAAGAGTTTTAATAAATTCTAATAAATTTTTTTGTGCCAAATTAAGAAAATTTATTCGGTAAATTTCCAACTTTTAAAACAGTCAAACGTTTTCTTTGAAAAATTTTAATATTTTTTCTCAAGTTTCTTGTAAATTTATTCGCTAAATTCACATTTACATAAAATCAGTATGGGGTTATAATATAATTAACGATTTTAATAAATTCTAACAATTTTTCAAAATTTGCTGAAAACTTAGGAAACTTTATTCATTAAATTTCTACCTTTAAAGACAGTAAAATATTTTTCTTTAAAAAACTTTAATACTGGAATTTATTCGCTAAATTCATATTTAATTAAAACTAGTAAGGGGATAAAAATAAAGATAAAAATTCTTATATTCTCTTTTCAAAATATTCCAGTGAATTTATTCGCTAAATTCACATTTACATAAAACTACTAAGGGGCTATAAAACAAATAAGGATTTTAATAAGATCTAAAAATTTTCCAAAAGTTTAGGAAATTTATTCGTTAAATTTCCACCTTTTAAAACAATCAAAAATTTTTTTTTAAAAAACTTTATAACTGTTTGTTAAAAGTTACTTGTGAATTTAATCGCTAAATTCACATTTAAATAAAGGGATTAAAATATAAATAATAATTCTTATATTCTCTTTTCAAAACATTCCAGTGAATTTATTCGCTAAATTCACATTTACATCAAATCACTAAGGGGTTATAATACAAATAACAATTTTAATGAATTTCAAATTTTTTCAAAATTTTCTGAAAACTTAAGGAAATTTATTCGTTAAATTTTCACCTTTTAAAACAGTCAAACATTTTTATTTAAAAAACTTTATTACTGTTTATTAAAAGTTACTTGTGAATTTATTCGCTAAATTCACATTTAAATAAAGGGATTAAAATATAAATAATAATTCTTATATTCTCTTTTCAAAATATTCCAGTGAATTTATTCGCTAAATTCACATTTACATAAAGTCACTAAGGGGTTATAAATCAAATAAGGATATTAATAAGATCTAAAAATTTTCCAAAAGTTTAGGAAATTTATTCGTTAAATTTCCACCTCTTAAAACAATCTAAATTTTTTTTTAAAAAAACTTTATAACTGTTTGTTAAAAGTTACTTGTGAATTTATTCGCTAAATTCACATTTACATAAAATTACTAAGGGGTTATAATACAAATAACAATTTTAATAAATTCCAATATTTTTTCAAAACTTTCTGAAAACTTGAAAATTTATTCGTTAAATTTCCACCTTTTAAAACAGTCAAACATTTTTCTTTGAAAAACTTTAATACTGTTTATTAAAAGTTACTTGTGAATTTATTCGCTAAATTCACATTTACATAAAATCACTAAGGGGTAATAAAACAAATAAGGATTTTAATAAATTCCAGTAATTTTTCAAAATTTTCTGAAAACTTAAGGAAATTTATTCGTTAAATTTCCACCTTTTAAGACAGTCAAATATTTTCTTTCAAAAACTTTAATATTGTTTCCTAAGTTTTTTGTGACTTTATTCGCAAAATAAAATCACTAATGGGTAATATTACATTAAAAAATTAAATAAATTCAAGTAATTTTTCAAAACTTTCTCAAAACCTTTGAAAAACTTTAATACTGTTTATTAAAAGTAACTTGTGAATTTATTCGCTAAATTCACATTTACATAAAATCACTAAGGGGTAATAAAATAATAAAAAATTAAATAAAATCTAATAATTTTTCAAAATTTTCTAAAAACTTAAGGAAATTTATTCTAATAATTATATAATTATAAATTCTAATAATTTTCTCAAAACTCAAGGAAATTTATTCGTTAAATTTCCACCTTTCAAGACAGTCAACCATTTTTCTTTTAAAAATTTTAATACTCTTTTTTAAAAGTTACTTGTGAATTTATTCGCTAAATTCACTTTTACATAAAATCACTAAGGGGTTATAAAATAAATAAGGATTTTAATAAATTCTAATAATTTTTCAAAATGTTCTGAAAACTTAAGGAAATTTATTCGTTAAATTTCTACCTTTTAAGATGGTCAAACACTTTCTTTAAAAAACTTTAATATTATTTCTCATGTTTTTGTGGATTTATTCGCTAAATTCACATTTTAATAAAACTATTAAAGGGATTAAAATATAAATAAAAATTCTTACATTACTAAGGGGTTATAATGCAAATAATGATTTTAATAAATTCTAATAATTTTTCAAAATTTTCTGAAAACTTGAGAAAATTTATTCGTTAAATTTTCACCTTTTAAAACAGTCAAACATTTTTATTTAAAAAACTTTAATACTGTTTATTAAAAGTTACTTATGAATTTATTCGCTTAATTCACATTTATATAAAATCACTAAGGGGTTATAAAACAAAGAAGGATTTGAATATGATCTAAAAATTTTCCAAAAGTTTAGGAAATTTATTCGTTAAATTTCCACCTTTTAAAACAGTCAAACATTTTTATTTAAAAGACTTTATTACTGTTTATTAAAAGTTACTTGTGAATTTATTCGCTAAATTCACATTTAATAAAAACTAATAAGGGGATTAAAATATAGATAAAAATTCTTATATTCTCTTTTCAAAATATTCCAGTAAATTTATTCGCTAAATTCACATTTACATAAAATCACTAAGGGGATAAAAAACAAATAAGATTTTTAATAAATTCTAATAATTTTTCAAAATTTTCTGCAAATTTTAGGAAATTTATTCGTTAAATTTCCACCTTTTAAGACAGTCAAACATTTTTCTTTAAAAAACTTTAATATTATTTATTAAAAGTTACTTGTGAATTTATTCGCTAAATTCACAATTACAAAAATCACTAAGGGGTTATAATACAAATAAAAAATTAAATAAATTATTATAATTTTTCAAAATTTTCTCAAAACTTACGGACATTTATTCGTTAAATGTCCACCTTTTAAAACAGTCAAACATTTCCTTTGAAATTTTTTAATATTGTTTCTCAAGTTTTTTGTGAATTTATTTGCATTTAAATAAAACTAAAGGGATTAAAATATAAATTAAAATTCTTATATTCTCTTTTCAAAATATTCCAGTGAATTTATTCGCTAAATTCACATTTACAATAAATTAACAAGGGGTTATAATACAATAAACGATTTTAATAAATTCTAATAAATTCTAATAATTTTTCAAAATTTTCTGCAAATTAAAGGAAATTTATTCGTTAAATTTCCACCTTTTAAGACAGTCAAACATTTTCCTTCAAGAACTTTATAATATTGTTTTTTAAGTTTCTTGTGGATTTATTCGCTAAATTCACATTTAAATAAATCTAATAAAGGGATTAAAATATAAATGAAAATTCTTATATTCTCTTCTTAAAATATTCCAGTGAATTTATTCGCTAAATTCACATATACATAAAACTACTAAAGGGTTATAAAACAAATAACAATTTTAATAAATTCCAATATTTTTTCAAAATTTTCTGAAAACGTATGGAAATTTATTCGTTAAATTTTCACCTTTTAAGACTGTCAAACATTTTCTTTTAAAAACTTTAATATTGTTTCCTAAGTTTCTTGTGAATTTATTCGCTAAATTCACTTTAATTAAAACTAATAAAAGGATTAAAATATAAATAAAAATTCCTATATTTTTTTAAACATATTCTAGTGATTTTATTCGTTCAATTCACAATTACATAAAAAGACTAAGGGGTTATAAAACAAATAAGGATTTTAATAAATTCTAATAATTTTCCAAAATCTTCTGCAAATTTTAGGAAATTTATTCGTTAAATTTCCACCTTTTAAAACAATAGCCAAACATCTAACTTTAAAAATTTTAATATTGTTTATAAAAAGTTACTTGTGAATTTATTCGCTAAATTCACATTTACATAAAATCACTAAGGGGTTATAATACAAATAAAAAATTAAATAAATTATAATTATTTTTCAAAACTTCCTCAAAACTTAGGAAATTTTATCGAATAAAGTTTTCTCTTTTAAAACAGTCAAACATTATTTTTTAAAAGACTTTAATACTCTTTATTAGAAGTTACTTGTGAAAAATAAAAATAAAAATTCTTACATTCACTTTTCAAAATATTCAGTGAATTTATTCGCTAAATTCACATTTACATAAAATCACTAAGGAGCTATAAAACAAATAAGGATTTTAATAAATTCTAATAAATTTCCACGTTTTAAGACAGTCAAACATTTTCTTTTAAAAACTTTATAATATTGTTTCTTAAGGTTCTTGTGGATTTATTCGCTAAATTCACATTTAATTAAAGCTAATAAAGGGATTAAAATATAGATAAAAATTCATATATTTCTTTTTCAAATATTCCAGTGAATTTATTCGCTAAATTCACAATTACATAAAATCACTAAAGGGTTATAAAACAAAGTAAGATTTTAATAAATTCTAATAATTTTATAAAATTTTCTGCAATTTTAAGGAAATTTATTCGTTAAATTTCCACTATTTAAGACAGTCAAACATTTTCTTTCAAAAACTTTAATATTCTTTCTTAGAAGTTTCTTGTGAATTTATTCGCTAAATTCACATGTACATAAAATCTCTAAGGGGTAATAATATAAGTAAAAAATTAAATAAATTCCAATATTTTTTCAAAATTTTCTGAAAACTTAAGGAAATTTATTCGTTAAATTTCCACCTTTTAAGATAGTCAAATATTTTCTTTGAAAATTTTTAATATTGTTTTTCAAGTTTCTTGTGAATTTATTCGCTAAATTCATATTTACATAAAATTACTAAGGGGTTATATATAATACAATGAATGATTTTAATAAATTCTAATAATTTTTCAAAATTTTCTGCAAATTTAAGGAAATATCTTTCTTTGAAAAATTTTAATATTGTTAATAAAAAGTTACTTGTGAATTTATTCGCTAAATTCACATTTACAAAAATCACTAAGGGGTAATAATATTTAAATCCGTATTTGTATTATTAATAAATTCTAATAACTTTTCAAAATTTTCTAAAAATTTAAGAAAATTTATTCGTTAAATTTCTACCTTTTATAATAGTCAAACATTTTCTTTGAAAAACTTTAATATTGTTTCTTAAAAGTATCTTGTGGATTTATTCGCTAAATTCACATTTATATAAAATTACTAAGGAGTTATAATACAAATAAGCATTTTAATAAATTCCAATATTTTTTCAAAATTTTCTGGAAACTTAAAGAAATTTATTCGTTAAATTTCCACCTTTTAAAACAGTCAAGCATTTTCTTTGAAAAACTTTTATATTTTTTTCAAAAATTATTTATTTATTGGCAAATTTATTTGCTAAATTTGCACTTCAAAGTAAATTTATAAAACAGGAGTTTAGAATTTATTAAAATCTTGAGGGTTTTCTATGGGGAATTTATGCGTTAAATTTCCTCTTTATTAAAATTTATTTCTCTGTGATTAAGCTAAATCTGCACTTTAAATAAGATCATGTGGGTCAAATATTATGGGAGCTTCTAATAAACAACGAGCAACGTATTTATTGACAAATTTATTCGCTAAATTTGCACTTCAAAGTAATTTTATAAAATAGGAGTTTAGAATTTATTAAAATCTTGGGGGTTTTCTATAGGAAATTTATGCGTTAAATTTCCTCTTTATTAAAATTTCTTTCTCTATGATTAGCAGATTTATTCGCTAAATCTGCATTATAAACAAGATCACGATATTCCAAACGTTATTATAAGAGTTCTAATAAACAACGAACAAAATATTTATTGGCAGATTTATTCGCTAAATCTGAAATTTAAACTGATTTTTATAACAAACGGATTTAGAATTTATTAAAATCTTGGGGGTTTTCTATAGAAAGTTTATGCGCTAAACTTCCTTATTAGAATTACTTTAATGTGGGCTAAGTAAATAAATATCCAATCGTAAATAAGCAGCAAGGACATTTGTGATGTATCATATTCGGAAATATTGACAAAGCATGTAACCAGTGTAATATTGATTCTTGATGTAACAGTGTGCTATTTTTTCCCTTGAAAAATTGACAAAGCATGTATAAGTGTGCAATTTTTTCCCTTGAAAAATTGACAAAGCATGTATCAGTGTGCAATTTTTTCCTTTGAAAAATTGACAAAGCATGTATCAGTGTGCTTCCTTGAATAAAATTGACAAAGCATGTATAAGTGTGCAATTTTTTCCCTTGAAAAATTGACAAAGCATGTATAAGTGTGCAATATTTTCCTTTGAAAAATTGACAAAGCATGTATCAGTGTGCTTCCTTGAATAAAATTGACAAAGCATGTATAAGTGTGCAATATTTTCCCTTGAAAAATTGACAAAGCATGTATCAGTGTGCAATTTTTTCCTTTGAAAAATTGACCAAGCATGTATCAGTGTGCAATTTTTTCCTTTGAAAAATTGACAAAGCATGTATCAGTGTGCTTCATTGAATAAAATTGACAAAGCATGTATGAGTGTGCAATTTTTTCCCTTGAAAAATTGACAAAGCATGTATAAGTGTGCAATATTTTCCCTTGAAAAATTGACAAAGCATGTATCAGTGTGCAATTTTTTCCTTTGAAAAATTGACAAAGCATGTATAAGTGTGCAATTTTTTCCCTTGAAAAATTGACAAAGCATGTATAAGTGTGCAATATTTTCCCTTGAAAAATTGACAAAGCATGTATCAGTGTGCAATTTTTTCCTTTGAAAAATTGACCAAGCATGTATCAGTGTGCAATTTTTTCCTTTGAAAAATTGACCAAGCATGTATCAGTGTGCTTCCCTGAATAAAATTGACAAAGCATGTATAGGTGTGCAATTTTTTCCTTTGAAAAATTGACAAAGCATGTATCAGTGTGCTTCCTTGAATAAAATTGACAAATTATGTATAAGTGTGCAATTTTTTCCCTTGAAAAATTGACAAAGCATGTATCAGTGTGCTTCCTTGAATAAAATTGATAAAGCATGTATAAGTGTGCAATATTTTCCCTTGAAAAGTTGACAAAGCATGTATCAGTGTGTAATTTTTTCCTTTGAAAAATTGACAAAGCATGTATCAGTGTGCTTCCTTGAATAAAATTGACAAAGCATGTATAAGTGTGCAATTTTTTCCCTTGAAAAATTGACAAAGCATGTATCAGTGTGCTTCCTTGAATAAAATTGACAAAGCATGTATAAGTGTGCAATATTTTCCCTTGAAAAATTGACAAAGCATGTATCAGTGTGCAATTTTTTCCTTTGAAAAATTGACCAAGCATGTATCAGTGTGCAATTTTTTCCCTTGAAAATATTGACAAAGCATGTATCAGTGTGCTACCCTGAACAAAATTGACAAAGCATGTATAAGTGTGCAATTTTTTCCCTTGAAAAATTGACAAAGCATGTATCAGTGTGCTTCCTTGAATAAAATTGACAAAGCATGTATAAGTGTGCAATTTTTTCCCTTGAAAAATTGACAAAGCATGTATCAGTGTGCTTCCTTGAATAAAATTGATAAAGCATGTATAAGTGTGCAATATTTTCCCTTGAAAAGTTGACAAAGCATGTATCAGTGTGTAATTTTTTCCTTTGAAAAATTGACAAAGCATGTATCAGTGTGCTTCCTTGAATAAAATTGACAAAGCATGTATAAGTGTGCAATTTTTTCCCTTGAAAAATTGACAAAGCATGTATCAGTGTGCTTCCTTGAATAAAATTGACAAAGCATGTATAAGTGTGCAATATTTTCCCTTGAAAAATTGACAAAGCATGTATCAGTGTGCAATTTTTTCCTTTGAAAAATTGACCAAGCATGTATCAGTGTGCAATTTTTTCCCTTGAAAATATTGACAAAGCATGTATCAGTGTGCTACCCTGAACAAAATTGACAAAGCATGTATAAGTGTGCAATTTTTTCCCTTGAAAAATTGACAAAGCATGTATCAGTGTGCTTCCTTGAATAAAATTGACAAAGCATGTATAAGTGTGCAATTTTTTCCCTTGAAAAATTGACAAAGCATGTATCAGTGTGCTTCCTTGAATAAAATTGACCAAGCATGTAACCAGTGTGCTTTCACCTTGAATTTTTGACTTAGAGGAATGGTTTTTAGTGGGTCGGGGCTGGAAAAAGCCTTAACCCCACACTACCCCGGGCCGGCTCGGGGTGTCTGTTTGCAGATTTTTTTAACCTCTCTAAAAAATAAAAAAAAAAAAAAACGATGGTAAGTATATTTTAGGCAATTTCAGACAGAAGAATCTACATAGGAGGATATTAAGGTTCAAAAAGGTCACTCAATAGGTCTTTCAATAGACAACTCTCAAGGCTTACAGAGATGAAGGTCCAGCCTCTGAAAATGGATTACTATGGAAACTACCTATACTAGGATTAAGCAAAAATGGAAAACTGCTTAAATACCCTGCTGGAATGTTAACTCATGGAACAGAAGGGATCAAAAAAACAATATTCCCAGGAAAAAGTCAAGAATATATTAAGGTGATACGTCGAGTACAATTATGTTATGCATTACGTCATGGTGACAGAATTGCAATTCTAATCATTGTTAATATAACTGAAATTGACTTATTTTATAAAATGGAGTATAGGCCCCGAAAATATAGATAATCCAATGAAATAAACTGACAAATTTTTGACAAATTGTATTTATTTGTTTGTTTTGTTTGAATTGTTTGACAAATTTTATTTATTTATATCGTTTTCATAAAAACGTGTGGAAAATTTATTTTTTGTTTTCCAGGCCTTGGTAATTATTTTTAATGGCGATTCCAGGACCTCCAGACGTTCCAGGTCTATTATTTTCCTCCAAAAATTAAGAAAATATATATGTTCTATATTTTGGTTGAAATTATAAACTATTAAGGAAATTTGACAAATTCGGAGAATTATATTTATTTAATCAACTTCAAAAGGCTCAATTTCCAATAAGAAAATCAAAAAAAAAATCTACAGAAAAGTATTTATGGAAAATGTTAGAAAAATTATTCAATTTTGACTAAATATTCTTTTCTCTTGGGTTTAATTTTTATGTTAAATTTACCATTAATTCCAGGTCAAATTTTGCCTTTTGGAGTAATTTTAAAAAATTAAAAAAATTAAAGACCGTGTATATGAAAATGTTGATTTTTTTAAGATGTTATTTTTTGCATTCCAGGCCTTTCCAGAAAATTTATTTTTATGTCAAATTTCCAATTTTTTCCAGACATTTGACGTCACTTTCTATAACCTCAGGATGTTCTAAAAAATCACAAAAAATTAAAGAAATCACTACTTCTACGTAATCAGTCTTGATAAAATTATGTGCAGATGCTTTTTCCTCTTTCCTTACAAATGACGAGCACCATAAATATAAGAAAATATATATTTAAATAAAAAATGAGACTATTAATAAAAGGAGCTTATATTTTTAGTGCCAGTCATCTATAAAGAGAGTTTATTTAATTCAGTATAAAAAAATGACTCAAATCCAATTAAGTTATGCATAGATCGATGAAAAATCTTTTTTGGAAAAAAGTCAATTTTCTACTTTTACCAGCACCCACGAAGACATGATATGAAATATTTGAAAAGAATTATGAGGGAAAGTAAGGAGAAGCATGCATAAATACAGGCGATGGTCAATTTCAATAAAATTTCAATAAAAGGCAACAAAATTATATAAGAAATTTTAAAACTCTTTAGAGACCCTCCATTTACATTATTTAAAGGCCCCGTAAAAGAGTAACAGAACTATTTATATAGGTGTTGATTAAATGTGTTAAATAAGGAACTTTATATACGTAAATGGGTTCATATATATGCGTGTCGGGAAATTAATGGATTTCCGGTGCTGGTTTTAATGGGCGCGGCGCAGAGACGTTGGCATTGTGGAAACTGAGCGTATATATATGTATATATCTATGCAAAGTCACAACTTTATTGCGAACATCGACGGTAGAGTAACTTGGAAAATTTAATTTAAAGGCATTGTACTCGCCCACGCGCCCGTGATAAATATGTAATTTCACTTAATAAACAGAAATAAGTTTAGGGTACCGGAAAATTACTCTTTGTGCAAATTTTACCTTAAGGTTTACAAAGGGGTCTCTTATTTGTCAGTGTAGACTCTTAGGAGCGAGCATACCTCGTCCTGTCGTTTTTGCAAAAAGCGAGTTATCACAAAATCACCCATCTTTTTCCTTTAGTTTGGATATTTTAGCATGATAATGACCTATAAGAGAAATGTAAGATTTTGGTCAGAAAAGATTTTTTTATGACTCTTGCTTAAAATACTCTATAGAAAACCCTAAAATTAAATTGATACTTGCACAGAATCCTGGAAATCTAGTGGATAGGATATTGTATACAAATTACTAGCTCTTATTGTTGCTTTCCAGTGTATATAAAACTATTTTTTATGCATTTTCCATTGTCATTATGAAGTCTTGCAAGCTAAAAGTCTCACATTTAATTAAAGCCTAATTTGCTTATATAAAAAATCTTGATTGAAAATGCATATTTGATTTGTATTTTTTAATGTTTATTTTTTAATTCAATAATTTTACCATGGTTGTTTTATAAAATTTTGTGGATAATCGATAGGCAGTTTTACTACCTAAACATCAAAAATTGTAACAAAAACTTAATTTGTTTTCAGGAAAAACTCTTGATTGAAAGTTTCTACTTTATTTGATAAATCCTTAATAAATTGTTTTTCTTTGATAATTTGTTTTTAAATTTCTAATTTATATAACTTTCATCGCTTCCAGTATTAAATGTTTGTATAATTTATCACCATTTTGCAGCCAAAAATTCTTTTTTTCGGGAAAATCCTTTTGATTTTTTTTAAATTCTTACAAACGTATTTTGCAGAAATGTTTCATATAAAAAAAAGAGGTTTTCCAAGATTTTCTTTTACGAGATATATGGCAAACAATAAATGTTTTTTATTAAATAGAGTTCCTATAAAATATTCTCGTTCAATCATGAAAAAAAAATTAATTTTTAAAAAATAGAAAAAAGTTATCTTGTTTGTTTTTCGGTTTTTCCCATTATTAATTTAGAAACTTGTGAAAATTCAATTTTATACTAATCATTTTTTTTGGCATTAAATATATTCCATGACAAGTTCTTCATAATTTTTATTACAGGTTTTTTCTTTATAGAAAATGGACAATTTTAGAATATTTTAAGAATATTGAAAAAAACTGTCAAATTTTTAAATTCTAATCATTATACCATGCTTTTCTTTGAAGTCCCCCCCTCCCATTTATTTTTTGAACGGGTCAAAAAAAATTTTTGAAACTTGGCATAAGTAAATTGGTCTATAGATCTTAACTCGTTTCAAAATGGCGGCCTAATAAAAAAGTATTTTTTTTTATTTTAACGTTTTACATTTTTATGATTTTTGAATAGGTAAAAATCAGTGTACGAAAATAAGTGCGTCACTATTTTATTTTGACATAAAAACGACAGTTCTAAATGTCAAAATAACACATAAGCGCCATCTTGAATAAATGCATTAAATAGAAATCTTGTGTTACCTCATTTAAAAGGTTTTATTGAGTACTTTTAATATTTATTACATGGACTCGGTGGACTCCGTTTTGACCTGTCTAAAAGTAACAGCCAAAAAAATACACTGTTGCGATTTTATTAACGTTTTTAATAATAATATACAAATAATTTATAATTTTTGAATTTTGGATTTAAAGATTAACTTTTTGGTTTCTAAAGACTTACTGAACCGCCCTCGTATGTCACATTTCACGTTAAAGGTTATTGAACATTATTTTGACATTCCAAAAACCAAATAGCTATTAAAAAAACTCGAAAAAAAATGTTAAGATATTTTTCCTTAACGGGTAAATTACTCTTGTATTGGTCATTGTTAGATATTGTTTAGTGTGTTTGGCAGTTTGAATTTATTGTTTTTTTCAAAATGGTTAATTCTCGTCCATTGGAGGAAAAAGTAGAAGCAATTTTTATTTATGGAGCAACGCGTAATTTTCATGAGACTGAAAGGGTTTTCAACGAACGTTTTCCTGATCGTCCTATTTGCCGTAAATATTTTAGGGAACTTGTAAATAAATTTACAACTACTGGTACTGTCCAGGATAAAAAACGCCCAGGCCATATGTCTATTTCAGAAGAAAAGCAAGTCCAAATAATTGGCGAAATAATAGAAAATCCCCAACATTCTACTCCAACTGTGGCTGATATCTGTGAAGTTTCAACTTCGACGGCATGGAGAGTTTTAAAAAAAAAAAAGTTTCACCCATACAAGATCCAAATGGTCTATCAACTGACTGAAGATGATCCTGACCGAAGAGTGCAATTCTGTGAAATTATGGCAGAGAGAGTAGAAAGGCAACCTACGTACGTGCGCAACATTTGTTTTAGCGACGAATGTACTTTTTTTTTAAATGGTAATGTCCACAGACAAAATTGTCGATATTGGAGTGATACCAATCCACACATTTTTCGTGAAACCCGATCTCAGTATCCGCAAAAAATCATTGTATGGGCAGGAATATTAGGGAATCATATCGTAGGGCCGCTGTTTTTAGAAGAAAATTTAACAGGTGAATTGTACTCAAATATGCTGGAAAATGCTATTGATCCTCTCATAACAGAAATTGTTGAGGCTAATGTACATGAATTTGACATGGAAATTACATTTCAACAAGATGGTGCTCCTCCGCATTTTGCCAGGAATGTGAGAAATTATTTAAATGATAATTATTTTGGTCGTTGGATAGGTCGTCGGGGTCCTATTGAATGGCCAGCTCGGTCACCAGATTTAACGCCGCTAGACTTTTTTTTGTAGGGATACCTAAAGCAAAAGATATACGAAACAGAACCTGCCTTAATTTTTGAGCTACGACAAAGAATCACTAACATTTGTCAAAATATTGAGGCAGATTTATTTGAAAATGTTCGACGTAAATTTTCAGATAGGTTATTTATGTGTCAAGAGGTACAAGGAAATCATTTCCAGCATCTTTTAAATTAAATATTGTTTTTCTTTTGATAAATTGTTTATTTGCTAATTGTAAATTAGTATTTTATTGTATTCTATTAAAAACGTTAATAAAATCGCAACAGTGTATTTCTTTGGCTGTTACTTTTAGACAGGTCATTGATACCTTTAAAATGAGGTACCATACGACCCTCCTTTCTATTTAAAATTTTTTCTCAAGATGTCGCCCAGCCGCCATCTTGGAATTTACAACTACCTAGTTTACGGTGAAAAATAGTATCTATAGACCAATTTACTTATGCCAAGTTTCAAAAATTTTTTTTGACCCGTTCAAAAAATAAATGGGGGGGGGGACTTCAAAGAAAAGCACTGTATAATAAAAATGCCTAAAAAAAACCCGAATGTGGCAAATTTTAAGAAACATTGAAAATTTCGAAATCTTAACCAATTATTAACGATAATTAATAAATTGAACTTTTCTTTTTTTTCTGGTTTTCCTATGGAAAATAGAGAAATTTAGCATAAACCTTTTTAAAATAAAAAGTGAGCCAGGTCCATTTAAGTTATGCATAAATCAATAAAATTATAAAAATTCAATTTTTAGGGTTATATTTTTCTTGTTTTCCAGCCTAGGAAAATTAATTCTCAAATCAAATTTTCCAGGCATTTCATGTGATTTATCTTCTGGATTTTTAAAATATTATTTTATATTCCAGGCATTTTACGTAATTTATCAATTGTAAATTTTTTAAGTTTTAAATAATTTTTACGACATATTCATATAGAGGATTTCATGAGAAAAATAAAAAAAATTGAAATTCAATGGAATTTTAAATATTATGATACCAATCATACCTTCTTAAATTTTTAACTTTTTTTAGTATTCCTATAAGAAACGAGGAATTTTGTCATAAATATTTTTACTGCCTCTTTATGTTGTATATGAATAGCAGGAGAAATGAATTCTTATCAAATTTGAAAATCCAATATTTTAATTTTCAATGCATAGGGACTATAGCATTTTTTTCTGCTTAAAACATGTGTCTCTTTATAATGTGAAAATGCTTATAAAAAACACAAATTCGACAAATTTTGGGAAATTTTGAAATTTCCGAAATCTCAATTAATTCAAAAGCCTTATAAATAAATTAAATTTGACTCAAATCCATTTAAGTTATGCATAAATCGAAAAAATTATGACGATTTATTTATTAGGGTTTTATCTAAGGAAATTAATTTTCAAGTAAAATTTTCCATTTATTTGAGGCATTTCATGTCACAATTTATCTTCGAGGTTTTTAGGGTAACATTCTATAAATTGCAAAAATTTGATGTAATTTTCCACGCACTTGTAGAAATTCAATTTTATGCTGAATTCCGTTAACTTTTAAATAATTTCTATGGAAAATTCTTATAGGAACTATAATTTTTATTCAATACTTGATCATTGAAAATAAGTCACTTTGTTTAGAGTGTTTTCCATTAATATTTCAAATATATGGCAATATTTTGGTGAATTTAAAAAAATCTAATCCCTTAACTATGGGCATTTCAATCATATTTTTTTATGCGAATTTGACTATTTTTATTTTTTTTAGCATGGAATAAGCGTTTCTGGCATAAATATTCTTCATTGCCACTTTATAGTGAATATAAATAGCAAGATAAATAAATTCTTGTAAAGCTTGGAATTCAATAGTGTAACTTTTAATTCACTTCATCATATTATAGCTTAGACGAATGTTATAAATACTAGAGACTATTGTGATGAAATACTCCTTAAAGTTAAGGGATCTAGGCCTTTTTAAAATTTTGTACTTTGTGTTACTAAATATTTTTAATATACTGGATATGAATAGCAAGAAGAACTAATTCTTATCAAATTTGGGAATTATTATTATACTAAATAATAAATTTAAAACCTTTCAGTTCATAGGAAACGAAAAATTTTTTTCTGCTTTCCTTTTTTTCACCTAAAATGTTTCAATATTTCTTTACAAAGTAAAAATGCTTTTTGACCAATTTTTGGGACATTTTGAAAATTCCGAAATCTCAGTCAATTCAAAAACCTCATAAATAAATTAAATTGTTTTTTGTTTTTTCATAATTTAGCATCAACCTTTAAAATAATAAGTGAGTCATATCCATTTAAATTATGCATAAATCGATAAAATTATGACATTTCTATTTTTACTTATTATGGGATTTTTTTTGAGGCTAAAAATGTCATAATTTATCTTCAAAATTTTTAAAGTAATATTATATATATTCCACGCAATTTAATTTACACACGATTTGTACACTAAAAAAATATTTGTGTACATACAACTGCAGCAGAAGTTCCCATAGATTGGATTTGATCATAAAAAAGAGATTCTAGTAAAAGAACATTTAGAGACATTCCTTTTAAGACACTTAACTGAAACAAGTGTGTTTTCCAGTGACATCTTTCAAAATACAGGCTGTATAATCAAATTATAATTCTTTTCCTACATCTCTCATTTATCCGAATGCTTTTTACAATATAAAAGCGAACCGGTGGATGGATGTTTAACAAGATACTTATTCCCGGGGGGTTGCATAGATAACCGATATATAACTGCCCTTTCACATGTTCTCGAGGGCCCTCTGGCGCCCACACAACAAAAAAAAACCTCAAACTTTGACCCACGTTAAATAACCTTTTCAATTATAATCTGTATATATGATGATATGGGGTTCGTTCTTCAGCATCAGGTAAATCTCTTTTAACACAAAAATGTTTTCGTTTTAGTCTCGGGCAAAAGGTTTTTTTGATATTATATGCCTTTTATGGGGGGTGGGTGCGTTTGTTATCTTTTTACGACTAAATAAGAAGTTGAAGAGCAAAAAAAGGGATCACTTTTTATTTTGTTATTTAAAGTGGCTTTACGGGTGTATGGGTATGTCCCCGGGGTTGAAGGGCAAAAAATCGTACTTGAGGGTGGATCGCTTTACGGTTTAGTCAAGTGTATATAAATTATTTTAATTTTTGGTGGTTAAGTTATTCGATGTGATGAATGGATTTTTTTCGATAGGTATGTAAATTGGAAATTTTTATCGTTTTTGGTCAACAAAATACTCCTACAAGAAACACATAAATAAATTTAAAAGTCCAAATCAATATTATTAAATGGAAAACCCTATTATTGGAAAAGCCATTTTATACATTGGTCATCATTATTCAAACATTTATAATACTGTTAAGACAAATGGAAAATTATATTATTTTATTGACATGTACCTCAAAAGCCAATGAGCAACTTTTGACAGGCTTTAGATTTCCACTGGACTTGTGTAAGGCTATTCTAAAAATGTTTATATTAAGCTATGAAAATGTTCTGAAAGGTTATTCCAAGACAAATGGAAAATACTAAATATATTCTTATTCATGTTCGTCTATTCACACTGATATAAAAATGTCGAGTCTATTGAGACAAATGGAAAACGTTATTACGCCACTGATATGTACAATAAAAGTCAATTAGGAACTTTTGACAGGTACAAGGTTTAGTTACTTAAAAGTTTTTTCCTAGACAAATGGAAAATACTAAATATATTCTTATTTATGTTCGTTTGTTCATACGAATATAAATATTTCTAGTTCTATTGAGACAAACAGAAATCCTTGTTACTTCATTGATATGTACAAGAAAAGTCAATTAGGAACTTTTGACAGGTACAAGGTCGGTGTATAATTCGGTTTTCCACTGGACTTGTGTAAGGCTATTCTAAAAATGTTCATATTAAGCTATTCTTAAAGGTTTTCCCTAGACAAATGGAAATCTTTGAATTTGACAATGAATAACTTTGAAAAGGTACAAGATCAGAACATGATTTGGATTTCCACTGGACTTTTTTGGGAATCAATTTTATTTATTTCCTAGGTGATCCTGGTAACATATAGAAGTCGTTTTGTACATGAACTATCCAGAATATTCCAGAACTAAACATCCTTGTATCTAAACCTTGAATTTGTTTCTTTCTTTTAAATTAATAAACTAAAATATTTTAAGAAATTTATGCTATGTATAAATTACTTTTTCAGGAATCTGGATCATTTTGAGAGTCTGAAATCCAGAATAGTATTGATTCTTCTGGATTAGTATACATTCGGATATTTATAGTCTTTTTACAAAACCTGGAAGAATTTTTCCAGTACTCCGGAATTTAATTCAATTCCTAGGTACTGCTGGTAACAGTTGTTTCGTCAATGAACTATCCAGAATATTTATTGGAATTTTTCCTCGAATATTATTTACTTTCAATGCCTGGAATATTCTTTTTTATGTCTAAGCATATAATTTCTTTTATCTTTAATAAATAAACAAAATATGAAACTTGTATTCCATTCATGAATAGAAAATCGACAATTTTTCCAGGAATTTTAGTTATTTTAAGAGTCTTCTAGCATAGGTCCAGAATATTCCATGAAAACCTGAAGTTTTTTTTCACAATTCTTCGTTGTATTAAGTTGTATTGTTTTTATTAAATTGTATCAATTTTAGAATAATAAAACTGCCTGGAAAATTATTTAAAAAAAATTGTTTAATTTCTTCCAGGCAGTTGAGGCCAAGACAAAGACCTTGATTGCCTGGAAAATGTGAAAACGGGTACTATAACTGCCTAGGAAAAAATTAGAATCGACGTTAATTGCCTAAGAAAAATTAAAAAAGATTATTTTAAATGCCTACAATTAACACAAAATTAGATCAAATTTAGAAAATTGAACGATTCAACTGCCTGTAAAATGATTAATAAATATTTATTCATTCTTCTAGGCAGTTGGAAAAATGAGCAAAATACGTGAATTGCTAAGAAAATATACAATTAGGAACTTCATTTGCCTAGGAAAAAAATTAGCATTAATTTGAACTGCCTGGGAGAACTTTAAAAAATTTTCAACTCAATGAAATTACCATCAAATGGTATCAATATTGAAAACTTCAAGTACCTGGAAAATAATTATTAAATTTCTTCGGATACATCCAGGTGCCTGGAAAATATAAAACTAGTTACTTGAAGTACCTGGAAAAGATTGGCATCAATTTCAACTGCCTGGAAGACCTAAAAAACTATTTCAATTTAATGAAATTACTATAAAATGGTATCAATGTTAAAAGCTCCTTGTTGAACACTGCTTGGATTGAATTCAAGTGCCTGGAAAATAATTATTAAATTTCTTCCAGGCAATTGAGGCCAAGAAAGATACATCCAGGTGCCTGGAAAATATAAAACTAGTTACTTCAAGAGCCTGGGAAAAAAACTAGCATCAATTTCAACTGCCTGAAAAACTAAAAAAATATTTCAATTCAATGAAATTACTATAAAATGATATCAATGTTGAAAACTTGTTACTTCAAGTACTAAACTAGTTACTTCAAGTACCAGGAAAAAATTAGCACCATTTTCAAGTGTCTGGAAGAACTAAAAAAAATGTTTCAAGTCAATGAAATTACTTTAAAATTATATCGAGGTTGAAAGCTTCAACTGCCTGGAAAATGAGATTCAACTACCTTGAAAAAAACAGGATTGACTTTAAGTATCTCGAAAATATTTAATAAATCTCATACAGGCAAATATTTCAAAGATAAGAAAAACTATTTTCAAATACCTGAAAAACATGAAAGTTGGATTCAAATGCCTCAAAAATTATTTTTTTAATGGAACCTTAGTCATTTTGAAAGCCTAGAAGAATTTTTCCAGGAATTTCAAGAATTTCATTCATTTCCTAGGTACTGCTGGTAACATATATAAGTTGTTTCGTCAATGAACTATCCAGAATATTTATTGGAATTTTTCCTCGAATATTATTTACTTTCAATACCTGGAATATTCTTTTTTATGTCTAAGCATATAATTTCTTTTATCTTTAATAAATAAACAAAATATGAAACTTGTATTCCATTCATGAATAGAAAATCGACAATTTTTCCAGGAATTTTAGTTATTTTAAGAGTCTTCTAGCATAGGTCCAGAATATTCCATGAAAACCTGAAGTTTTTTTTCTAAAATTCTTCGTTGTATTAAGAATGGAATAATCCTGGAATAATCTTCTCTTATGCGAATATATAGCCTTATAGAAATTTAATTGAATTTCCTTTGTTTTTCAAACTTATCCAGGAATCTTCTCTCCAAAATAATTCAGGCAATTCTACAGTTTTTCTTCAAGAATTTTTGTTATTTTGACGGTCTGAACTAACCTTTAACTATTCGAAATACCAGACTATGTCATAGAATTATCTTTTTCCAGAGATTTGAATTATTTTAAGTGCCTGGAATAATAATAATAACTCAGTAAAGAACGCAAATTTTTTTTCAGGAATATTTATTAGTTTAAATGCTTGGAATTAGTATTTCTGGCTTGTAGCTTCTAAAATAGTTCAAATAATTTAAGGCTAACATTCCAGGCATTTCAGTTCAGGCACTTTATTATATTCTTAGTACTTCTAGACTAATTCTAATGATGGCCCTTTAAAAAAAAACCGTTTTCGGACTGCATATAACCTGGAATTTGATTAAAGGTAAAAATGAACATTTCTTGAATAATCATACACGTCTTAAGAATGTTCTTAAATTGAACTAGAATAGGAAAGAAATATTCTTAGATGTTTACATTTATTAAATTCTATCAATTTTAGAATAATAAAACTGCCTGGAAAATTATTTAAAAAAAATTGTTTAATTTCTTCCAAGCAGTTGAGGCCAAGACAAAGACCTTGATTGCCTGGAAAATGTGAAAACGGGTACTATAACTGCCTAGGAAAAAATTAGAATCGACGTTAACCGCCTTAGAAAAATTAAAAAAGATTATTTTAAATGCCTACAATTAACATAAATTATATCAAATTTAGAAAATTGAAATATTCAACTGCCTGTAAAATGATTAATAAATATTTATTCATTCTTCTAGGCAGTTAGGAAAATAAGCAAAATACGTGAATTACTAAGAAAATATACAATTAGGAACTTCAACTGCCTAGGAAAAAAATTAGCATTAATTTGAACTGCCTGGAAGAACTAAAAAAATATTTCAATTTAATGAAATTACCATCAAATGGTATCAATATTGAAAACTTCAGGTACCTGGAAAATAATTATTAAATTTCTTCAGATACATCCAGGTGCTTGGAAAATATAAAACTAGTTACTTGAAGTACCTGGAAAAGATTGGCATCAATTTCAACTGCCTGGAAGAACTAAAAAAATATTTCAATTTAATGAAATTACCTACTATAAAATGGTATCAATGTTGAAAACTAACACTGCTTGCATTGAATTCAAGTGCCTGGAAAATAATTATTAAATTTATTCCAGGCAATTGAGGCCAAGAAAGATACATCCAGGTGCCTGGAAAATATAAAACTAGTTACTTCAAGAGCCTGGGAAAAAAACTAGCATCAATTTCAACTGCCTGAAAAACTAAAAAAATATTTCAATTCAATTAAATTACTATAAAATGACATCAATGTTGAAAACTTGTTACTTCAAGTACTAAACTAGTTACTTCAAGTATCAGGAAAAAATTAGCATCATTTTCAAGTGTCTGGAAGAACTAAAAAAAATGTTTCAAGTCAATGAAATTACTTTAAAATTATATCGAGGTTGAAAGCTTCAACTGCCTGGAAAATGAGATTCAACTACCTTGAAAAAAACAGGATTGACTTTAAGTATCTGGAAAATGTTTAATAAATTTCATACAGGCAAATATTTCAAAGATAAGAAAAACTATTTTCAAATACCTGAAAAACATGAAAGTTGGATTCAAATGCCTGAAAAATTATTTTTTTAATGGAACCTTAGTCATTTTGAAAGCCTAGAAGAATTTTTCCAGGAATTTCCAGAATTTCATTCATTTCCTAGGTACTGCTGGTAACATATATAAGTTGTTTCGTCAATGAACTATCCAGAATATTTATTGGAATTTTTCCTAGAATATTATTTACTTTCAATGCCTGGAATATTCTTTTTTATGTCTAAGCATATAATTTCTTTTATCTTTAATAAATAAACAAAATATGAAACTTGTATTCCATTCATGAATAGAAAATCGACAATTTTTCCAGGGATTTTAGTTATTTTAAGAGTCTTCTAGCATAGGTCCAGAATATTCCATGAAAACCTGAAGTTTTTTTTCTAAAATTCTTCGTTGTATTAAGAATGGAATAATCCTGGAATAATCTTCTCTTATGCGAATATATAGCCTTATAGAAATTTAATTGAATTTCCTTTGTTTTTCAAACTTATCCAGGAATCTTCTCTCCAAAATAATTCAGGCAATTCTACAGTTTTTCTCCAAGAATATTAGTTATTTTGACGGTCTGGACTAACCTTTCAAGTACTCCTAAGAAAACCTTCCTTTTTTAACTATTCAGAATACCAGACTATATCATAGAATTATCTTTTTCCAGGAATTTGAATTATTTTGAGTGCCTGATATAACATTAATAATAACTCAGTAATGAACCCAAATTTTTTTTCAGGAATATTTATTAGTTTAAATGCTTGGAATTAGCATTTCTGGCTTTTAGCTTTTAAAATAGTTCAAATAATTTAAGGCTAACATTCCAAGCATTTCAGTTCAGGCACTTTATTATATTCTTAGTACTTCTAGACTAATTCTAATGATGGCCCTTTAAAAAAAAAACCGTTTTCGGACTCCATATAACCTGGAATTTGATTAAAGGTAAAAATTAACATTTCTTGAATAATCATACACGTCTTAAGAATGTTCTTAAATTGAACTAGAATGGGAAAGAAATATTCTTAGATGTTGTTTACTTTTATTAAATTGTATCAATTTTAGAATAATAAAAGTTTAAACTGCCTGGAAAATGATTTAAAAAAAATTGTTTAATTTCTTCCAGGCAGTTGAGGCCCAAGACAAAGGCCTTGATTGCCTGGAAAATGTGAAAACGGGTGCTATAACTGCCTAGGAAAAAATTAGAATCGACGTTAATTGCCTAAGAAAAATTAAAAAAGATTATTTTAAATGCCTAGAATTAACATAAAATTAGATCAAATTTAGAAAATTGAAAGATTCAACTGCCTGTAAAATGATTAATAAATATTTATTCACTCTTCTAGGCAGTTGGGAAAATAAGCAAAATACGTGAATTGCTAAGAAAATATACAATTAGGAACTTCAACTGCCTAGGAAAAAAATTTGCATTAATTTCAACTGCCTGAAAGAACTTAAAAAAATTTTCAACTCAATGAAATTACCATCAAATAATATCAATATTGAAAACTTCAAGTAACTGGAAAATAATTATTAAATTTCTTCAGATACATCCAGGTGCTTGGAAAATATAAAACTAGTTACTTGAAGTACCTGGAAAAGATTGGCATCAATTTCAATTGCCTGGAAGAACTAAAAAAATATTTCAATTTAATGAAATTACCTACTATAAAATGGTATCAATGTTGAAAACTAACACTGCTTAGATTGAATTCAAGTGCCTGGAAAATAATTATTAAATTTCTTCCAGGCAATTGAGGCCAAGAAAGATACATCCAGGTGCCTGGAAAATATAAAACTAGTTACTTCAAGAGCCTGGGAAAAAAACTAGCATCAATTTCAACTGCCTGAAAAACTAAAAAAATATTTCAATTCAATGAAATTACTATAAAATGATATCAATGTTGAAAACTTGTTACTTCAAGTACTAAACTAGTTACTTCAAGTACCAGGAAAAAATTAGCACCATTTTCAAGTGTCTGGAAGAACTAAAAAAAATGTTTCAAGTCAATGAAATTACTTTAAAATTATATCGAGGTTGAAAGCTTCAACTGCCTGGAAAATGAGATTCAACTACCTTGAAAAAAACAGGATTGACTTTAAGTATCTGGAAAATGTTTAATAAATTTCATACAGGCAAATATTTCAAAGATAAGAAAAACTATTTTCAAATACCTGAAAAACATGAAAGTTGGATTCAAATGCCTGAAAAATTATTTTTTTAATGGAACCTTAGTCATTTTGAAAGCCTAGAAGAATTTTTCCAGGAATTTCCAGAATTTCATTCATTTCCTAGGTACTGCTGGTAACATATATAAGTTGTTTCGTCAATGAACTATCCAGAATATTTATTGGAATTTTTCCTCGAATATTATTTACTTTCAATGCCTGGAATATTCTTTTTTATGTCTAAGCATATAATTTCTTTTATCTTTAATAAATAAACAAAATATGAAACTTGTATTCCATTCATGAATAGAAAATCGACAATTTTTCCAGGGATTTTAGTTATTTTAAGAGTCTTCTAGCATAGGTCCAGAATATTCCATGAAAACCTGAAGTTTTTTTTCTAAAATTCTTCGTTGTATTAAGAATGGAATAATCCTGGAATAATCTTCTCTTATGCGAATATATAGCCTTATAGAAATTTAATTGAATTTCCTTTGTTTTTCAAACTTATCCAGGAATCTTCTCTCCAAAATAATTCAGGCAATTCTACAGTTTTTCTTCAAGAATTTTTGTTATTTTGACGGTCTGAACTAACCTTTAACTATTCGAAATACCAGACTATGTCATAGAATTATCTTTTTCCAGAGATTTGAATTATTTTAAGTGCCTGGAATAATAATAATAACTCAGTAAAGAACGCAAATTTTTTTTCAGGAATATTTATTAGTTTAAATGCTTGGAATTAGTATTTCTGGCTTGTAGCTTCTAAAATAGTTCAAATAATTTAAGGCTAACATTCCAGGCATTTCAGTTCAGGCACTTTATTATATTCTTAGTACTTCTAGACTAATTCTAATGATGGCCCTTTAAAAAAAAACCGTTTTCGGACTGCATATAACCTGGAATTTGATTAAAGGTAAAAATGAACATTTCTTGAATAATCATACACGTCTTAAGAATGTTCTTAAATTGAACTAGAATAGGAAAGAAATATTCTTAGATGTTTACATTTATTAAATTCTATCAATTTTAGAATAATAAAACTGCCTGGAAAATTATTTAAAAAAAATTGTTTAATTTCTTCCAAGCAGTTGAGGCCAAGACAAAGACCTTGATTGCCTGGAAAATGTGAAAACGGGTACTATAACTGCCTAGGAAAAAATTAGAATCGACGTTAACCGCCTTAGAAAAATTAAAAAAGATTATTTTAAATGCCTACAATTAACATAAATTATATCAAATTTAGAAAATTGAAATATTCAACTGCCTGTAAAATGATTAATAAATATTTATTCATTCTTCTAGGCAGTTAGGAAAATAAGCAAAATACGTGAATTACTAAGAAAATATACAATTAGGAACTTCAACTGCCTAGGAAAAAAATTAGCATTAATTTGAACTGCCTGGAAGAACTAAAAAAATATTTCAATTTAATGAAATTACCATCAAATAATATCAATATTGAAAACTTTAAGTGCCTGGAAAATAATTATTCGATTCCTTCAGATACATCCAGGTGCTTGGAAAATATAAAACTAGTTACTTGAAGTACCTGGAAAAAATTGGCATCAATTTCAACTGCCTGGAAGAACTAAAAAAATATTTCAATTTAATGAAATTACCTACTATAAAATGGTATCAATGTTGAAAACTAACACTGCTTGGATTGAATTCAAGTGCCTGGAAAATAATTATTAAATTTCTTCCAGGCAATTGAGGCCAAGAAAGATACATCCAGGTGCCTGGAAAATATAAAACTAGTTACTTCAAGAGCCTGGGAAAAAAATTAGCATCAATTTCAACTGTCTGGAAGAACTAAAAAAATATTTCAATTCAATTAAATTACTATAAAATGACATCAATGTTGAAAACTTGTTACTTCAAGTACTAAACTAGTTACTTCAAGTACCAGGAAAAAATTAGCATCATTTTCAAGTGTCTGGAAGAACTAAAAAAAATGTTTCAAGTCAATGAAATTACTTTAAAATTATATCGAGGTTGAAAGCTTCAACTGCCTGGAAAATGAGATTCAACTACCTTGAAAAAAACAGGATTGACTTTAAGTATCTGGAAAATGTTTAATAAATTTCATACAGGCAAATATTTCAAAGATAAGAAAAACTATTTTCAAATACCTGAAAAACATGAAAGTTGGATTCAAATGCCTGAAAAATTATTTTTTTAATGGAACCTTAGTCATTTTGAAAGCCTAGAAGAATTTTTCCAGGAATTTCCAGAATTTCATTCATTTCCTAGGTACTGCTGGTAACATATATAAGTTGTTTCGTCAATGAACTATCCAGAATATTTATTGGAATTTTTCCTCGAATATTATTTACTTTCAATGCCTGGAATATTCTTTTTTATGTCTAAGCATATAATTTCTTTTATCTTTAATAAATAAACAAAATATGAAACTTGTATTCCATTCATGAATAGAAAATCGACAATTTTTCCAGGGATTTTAGTTATTTTAAGAGTCTTCTAGCATAGGTCCAGAATATTCCATGAAAACCTGAAGTTTTTTTTCTAAAATTCTTCGTTGTATTAAGAATGGAATAATCCTGGAATAATCTTCTCTTATGCGAATATATAGCCTTATAGAAATTTAATTGAATTTCCTTTGTTTTTCAAACTTATCCAGGAATCTTCTCTCCAAAATAATTCAGGCAATTCTACAGTTTTTCTTCAAGAATTTTTGTTATTTTGACGGTCTGAACTAACCTTTAACTATTCGAAATACCAGACTATGTCATAGAATTATCTTTTTCCAGAGATTTGAATTATTTTAAGTGCCTGGAATAATAATAATAACTCAGTAAAGAACGCAAATTTTTTTTCAGGAATATTTATTAGTTTAAATGCTTGGAATTAGTATTTCTGGCTTGTAGCTTCTAAAATAGTTCAAATAATTTAAGGCTAACATTCCAGGCATTTCAGTTCAGGCACTTTATTATATTCTTAGTACTTCTAGACTAATTCTAATGATGGCCCTTTAAAAAAAAAACCGTTTTCGGACTGCATATAACCTGGAATTTGATTAAAGGTAAAAATGAACATTTCTTGAATAATCATACACGTCTTAAGAATGTTCTTAAATTGAACTAGAATAGGAAAGAAATATTCTTAGATGTTTACATTTATTAAATTCTATCAATTTTAGAATAATAAAACTGCCTGGAAAATTATTTAAAAAAAATTGTTTAATTTCTTCCAAGCAGTTGAGGCCAAGACAAAGACCTTGATTGCCTGGAAAATGTGAAAACGGGTACTATAACTGCCTAGGAAAAAATTAGAATCGACGTTAACCGCCTTAGAAAAATTAAAAAAGATTATTTTAAATGCCTACAATTAACATAAATTATATCAAATTTAGAAAATTGAAATATTCAACTGCCTGTAAAATGATTAATAAATATTTATTCATTCTTCTAGGCAGTTAGGAAAATAAGCAAAATACGTGAATTACTAAGAAAATATACAATTAGGAACTTCAACTGCCTAGGAAAAAAATTAGCATTAATTTGAACTGCCTGGAAGAACTAAAAAAATATTTCAATTTAATGAAATTACCATCAAATAATATCAATATTGAAAACTTTAAGTGCCTGGAAAATAATTATTCGATTCCTTCAGATACATCCAGGTGCTTGGAAAATATAAAACTAGTTACTTGAAGTACCTGGAAAAAATTGGCATCAATTTCAACTGCCTGGAAGAACTAAAAAAATATTTCAATTTAATGAAATTACCTACTATAAAATGGTATCAATGTTGAAAACTAACACTGCTTGGATTGAATTCAAGTGCCTGGAAAATAATTATTAAATTTCTTCCAGGCAATTGAGGCCAAGAAAGATACATCCAGGTGCCTGGAAAATATAAAACTAGTTACTTCAAGAGCCTGGGAAAAAAATTAGCATCAATTTCAACTGTCTGGAAGAACTAAAAAAATATTTCAATTCAATTAAATTACTATAAAATGACATCAATGTTGAAAACTTGTTACTTCAAGTACTAAACTAGTTACTTCAAGTACCAGGAAAAAATTAGCATCATTTTCAAGTGTCTGGAAGAACTAAAAAAAATGTTTCAAGTCAATGAAATTACTTTAAAATTATATCGAGGTTGAAAGCTTCAACTGCCTGGAAAATGAGATTCAACTACCTTGAAAAAAACAGGATTGACTTTAAGTATATCGAAAATATTTAATAAATCTCATACAGGCAAATATTTCAAAGATAAGAAAAACTATTTTCAAATACCTGAAAAACATGAAAGTTGGATTCGAATGCCTGAAAAATTACTTCAAATGTATGAGAAGAGCATTAAAGACAACGTCAATTGTCTAGGAGCCTTAAAAAATTACATGAGATGTTGAGAAATATAAAAAATTAGTTTAATTGCCTGTAATAACAGAAAAAAACTATTTTGAAAACTCGCTGAAAGATGCAAATCTTACTTAAAAATTACCTGAAAGTACTTGAGATATTACTTGAAATGCCTGAAGGGTATGAAAAGTTATTTTATTTTCTGTACTAGGAAAACACATAAAAATACCCCGAATGCCTGAAAAATAAAAAATAAATTATTTTAAAATATCTGACGACATGAAAAATTACAAAAAAAAACAGGAATAATGGAATAGTACCTGAAATACAAAAAAAAGTTTTCAAAGCCAGAAAATCAAGAAATGGTCTTAACAAAAATTACTCTAAATGACTAAAACACATTTTTTTTAAAAGAATCTGGAAAGTTTATCTATAAGACTATTAAAGAATTTAAAATATTCTTCCAGGCTTTTAAAATTATTATTCAAGTCTTTCAAATTATTGACATATTTTAACAAGTTTTTTCCAGATATTTTAAGCTGATTTTTACAATTATTCCTGAAAATACATTTTTAAATCCTCCAGACTTTCGGAATTATTTTCAAAGTTATTATAAGCCTTAATTGTGTAAAGGGTCAATTTTTTACAACCTCATTGGTCCTTTTACTATGAAAATATATATGTAATGAGTGTTGCCTACCTAGCATCTTCTCGATACGGAACGTATGACCAACAAAGGCAAAAAATAAAGACTCCAAGAATCTCTAAATGGTTTAATCTAAAAATACTCTAAAAGAAAACTTATTTTTTCTCAAGTCAAATTAATGGCATTTTCCATTTGTTACCCGAACACTTAAAATCTGAAGCTAAAAGCCCATTTAAGGAGAACCCTTTTTACTCACTCCCTTTTCAACTCATACCATTTTTCTCCTCAATATAAACCCGAAACAATACAGTCTGTTCATAAGGTGTATATTGACCAGCACGGGGGTTAAACCGAACAATAACTCATTAGAAATCTAATCAAGTGACACCGCGTACATTGAGGGTGTCACATCACCCATCGAACCTGTATATTCCTTGTCAATACAACGTGCATATTGTTTAAATTCAGGCAGCAATAGACAAGATAAAGGGGTCATTATTGAGAGGGTTGTACTTGACATATATAATGCCTCAAATTGTTTTATATCTGGATGGCTGAGAGTGAAACACAATCGAAGGGGGAGAACTGCCTGCTGCCTATAACATTGCTGCGGCTCCCTGATTATTGTACTGATGTGATCTGGACAATTGATTTATTTTATTGTAGTTATTATGTGAAGAAAAAGGGAAGAGTAGGGAGATTTATTGACCCCACCCTTCTCTTTTTAGTAAGAAAATGTAAATCACGTTATTAAAAAAAAAAGAACGGTAAAGAAGTCAATAAAGGGCGGGAATGTTATATCAGGCGCATTGAATAAAGGCCGGGGATAATGAACAGTGACTCCGAATGTCGCACTCCCCGGAATTTAATTAAACCCGGATTATTTCAAAGACTCAATAATAGGATTCGCCAGAGAAACTTAAGAATACATTTGAATGTTCGCAATGTGTTTAATACATTTTACTTTTCGATAGGATTAAGTCGGAGATGAAATAAGCCACCCACCCCATTGGTTCAGGTTTAATATTACGTAAATATCGATTTGTTTTGGATTTAGATTAGGTTTTAGTGCTACAAATGGAAAACACCACTAGTTTAATTTGACGTATACCTCAAAAACAAATAAAGTAACTTGAATAGGGACATGGCCAGAGCCTGAATTGGATCTCCCCTAGACTTATGCCTAAATATGTTAAATGGATGTGTCTAGTGGAGATCCAACTTATCCCAACTGGAAATCAGAATGGGTTATTGCTATTTAATTACTTTCAAAAAAATATATATTTCTCCTGATTTCTAATTGTTTGGAAAGTTTATCTATGACGAAAACAGAATCAGAGAGTGCTGGTTTGGGTCAGGGTAAATTAAACTGTTGCAAGACACTTAATAATAAATACAAGTCTAGTGGAAAATGAAATCATCTTACAGATTTGTTGTTACAAAAATAATCAGTTTGATTAAATTGACACTTGATTCTATTACTACAAATAGAAAACGTCAAAAATTCATTTACCATGAGACTTGCAATTACAAATCAAAAACCCTATTAAATAAATCACAACTAAGAAATTGGAAAAGTTGTTAATAAATTGTTTACCTAGTCCTAACTATGTTGGTCTGCTCTTATATATTAAGAGATTCAAGTTTAACTTTAGAAATACAACTGGAAAATGCTATTAGTCACTTTAACATACTTTAACGAGTTTTGTTATATGCCAATTTTGCCGATTTCCATTTGTTTGGTGCGTTTACTCTTAACATTTCACCTTCCTTGTGATGTAGGGAGGGCTTCAAAAAAACATGTAAAATATCATTGACATAAGCTTAGTAGCAAATTAAATTGAGCACAAATTGACTTCCCTCTAGACTCTTGTGCGAATATGTTTAGACTTTAATAGCGTTTTCCATTTGTATACACACTACTTTCATTTCCTGCTCTTCCTCTGTCCTTGTTCTAGTGGAAACTGAAATATTATTAACGTGCTGTTCCATTTGATACGTTGATTATGATACGGATCAATATTTGTTACCAAAGAACTAGTTTCATTAAATTTAAGCTTGATTTTATTACTACAAATAGAAAATGCTATTAATTAAATTACGTGTATATATCGTGAAGCTCCATGATCATAACCAAAAAATTGTAAAAGTTGTCAATAAATTATTTATCAAGTCCAAATTATGTTTGTCTGCTCTTATACATTCAAAGATTAAAAATTAACTATAGGAATACAAGTGGAAAGGATTATTAGTTAATATGACATGACAATTCTGCCGATTTCCATTAGTATGGTAAGTTTACTCTTTATCTCTGGTCTTTTATTGATACAGAAAGGCCCTCAAAAAAAAGGGAAAAATATAAATTGTATTTTTTACATCAGTAAAAAATTAAATTAACCAAGAATTTGACTTCCCACTGGACTTGTGTGTATTATATTAAGATTTAAATAGCGTTTTCCATTTGTATAAATACCATTTTCCTTTCCTGTTCCTCCTCTGTCTTTGTTCTAGTGGAAAGTCAAATCTTCTTAACGTGCTGTTGCCATTTTATCCATTGATTAAAATACGGTTAAATATTTGTTGTTACCAAAGAACTAGTTTCATTAAATTTAAGCTTGATTTTATTGCTACAATTAGAAAACGTCATAAGTTGGTTTAGCATGAGACATTGCCGAAGACAAAACTTGCAATTACAATTGGAAAACGCTATTATTCAAATTACATGTATATATCGTGAAGCTCCAATGATCATAACCAAAAAATTGGAAAAGTTGTTAATAATTTGTTTATCTTTATCTGCTCTTATACATTTAGAGATTCAAACTTAACTATAGGAATACAAGTGGAAAGGATTATAAGTCAATTTGACGTGACAATTCTGCCGATTTCCATTAGTATGGTAAGTTTATTCTTCACCTGTGGCCTTTTTTGTGAGGTAGAGAGGGCTTAAAAAAAAACTTTAATTATAATATTGTTTACATAATTAGAAAATTAAATTAAGCACTAATTGACTTCCCACTGGACTTGTGTGTATTATATTTAAATTTTAATAGCGTTTTCCATTTCTATAAATGCTAGTTCTATTTCCTGCTTTTTCTCTATGCCTGTTCTAGTAGACATTAACTAAATGCGTCCATTTCCATAAATATAAAACGTCAAAAGTTGATTTAATATGAGACATTACCTTTGAGAGTTTGCAGTTACAAATGGAAAACGTTATTAAATAAACCATAACCAGAAAATTGGAAAAATTGTTAATAAACTGTTTATCGAGTCCTAATTATACTTGTCTGCTCTTTACATTTATAGAGTCAAACTTAACTATAGGATTACAAGTGGAAAGCAGTATTAGTCAATTTGACATACGTCAATGAGGTTTTATTATAAGCCAATTCTACCGATTTCCATTTGTATCGTAAGGTTACTTCTCATTTTTGGCCTCACAGATTTCTAATCATTTGTGATGATGATGATTGTAAAAGTTGTTAATGAATTGTTTATCAAGTCCTTATTATGTTGGTCTGCTCTTATACATTTAGAGATTCAAACTTAACTATAGGAATACAAGTGGAAAGTATTATTAGTCAATTTGACATGACAGTTCTGCCGATTTCCTAATAGCATGGTAAGTTTACCTTCATCTGTGGCCTTTTTTTGTATTATAGGGAGGGCTTGAAAAAAAAACATAAATTAGAATATTGTTTACATAAGTAAAAATTAAATTGAGCACTTATTGACTTCCCACTAGACTTGTGTGCATTATATTTAGACTTTAATAGCATTTTCCATTTATATAAATACTATTTCTATGTCCTGCTTTTGCTCTGTTCCTTGTTCTAGACACGCTGTTCCAGTTTTATTATATCACTATTAATGAAGACAGGGTTAAAAATTGTCCTTCCAAAAAAACCTAATATTGATTAAATTTAAATTTCCTTTTATTACCACAAATAGAAAACGTCATAAGTTGATTTGATGTCGGAGTTTGCAAATAAACGCTATTAAATAAACCATTATCAGAAAATTGGAAAAATTGTTAAAAAATTGTTTATCAAGTCCTAATTATGTTTGTCTGCTCTTAACATTTAGAGAGTCAAACTGAACTATAGGATTACAAGTGGAAAGCAGTATTAGTCAATTTGACATACGTCAAAGAATTTTTATTATAAGCCAATTCTGCCGATTTCCATTTGTATGATAAGGTTACTCCTCATCTTCCTGCTGAGACTCTGATGTCTTTGTTAGAACTTATTCATGGCCTTTTCCATTTATATTTTTATGATATTTAATACTATATATACGGCTCTCATTTAAAACTTTATAATGACAAAGAAAACAAAGGAGAATAAATAAAAATGTTCTTTATCGGGGGGGCGGGCACAATATAACTGCCATTCTTGTACTTATTTTACGTCCAGGGAGATCAGACAACTGGTGGAGAACGAAAGTGGATGAAATTTCAATTTCTCTTATCCAGGGGTGTCACTTACACTCCGAACACCGAAAAAGAAATACATAAGAAGAAGCGACGGCAAGTTAATTAGATTACTTTGTAAAAATTCACCGCCACCTAATGGAAATATCCACTCGGCATCTTAATCGAGTCGAATTAAATTAAATTTGATTTTTGCTGGGTGAGAATGGACAATTGAAATTCGTTTCTAAGAGCAATCGTGTGTCCTTGTTGTGGCAAATTTATTACGTGCGACCCCTTTATTTTTTAAGGAAGCAGTTACTTTTCACCCTTCCACGTTCTCTGGACAGTCGTAAAATGTGCTCGGTCAACATCTTGCGCTTCAGCCAGTTTCCACCGATTTGCTATTCCTGCATGGGACATTGATTAGTTGCCCAGGATAAAAAAAAACTCGCCGAAACCGGACATTGCGGACATTATTATTCTCTCTCCCGGGCCCTTTTGTCCGGTCAGATTATAAATCTACCTTTCTCGCCCTGAGGTTCTGCCAGCCACATATAGCTTTATTAATATTTTTCTCCTATTTTTCCTTTCTCCTTTTTTTTAACCCCGAGATTTATAGAGAGCTTTTCCATATTGTATATCGATTCTTAATGCCGGCGCCTATAGAGTACAATGTATTCCCGAACGCGCCCGGAATTAGTTTTTCCCCCCGTATTAATTAAACGGTTTATTGTTTCCCGCGACCCGGGAGGTGATTAATACTATTTTTTTAATTTACTTAATCACTTATTTTACACAAACGAGACGGATATTTTCCTAATTGATTTCTCGTTTTTTAACACGTTGGAATAAGGACTTTATTAAACGTGGAGAAGTCGTTTATTAAACGTACTACAGGGCCGACATTATGTTACTAAAAAAACGTATTTAGTTCCCGTTTTGAAGACAGTATAAACTAACCATGCAATCAATGGAAATCAGCATAAGTTAAAAACTTGATTGTTGTTACAAACAGAAAACAGTATCATTCGATTTGACATACGGCAAACATTAAAGTCGAAGTACAAATAGAAAACGCTACTAATTGACACATTTGACATATACGTCAAAATCCGATAAAGTACTTCCGGCAAGGCACAGTCGGATCCGGAAACTAGAATCAGTTGTCAAATTTCCTATTTATTTAATTATACTTGACTGACTTTTCAATCCTTTTACCTAATTAAATCACTTATTTGAGAAACCTGATGGATAAACCATAGAGTAATATTACATAGATAGGAAACTCCATAAGTACTCAATAGAGAACCGTCTATTGAACGCTGCGCCCTCTGACCGTCGAGGAGTAGTACTAACCGGAAACGAAAATGTTTAAAATTTTATTATGGCGCCAAATTTGAATTTCGCGCTACTCAACCGCCGTGCGCTTTAAATTAATGGCAAATATGTGGTTCTTTCGGACACATTACGCAGTTTGAAAAGTGTTAATTTGGGACTTTCTTTTGTCTACATATTAAATAAATTTCAGAAATTAACAAAAAAAAAAATTTATTATATAACAAAAATTCATTTAATTTCCGCAATCTATAAACTGACAACTTCATTTTATTAGGAACGTTGTTGTATGAAGAACAAAGTCTGTAAAGCAGAATTTATACAGGAAATTATAAAATGTAAATCTATAAGGTATAATAATATAATATTATAAAGTATTCTTAGATAGGAAACTCCATAAGAACCCAATAGAGAACCGTCTATTGAACGCTGCGCCCTCTGACCGTCGAGGAGTAGTACTAACCGGAAACGAAAATGTTTAAAATTTTATTATGGCGCCAAATTTGAATTTCGCGCTACTCAACCGCCGTGCGCTTTAAATTAATGGCAAATATGTGGTTCTTTCGGACACATTACGCAGTTTGAAAAGTGTTAAATTGGGACTTTCTTTTGTCTACATATTAAATAAATTTCAGAAATTAACAAAAAAAATCTTTATTATATAACAAAAATTCATTTAATTTCTGCAATCTATAAACTTACAACTTCATTTTATTAAGAACGTTGTTGTATGAAGAACAAAGTCTGTAAAGCAGAATTTATACAGGAAATTATAAAATGTAAATCTATAAGGTATAATAATATAATATTATAAAGTATTCTTAGATAGGAAACTCCATAAGAACCCAATAGAGAACAGTCTATTGAACGCTGCGCCCTCTAACCGTCGAGGAGTAGTACTAACCGGAAACGAAAATGTTTAAAATTTTATTATGGCGCCAAATTTGAATTTCGCGCTACTCAACCGCCGTGCGCTTTAAATTAATGGCAAATATGTGGTTCTTTCGGACACATTACGCAGTTTGAAAAGTGTTAATTTGGGACTTTCTTTTGTCTACATATTAAATAAATTTCAGAAATTAACAAAAAAAATCTTTATTATATAACAAAAATTCATTTAATTTCTGCAATCTATAAACTTACAACTTCATTTTATTAAGAACGTTCTTGTATGAAGAACAAAGTCTGTAAAACAGAATTTATACAGGAAACTATGAAATGTGAATCTATAAGGTATAATAATATAATATTATAAAGTATATAATATTTCTTAGATAGGAAACTCCATAAGAACTCAATAGACAACCGTCGATTGAATGCTGCGCCCTCTGAATGTCGAGGAGCAGCACTAACCGGAAACGAAAATGTTTAAAATTTTATTATGGCGTCAAATTTGAATTTCGCGCTACTCAACCGCCGTGCGCTTTAAATTAATGGCAAATATGTGGTTCTTTCGGACACATTACGCAGTTTGAAAAGTGTTAATTTGGGACTTTCTTTTGTCTACATATTAAATAAATTTCAGAAATTAACAAAAAAAAAAATTTATTATATAACAAAAATTCATTTAATTTCCGCAATCTATAAACTGACAACTTCATTTTATTAGGAACGTTGTTGTATGAAGAACAAAGTCTGTAAAGCAGAATTTATACAGGAAATTATAAAATGTAAATCTATAAGGTATAATAATATAATATTATAAAGTATTCTTAGATAGAAAACTCCATAAGAACCCAATAGAGAATCGTCTTGTGGGGACTTGTATCGCCCTCTCACTCACTCCGAGAGTGGAGTGGAGGCTGTCAATTGTCAGGATGGATTCGATCCATTATGGCGGATTAGGTTGCACCTGAGTCGTGACAGAGACTGGTTGTAAAAGTCGTTGACTTCCACGTGTCTAAGCTATGTAGCTGTTTTCTTGTACGATTGGTACAATAAAGTATTGTTACCCGTTAACGAGTGTATTATTTTGGTGTTTAAGAGTATAGGATCTCTCGTCTGGTGACTACAAAACCTACAGTCTATTGAACGCTGCGCCCTCTGACCGTCAAGGAGTAGTACTAACCGGAAACAAAAATGTTTAAAATTTTATTATGGCGCCAAATTTGAATTTCGCGCTACTCAACCGCCGTGCGCTTTAAATTAATGGTAAATGTGTGGTTCTTTCGGACACATTACGCAGTTTGAAAAGTGTTAAAATGGGACTTTCTTTTGTCTACATATTAAATAAATGTCAGAAATTAACAAAAAAAAACTTTATTATATAACAAAAATTCATCCAATTTCCGCAATCTATGAACTTACAACTTCATTTTATTAAGAACGTTCTTGTATGAAGAACAAAGTCTGTAAAGCAGAATTTATACAGGAAACTATGAAATGTAAATCTATAAGGTATAATAATATAATATTATAAAGTATATAATATTTCTTAGATAGGAAACTCCATAAGAACTCAATAGACAACCGTCGATTGAATGCTGCGCCCTCTGAATGTCGAGGAGTAGCACTAACCGGAAACGAAAATGTTTAAAATTTTATTATGGCGCCAAATTTAAATTTTGCGCTACTAAGGTCTCTAATGGAATAGTAATGTGTTATCATTGTTTTATAATTTTGAAAATTTGCATATTGTCTTTTTTTATTAAGGCAATGCTATTTTAAAAAACATCAAATGACAACTGTTTAGTTTCTTTTAGTTTTCTCAGATCCTACGTTTATGCAATTTATCTAGTTTCTCTTTTCTAATGAGTCTAGGACAGTGAGCGCCATCTATCAGTATGAAATACATGAGCTTTAGAGTAGTGTGTTTCGGCTATAGGTGGCGACAGTAGGCCTGAAAAATAAATTTATACCTTTGATTGAATATTTGGGTATTATATTTAATATCCGAATATTCGATCAATGCTTATGCAATAAAAAGCGACAAGTTAATCGATAAGCGTTTAGCAGAGAATCTAATGTAGTTTTCTTCCTAAAGTATTAATCAACATGTAAAGGAAATAAGTTGTGTAGGGCGCCATCTATTTTTTTATTAAACAGGTAATACGCCTTAGTGTATTTATTTGTTGATAGATGGCACCATTATTTAAATTTATAGTAATTATCCATTTTCCAGACACAATAATATTTATATAAGTTTATATTGACATAATTTTTAATTTTTTCCAGGAAGTTAAAATATTTTTTTTAAGCTTCTTAGGTCATTTCACGCACATAATTACTTAGGTTTTCCAGCTTCTGGATACGATTTTATCAATAAATTTTATTTGTTATTAACAACATTAATTTATAATAATAAGGAACCTGTATTAATACTAATAGAATGAATTACGTAAAGCTGGTTGCCTACCCAAAAACAAATAATTGATTACAATTTAAAACGCGTGATGGCGCTGAGCGTATCGATAACAAAAAGGTCACCTGACGGGCTTTTGTCAAACCAACATCCAAGATGGCCGCCGGAAGTGGGATTACGAGGGTGAGGCTAAGAGTTATTAATTATTTAAATAAATTAATTCTGTACCTTGGTAGAAAAAGGGCCAAGTTCCAAATTTCCCATATTTAAGTTATAGGCATAGGAAGTTAGTTTATTAATGACTTAACATTATTGAAAAGGCCAAAGTCCAAAATACTTGTGTTTTAGCGAAATAAACAAAATACACAAAGGCCTATGTCCAATTCTAGTTACCTAATAGAAAAAAGGCCAATCTCTGAACTTTGGATTTTTTTGGACTCAATATATTAGAAGAATAAATTAATTGGCCCTTTTGTATTATTTTATTTAGGAGATTGGCCTTAAGATTTTAATGCGTACCTAGTTTTTATAACCTCAAATTTTTAGTGTAATTTATTATATTATTAGTAAACTGTGTTCTGTGTTTGAATAACGTTAAATTATCAAAAGGAGCAAAAGGACCCTGGAAATTTTGCAGAGATGCAGAAAAAACTAAAAAACGTGTAAGGAATGAAAAAAGTTGAATAGAAAATGAAAGAAGGGATCGCAAAGAAAAAGGAAAAGAATATAAGACAAAAAAAGGAATCCTACAAAGGGCAAAAGAGCTAAAGGAGCCATGCGAATGTAAACTAAAATGTTGGCAGAAATTTTGAAGATGTCCAAAGGCAGAATCTATTTAGAGATTTCTACAATTTATCGAGGCATGGTCAAGATCAGTTTATAGCGAAGAAGGAATGTGCAAAATTTAGAGAACGACAAAGAAAATCAGCTGATAAGCAAATTAAACCTAGTCGAAGAAACTTTTCAAGAAAGTACTTTCTCACAAATGAAGATCACAAGAATTTGGAGGTTTGTCAGAAAATGTACCTAAATACTTTTGATTTGACCCTTAAAAAAGTGAGAGTAATTAGATCATTCAAATATTTGCTCTTCAGACGGTCGGAGAAAACATCAAAATCATTACAAAGTTACCGAGGAAAAAAGAGATTTTATTAAATCACATATTCCTACATACAGCAGTCATTACTCTAGAGAGAGGACATCAAAAAAATATTTAAGTCCCGATCTTTCAATTGCCCAAATGTATCGACTTTACATTCAGTATTGCGAGGAACAAAACATAAGCCCCGAAAAAGAGTCACTTTACAGACAGATTTTTAATGAATAATTCAACTTTTCATTTCATGCCCCTGCGAAGGACACTTGCTCTAAATGTGACAGTTTAAATGTAAAGTTAAAGACATTTGATGGTAAAAATCTTACAGAAGAAGAAGAAAAAAAAACTAAAATTGAAGTTTTGGAACAAAGAAACGCTCACTTAAACCTCTCTGAAATGGCTTACAAACTTAAGTCACTAGATAAAGAAAACAGCAAGAAAGGCATCAAATTTGTTGCTGCATCATTCGACCTATAAATTGCTTACCTACAACATATTTGCGTAATGGCGTTTCTTTTTATAAAAGACAACTCTGGACTTATAATTTAACTGTTCATAAGACTTCCTTTCAACTGCCGGCAATTTGGGAATTTGCTTTTTATGGGATGAGACAATTGCTGCTTGTGGAGGTCAAGAAATTGCTTCATGCGTCCGAAAATACATCTTATCATTACCAAAGGAAACGGAAGTTTTAAATCTTTATAGTGATTCATGTTCGGGGCAAAACAGAAATATTTTTATGTGTACTATGATGAGCTATGTCTTGAAAGAATATCAAGATCTAGGACATCATTTGCAAGAAATCAACCACAAATTTATGGAGCCTGGTCATACTCATATGAAGGCCGACAAAATCCATGCTGCAGCAATCGAAATATGCAAGAAAAAAACGACTGCTGAAATAGAAGTCCCCCATGACTGGACTAATTTTATAAGAACTGTGCGCCGAAATCCACCCCTACAAGTTAAGGAAATGTTACAAAAAGACCAAACCTAAATTTTAACAGCTTTTTGACGGAAAAATTGGTTCATAGAAAAAAAAAATGAGATTGCTGAAGTTGTTCCGTGGATGCGGATTAAATGGATGAAGTTCTCCGTTGAACACCAGTTTCAGATTTTTTACAAAACGAGCTTTAACGATAGTAAAGAGTTTAAGGTTAAGATATACAAGACCCTGAGCATGAAGAAAATAACTAACTTTCTCTGTTATTTTAGTGTAGGTATCGTAAGCAGTAAAGATTTATGGCCACAGAAAATTAATTTTCTAATGCTAAAAAATACGAATTTCGTGTATAAATAAAGATTATTTTCGTAATTGGGATTGTTTTATTGTAGCAAAAAGGCCGATGTCCATTAGCTCTTTAATACCGCCTGGCCAATGTCCGCGCTTAGGGGTCAATGTCCATTTTTTTTGCAATTTAGAAGACTAATAATACATTTTCAAAAAGAATCCCTTCTTAAGATTTAAAATCCCAAAAATAAGTAAAGTCGGAAAAAAGGGTCACAATTTTTAAAAATATAAAGTCAATCCATCTCATTAACCCTGTTTTTCTCAAAACAGTTTTTTTTTTTCAAGTACCTTATTGTCGAAAATTTGGTACATGTACACGAATTTTATTGGCAAAGCTTCAGAAAATAAATACAATCAAATCAGATTTTACAAAACAAATATAAAAAATTTAAACAACATATAAAATGCCTAAAAAAAAAATGCAAGAGAAAAATGTTACAAACAAAATCTTTATAAAACAAAATATATGCATGTAGACAAAAGTAGCAGAGATAAAGGGACACATAAAGGTATGTTCAAAATTAAAATTAACAGATTAAAAGCTTAGCATCTACTGCACAACATCCTCAGCCTTAAAAAAGTCTTCAATCGAATAAAAGGCTTTTAGAAGCAAATATGACTTCAGTTTACAACGAAACTGGCGCAAAGACTGAACACTTCTTAATTCCACGCTAATGTGATTATAAATCATTAAACCGCGATATATAAATGAATCTTTGATAGATGTAAAATGAAGAATAGGAAGGGGAATATTATTAATCTGTCTGTTAGGACAACTGTGATGTCGGATTGGAAAACTGTTCTTAATTTTGAATATTAAACATGCAGTTTCCAAAATAAATAATGATGGTAGGGTCAAAATACGGCTCTCTTTGAAAATATTACCACAATGCATTCTAGAATGGGCCTTAAATAAACTTCTGACAGCCCTCTTTTGCAGCACAAAAACAGACTGAAACAGATAATTTGAACATGCACCCCAAAATGGAAGAATACCTTAAATGCGAACAAAGCAAAGTACACATCACGAGCAACATCTCTCCCCAGTTCATGAACGGTTGCCCTAACAGAGAAGCAGCCAGAAGCAAATTTTTTATTTAACTTTATTATATGGTCAGAAAACTTTAAATCTTTATCAATGACTAAACCAAGAAATGCAGAATTGTCTACCATGTCCAATGCGTTCTCACCAAAATCAAGACTCTCAGCTTGAAAATTGAAACCAATAATATGGGACTTTGACATATTTAAGAAAAGTTGATTGGAATCACACCATTGCTTTAATTTCAGGAGATCGGCTGCAACATCTCTGACAAGCTGCTTGGGATCTTTACTCGACCATAAAACCGTTGTGTCGTCAGCAAACAATGTAAAATGTCCACATATGCTAAGAGTAATAAGATCATTAATGTATACAAGAAATAGAAGGGGACCAAGAACTGACCCCTGTGGAACACCACAATCCACAGACTCCCTACCAGAAAAGTCACCATTAAGGTACACAGACTGCTCGCGACCAGACAAATAGCACTCAAACCACTTCAGTGCAACACCCCTAACTCCATAAGCAGAAAGCTTCTGAAGCAGTATCCTATGACTCACACAATCAAAAGCTTTGGACAAGTCACAGAACACTGCCGCAGTCGCCTCTCTTCCATTAACACCCTGGAGAAGTTTGGACAAGAAATCAAACATAGCGTCAGAGGTGCTTTTCCCTGATAGAAAACCAAATTGTTCATCTCGAAGAACCCCTTCCCCCAGAAGAAACCTTAAAAGACGATCCTTCATAAGTCTTTCAATTAAATTAGATTATATATATAGTAGACAAAATTGAAATCGGCCTATAGTTGGATGGACTAGAACGATCACCACCCTTATAAAGAGGCAAAATTTTTGCTAATTTTAGGCAAAGAGGAAATGTGCCCGACTGAAATGAAATATTAATAGCATCAGAAAGAGCCTGAATAGCACTCAAAAGAAGTTTTTCCAATAAATTCACTGAAATACCATCGTCACTAGATGCTCTTTTCTTTTTCATCGATCCTATAGTGCAAAAAATCTCCCTGGGAGTAGTGGGGCTGAGGTAAAATGAGTCTCCACTAGTGGTAGGTAAAAATTTGAGAGGGTCACAAGTGGAAGAGAGACCCTTTGTGAGGATATCAGCAACCGAACAAAAGTACTTATTCAATATGTCAGAATCAATCTGCACTTCTTGAGAGCCATTACTTTTGGACACAACCTGCTGAAATGGACATTGGCCTTTATTCTACCAAAATACAGAATTATATTAAATGATGGTTTATTGTAGCTTTTTGCACAATCCAAGACGACCTCCGAAATTGTAAAATCTGTATTAGTATAGGTAGGATAGGAGATAATAATAGAACAGTAAATTACTATTAAAACGTCAGTTATATATTAATTTTATATAAAAATCTAAGAGTATTAAAGTTATAATATAACATAATATAAATATATAATAAGGTTATAAAATATTTGGTTTATTATATGAAATAAATACTAGCATAACTACCATATGTAATGATAATGAATGATTTAAAATGCTTGCAATGGTGGCGTAGCTTTCGGGCATGACTAAACTTAACTAATAAGTACGTTGAAAACTACAGAAATGCGCCTCTACGAATCAAAAAAATCTTAGTCATATACTAAAATAGGACTAATTTTTTTTTTTAATAATACATTAATCATATTAGGCCATAATAAGTCAAGTCATATTAATTGACTAAATAAAGTTCGATTTTGGAAGACTTTTATTTAGTTCTTGCTCATTTCGCTCTTGATGTATATGGTGGCGTTCCCATCCAGTTTCGTGGGGTTTTCTGTGGGGCAGGCTATCAAGTAGGTTTCTCCAGTCACCGGGTTACGTTCTAAAAATAATTAAGAAGACATTATGTTATGAGTCAGATTGCTTAACAGTTTAGGTCTATTTAAAAAATATAGAACACATGCAATATTATTTTGAATTGTAGGTTAATTGGACCAGGGTATAGGCATTTTAAATGTTATTTGTGGTGTCGCTTTGAATGTTTTGAAAGAAGATTCGGAATATTCGAATATTGGTGATACAATCCCAGAGTTATCAGGGATTCATAATTCTTCTGATCTTGCTCAAAGATTTACCACATACTGTCTGTAATAATAGAACTTAAAAAGAATAAAATTTGTTATTAAAAACCTTTATAAGACTTTTATGTAACTTTGGTAGTTTTCACAATATCGGGAGATGAAATTCGAAAAGAGTCATTTGGGTCTTGGAGCCTTAACGCAGATATTTTGTTAAATAACATGCTTGCTGTTAATCAAGTTCAATTAAAATAGAATATAGATTTCGCACGATTTTTGAGACCTAAAGAAATTGGTAATTTTTGGGTACATGCCTACAAAATGGCATCTTATTATAAGTACATTAAAGGTAATTTTTTTTAAAGATGATTTTTTTGTTATTCTTTACCTGAAACGCCTGAAATTTATACAAAAATACTTTAAAAATCAAAGGCACTCTAAAATGAGAAAAAAACTGAATCACTGCAAAGTTTATATTATCATTTTAAAACACTAATAAAATCACAACTGTGATAGAAAATGAAAAGTCTGATATGAAAACAAAAATTAATAATAACAGGTTGATGTAATTTAAAATTGCTGTTTAATTAGAGAAAATAAATCTATATCTGGCTTGATTCAATGCACACCAGAAAATCACTGTTATAATATCTGGTTTAATAAAAATGAGTTCGGTTAAATCGCTCCCGAAATAAACACTTTTTACTTTATGCTTGTTAAAAAAAGTATTGAAAATTACTAATGAACTAAATGTTCTTATTAATCTTATACTGACATATTTTACTACCCTAGAGTTAATGAGACTTACTAAGAAAAAATAACTGTTGAAATAAAATTTGTTTCAAGTTAGTACTTTCGAAAAATTGAAAAAAATAACAAAATGTTCCTCAATGATTAGGACCTGTGTACCAATAAATTTCATAAAATATCTAACGAGTGACAACAAAATCACGAAAAAAAATTAATATTTTTTTTAAAACATCAAATTCAAAAGAAGCTTTATTATCATATGTATCATGTGGAACAATTTTTTAATTCTAAATATTCTAAAGTAATTCCAGAATTTTATTCCAGGCATTTGAGAGCCTGAAATAAATCTTTTACTTCTTATAAGTCTCTCATAGGCGTTTGAGTTACTTGGACTGCCTGGAATAATCATATAACTATTGTTAAGCCTATTTTGGTCATTTGGAGGTAATCTGACTGAGTTTTAGACTTTTTTTTTAATTCTAAATATTCTAAAGTAATTCCAGAATTTTATTTCAGACATTTAAGAACCTGGAATAATTCTTTTACTTCTTATAAGTCTCTCATAGGCATTGGACTTTCTTGGACATTTGAGAGCCTGGAATAAATCTTTTACTTCTTATAAGTCTCTATTTGAAGGTATTCTGACCGAGCTTTAGACTTTTTTTTAATTCTAAATATTCTAAAGTAATTCCAGAATTTTATTCCAGGCATTTGAGAGCCTGGAATAAATATTTTACTTCTTATAAGTCTCTCATAGGCGTTTTAGTTACTTGGACTGCCTGGAATAATCTTATAACTATTGTTAAGCCTATTTGGAGGTAATCAGACTGAGTTTTACACTTTTTTTAAAATTCTAAATATTCTAAAGTAATTCCAGAATTTTATTCCAGGCACTTGAGAGCCTGGAATAAATCTTTTACTTCTTATAAGTCTCTCATAGGCATTTGACTTACTTGGACTGCCTGGAATAACCTTATAACTATTTTTAAGCCTCTTTCGGTCATTTGGAGGTAATCTGACCGAGCTTTAGACTTTTTTTTAATTCTAAATATTCTAAAGTAATTCCAGAATTTTATTCCAGGCATTTGAAAGCCTGAAATAAATCTTTTACTTCTTATAAGTCTCTTATAGGCGTTTGAGTTACTTGGACTGCCTGGAATAATCTTATAACTACTGTTAAGCCTCTTTAGGTCATTTGGAGGCAATCTGACTGAGTTTTAGACTTTTTTTTAAGATTCTAAATATTCTAAAATAATTCCAGAATTTTATTCCAGGCATTTAAGAGCCTGGAATTATTTCTGGAATTATTCCTGGTTTATAAAACGTTCAGCATGCCTGAATTTCTCTTAAAGAAGAGTCTTACCTTTTAATTAGAAGTTGAATGAAGTTGGGCAAAAATTGATAAAATGGAAAAACGCAATGGAAAAATAATTTAAATTAGGACGCTCATCCTGCCTCTACCAATGCTCAGTGAGAATTATCTGGAAAATCTACAGACTCAATAAATATTTCGGTATTCAAGAAAACTATACTGATACCACCTTCGGCTGACCTCCATCTAAAAAATTATTATTTTCGCAATCATCATTAGAGTTATTAGAACTGCTATGTGAGCCCCTATGCTCACCTTAATTAATGTCATTTGCAAAAATCTCGTTTGATTCACTTTGGGGTATTGACTTAATCATAAATCTCTTGGATATAAATTTATTAAAACTCATATATGAAGATAATAGTTTACATGAACAGAGTGGCATTATGTTTAATATTTTCGATAATTCGGAAACTACATAAGTATTTTGTTAAAAATTGAGCAATATAATTACTGATGTTGCTATAAATTGACACGTTTGTGAATCTACTAACAGACAGTAAGCTAAGCATTATCTTGTAGGTAAGAAACTAAGAGGTTTGATACAATTTTTTTTTAAGATTTACAAACTCACACATTTTTTTTCTTAGACATCAATATTAAATTTACCATAACAGAATAAAAAAACAGTTGTAATTAGTACATATACACCATAAAAAAAATGTTCTGCTTCATGGTCAAGTGTGTATTAAGATGTCCGTAATTGCGCTAAACACACCGAGAGCCACTGAATAAACCAAAAACCGTTTCCGTATGGTGGTTTTTGCAGTTACACGCGGATAACGAGATCGGCATATAAAATTTGTAAGTTTATAGCTCCTAATTGGGTTTAATTAAGAAAAAATAAGGTAATTTTAATTAAAGTTTCATGAACTCTTTATATACTCACCCTTATATACTTTGGTTTTTGTCTTGACTGGCTTGGCGTCCCACGAAGATACTCCGTTCCCAGTTACAGGATTCCGGTGGGTCACATCTACAATATGTTTTTTTTAATTTAAAATTCATCCAGTAAATCCTGATAAAAACTCACCATGATTGGTCAAAGATCCCCTCCTAGGTGGTACGCGATGGTTCTCCGCGTTACCAAAGAGCTTCTGGAACGAATCGTTGCTTTGGGAGGCACGTTTGGACATAAAGCCTCTGGATTTCAGTCCATTTTCGGTCGGCGAGCAGAGCACTTGGAATATTTCTGAGGAACGATTACGTACCCTGGAACAAAATTACCATGTAACAACTCAGACTAAGAAATACTCAGAAATATCCATTTCAGACTTCAGTATCATTGACGAACGTAATGAGAAGATGGTTCTCGAATATAGTCAGATTAACTATGTAAGAAATATCTGATTTCAAGATGGAGAGCTGATATCCGATAAAGAAATTGAATATTTTCCCAATTTTTCGGTCATTTTAGACCCGTTTACTGTCGTAACGAAATAATAGCAAAAGACTCTACAATGGGCCAATAATTCAAACAGTAAAAGGGCAATAAGATCCTATAGATTACAAGGTGTAATCCAAAATCGATAAGTCTGATTCACCTATCCAATATGCCCTTAAGTCGGTCGTTCACCTGAATACGTTAGAAGCCCTTAAAGTGCAAAAAGAAACCTTTGGAATTACCGCACTCTGTCTTTCTCTCACTCATAATACAAATTCAAAAGTCCGTCTTAGGAAATGATTGAATAAAAGGAATCGCGCTCGATTAAGCGTCAATCAGGATGATCGAGCATTAATTTCCAAAGTGTTAACTCGTGTTGCGCAACACGACTAAGCACCGAAAAGTACTTTCGCGTAACTGATGACAGGAAAAAGAAGTTAAGTGCGTATATAATGTCTATTTCTGGTTTGTTCTGACCTATAATTCGTACAATGACTATTTTATTTTAGGCCTTTATAGTTAAGCCAGTTAAATGGCAACGTCAATATGGCGGATGTTTATGTAACATTTTTCAGGCCTACATGCGCCTTTTAAAATGTATTTATGTATCGCCGTTTGTTAGGATTTATTTGTTTTGTTTTGTAAATGCATATAATCCGATAATAAACAGGCTATTTAAAATTATTATTATATTACGACCGTATTATCATCTCTCTTTGTCTGATTGAGACCTTATGGGAAATATTGAACTACAGTTTTAAGGTGTTCCTGTAATTTACTTCTTAAGTACTTTCTATATGAATATTCTAGTCAGGATATATGTTCTTGGGATATCATCAATGGCCCATGAAGGTTTCAATGTTCTGAATAAAATATTTCTTTACATATTTAATAGACTTACTGCTTTTAGTATTTTTATATTAATTTATATAAAGTTTTCAATTGTTTTATTGTTTCAAATTATTTCACAATTAAGGGCTTCTTTAATATATTATGTTTACAGGCAAAGATAGTTTTGCCTAGTAACCCTGCTTTTTACAACCAGTTTTTTGAAAAACTATTTGTTTTATAACAAATTCCAAAAGCGGTTCTTGATACGAATTTTTTCAATATATAACTTTAATAATTACACATTTTTCCATTAAAGTAATAGTTCTCAAGTTACAGGTCGAAATGTGACTTTACAAAGTATTTTTTTCTAAAAACTTGAACTCGTGTTTCCATTATTTTCAGACAGTTGAAGTCAATAATTCGCTTCATGGCTACTAATGACTTGTAGTTGGATGAATTGAGGAAAGACCTCAACTGTCTGGAAGAAATTAATTATGTCATGTCATATTTTTGGTGAATTATCGAGAGACCTTTTTCTACAAACTTGAATTCATTATAAGGGTTTTGTGTCTCAACTGCCTGGAAGAAATTTTATTTAAAAAGAAAACTAATAACTTTTGGAAAGTTCGACCTAGCTAAGCACAACCAACAAGTTCATGGTAATTTTCACTACTTATTACTTATACAAGCCGCAAATAAAAAATATATACATTTAAATCCTTTTCACTGACAATAATTTACGAGCGAATTAATATTCCTCGGCGCAGAAAAATGTCTAAATGTCTAAAGACAAACGGAGCGTAACCATTCAAAATGCATATTAAATGCATCAATAAAATGTGCCAAAAGAAAGTGATTTGCAATTTAAAATGACGAAGAAGTAAAAAAAAAACGGCAAATTTATCAATAAACGCGGTGACATTTGAATCCCTATTGTCGCTTTCTCCCATCATCGATAAATAATTTAATTCCATCCATCATTATCGTGTTTTCAAATAGTTATTATGCAGTTTCTTTTTAAATTACTATTCGCTCAGTAAATTGACAAACGGACGGAACACGAGAAATAATAACGGGGTATTCATAAGTTAATATTCGTACTGGATCGGTCGAAGAAAGTGGAAATTACAACAAATTGATCATAATAATTTCTGAAAACAATGCATAGCGCCGCACCCACTATATAACTCTTGTAGTCGCTGTTACTTTACAGTTTAAAACTTTCATTAACGATGTTCTGCCTTATTTGCACGGTGCCCAGTAATCCAATTAAATGAGTTCGGGTTTTTTTTTTTTCAAATACAACTGAATTTATTATAGAAGTCGGTTTTACAGTCGATTCTTCACAGGCGGATATAATACTACGGTTAAAATTGCAACCATTTGGTGTGGGAGTAGATTCATGTAATTCCTTAAGAAATTAAGTGGTTATATAAAGGATCCATTATCATATTATTTGATATACTTACATTGATCAAAATTGCATCATACTTGCAATGCAAGTATATCAAGATAAGTATACTAATGTCTTTTAATCGTAAAAGTAAATATATTCCACTATTTCGGGTACATATTGGTACTTGCAACGTTTTGGTTTTTTTCACCATCAATGCTTTTTTATATGAAGACCTCCATTTTGTAAAACTGTAGTGATCTACAATGTTCAGTATTTCCCATCAGAGAAAGAGAGAGATGGTAGTACATCATAGAGAAAGTACATATATATGAGGAAATTTTCTATCAAAAAGTACTCTAGCATTTTTTTGTAAAATAAATAGTTTTTGGGAAAATGCGTTGTAAAATTCAGGGTTATAAGAAAAAGCCAAATTTGCTTTGTAAAGTCCTATTTCGACCTGTAATTTGAAAACTATTACTTTAATGGAAAAAAGTGTAATTATTAAATTTACATATTGAAAAATTTCCCACCAAAAAGTTACTTTTTGAATTTTTTCGTAAAATTAATATTTTTTGAGAAAATTCATTGTAAAGTTCATTGTTACTAAGAAAATTCAATTTTGCTTTCTAAAGTCACATTTCAGCCTGTAACTTGGAAACTATTAGTTTAATGGAAAAATGTAACTATTACAGTTATATATTGGAAAATTCCCTATCAAAAAGATCTGAAAAAGCTTCTAATGAAAGAAGCAAGCAAGAAAATGCTTCTATGACCCACCAATAAATGTAAGAGAACATAATTAATTTTTTCCAGGCAGTTGAAGTCTTTTCTCAATTTATCCAACCCCAAGTCGTGGAAACAACTATTTGGAATTATTGAATTCAACTGTCTGGAAATAATGGAAATATCTCCAACTGTCTGGAAGAACCTAACCATGTGTCCAACTTTTTAGAAAAAATACTTCTATGACCTATCAGTGAATGTGAGAGAACATAATTAATTTCTTCCAGGCAGTTGAGGTCTTTCCTCAATTTCCAACCCCAAGTCATGAAAAACAACTTTAACTGCCTGAAAATGAATTATTGACTTCAACTGTCTGGAAATAATGGAAATATCTCCAACTGTCTGGAAGAACCTAACCATGAGTCCAAGTTTTTAAAAAAAATGCTTCTATGACCCATAAATGAATGTGGGAGAACATAATTAATTTCTTCCAGGCAGTTGAGGTTTTTTTCTCAATTTATCCAACCTCAAGTCATGAGAAATAACTTTAACTGCCTCGACTAGAATTATTGACTTCAACTGCCTGGAAACATTGGAAAAATCTTCAACTGCCTGCAAGAACTTAATCATGAGTCCAAGTTTTTAGAAAAAAATGCTTCTATGACCCACCAATGATTGTGGGGGAACATAATTAATTTCTTCAAGTTAGTTGAGGTCTTTTCTCAATTCATCCAACCCCAAGTCATGAAAAACAACTTTAACTGCCTTGAAGAGAAATGACTTCTGGAATAACTATGTGGAAATATTGGAAAAATCTTCAACTGCCTGGAAGAACCTAACCATGAGTCCAAGTTTTCATTCCAAAAGCTTCTATGACCCACCAATGAATGTAAAAGAATATAATTAATTTCTTCTAGGCAGTTGATGTCTTTTTTCAATTCATCCAACCCCACGTCATGAGAAACTACTTTAACTGCCTTGAAGAGAAATTACTTCAACTAGCTGGAAATAATGGAAATATCCCCAACTGTCTGGAAGAACTTAATCATGAGTTCAAGTTTTTAGAAAAAAATGGTTCTATGACCTATAAATGAATGTGGGAGAACATAATTAATTTCTTCCAGGCAGTTGAGGTTTTCCCTCAATTTATCCAACCTCAAGTCATGAGACTTCAACTGCCTCGACGAGAATTATTGACTTTAACTGTCTGGAAATATTGGAAAAATCTTCAACTGCCTGTAAGAACCTAATCATGAGTCCAAGTTTTGGAAAAAAATGCTTCTATGACCCACCAATGATTGTGGGGGAACATAATTAATTTCTTCCAGTTAGTTGAGGTCTTTTCTCAATTCATCCAACCCCAAGTCATGAAAAACAACTTTAACTGCCTTGAAGAGAAATGACTTCTGGAATAACTATGTGGAAATATTGGAAAAATCTTCAACTGCCTGGAAGAACCTAACCATGAGTCCAAGTTAAAAAAAAAAAATTGCTTCTATGACCCACCAATGAATATAAGAGAACATAATTAATTTCTTCCAGGCAGTGGAGGTCTTTTCTCAATTCATCCAACCCCAAGTCATGAGAAATAGCTTTAACTGCCTTGAAGTGAATTATTGACTTCAACTGCCTGGAAATATCCATAAATCCTGGAAATAACCATGAATTCATGTTTTTACAAAAAATGCTTCTATGACTCACCAATAAATGTGAGGGGACATAATTAATTTCTTCCAGGCAGTTAAGATCGTTTCTCCTTTCATCCAGGTCTAGTCATGAGAAATAACTTTTACTGCCTTAAAGAGAAACGACTTTAACTGTCTGGAAATAATAGAAACATGTCCAATTGCCTGGAAGAACTTAATCATGAGTTCAAGTTTTTAGAAAAAAATGCTTCTATGACCTATAAATGAATGTGGGAGAACATAATTAATTTCTTCCAGGCAGTTGAGATTTTTCCTCAATTTATCCAACCTCAAGTCATGAGACTTTAACTGCCTCGACGAGAATTATTGACTTCAACTGCCTGGAAATATTGTAGAAATCTTCAACTGCCTGCAAGAACTTAATCATGAGTCCAAGTTTAAAAAAACAAATGCTTCTATGATCCACCAATGATTGTGGGGGAACATAATTAATTTCTTCCAGGCAGTTGAGATTTTTCCTCAATTTATCCAACCTCAAGTCATGAGACTTTAACTGCCTCGACGAGAATTATTGACTTCAACTGCCTGGAAATATTGTAGAAATCTTCAACTGCCTGCAAGAACTTAATCATTAGTCCAAGTTTTTAGAAAAAAATCCTTCTAAGACCCACCAATGATTGTGGGGGAACATAATTAATTTGTTTCTTAGGTAGTTGAGGTTTTTTCTTAATTTATCCAGCCATAAAGTCATGAAAAACAATTTTAACTGCCTTAAAGACAAATTACTTCTGGAACAACTATGTGGAAATATTGGAAAAATCTTCGACTGCCTGGAAGAACGTAACCATGAGTCCAAGTTAAAAAAAAATTGCTTCTATGACCCACCAATGAATGTGAAGGGACATAATTAATTTCTTCCAGGCCTAGTCATGACTAGATGATTTTTCATTAGAAATAACTTTTACTGCCTTAAAGAGAAACGACTTTAACTGTCTGGAAATAATGGAAACATGTCCAATTGCCTGGAAGAACTTAATCATAAGACTCACCAATGAATGTGAAAGAACATAATTAATTTCTTCCAGGCCGTTGAGGTCGTTTTTCAATTCACTTAGCCTCAAGTTCCCAAGTAATGAGAAATTACTTTACAACCTTAAAAAAAAATACGGTTTTTAACGCATGGATTTAAAGGAAATAATCTCCAACCATAAGTCCATCAATTTTTAGAAAAAGATCTCCCTATGTCTCAGTTTATTCAGCTCCTAACCCAACAGAAACGATTTTAATTGTCTACAAATAGTCGAAAAAATCTCCAAATAACTTAATCATAAACTTAACATTAGATGAGAATGTGAAACATATAATCAGGTTTTTCCAAGCAGTTGCAGTAATTTTTCGATTGTGTCAAGCCATCGAAGTCATTTATGAATTTTTCCAAGCAAATTGAATACTGTTGAGAGAACAAAAACAACTTTTTAACTATATTTGAGTCAAAATGTAATCAGTTTAATGTCACAACGATTCCCTTAAGTGAATACAAAGTAAACCAGCGACCGTGACGTATAAATATCACATTCAAGATCATAATGCATGTCATACGCGGATCACACACGATCATGTACCGTAACAGAAGGAAAATAAAAAGAACCAACAATAATAATAACAAAAAAAAAATAATATAATAATATATGAAAGTCACCGACGAATCGTGACAGCAAGTACATACGTTTATATACGTGGGACCGTTAATGCGGTCTCTGTTTTATAGTATAACACGTCCTATGGATTTGTGGGACCCAATTAATTTCCTTTACCGCCAAACGATGTTAGTTTATGGCACTTAATTGGTACTTTTTTGCTTTCTATCTGTACAGTGTGTTCAGGTGTAAAACCTATATCGTTTTCAGGCCTTATATGACTAAAAATAATATCGCCCAATCTAAGAGTCATTCCCTGAATGCTCCTGGTGTATGTTAATGTTAAAGAAGAGTCAGAATTTATGATTAAAGTCGTCATATAGGTTAGCGGTACTTACTATACACCGTACCACACATTAAAGACCCCAATTGCATTGTTAATAACTTTCAATTCTATGAAAATGTGCACCGTAAGCGAGGTATAACTGAATTAAATATTTGCGTACTACATCTTGTGTGTACCTTCTGAGATGTGCCAAGAATATTAATTAAAGTTACTTATATATTATTTATACTCAATGATGACAATTTGTTATGACCTCTTCGGGTAATAAAAAAATAGCTTAACGACGTTCTTTTTAGTATACGATATGACGTTATTTGACATCCTAAAATTTCATGAAAATTTGCCTATAAGAAGGGGTTTTTAATTCCAAAAATGTATCTATAAAAATGGAATATCCTATAATAACTGTAACAGTCAAAACGACGCCTTAAGAAGTTATTGACAGAAGTAAAAAGGAGGTATACGAAGACATAACTGCACCTGCAAAGGAATCGTCTTTTATTCTGTTTTTTCTTGGGTAAATTTGGAATCTATTCCAGGCAGTCAGATTCCAATCAGTCCATTGTCAGCGCAGATCGTAGGATATGAAGAGGTACCAAGTGTGAGCTTCATGTTTAATTGGGATTATCGGATCTTATAGATGTTTTATATTGAGTATAAATTAAACGGAAAATCTATAGGATAAAGTACATAAAGGCTTACAAGACTGAACTCTATTTGATTCACACATGAGCCATAACTCTTACTGCATACAACAATTCCGTGGAATCTTTGTAGCTGTGTTAGCAATACGGGTAGAAAAGAGATTTGTTGCTAGTGGTAATGTAGGTGCCTGATGATGCTTTGATGCTCCGATAGGAGCGAAACACGCGTAGTTTTTTAAGAATCATATATATGTTTAATGACCCGGACTTTTGTGTGGTCTCTTGGAGAAAGAATGGATTATATGTGATCATATCCCAAAGAGATTTATACACATCTGGAGGTTCACAATTTAAGATACACTTGATGATTTTTCAAAATGGTAATATCATTTGCAAAAATGGTGCAAACATTCTAGGTACTCCCACGTTTGGAAAATCACCGATATTGATTAAGAACAGTCCCAATACAAGCTCCTAGGGTACGTCAGAGTCAACGTTACCACCTTTTAAAAGAGGAATTTTATTTGCCATCTATTGTTTCCTAAAGCACTTCGAATATTCGTTCAGGAAGCATTCGCAATATTTTAAGAGGAATTTCATCCCATCCACATGGGGTTTTATTTTTTATGCCTAAAGAACCAGTTAAGTCATTCGGAAGATTTTTTTAAGTTTTTTCTATATTCTCATTTATCCAGTTCTTTACAAAAACATACTTAAACCGACTTCAACTGCTTGAAAGAAACAAATGGAAAGTATTGTCAAAATATTCCATGCAGTTGACTCATACAACACCCCAATAATTCATTTTTCTAGATTCTTAAAAGAACTATATAAATAGAAAAAAATAAATGCCCGGAAAGGATCATAATTCGAAATCTGTTCCAAGCAGTTGATCTCATGAAAAAACCAATTAAAGAATTCAACAGTATTTTTTTTATTTTCATATTTCATGTTAAGAAATTAGGGAAATTTTAAATATTTTCCAGGTACTCCCTGAAATCTGTGTATCAGGTCAACTGGACTGGAAAAATATTTCTCAAATCTGGAAGAAAGAGAAAAATGTTGAGTTTCTTCCAGGCATTTGGAGGAACATTATTAAAGGATCAGTCATTTTTTTGCCAGATAATTAGAATTTTATAAAAAGAGTCTAAAACTGCCCTCAAATGCTTAGAAGAGATAAATTAAGAAAATTTAAAATATTTTTCAGGTATTTGCTAAAATTTGTATATTAGGTCAACTGGACTGGAAAAATATTTCTAGAATCTGGAAGAAAGAGAAAAATATTCAATTTCTTCCAGGCATTTGGGGGAACATTAATAAAGGATCAGTAATTTTTTTGCCAGATAATTAGATTTTTATAAAAAGAGTCTAAAACTGCCCTCAAATGCTTAGAAGAGGTAAATTAAGAAAATTAAAAATATTTTTCAGGTATTTGCTGAAATCTGCATTTGGAGGAACATTAATAAAGGATCAGTCATTTTTTTGCCAGATAATTAGATTTTTACAAAAAGAGGCTAAAACTGCCCTCAAATGCTTAGAAGAGATAAATTAAGAAAATTTAGAATATTTTTCAGGTACTTCCTGAAATTTGTATATTAGGTCAACTGGACTGGAAAAATATTTCTGGAATCTGAAAGAAAGAGAAAAATGTTGAGTTTCTTCCAGGCATTTGGGGGACAGATAATTAGATTTTTACAAAAAGAGGCTACAACTGCCCTCAAATACTTAGAAGAGATAAATTAAGAAAATTTAAAATATTTTTTGAGGTATTTGCTGAAATTCATTCAATCAGGTCTGGAAAAATATTTCTCAAATCTGGAAGAAAGAGAAAAATGTTGAAGTTCTTCCAGGCACTTGGAAACCCAAAATAGAACCAGGTAAATAATTTTAAAGCGTCTTTTCTGGACGGTTACATTTTTCAGTGATAAAAGTGACTTGAAATGCCTGGAAAAAAAATATTTGGTACATTTCCAGGCAGTTGAACTACTACTAAACTAGGACCCAGTTAAATGCTTGAAAGACATAAATTGAGAAAGTTTTTAATATTTTCTATGAAGTTGATCCTGTGATTTTTTTTTTGGAGTATTTTCCATTATCTGGAAGGAATATATTAGAATGGAATTTCTTTCAGGTACATGAACTTATCGAGGAACCAGTACAAACATTTTTGATTTTGTTCTGGATAAATCCAAGTTGTCGATTTATCGATTTATCCTTTAAGTTGCTGGTCGAGTCAGTTAAGTTTATCATTAACTGACTTCACCGGAGCTCCAATTCAGACATTCAATCGTGGACTAATTTTTTTTAAATGTTCTGAGCATACTGTGTTTATCATCTGCATACAGGAGAGACCCCAAAGGGCTCCATATGTTATTTTCTGAGTCATCAGCCTTAGCGTTGACACAATCAAAAGGAAAATGTTGATCATTTCGATTTTAATTTTTTTTCTGGAGAACTATTGGTTGGAGCGAATCATTATTAAAACAAGAATTATTTGGAATATCATTATGCAACAGATGCAAAAAAAAAATTATTTTTACGTCCAACAGTTTTTTATAAAATTGGGAAAACTTGACAACTTGGGAAACAAAGGAAACTCTTGACAGTTTTTCCTCCTTTGCTCGGAAACTATTGGGAATATGGAAATTTTTTTTTGAGCATTGGAATCCCAATCAAAAATAAAACAAAGTAAAAAGAATAATATTTAGTCGTAAGTCGAAAAATAAAAGAGTTATAGAAGATTTTTGAAATATTGAAAAATTTGTGGATAAAAAATAAAAATAAAATTTTTTTGAGAAGATTTGATATTTTTTGCAAATCTATAAATCGCCCAAAAAGTCTTATAAAACTTTTTTGAAAAATGTACCAAACAAAAGTTATAGCCAATTTGCCCAAAAATGTCTTCCTCAAAAAATCCAAAGAGCTCAGCCAACGTGTTCATCATTTTGATTTTTGGAAAACTAGTGGTTGGATAAAAAAAATGTATAGAACAAAAGTTGTTTGGAATTTCAATGTGCATCAGGTGCAATAGAAAAATAATTTTTAAGCTCAATAGTTTTCCAGAAAATTGGGAAAAACTTTTTAACAGTTTTTCCTTATTTTATTTTAAACTTGGGAGTATGGAAAATTTTCTTTTAGTATTTGGATTCATAATCAAAAATAGACTAGATTGTTAAGAATAATATTTAGCCGTAAATTGGACAATAAAAAAAAGATGGAAAATTTTTGAAAAATTGGAAAATTTTTGGGTAAATAATTAACATTTTTTTTTTGTAAACGGTTAATAAAAATGGTCTCAACTACCAGGAAAAAAGAAACTGGGAAAATTTCCAATATTTTCCAGGCAGTTGACCTCATATAAGAAACCATTAATTATTTTTTCTGGATAGCTACATTTCTTATGGGAAAAAGCAGTTTTTGACCAAATATTAAATTACATTAATGTTGTCAATTATTTTTATCACTCCTGCGAAACAGCTCTGCTACTAACATTATCTAAATAAAAGACATAAGTTGATAAGGGAAATTATGTAGTTGCAATATTCTTTGATTTTAGAAAAGCATTTGAAACAATTAAGCGAGAAATACTATCTCGGAAACTAGAATTTTATCATATATATCATATCATCATTTTGGTTTGTGAAGTATCTAGGGAGGAAGATATCCCAATTTACAAGATTGAGAGGTATTCAACACAAGAGCAAAATTATTTTGGCATGTATCAAGAAAGTATATTACACTTTATTAATTATATAAATAATATCAATTTTATTGAAGGAATTGAGCTTCTTAAATTATTTGCAGATGACTACTTAGTATCTTGTAGTGGAAAAAACTCGCATACCGAAAGTTAGACAATTGCTTCTAAGATTTGATGAGTTCTTAAAAATTGGCAAAAACTGACTTGGAACAATTTCCTTTGATTCTAAAACTATTAGATACCTTGGCACTATTTCATTAACCGAACTTCATTCACTCAAGCAAAATGACGTATTAAACTTATGCCTTAATTAAGGAACAACATTTAATCAACCTAAAATTTCTTTAGCGATAACTCTTAATCCTAAAGCCGACCTCCTTTTTTTATTTATCAGATTAATATGAATATAACTATTCATTAAATATTGTTAAAATACTAATTATATTTGGTTCGCTGGTCATAAGGCACACAAGATTGAAAATTTTAAACACGTCATTATTAAGTTTTTTTGAGGTTTGGTCGGACACACCCTGTACATCCGGAGAGCGTGTTCAATGGCTGGTGACCCATTACTGTTATATACCGGAGGATGATGCTTCGAAAAACTAGCGATGTGTAAAGAAGGAATCACTACTTATATTATCATTATTTTACCGATTGTGTATAGTCGACAAAACAAATCGTCCGTTAAGCATCGGGCGAGCTACTTCGGAAATGTTTTCTAATTATTATTAAGTTTTGTAAAATTCCTATTAATGGTTTTGTTATTGAGAGAGAGAGAGAGAGAAATTAGGATTTTCTCGTTGAGTGACGATGTTGATTGAACAACCGCGATTTTAAGAACATATGTATTGTAATTGTACTGAATTTATTATTTGAGATGATGGAAAAACAAATGCATTTAAATAAACTCCAAGGACTTTTTTTAATTAATTAAATTGTAGCTAGAGTACTGTAAGAATTTAGGAAATTAAAAAAATATCTTGACAATATGGTGAATGCACCATTTTTTTTTGTTCATGTCTATTATGATAGAAAACCTTTATTTTTCATCGCGTTTTTAATAAATAAATTAATTAGTAATTATTTCTTACTCCTTACAGGTGATTCTGTGATTTCATCATTAATTAGTATTTTTTTTTACTCCTTTCAAGCGATTCTTGTGATTCTTTCAACTTGTTAATTGCTCTTGAAGAAAATTTGATTTTTCTTCAACGTTCCCTGAAAATTTTTTATTTTTTTGGGTAATAAAGTGCTTAAAGCCTGGAAAGGTAATTTTGTAGTTCTTCCAGGGCGTTGAAGAAATTTCTTGACACTTATTATTTGAGATGATGGAAAAATAAATGCATCTAAATAAACTCTAAGGACTTTTTTAATTAATTAAATTGTAGCTAGAGTACTGTAAGAATTTAGGAAATTAAAAAAATATCTTGACAATATGGTGAATGCACCAAACATTTTTTGTTCGTGTCTAATATGATCGAAAACCGTTATTTCTTATCTCGTTTTTAATAAATAAATTAATTAGTAATTTTTTTTTATTTCATGGAGTCCTCAAAGGTCTGGAAAGATAATTTTGTATTTCTTCCAGGCAGTTGAAGCAATTTCTTACTCTTCACAGGTGATTCTTGTGAGTTCATCAACTCACTAATTGCCCCTGATGAAAATGTATTTTTTTCAGATTGTTGAAGCAATTTTTTACTCCTTTCAAGTGATTCTTGTGATTCTTTCAACTTTTTAATTGCTCTTGAAGAAAATGTGTTTTTTCTTCAACGTTCCCTGGAAGTTTTTAGTGTTTTTTTTATCGCCTTAAACAGTAAAGGATCGATTGTTCGTAATTAATTTTCTTTTTTTTTTTTTTTTTTAATTTTTTGGATAATAAAATGCTTAAAGCCTGGAAAGGTAATTTTGTAGTTCTTCCAGGCAGTTGAAGCAATTTCTCTTGATACTTCCAGATGAGTTGATTAGATCATTCTTGTGACTTCTTCAACTTTGTTATTGAGAGAGAGAGAGAGAGAGAGAGAGAGAAAGAGAAATTTTGAGGATTTTATCGTTGAGTGACGATGATGATTGAACGACCACGATTTTAAGAACATATGTATTGTAATTGTACTGAATTTATTATTTGAAATGATGGAAAAACAAATGCATTTAAATAAACTCTAAAGACTTTTTTTAATTAATTAAATTGTAGCTAGAGTACTGTAAGAATTTAGGAAATTAAAAAAATATCTTGACAATTAATAAATAAATTAATTAGTAATTTTTTTTTATTTCATGGAGTCCTCAAAGGCCTGGAAAGATAATTCTGTAATTCTTCCAGGCAGTTGAAGCAATTTCTTACTCTTCACAGGTGATTCTTGTGAGTTCATGAACTTGCTAATTGCCCTTAAAAAAATATGATTTTCTTCAAGTTATCCTGGAAGTTTTTTGGGTAATAAAGTGCTCAAAGCCTGGAAAGGTAATTTTGTAGTTCTTCCAGGGAGTTGAAGAAATTTCTTGACACTTTCAAATGAGTTGAAGAGATCATTCTTGTGATTTCTTCAACTTTGTTATTGAGAGAGGAAATGGAAAACCAAATGCATCTTAATAAAATCCAAGGAATTTTTTTTAATTAATTAAATTATAGTTAGAGTACCAGTAAGGGCTTCGATAATTAAAAAAATATCTTGACAATATGGTGAATGCACCAACATTTTTTTGTTCGTGTCTAATATGATCAAAAACCGTTACTTCTTATCTTATTTTTAATAAATAAATTAATTAGTAATTTTTCCTTCTATTATTTCATGGAGTCCTCAAAAGCCTGGAAAGGTAATTTTGTATTTCTTCCAGGCAATTGACGCAATTTCTTGATACTTTCAGGTGAGTTGATGAGATCGTTCTTGTGACTTCTTCAACTTTTTAATTACCCTTGGAAAAAAAATGATTTCTTCAACTTTTGTGAACATTTATAAAAAAATCTTGACGATATGGTGAATGCGCCAACTTTTTTCAATAAATGTGTAATAAGAGAAGATAATGTTTTGTTTTTGGTCGCATTTTAACAGATATACTTATTATATCTTCTCTCTATGTCGAACGTTGACATATACAAGTGATTCTGTTGAATAGTACAGATATAATACTACAGATGTAAATAGCTCCGCACGGCAGAGCTATTTACATCTGTGATAATACCTAATTAAAAAATTTTCTATCACTGAACCTCTATGATTGATAAAGCGAATTTTGCCTTACATATGCCTATTACAAGTCTATTTTCTTATATTCATAACCTGCATAATAGCAATAATTGAAAAAAAAACCCGTGCTCTTATCGCTGCAACACGATAATTGATTGATGCACTGCACGAGAAATTCCCCGTATGTAAGTTTATTATCTCGAAAATGTGAAAATTAATTTATTCCGTGAAAACGGCAATCGGATCTCAGATGTGGCGAAGATCTACGATATATTTAAATGCCCGTCATAAAATATAATTATGATCAGAAAGTATAATCGTCTTTAGGAAACTTTCTGCGGTTCTAGTCGTCGTTTTGTATGTTTAACCGCTTGTTTATAAACAAAATTAGGAACGAACACACCGCGATCACGAACGGTTTTGTACTCGCGATACTTTCATTTCCATGAAACGAGCGATAATTGAAAATGTACTAAATCTAATCTAATATATCGGTGCTGCAGACCGGGGTTTTTTTTAATCGCCTTAAACAGTAAAGGATCGATTGTTCGTAATTAATTTTCTTCTTTTTTTTTTGCGTTGTATAGAACGATTTACAATAATTGGATTAATTTAATTAAAACGTTATAATATGAGGAGAAAAGGGACAGCTGATGCACCAAAGGGGTCACAAACCCAATATTTTATGACAAAACCTAATTTTTTGGGCATTAAACTTTTATTAAAAACTAGTAATTTTTCAGAAAGTTTTTTACTCATAAAATGAAAGATTCAATTTTCTTAATATGCAGATCTTTAATTCATACTCCTAAATTTAATAACAAAAGAGCTATCAAGAACTTTTAAAATTTCTATAGACACATTTTTTTGTTTGGAATTAAAAATAAAATAATTTCTTCAATCAAATCAAATTGAGAATTTTGGCTTTGATTCAGAGAGGTTGCCAAATGTTCCCTTTACTTTAAATATATCGAGTTTTCTTGAAATAAAAATTGGTAGAAAACTATTGACAATTTTGGCTTTGATTCATTAGGTTTGATTAAAACATGTCTAGTTTCCAAAATGTCCTTTTACCCTAAAACTATCGAGTTTTTCAACATTTTTATAGATCCTTTTTTTTCAAATTAAACGTCCTTTCCTTTGGGCTAATTTTCTTAAAAATCAGTGGGAAATTAGGGAAACTATCGACGATTTTGACTTAAATATAGAGAGGTTTCCAAGAGTGTCTTTTTCTCTTGATCTATCTTATTTGATAGATACATTTCTTGTTTCGAATAAAAATCCCTCTCTTATAAACCAATATTCGTGAAAATCGGTGGCAAATTAAGAAAATTGAGAATTTTGGCTTTGATTTAGAGAGATTCTTAAAAAATCCCTTTACTTTAAATTTATTGAATTTTTCGAAATTTTTATAGAAACACTTGGAATTAAAGTCCATTTCTCGTAAACCAGTTTCCATAAAAATTGGTAGAAAATGAAGGAAATAATTGACCATTTTTGACTTTGATTTGGAGAGGTTTTTAAAATGTCCTTTTATCCTAAAACTATCGAATTTTTTAAAATTTTTATAGATTTCGTTATTAATTAAATTTCCTTTTTAATAAGCTAATTTTCGTGGCAATCGGTAAGAATTAGGGAAATTATTGAGGATGTTGACTTTGTTATAAAGGGATTTTTAAGAGTTCTTTTTACTCTAAATCAATTGAATTTTTTGAAAGTTTGACACACTGCTTGTTTGCAATGAAAGTCCGTCATTTATGAACTAAGAAATTAATGATTTTTTAATATTTTGGACTTTTGATTTAGAGAGGTTCCCAAAAGATCCCTTTACTTTGAATTTATCGAGTTTTCCGAAATTAAATATAGAAATGTACTTGTAACAAAAAATCTATTTGTTTGAAATTAAAATCCATTTCTCGTGAGCTAATTTGTATGAAAACTGGTGCCTAATTATAGAAATTAGCGACAATTTTGGATTTAATTTGTAGGGATTTCCAAAAAGTCCTTTTACTCTAAAACTATCGAGTTTTTCAAAATTTTCATTAATACCTTTTTTGTTTGGAATTAAAATCACTCTGTTATGAGCTAATTTTCACGAAAATCGATGAAAAATTTGGGAAATTATCAAGGGTTTTTACTTTTATATAGAGGGAAAATATCATAGATAATTTTTTTGTTTGGAGTTAAAATTTCTCTGTTATTAATTAATTTTTACAAAAATTCATATATAATTAGGGAAATTATCAAGGGCTTTGACTTTCATTCAGGGCGATTCACAAAAGTGCCCTTTACTCTAAATCTATCAAATTCTTTAAAAAAATTTTACCTACATTATTTATTTGTAATAAAAATTCCTCTTTAATGAAATAATTTTCGTGAAAATCGGTGAGAAATTAGGAAAAATATCGAGTATTTGGATTGATATAGAGAGGTTGCCAAGAGTTCCTTTTATTCTGAATCTATCCAATTTTTCGAAAATTTTACAAAAACATTTCTTTTTTGGAATTAAAATTTCTCTCTTATAAACCAATTCTTAGGAAAATCCGTATAAAATTAAGGAAATATTCGACGAAATTTCCAAAGGTTGTGTTTACTCTGAATCTATTCCATTTTTTGAAATTTTTATAGATACTTGTTTATTTTGAATAAATATCGCTCTCTTATGAGCTAATTTTCATAAAAATCGGTGGCAAATTAAGGAAATAATTAATGTTTTGCTTATAAGTGACTACTCATTTCAAAGTTCAAAATCTTAAACACTACCAAGAATATTCTTATGAAATAAAAAGCATAGTATTAAGAAAAATATTCCCAAGAACATTATTCTAAATTAAAATCAGTTCAAAATAAAATTTTGGATCTTTTAAGAATTTTTATATTAGAAAGTTTTAACGGGGTCGAAGGATGAAGTCTAACATCCAAAGTAACCACTTCGAAGTTACTCTGAATCTTTATAGAAATATTTTTTGTTTAGAATGAAAATTCCTCGCTTTTGAAAAACTGTTCACTTTTGTTGTTTTTATAGAAAAAGTTTTCCTAATTGTTTTTATATAAATTTATATAGATTTAATTTAATATCTTCTTTCAGGTTCAAGGACTCCTCAAGGAGGGAATACCCTTTTAATTAAGAATCCTTAGAAAAAAACTTAAATTTTATTGTTTGTTCACTTCAAATGGGGTAATAAAGAGCATATCAACCGAAAATATTTGTTTTCTTTGTCTTTTTTTAATAAAAAAGTTTATTTTTAGATTAAAAAAGAAAGAGACGAACAGAAATATTTTCTAAACAAAGTGGCAATCATGACGCATTAAATTATGCATTTTTGTTTGTTTTTTAAGGAATATTTCAAAGGAAAAATCCGAGATAAACGAAAAATTTGGTTGGTTTAAGTGTATTAATTATATAATGGGGTAATATTACTCTATATATATTAGCCCAATGAACACAAATTGAACCTCAATGAACATTCCTAGGGTAAAATTACATCCACAATATTCCTGCACTGATACATCTTTCCCTTTCCTTCACGTGGAAGTCATACGAAAAGTTATTGGAAAATTAGAAAAGCTTTACCTCACAGTCTATGACTTGTGCTTTTATAATTAATAGCAAAAAAGGTATCGAACAATTCTAATAACATTATCTTAAACGAACCCGATATAAGATTATTACATCTTTAGGATCTACATGAATTTCTACGATATTCGATCATGCCTTACTTTTATCCAATATATTTCATACTATTTCAATTAATGCAATTATAAGTTTTTTAGACTCTGGATTTTCTACATATAAAAACTGATATTTCTGAAAGTTCCTCTTGGACTGCTTTGCACCCTAAAGAACATTTATAAAGAATTTTCTAATAAAAAGTTAAAAAAAAATACTTCATACCTCTGTAATGTAAATATAATGTTCAAAATTCCAATTATTTCCAGTAACTCTAATCTAGATACAAAACCGAACGCACCGTAGCGTGTAATAAGTAAAATTTTTATGCGCATTGCGTATAAATCTCAAAGTAATTAATCCGAGCGGTTTAATCTAATTAAATTTTTCTAATTTCCTGTTGGGAAGCAGTTCTGTCTCAATTTACTAGAAATAAGAAGGAAATATATAACTCAATACATAGCGGAGCGATTAAGGTGTTATTATTGCTGCAGTGTACCATTGGGGAGCAAAAAGTGAACTAATTCTAGATAATGCGGCGAAGAAATCGATGGGTGTTGAGATTCTCTTTCTTAACTACATATTGATGTATATATATAGAAAAAAGTAATATTAGGTTGGTTTTTCCATGGTATGATGGCTATCTGATTAAAAGTAACTGTAAATTGCTTTAAAGGTATTATACTAGGAGCACTCTAATTCTGGCATTATTTACCAACATTCTGTCATGCTGTTTATATGTAAAAAGAAAGTATACAGACCAGTTATCGATATGTTTATAAACTGAAGGTGGAAATAAGGGGTGGATGCATAAATATTTTATTTTTAGCCTCATGTTTATAAATAAACTTGCTTGAAACATGTAAGACGAAGAATAATTTCTTACAATTCAAAGGGTTTATACAAGTATTCAATGGACATCTTAAGGTTTTTTTTTTAAATATGAATGTCCTGTAGATGTCTGTTTAATTTCACATATTTTGACACCATAGCACCACTAAATAAAATTTTCCACTGAAGAGAAACGTATAAATCTTTCAAGCAGTCGGACTACCTAAACAGATTTCTGCAAAAAAAAAATGAATTCCTTTTTAAGTATTTTCCAACTGCCTGGAAGAAATTAATGAATTCCATTAAGAAAAACCAAAAAAATCTTCTGGGAACCGAAAAACTTGATTAACTAAGTTAAAAAATAAGTGATAAAAGGGCAAAACTACCTGAATAACAAATAAAGGTCTACTACCCATAAGAAAAACTACAGTAGAAAAATGAAGAAAATTGACTTCTTGAATTGCAATGTAACACGTGTGCCTGGAAGAAATTTCAATTTTCATACTTCGTTACGATGGAAAGATAAAGAGAAAATGTTGTTTTTTGGGTTTTTCTTTATTTCTTAAAGCTTTTAATTTTGCAGGAAAAAGATAATAGTTGAAAATAAACAAAAGCCGGAGCGCTTTTTTGAAATTTAGTGTCCATTAAATTTTCTTTAATACGTATACGTTAATATTTCTTAAATAAATAATTCGGATTCTCCTCGGCCAGATTTAATTAAACTATTGTGTCTTCCATCATATTTTTGAAAAAATTTGAATCTTGGCCTTATACATGAGAAACGAAGCTTTTTAAGGAGTATTTTCGGAATATTTGTTTGTAAATCGTTGGTTTAAGAATACTAAAATAAGCTCAGAAAATATTTTAAATTTCAATTAAAAAAGTGGTTTATACTTTGGCATTAATTTTTTAATTATTTTAACAAAATCAACAAGTAGTAGAATTTGATATTCCCCAAACAGATTTTTTTTATTTTTGGAAAAAACGAATACATTTTTTGGTTTTTAATTAAGACTTAATCGGCATTTTTCGAGATTTTTTTTCGTGTTTAACAAAATTTTTAAAATGTTTTCAAAAGTGACCACATAGGTACCTCCAGTAGTAATATAAACTATATTTAGCATTCGAGTTTGAATTTTCACAAAAATTATAAAAGACTTGTTTTTTTGGTTATTTGAAGAAAACTTGCTGCCTCCTTAACCTCCTGGAAGATAATAATAAAAGTTTAAAATATTAAGAAAAAATTAAATACTTCTTCCAGGCAGTTGAATTATTTTTTAAAATTTTTTGTCACTTATTCAACTCCCTGGAATATATAAAAGATACTAAGAGATGGATGGAAAGTCCCTTGGACATACTACCTTGGTTCGCATTTTAAGCAGATCCATTGGAACTATCCAATGTCCAAAGGCTTTTTATTATTGTTGGACCAATGACTTCTTTTATTGAGGCCATGAAATTAAGGATTTCGGAAATCCGTAAGACGTCGAATATATTTATTAAAATAAAGATACAGTTTTCAAAGAGAGATCGAGGTGCGATGAATCTAAAAAATAGAGGTCCAGAGGTCCATTAAAAAAAATTAGTTCAATGGATTTAAGTTAAAGACAAATATTGGATAGTAATTCATCATTTACTTAAATCATGCAGCCACCATATCCATAAATAGTTCTCGAAAAATTTGATACAGCTGTATGGTCGGAAGTAAAAATCATTTCAACTTCTTTTAGCCAATGTATTGGGTAATATAAAATTTAATTCTGCTCATTTATTTCTAAGTGATTAAAGATTTAAGAGAAGAATAAGAAAAGGTTCACTTTCAGCAGCTAAATACTCTTTAGACATTGGTCCATGTTTTGAAAATTTGAATATATATAGAATCTTTAAAGGATCGGTTCCACAACAGGATTCAAATTAATCGAATCAATATTTGAACTTAAATAATTTCAATTCGACACAAAGCTAAAGAGTTTTTTGACAAGTTAAGGACTCATTTTCACCTGTTACTGTGAAAAAACTGTTCATTCGACCAGTTCTGATGTTTCTACCTATAAAAATATGAGTTTTCAAAAAAAATAAATCCATTAGACTCTGTTAAACTAACAACATCTTTTGTACAGCCAATAAAACTCCATTTGATAAAGAGAATTTAAAATCCATTGGCTTCTACATAATTATGATGCAGACGATCTCCATCCATGAACATTCTGACCTAGTTTAGACCCATGCAGGACATCCATGCTGTTTGGGTATGACCCTTTTTATAACAGTAACTGTTCTGACAACTTTCTTGGTATTTACCTCTTGACGTCAACTTAAGCGTTATTTTTGGGGTTTTCTATGGAGACATCTGATCAATAAAACGATGTCAATGGCTTTTAATTTAAAATACAGTGGGCCCAGCCTTATTTCCGTTTACATTGGCAATTTCCTTAAGACCCCAAGAGGGTCCATTAATCATTTCGCAGGAACGTTTGCCTTTCGGCTATGGGAGTGTCTTATCAAAATATTTTAAGCTAAGCGGTGATTTTATTAAATTATTAAATTTTAGTATTAAAGATAGAAGAATAAATAAATTCATGGTTTTATTTTATGTTGGTAGAATTTTTCTGGAAAATCATTAGTTTTTTAAGAAATTAAGGTTCTAGGCATTGAGGTCATTCTCATTCATACTTTTCAATTTTTTAAATAATTTCTGCGCTATTACAGAAAGAAATATGAATGAAACATTATTATAAATTAAAGCAAGTTACTCGGCTTGTTACAATTTAAAAAAAAAAGATACAGAGGCTTCAGAATTTTCTCATAAAAGAACATTAATATAAAATTCTAAGACTAAGCACAAAAAAACAAAGATAAATAATATTACACAAATGTAGGAATTGTGAAGGCAGTTAAAATAGCCATATTAATTTAATGTATCACCCAGGAATTCTTAAACAGAGTAATTTTTGTATCAATAGCTTAAATACCTTTATTACAATGAATTTTCTGATGCTTAAATTTTTATAGCTATTTATTAACTTATTAAACAGTTTTTCTGACATATATTCAAAACTTTTTTAAAAGAAGGTAAATTGATGCCTAGGATATAGAATTACATTCTGTATTTACCTAGTGGAGAAGCATATCTCTTGGGTATCTTACGGATAATTAATTCTTCTTTCAGCTTTTAAAATATGTCCTAGCATATCTAGTTAGTTATACTAAGTGTCAATGTAAATATATATCTTGCAAAATATAAAAGTTGGAAAAATGTGGTATGGAATAAAAGTCATAGAAGTTGGAAAAACTACTCAGATAGCACTGTTTGTCCAGTATGTCCAAGTACAAGAAATGAATATTCATTGGACAGCCAATTTTAGACATCCAATGGATTATCGGTTTAGGAAATTCGTTTGTATTCTTATGATTATCCAATGTTGCTATGCAATAAAAAATATTGAATTTGAAAAAGTTATCAAAGTCTTGTGGAAAAAGTGACCGTAAAACTGGGTCAATAATTTAGACAAACTATACTTACTTACTTAAACTAAATAACTGAAATGTGACATTCATCTTTAAAAAAAAAATAATTATTTTGTTAAATACCTCCTCACTTAATGAACTTATATGGTATATACATATAAGTCTCATCTTATCTGCATCTTTTTTTCAGCTGATTAACGATTAATGAACCGAATTATTCTGTTTTAAATTTTTTTAGAAAAAAACGCCGAAACACGTATTCAATAGTTTTATAAGAAGAATCTAAGTTCCAATTTATAAATCTCTAGCTATTATATTTTCAGAAATACGAGCGTATTGTACTTCGAAATTCTAAGTTTAAAAAAAAATTCTTGCCTCTTATGATGACGTGATCCGAAGTAATTTACTGTATTTTTCTCTCTCAAATATACCTGAAGCAATCAATATATGTTTTGTTTATAAAGCTCAAATGCCTTTAGAGTATCCCAAAATTCAATAGTTATATTTTAGCTACTAGAAATCGAGATATTCAGTTGCCAATAAAAGATAAATTATTTTATTTCTTCCAGGCATTCCTGTAAGAGAAATGTCAATATCTTGATTTTTAGCTTATGGATTTTAATGATTTTTTTAGAAAATACTTAAAAAGCCCCCTAAATTACCCCGGATATCAATAATTATAAAATAATAACCCTTAGAATGGAAGATATTGACATGTCAGTAAGAGAAAAATTATTTTATTTCTTCCAGGCACTCCAGTGAGAAAAAAATCAATATCTTGATTTTTTTTACATGGATTTTAATAATTTTTTTCAAAAAATACTTAAAAACTTCTTAGGATATCCCTGATATCTATAGTTGTAAGATAAATTAATCACAAGAACTTGAGATATACACTTGTCAGTAAAAGACACATTATTTTATATCTTCCATCAGGCACTCCAATGAGAAAAATGTCAATATCTTGATTTTTAGGGTCTGGATTTTAATAATTTTTTTTAGAAAATCCTTAAAAAGCCCTAATAGCATCCCAAATATCAATAATTCCAAATTTTACCCACATAAACTGTGCAAAAATAAAATATATATTCTAATAAATTTCACTATCCTTTACAAAACAAATTTTGCAAATTAAATATATACAATCTCGTAGATATAGAAATCGCATATCTGCATATGTCAAGAATATTTCTTTTGCCTACATAAATGTACGATATTTGGAATATTTGTAGGATATTCCAGGCATATTGCAATATGTTTCGTCAAATGAGATATAGGCGGCATGCACAGGTGCTCTATGGGTAAGTATAACATTTTCTGTAGCTTAGGTTTTATAGGTATTAAATAAAATCGTCCTGGCAGTATTTACACCTTCCAATGCCATTTTTAAAGAAAGCAGCCAAAAATTTCTACAAAATGATAGTCATGTCCTATTAAATTATGCATCAAATAAAGTAATTCTGTTTTGCCCTAAATTGCCCAATTTCAACTTTGTCAAGCAGTTTTTTTGCATTCCTTAGCTTTTTAGTAAGAAACTATTTATTTTCACCTTCATATGCCTTTAATTAGAATTTTATTAGCCAAAGGCTTCCCCGCATCTTAAATTAAATGCAAAAATGTTAATTAAAAAAAAAATCGAATACAACATTGAATTAAAATAACATGTAAAATACATTTGGTGTAACTAAAACTATAGTTAAAAAATTAATATAAGAACGTTACTGACTAAAACTAAACTGACTTTTTTTTAAAAATTGGAGTCAATATCATTTTCATTGAGTAGTTTTTTAAATTGACTTTTATACAAACTTCATTTAACGCAGGTATACGTTTTTTTATTTAATCATAAAAAAAACATATTAAAAGCCTTTATAAAGAACTTACACAACGTATAAAAAAAGCACAAGAACACTTATGATTTTTATCTAAAAACGTTCCAGAAAACAGACCAAAAATAATATTCAAATTACGCGCTCCCATACCACCACAAAATATCGATTTACATTTCCCTGTGGATACTGTAAATTCCAAAAAAAAACAAAACAAAACCGGGATACAAAACTCACCTCTTCTTGCTGTGTCCCACTTTATCCAATTCGATGTGCCTGTATGCAGCGTAAGTGGCCATTATGTCGCGCAGTATATAATAAAACAGTTATAAAACAATCGGGGATTCAGCGAGAAATTTATAAAAGACTTCAGTAGTTACACAGAGAGAAGGAGAGAGAGAGAGACTTAAAATAAATTTATGCCGCAGACTCTATTACAAGTGAACTAACACTACTGCTAAAAGCTAACTGATTGCCGACAAGAAACGTAAAGCCATTTTATAGGCAGTCGCAGGGGTTATGTGCAGCAGAGCATAAGTTGTTTTAGTTGCTGCTATACAGCGAAGACCGTTTTTTTATACGGTTTCCTGCTATATAATACTGTATTATTGAGAATTTAGATTTTATTATACAGCGTGTCCATTTAGTATATACCTTCCTCCATTAGGGCTGTATTTTTGAAGCAAAAAGAATATAGTTTTTTTTTTACAGGGGGTGAAAAACACTACATTTTAAAATTGTTTTGATTCACCCATTTTTTTTTATAATAATAAAAAATTTAAAAAAATCGTAAACTATCATTATTTCATCATTTAAAAAACCATGTACTTAAAACTTTTATAATGAAATACCCAATGACAGTTCTATAAACAGGATACTATAAAATGTTTAACAAAATGAGCAAAACCTTTATTACTATTACAAGTAATGTTGATAGGTTTGCAGGACTTATGAGGTAATGAATAAGATACTGATATAGATTTCATACTTTAATTTGTTGTATGTGCTTGAATGAAGTCGGTTCAGACCGATCGGGTTTCAACTCGTTTTTTTTTTAATTTAATGTAGAATTGCGAATAAAGAGTTAAAAAAAATGCGTGATTTTGATGATAAATATAAATATCTTGTTACAATTAGGCATCATTACAATTTAGTTAGTTAGAAAGAATAAAAGATAGTTAGAAAGTTAAAATAATCACATTAAATGTATATTGAAAGACTTGTATCCTTTGATGTTATAATTATATTATTATATACTCGATTGAAAGCAGCTATGCTCAAATTCGCCGAGTTAAAAATAAAGTTATATTTATTAAAAAAATATATTGTCTTGTCTATGTATTTCATAAATGTTCCTTCAATGTTACATAACAGACATTAATAATCTGTGTATCTTCCAGGAATATCTTGATTCAAATCGTTAAGACATACGTTCGTTTATGCGGCACACTTAAATTTAGTAAAAGAATACCCCTAAGTAAAACAAATCATTGCCACGTTTTGACCCTCAAACCCAAAACGGCTTAAAGTTTCACAGTTCCCAGAACTTAACAAAATTTATTCTAAATGAAAAAATCTTTGAGGTACAAATGCAGCTATGATATAAAATTATTGAGTAAGAAATGCTCTTTCTTTGACTCAACAGCTCGTTTAAGAATATTCCATTTATTCAGTGCATATGTAGTAAATATTCTGAAGAATATGGAAAATTTGCTGGAAAAAGACTCGATCAAAACTGCTCCAACTATCCTCGTCCCCATTAATCCAGAATCATCGTTTTTTACCCTTATGTCCCTCATCAGGGATTCCTCTATACTACTGTAAAGAAAATATGACAATATTTTAAGTTGCAATTGAGTTATTCCCAAAAATGTCCACTAATGAATAATAATAAATTTTGATGTTGCAATGCTTGTCATCAAAATTTAATGGCTCTTATTGGACCTTGGTTGGCAAAATTATGTCTAACTCACAAAGTTTTCAAGGTAGAAAAAACGTGCCGATACGTAATTATTGAGTAAGAAATGCCCTTTATTTCACTAAAGCCCTTTTAACCCATTTATTTTATGATTTTTTTTTCAATTAGCAAAAAAAATGTCCCAACCAACACTGCCCAAAATGTCTATAAAAACCTGGTAGTACCACTACTTTCCTATGAAGTAATAAACTGGAGAGGTACCTACAATACTCATATTGACTTAGGTTAAAAACAATACAAAATTACATAGCAGAAGTTATTCTATGAAAACCTAGATTATACTCGACTGATACATTGTATAATACTGTACTAATATTGGAACTATTTACACCATTTGTAGCTTATTAACAAAACTGATTGAAAAAAATGTGAGAAATGTCTGTATGATTTATAAAATTTATTTATTTATTTAAAATATGCAAAATTTATAACTTCCTAAACCATTAACCTAAAATCTCTACACTATTAATGCAAACTTATGAAGATATTTAGTAACTCCCAGAAATGTCTGCAGATAAATAAAAATTCCGTTATAAGTTATATCGATCAAAGCTCCAAATTTGATGACGAAATTCGTTTTTTGGGATCTCAAGTAGATTCTTACTGATTTTAATAAAAAAACTACACTCTATCATTAATATTAGCAACAGTTTGATATGATAGACGCCTAAATATTCAAATTATACCGAATGATTCTGAAAACCTTAATTACAATTTTTCAAGAAGTAAATAGACAAATAAAATGAAAAGCTAACACTTTGCTTAAAACAGGAAGTAATTTCGATTTTTCGTAAATTTCAGATAACCACAGTTTCCAGCCAGTGACTGCTTCTTGTGGTCGACGACAGATGCAGCCTAATGAATGATCACCGGAGCAAATCTAAAATTATTATGAATGAGTGTGTAAATTTGTACTGGTAATAAAACACATCAAATCTAAAGATTGCAATTGATTATTTATTCCTTTTAATTCGACAATAATAATTATTATACAATTTGTAAGGGTTTCGCCATATGTTGCAAAGTCAACGTGCTCCGCAAACTGGCACTAAAAAGTACAACCACAGCCTCTTAAATGTATTTTTTAAGATCATGCATTTGGCAGAGTATTAATTGTACTCGACTATTGCTTTTTTTAAGAACTATACAGTGTGTGATTGATCTGGTAGGTATTTATTGCTTTAGATCATTAATTTAGTGATTTATTATTATTGGGGAAAAGCGGGTTTATTGTGCATAAATTGGCTGTTTAAACATTTCTAATCTATTAATAAATATATTATGGAAGTATCATCAGCCAGCCTTAAATAGTGTAATATTCCTCTTGTCATATGCAAGGTTTTAAAGAATGTTTGGTTCAAAAATTTTGCATGTACTGGGCGGTTTTTTATGATCCAATATAAAAAACAACCCTGTACATCTCTCAAAATGGCAAACATATCACAATATATTATTTAAAATTTTATTAATATTTACATACTTAGACTCTATATAAACGATACTGAATGGTCTTAAGCCTTTTGTTGCATTGGAATTATTTGGCAGAAAAACAATTAAAAAAATGACTAGGATTGTTCCTACAATTAGTATCACAAAATCGACTCTATTAAAATCTAATACGTTTGCTGCAAAATCAGGTTGTGCTCCTTTAAATAATTATCACCCTCAAATTGATCTTAAAATTACTCTACTTTATGGTGAGTATCTCCGGAACACTCTTTTTCACTAGGAACTATGTATTTTCCCACCATCAGTTCCTCAGTGGGAAAATCCAGAATAACTGAGATGTGGAAAGCCATGTTAGCCCCTGCTATGACATATTCACATAGGGCAAACATACTAAAAGCTGTAAAAAAAAATTAATTAATTTATTTATGAATGTTACAAAAAAATACAAAGATTCATTGGCAATCAGCTTAGTTTATAAATGAAGCCCAAATAAAGCTCCCAGAACAGGCTTCAAAGGTTGAAAGAAATCAAGGACATGTAGCTCATTGCTTAGTTTAAATATTCGAGGAATTAATTAATTTCTGGGATAGTTTGTCCTGTAAAACGGTACAAGGGAAATTTGGATGGAACATGAATTGCAAGATGGTACATGTAAAGTCAGATATGGAAAATCTATGGAATGGACACTAACCTACTATAGAGAATCTTAGAATGAAATTTTTGATTATTGAAAAACTTGTAGTGAATGTACCTGCAACATTTACGCCGAACTCTTTCCAATTTGTAGATATGATGTATAGTTTGTTCTCCAGACAGAGGAGACATACTCCAAGTGGGTTCTAACAAAGGCAAATTACAGTGTTTTAATGGAGGTACTGTAATTAAAATTTCTGGTACTACGTTTAATGAATCCTGACAACTGGATTAAAATAGAAAAACTGCTTAAGTTGTGAGAATTAAAATGATTTATAGAGAGTATATTCATGACTTAACTGGTGTACACAGAGCCAAAATAAAAGTTTTACCAGAACACTGAAAAGAATTACTGTAAGGCCAGAATTCCTGGGGATTTTGATACAATGATGCCTTAGTGTTTCTAATATAGACCTCACAACAAGGCCTAGTTCAAATATTCCACTGTGTGTGCAAAATGTTGGTAATCAAGGGGATATTTAGACTCTTTGTATTGTTCGTGAGCAGCCTTTTTCTGAATAATTTGTGATCTAGAATCCTTGGAAACTTCCTATTAAATCTTTTTAAATGTGTCCAAAATATAAGAAATATTTTAACATTTCCTCAATGGTTATATAAGAAGTTGTTCCATGGTACAGATCCAAGATGTTCATTTAAACTGGTGAAGTCCTAATAGTAACCAGTTCCATGTGGGTCATTAAAATAAAATAACTTCTTGGCTCACCTCATTTTGGGTGATTTATAGCCAAAATAAATTCATACTGTACAATGCCTTACCCATTCTGTAGCACAAGAACCGATGCTGCAGGAAAAATATAACCAGTCCGGCTGTACAATACAGCGAAAGTACCAGAAGGTTCTTTTTGTACTTTAAACCCTCCTGGATTGATTGCAGATCTTTTCTGGTTTCCGCTGCCATTTTTGTACCCTGGATACAGGCCACCATGTAAGTCAAACTGCTCACCATGAAAATTATAAACAACTTCTCATGTATTGCTATAATAAGTAAAAAATTAGTTGTTGCTTCAAATCCTGGCAGGGAGAGCACTCACGATAATTCTCTTTATTTGAAATGTAAGTGACTCCACATAGGGCTGCAGTTTCAATCAAGTTTAATACGTATGCCAGGTTTAACCATAATTGAGCTTTGGTTTTTAGCTAAATTTGGGTTAAATTAGATTCTAATAATTAATAAATTGTGTAATCAAGCACTTACATTTGGTTCAGCTAAAGGATTGATCTTTTTTAGTTGATATGCATTGTATACAGCTGATATTATAACTCTTGGTCCAATATGGAGGGCAACGCTGATTCTCCATATGTACCTTTGTGGACTTACCCCAGTAATGGCACTTATTGACGGGACAATATTGAAAACCTAAAAGTTATGAAGAGTAAATATAGAAGAAAGTCTTAAAGTCTGTTCATGTTTAGAGGGTCTGCAGACTACAGTAAAGAGTAAAATACTAATAAAGAATAATGGATTCTAGTGAATGATGAAATGGACAAAATAAGAAGTTTAGTTGAATTGGTCTGTCCAAGTATTTGATCAACAAAAACTGGCAGATACATTTGGATGCTACTTCTCAACAGAAATCAAAGTACTAGTGGTAATAAAGAATCTTAAGAATAAGACATCTCTTAGCACTCACTTAATATCAGTAAAAGTCATTAAATCTGTTGCACATGAAGTGGTTGAACTATTATTAATATAGCCTTGTTATCAGGGATATCTATAACATATATCTTTATCAAAAATAGCTAGTAAGTAATTCCAGTTTTTAAAAGGGTCAATCACATGCTCTACAACAGACTTGAATCACCAGTGGTTGGGCTTGTACATTTTATAAGGAAGAAATTGGATGCCAAATATTGTTACTGGCATATTTTTTGATCTTTGGAACCAAAGTACATCATTAGGAACTTAGGAGAAATTGTCTGTGAATAATAATGTATTTTTTAACCAGATAAAAAATGATGGTAGATATAAATGAGTTAAATCTGACAATGTCAACATAAGTGCTCCACAGGGATTCATTCTAGCAACATTATTACTCTTTCTATTCATTAATGACTTAGCAATGCCTGGTATCACCGTAAAGTTTGCCGATGAAACTTCAGTGGGAATAGCTGCTAGTGATGAACAGACTCTCAAATAAACAACTTATCCTAAATGAAGAAAAGACTGTCCAAATACATTTCTATATTTAATATAGTAAAGTTCTTGGACTCATATGTGGATAGCATGATAAATTGGGCTACACAGCTAGACTACATTTACTCAGGATTGGGAAAACCATACTATGCTTTTAAAATTCAAAAAACTCTGTACCTTTACTTCATGTTTACTAATAGGACAAGCCAAAGACTATTTGCATCCCAAAAATAAATAATTTGACTGCTGTATAGTTTAAAATCACAAGAATTTCAAGGAGCATTTATAATACTGATGTTAACTTCTATATATCTTATTTATAAGTGCTTGCTCGATGTATTTAGAAACAAAGCTAAATTCTCTAAGAACAATAAGCTGGACAACTACAGTACAAGAAATTCTGTCTTTGTTTTTAGAAAACATAAAACTTTACAGTATGAAAAGTCTCCTCACTATGCCTGTATGAAAACGTATTAAATACATAATTGTTTAACCAATTTAAGAAGATACATTAATTTAATAAAATGTCATTCTTGTTTGAAGAGTGGTGCATTTTAATAAGATTTAACATTATTGGAAATATATAAATATATTTAGGTTTTTGATTCTTTGTAATCACATGTTGAACACAGTGGTGATGCATTACTGTTGAAACAAAATTTGCATTTTATTATGTCGGGAAAGAACTTCCTTCTAAGAAAGTCAAAGTCTATAATGAACTTCTTCAATAAAATAATAATAAAAATGAACTTTTAAGCACCAAATTGATAAAATCACATGAATGAACTTAATATAAATTGAATTACCCTGCAATGAGTCTCGTGTACATCATCAAACTGAAATATATAAGCGGACACCAGACAAATAACGAGAGCTGCCAGCGGAATGGTTACTGTGCAAAGACACACATACTTAAAGTTGATTCGATAATGAATAATCATCTCTCCTTTACTCTCGTTCCTTTCTGGGATTGTATTGGGCATTATTTGGCTTTCCATGTTTTAAACACTATGAGATTCTATTGTAAATTCTACTGTTACAGCAGAGAAGTTTTAGTGGGGCTCTTGGCAATTTAATTCCTCATCGATTTTTGGTGTGAATTGATATAAGATTCCTTGGAAAGCATGCCATTCTGACATTTTTTTGATAAAAACAGGGTTGTTTTAATTTATATGTTTAATAAACAATTTGGTTGTAAGATATAAACATAAAAAACAGATGATAAGATGAACGGTCACAGTGACAGTGACAGCCCTGACAACCTTCCCCCCTTCACCCCCACTGTTAGTCAAATTTGATAAGAGATGGCACACCCTACCACAAAAGTTCCAATATTGAACAAAATTCCAAATATTTTAATAGAATAATTCAAACTCTATCTTACTAATTTGAAACTTATTTATTAAAATTTGTACATCTTAAAACCCAGGTATAATTTTCCCTCTCTTAGCAGCCCCCTTAAGCTTCTTAACTTTCTTGTCTTTCTTCCTCTTATCAATATTTTCCTTCCTCTTCTTTTGCTTTTCATCCTTGGACTTTTGCACCCCTTGAATTCTTGCCTCCCACTTCTTCTTGCTTGACCTAATTTTCTGTTCTTTTTTATCTACTGATTTTTTTAATAAAATCGGGTCATCTTTTACTTTTTGACCCTCGGCTTTGGCCAGCGCATTTTTCCAAGCAGTTTTTTCTTTAATTTCTAATACCTTATGGGTTTCCCCGCTCTGTTCTAGCTGTTCCAGTTTAGACTTTTGTTCTTTGAGTTTGTTTAGTAGTTTTTCAGGGTCTTTTTCTTGTTTTTTTACCTTTTTCTTCCCTAAATTGGCAAAGTCTATTTTAGAAAACACTAATTTATTCTCACTATTAAACACTGGCTTCTTTTCATTGCTCACTTCTGGGGTATTAGTGTCAGGTTTAATTTCTTCATTTTTCACTGTTTGTTTGGCTGCTCTCTTCAATTTTAACTCAGCATTCCTTACATCCTGTTTACTTTTCTTCTTCATACGGTTTTTAAGGTTCTTTTTCGCAAGTTTTTCTTTATAGGACAGCTTCTTCTTGCTTGTTATGGCTTTCAGCCTCTCCTCTAGCTCATGCAAAGATGTGGCCCTTGTTTTTTTATCTCCTCCATTTAGCAGTAAGGGTCTTTTTTGGGGGTTATTAGGATCGCTTTCCTCATCCTCTTCTGCATCTAAAATAAGCCAAAGTAGTGTGAAAACTAATTAATGTAACTCAAAGGGTACCCCCTTACCTCTCCTCTCAGGAATTGCTGATATTGTCAATAGATTAGTGATAAATCTGCTTTCACTTAAAATTAATTGTTCAATCTTTTTTGCGTCAAATTTATTGCGTTCTGGCTTAGTTAACTGCATTTTTAAAAGAAATATTTAAAAAGAAAATTCAAACATGTGAAAAGTAAACAGAAAACAAATTTTGAGGTTAAGCTGTCAAATCTCATTGACACGTGTCAAAATAGTTGGAGTTTCTTCTTGTGTTTCGGGTGTCCACCGCTTGGTGGACCTCTGGTCTAAGCAATTTAGGAGTTATGGTGGAGTTACTTTTGACACTTTTAAATTTCTAGGCGGGAATAAGCATTTTTCCGTTTTTCTTGTTATATTTCAATTAAATCACAATAAAACTAAGGAATTTTATTTATTTGACATTTACAAGGCCTAATTTAATACATTTATATACATTTTGAAATGGCATCTCTACGAAAAGCGTGAGTAATATGGCAAAGAAGAGGATAGAAATAGTTTCCATAGGAGGCAACTGAAAATAGCAAAAATTACCATATAATTTAAAAAAGACAGTTTGGCGTACCATCATGAAATGATTGAACTCCCCAACGTACCGCGTGACGCCAACATTATAAAAAAATACCGGAAATTGTACGAGATAAACCCCGTAAGCGATCTTGGTGAATATCCGGAAATATTTCCAGGTTAAAACTGCAGTAAACCAACCTAAAAATTCCATTAAAAGTGACAGATAAATGGGAAATAAATTATAAAGTACTTCCAAATCCATTTTCCACGGCATAAATAACCCAAGCCACTGCACCGCCCCAAGTAAACGGATATATTGCCCCATATAATGCGGCTTCTAAGTTATTATATTCATAATTTCCTATGCACATTTTCATTGGGGCAAACCAGGTTGTAAACCCTAAAATGTAGGCTAGAGCCCATATTGGAGTAACTAGTTTATTCTGAAAACAACATTGTTAACATAGGATTTCTTATCAATTACCCTTTACCTTTAAAAGAACATGATGGCAACTCTGATATTTTAAAATCCATGCTAAGAACACACCCATTAAATATATGGAAGCTCTATGAGTAGGTAAGATATACGAATAATCAGCTGTATCAAACATTCTGGATATTCTAAAACTTAACCCTTTAAAAAAACGTATGAAAAATACCCCAAAGCCTCATACTTACGGTATTCCAAAATGTACTACATGACTTAAATTATAGTAGTAAGTATTAATAAATCTTAAGGCTGTAGAAACTAATGCAAAAAATGCCATAAGGTAGAGCCCTTTGGCTTTTGATCTCCAAAGGAGCAAAACAAAGATAGGCGTAACTAGAAAGAGCTGCATGTCGATCCCAAGCTGGTGGGTATGCGTTAAGCACTAAAACAACATCAACTGACACACACGCGCCTATTTATTAATTAATTAATTAACAAACCATATTTTTAAATCCAAAATAATTATGAACAAACAGCAAGTTTCGCCACATATGCTGCTTGCATAAGTCCGAATGGTGAGTAATCACCATAGGCCATAGGGGCCCTGCACCCATATATGGCAACAAATAAGTACAAAATAGAATTACAGTTAACAATCCTGGTACTATTCTGAAAAATAAACAGGTAAAGAAAATAGTGTATTTGAAGACTCCTTAGCCTATAAATGGCGTCTGTATAAAGTAGTCTGTAAAGAGTGCCTTAAATGACTCTCTATTGTCACTTGTCATTTCTGACGCATGTCAATCCCTGGTAACCTCACTTTTTTTTGACAACTAGTTGTTTTCTTTTAAAGGTTTGTTTATGAGGTTTTATTAATTATTATTAAATTGTGCCTTAAAAGACGCCCTCTTGGCACAATTTATATAAAAATGCCTCCAACTATTCAAACTGGCTCCAATCCCGTGGAAAAACGACCGGAAAGACCGACAAAACCAGTGGAAAAAAGGTAGTAGTAACACAACAGCCTGCATTACCCCCTCAATATTTCTCATTAATTTTCTTTTAGATCGGAACTGATATGTAAAGTGAAATACTGCAATACCCTGCCGGATATACCGTTTGATCTTAAGTTCATTTCATACCCCTTTGAATCATCAAGGTTCATCCAATATAACCCGACTTCCCTGGAGAGAAATTACAAGTATGAAGTGCTCACCGAGCACGATTTAGGGGTGAACATCGACCTGATTAACAAAGACACGTACGCTATTGAATCTGGGGTGCATTTAGACCCAGCAGATGAAAAATTACTGGAAGAAGACATCCTTACACCTCAAGACTCCAAGAGGTCTCGACACCATTCTAAATCAGTGTCATGGTTAAGGAAAACTGAATATATCTCAACAGAACAGACCCGGTTCCAGCCGCAAACTGGACCAGAAAAGGTTGAAGCCAAAGTTGGTTTTAGCATTAAAAAATCATTTAACAGCGAAACCCTTTACATGGACAGAGACTCTCAAATTGAGGCCATTGAAAAAACATTTGCGGACAGTAAAATACCTATCGAGAAACATTATAGTAAACCCAACGTGGTTCCCGTGGATATTTTACCAGTTTATCCAGATTTCAACTTGTGGAAATATCCATGTGCTCAAGTTATTTTCGATTCAGATCCTGCACCTATCGGCAAAGGTGTACCGGCCCAAATAGAGGAAATGTCTCAAGCAATGATCAGGGGTGTGATGGACGAAAGTGGAGAACAGTTTGTCGCATACTTCTTGCCCACCGAGGAGACTTTGGCCAAACGAAGGGAAGATTTTGCCAATAATATACCTTACCAAGATGACGAGGAGTATGAGTTTAAAATGGCCAGGGAGTATAATTGGAATGTTAAGAGTAAGGCAACTAAAGGTAGGTGAAAATCTATGTTTTTATGGCTATTTTGGTTTGAAGGTCCAAGAGAAAGAGACTTCTTAATAAAGAAATTTAGATTTCTTTTATGATTTAATGAGAAACCTAATTTTTTATATTATAACATAATAATATTATTTTAATCAGTGATATTCAGTAGTAACAAGGAAATAGGCTAGAATTAAGCAGCAGTGGATATTTGGTAAATCCTAACATAATATATATTCAAATCTGTACAATTCCCAACAAAAAAACAAACAAACAAAAATAAAAAATATACAATGCTTACTTAGGTAACACTTTTTGGAAATGTCATAATTGTTTTTATTTCTGTAGGTAATTTCTTATATACTTTTGAAGCCTGTTATATGGAATTATAAAGGTCTTTGTTAGTTCATACATTAGATAAATACTACTATGGCGCTGCACAAAATATATATGAATATTTTTTGTATATGGAATTGTTACATTACAGGAACCTCATACTGAAAACAAATCTAGAAAATGTGATTTCTGCATCTGTATCTTACAGCTGATCCCATTGGTATTATTTTTTTGTAATATGTTACTTTCAGTCTAGGCTCTCGTCTATAATACTCAATGGATTTCACTCTCTCTAGTTGCATTTTACAAATTTCTGTAAATCAGAGTTAATGTGTTCTTCCAAAGTTTTTTTCTCAATCTATACTATAAATTGAAGCAGTATGTGTAGTATAATATTTTTAGCCGAGAGAGTCTAAGGCTAAGCACACATATACACTATAACAAGCATTAGACTCAACTGCATGTAAAAAGTCAAAAATTTTTTCCAGGAATATATAAAATATAATAATAATTATTGATCATGATTAAACTCAATAGTTTTTTTAAAACCTGTTAAAGAAGTAATTTCTTCCAGGCAGTTGACACTCTTTTGTAACGACCTCAACTGCCTGGAAGAAATTATTGATTTTCTTAGAACATTGAAAGGCCTTTCAATGTTCTAAGTTGATTTTTTTTATTTTATAAGCAGTTGAGTCTACACTCTTCTTCTTTAATTTTTTTGCTCTCTTTATAGCCTGTAAGGCAAAACGTCCCGGTTCAATAGTTTCTTTCTGGTGATTGACGTCATTAAAAAAGAAGAATCTTATTAATAATTTCTAAATATGAATGAACCAGTACAAAGATGAGACGAAAATATAAGGTTTTTTCATGCAAAATCCATTAGACAATCAAAAATATTAATTCGTCATAATTTTTGTGGTCAAAAACATTGTCTTAATAAAATTACGTATGCTCCTTCTTCACAGGACAATCAGTATTTTCCAGAGAGCCGATATATTCATTTAGTTTAACATATTGTTTTCTGTTACATCAATATTATCTTATTAGGTTAAGACTAGGACCCCTAAACTTGGACGACTTCCAAAGTTTGTTTAAGTCAGTACCACTTTTTATATATGTGACTACAATACTATTCCGTCTAGAAATACTTATAACTTTTATCCTTTTTAAATAATCGTGCTTTTTTCAAGAGTTCCATATTGAACTTAATATAGTGGTTCAGGTAAACCCTGTTACTTTCTAAAAATTCTAAGCGTTTAGAATTCAGAGCAAATCGATTTGGAACCTTTAGCTTATCTTTAACAACTTCCTTTTTTCTATTTTTTTACGTTTTCTAAGGTTTTCCGTCTGTTTAAATCCAATGCCATACTACTGTTTAATTGGGATTTTTGTATGCATAATTTCGTGTTTTAGATAATTATTTACTTGCTCCTCATACATTTCAAACACAATATTGCACATGTTATCCATCTCATTTAAATTAGCCATAACATTATCATAATTGAAGACCACAGGGGAAAAACGTGTTAAGTCAAGAAATTTGTGAAATCGAACTAATCAGAAAAAATGATAGGTTAAAAGGTATATTATCTATAATATACACGGCCATAACAGCCTATTTAACAGGTGCGTATAGTTCGTGAGAATGTAGCAGTTGAAGAGCGAGTTTGCAAGAATGCGTTTGTTTCTCTACATGGTTTAACAAGACGTAGAATAGAAACCATATAAAAGAGTCTCCAGATGAGTGGAACTGTACCTATTGATAAACGCGGCAGACATTTGAAACTGAAAGTGTTGAAACTAAAAACAAAATTTTAGAACACATTTAAAGTTTCAAGGCTAGATCAAGCCACTACACTCTTAATAAAACTAAGAGAATTTATTTATCTGCCGAGTTAAATGTGAAAAAAATGTATATATATGTTTAAAGAAAAATTTCCTCAAGTTAAGGCTAGTTATGAAACTTACCGCTCCATATTTTGCAGCAAGTTTAATATATCCTTTGGATATCCCCGTAGTGATACTTGTAGCTTCTACGACCAATTAAAAGTACAGATTGATGCATGCCAAGAGGAAAAGGGCATTAAGCATTTGATGTTTCAACAAAAACTACATCTAGCCGAGGTATTCTACGCACGTAAAAAGCAGGCCAGGTTGGGGAGTCAACCTGGCAGACACAGAAGCAATATGCATGGATTTATCCACGAATGATGTGTACTACAGCCGGCAGTTATCATTATTTTCATTTATTGTACACAAACTCTCAAATTCTGAAGTATTCTTCTATGCTTATCCTGAGACAGTAGGAAAAAAGGGCGCGAACGAAGTCTGCTCATTTTTATTTGATTATATTACCTTGAAGTTACCTGCTGAAGTTAGAAATTTACAGATATTCTGTGATTCGTGCTCCGGACAGAATAAGAACTTTCCAGTGTTCAAATTTTTACATTACTTAGTCCATCATCATTCCAAGCTTGAGTCCATTGAAGTCACATTCCCCATTCGAGGTCACTCCTACATGGAATGCGATAAGGATATGGGAATCTTAAACGGAAAGTTTCGGGCGGAAGTACCGGATGACTGGTGTAAACACATAGAAACCGCTCGTTTAAAGCCCGCACCGTTTCTTGTTGAAAAAGTTGATCGTTATATGATTAGAAATTGGACAGATTTTCTATCTGCAATGTATGTGAAAAAATGTCCTTTCACCACACGTCCAATCCGGCAATTAAAAATTACCAAGGAACATCCTCGCTTAGTTTTTCATCGAGATACTTACAATGGTCTTTGGAACTCGTCAGTTATTGTACCTCCAAGAAAAAAGAGAATCACTGGTCCGCCGCTACCCGACGACGGTCAGTTTTACCACCCACCAGTCGCAACTTTTGGTTAGTAGGCTCGTTTTGACTTTTGCAACAATTTAATTATCAGTGATTTTTTTTTATACAGATGATACACCTATCTTTTGGAAAAATACAAGGACCTGCAGAAGCTTAAAAAATTTTGCACCCCAGAGAGTCAGCTTTTTTATTCTAATTTAAAACACAAGTAGATACAACTCCTTGGCTTGATGAGTTATGGCTGATTGTCACTAAATTACATGCTTAATTAATACTTTGTTTTTTACAGCTTTTTTTAGTTCATCCCATAAAAACCGAACCCAGAAGAGAAGTTTTATTGTTTCTAATATAACAACCATTCTTTTATCAATACCTACATATAAATAAAATAATACATTATAATTTATGTTTGGTAAATAAATAACAGAGTATAAATAATTATTTAAGCAAAATTTAAATATAAATTAATCAATCGCCACTGACTTAGCAGTTTGTTTCTTTCATTGTATAAGTATATACAATGAAAGAACGTGCTAAGTCAGTGACATAACACCTTTTTCCCCGGTATTCGGAGTGGTTTGAAACATCGACACATTGTGGTGAAGTACCAGTTTGATATTATATTACAAAATGTCATTGAGGACATAGAGCAAGGTCATAGCTTCAATATGATGGCAAATAAATAACCATTTTGCAAGCTGTGTAATTATCGTAGCGTTTCTAACCTTAAAATTCGTTTCCTGTCAAAAAATAGAAAAATGACTTGGCACGTTTTTCTCCTGTGGTCTTCAATTGTAAAATTTGGTTGGTCTGGACTCTTATTCTGACATTTGCTGCAGAACTAATAATTATCTTTTAACCTACATAACTTTTGATATATACTGATCACAAAACTTTACTGGAATGCAAATAAACAACATTTTTTCTAGAACTATTTTCGCACTGACACACAATTTTTAGTGTCTTTAGTTAATAGGTAGGCTAAGTGTGTTTATTACGTTCAACAGTTTCTATGTTTAATTTTCTCAATTTAGGTACCTAAGTCCTGCTTTAAACTTTAAGCCATATTTCCAACTATGATCTTACACGATCTATTTGTCAATTAAACTTTATTGCAGGATATGAAGAAAACTACTTCTTTGTGGTACGGCAAGACGGTGTATACTACAACGAGCTAGAAACCAGGGTGAGACTGAGTAAGAGGCGACAAAAGGTCGGCCAGGCACCGAGCAATACTCGCCTGGTAGTAAAACACAGAAGCATGAAAGCCGACGAGTTTAGAATGCATCGCTATAGGGAAAAACAACTTGAACCTCCCGGTAAGAATGTTCACTTAATAATAACCCTTGTATACAAGCGATTTATGTTTGAATTTAGGTGAGGACGACGAGGAACTTGAATTAGACGAACCAGAAGAAGAATTAGAGGTGGCAAACGAAAGTCAAGCAGAATCGGACCAAGAGGAGCAAAACAAGGAGGACAAACCTAAAGAGAGCGATAACGAGAGCGAGGGCAAACAATCCAGGGCGTCCTCGAGGGCGTCATCGAAAAAATCCGGATCCAGGTCGCGTTCTGGATCACGCTCCAAATCCCGATCTAAATCGCGTTCCAAATCGAAATCACCATCCAGATCCAGATCCGCTTCCAGTTCTCGCTCCAAGTCCAGATCGAAATCAAAATCGGCTTCCAGGTCTCCCTCGAGGGAAAGATCCCGTTCCAAGTCGGGATCCAGAAGTAGATCCCAAAGCAAATCACCGTCCAGGAGTCGCTCGCAGAGTAAATCGCCCTCGAGGTCACGCTCAAGGTCGCGTTCTAGATCGAAATCTAGGTCCAAGTCGGCTTCTAGGTCCAGGTCGGGATCTAGGTCCAGGTCTGCCTCCGGATCTAGGTCCGGTTCCGGGTCCGGGAGTGACAGTGAGTAGTAGTTTGATAAGGTTTTAAAAACTAATGTTCTTATTGTGAAATTGACATGTCATTTTTGTTGGATAATGTATTGATTATTGACTTATTATAGAACAATAAAGTTGGCTAATAATGTAGAAATAGTGTTTTTTTTTTCAAAGGCATTTTCCAAATTTTTGAAATAGGAAACAAAAAATCCAGGTGCGTATTTGAAAATTGAAAGGGACTTATAGGCTAATGACTTAATGGCTTGTTTTTCCACCTTAACTTTTTTTGTGCTAATTCAAATATTAGATGATAAGGATTTAAGTAAAAAAAATTGTCTTTTAATGCTAATCTCTTACCTAAAAAGCCTGTTAACCAACTTTTCCTTAAAATTTATCCCCTTGGTCTTCTCCAGTTCACTAAAAAGGGCGTTCGCATTCAAAAGTCCACTGATCAATAAAAAACAATCGGTGTAAATTATCGCATTTCTACCTATAACGGACCACTTCATTGCGTGACCCTAGAAAAAGCAAATTCACCTTATTCACCACTTTACTCCTATAAAATGTTTGCTTACTTCTGCCATTTGGGTTTTATTAATATAAGGATTGTATAAAGAAGCCATCGTTTTATGGGCCATCAGCAGTGCTAGGGCGGAGAAAAAACGCACCCCATGCACCGACTTATATTCCTTATCATTAACCGATAGCTGGAAGAGTTGTTTAAAGTTTTTCTGGATGGCAAATGAGGTCCATAAGCCTGGAAAAGATGCGTTTTTTATAAATATTAGTCCAAGGGCTCAAAAATGGATTATTTTATGAAAATATAGGTCTAGTATCACCAAATAGTATGTTGATACTTTCTGAAATAATTTAAAAAAAAAGTCCATATTTCAATTTCAGGTGATTTACAAAGAACCTCATAATTTCTTTGCTATTAGAGATAGAGATGTGATTCAAAAACTGGTATATGTACCGATTAAGAAACTAACTTTTATACACCAGTAAAAAAATTCGAGAAATCAAGAGTTTTTGAGAAAAATGAAATTTTCACTTTCTTGTTTTAAGTTATTTCCAAAAAACCTCATAATTTCATTGATATTAGACATAGAGACGTGATTTAAAAACTAGCACATGCTCCAATTAAAAAACTAACTTTTATGTATCTATGAAAAATCTCGAGAAATCAAGAGTTTTTGACAAAAATCAAAGTTTAACTTTTTTGTCATTTTGGTGTTTCAGGTCATTTTCAAAAAAGTTCATAATTTCCTTGCTATTAGAGCTAAAGACTTGATTCAAAGACTGGCATGTGACCCAGTTAAAAAAATAACTTTTATGCACCAATAAAAAAATTCGAGAAATCAAGAGTTTTTGAGAGAAATTTAATTTTCACTTTCCTGTCATTTGCTTGTTTTAGGTTATTTCCAAAAAACCTCATAATTTCATTGATATTAGACATAGAGACGTGATTCAAAAACTAGCACATGCTCCAATTAAAAAACTAACTTTTATGCATCTATGAAAAATGTCGAAAAATCAAGAGTTTTTGACCAAAATCAAAATTTAACTTTTGTCATTTTGGTGTTTCAGGTCATTTTCAAAAAAGTTCATAATTTCCTTGCTATTAGAGCTAAAGACTTGATTCAAAAACTGACATGTGCCCCAGTTAAAAAAATAACTTTTATACACCAATAAAAAAATTCGAGAAATCAAGAGTTTTTGAGAAAAATTAAATTTTCACTTTCCTGTCATTTGCTTGTTTTAGGTTATTTCCAAAAAACCTCATAATTTCATTGATATTAGACATAGAGACGTGATTCAAAAACTAGCACATGCTCCAATTAAAAAACTAACTTTTATGTATCTATGAAAAATCTCGAGAAATTAAGAGTTTTTGACAAAAATTAAAATTTAACTTTTTTTGTCATTTTGGTGTTTCAGGTCATTTGCAAAAAAGTTCATAATTTCCTTGCTATTAGAGCTAAAGACTTGATTCAAAAACTGGCATGTGCCCCAGTTAAAAAAATAACTTTTATGCACCAATAAAAAAATTCGAGAAATCAAGAGTTTTTGAGAAAAATTAAATTTTCACTTTTCTGTCATTTTTTTGTTTTAGGTTATTTCCAAAAAACCTCATAATTTCCTTGCTATTAGATATAAAGACGTGAATCAAAAACTAGCATGTTTTCCAATTAAAAAACTAACTTTTATGCATCTATGAAAAATGTCGAGAAATCAAGAGTTTTCGAGAAAAATCAAAGTTTAAATTTTTTGTCATTTTGGTGTTTCAGGTGTTTAACAAAAAACCTCATAATTTCCTTGCTATTCAACATAGAGACGTGATTCAGAAACTAGCATGTATTCCAATTAAAAATGTAGCTTTTATGCATCAATAAAAAATTTCGGGAAATCAAGAGTTTTCGAGAAAAATGAAAACTTAAGTTTTGGTAATTTTGGTGTTTTAGGTTTTTTTCAAAAAATTATAATTTCTTTGCTATTAAACCTAAGGACGTGAATCAAAAACTAGCATGGGCCCCAATAAAAAAAAACTGACCTTTATTCATCAATAAAAAATTTTGAGAAATCAAGGGGATCAAATTTGAGAAAAATCAAGATTTCCCTTTTTTTCATTTTCGTGTTTCAGGAGATTTAAAAAAAAATATTATAATTTCCTTGCTATTAAACATAGGTACCCCAATCAAAAAAGAAAGTTTTATGCATTAATAAAAAAATCTGAAGAATCAACATTTGTTGAGAAAAATCAGTTCGTTCTACTAACATCATCAAAAAAACGTCATAACTTCTTTACTTTAATAAAATACAGACTTGATTCAAAAACTGACAACTGTCTCAGTTAATTTAGTAACTTTAAGGCATCAATGTGTGTGGAGAATTCAATAATATTTGAGAAAAATCCATTTACAGAAATGTTGTAAGCACTTACCATTACAATGAGTTCTCCCATACAGTGCAGATGATACAACCACAAAAGCCATGATAATAAAAAAGTATGCTCTAGCCAAATAATCTCCCAAAAACAACGTTTTAACTTCTCCAGATATTTGGCATAATTTGGTCCTAATATCCGCCCTCACTCCCAATTTGGCATAAATAGCCCTGGATAAATCTTTAAAAGTACAGTGCCTTGGAATACAAAATCCCCATCTGGCATATGTGAAACCTGGTACCCTATGGATAGGCTTAAAAAAAATTCAAATAGGTTTTTTTTTAAAGCAAAAGTCGTCACATACGTCTTTAAATGTCTCCTTAATGCTATAATAGGAGTGAACCAATGTGGCATATTTTGCCAGTGCGGTACTTTTCCATAGTGGTTCCAAGTCGATTAGGGCCAAACAGTATTGGGCGGATGGTACCGTTAGGCATTGATCGAAGTTTCCGTATTGGTTTAGGTTTCCACTTAAAAGGCCGGATGAGGGTTTAGCAGTTGCATCAAATACTGGAAAGTTGGGAAAAAAGTTACTTGGTGGTATAGTCAAAATGATGAAAAAGATCCATCACTTATTTATATCAATGTTTTTAAAATTATATGAAATGTTTGAAATTGTATGAAAAAAAAATTGTATGAAATGTTTCTTAAGAAATGATTCAGGAATATTCCCTAGAGGTTTGGCATATTTAAACATTAGTAGAATTTTGGTGGTATGTTCCCTGAATGTTCAGGTTTATCAGAATATGTGTGTGAGTTGAGTTTCACTATTTGTTTAGAAAAATATATATATATATTAAAAGCTTTTACGTGTATATTTATCATTAATGAATTTTTTATAATAAACTATTTTACGTGAATATTTTAATGAATATTTTTGTCAATTTTTCAAGTCAGTCTCAGTCAAACTTCTAAAAAATTTGCTAAAATAAAAAGTAAAATAAAAGAGCTTAGGTAAGTATTTTCCAAATTTGTAATAAATAATTTTTTTCAAAAAAATTAAAATAAAAAATTTAATGTAAATATTCTAACGAATCAAATATCTATCTATTAAATTTCTCAAAAATTTAGATTTCAGTTAAATATTTTAACGAAGGAATATATCAATTTAATTTATCAACCATTTTACGTCAATATTTAGAAATTTGTAATAAATGAATATTTTTTCTCAAGAAAAAAACACACATTTACGTGAATATTTTACTAAACTATTTTCCCAAACTTCTCAAAAATCTTCTTAAAAAAATAATACAATCGAAGATTTTATGTAAATAATTCATAAATTTGTATTTTTATGAGAATATTTTAAGGAATAATTTTGAAACTAACTCTTTACAAAAACATTTGATTTTACATGATTATTTTCGAAATGTGAATAAATTAATTTTTGTTTCCAAATAAAATATTTTATGTGAATATTATATATTATTAAATGAATAATTCAATCGAAATTTTCAAGAATGTAAATATTATATGAATATTTTAATGAATGAATATCTCAATTAAATTTCTTATAAATTGTACGAAATTTTACGTGAAATTTTTCGAAATTTGTAATGAATAAATGTTTTTTTTGCAATAAATATTTTTTGCGTCCTATGTAATGAATAATTCTGTCAAAATTCTCAAAATTTTAGATTTTACGTTAACATTTCAATCAATTTATTAAATGAATATTTCAATCAACTCTCAAAATTTGTCCTAGGTTTTAATTGAATATTTTAAAAATAATGAATATTTTTCCGAAAAAAAAATTAGGCTATTTCTCAAGAAATTAGATTTTACGTGCATATTTTCGAAATTTGTAATGATGCTGTTAATTTTAATTAAAAAAAAAACAAATAAAATAAACTATTTTACGTAAATACCTTGAATGAATATTTTGGAAATTTTTTTCAAAAATTTAGATTTTACGAGAATATTTTCAAAATATGTGATAAATGAATGAATTTTTTTTTTGAGAAAAAAAACAAACTATTTTACGTAAATATTTTGTAAATAATTTTATAAAACTCTCAAAAATTGGCCAAAATTTAAAAAAGAGATACAATGGAAGATTTTAACTGCATATTTTTACAATTTGAAATAAAGGAATTAAAAAAAAATTTTACGTGAATAATTTAATGAATAATTGTAAATTCGTAATTCGATTTTAAGTGAATTAATAATTCTGTTAATTTTTTGAAAAAAATATAGATTTTACGTAATATTTTCTACATTTATAAGAAATTATTTTTTTTGTAAAATTCCCTAAAAATATGCAAAAATTAAAACCAAATACGAGGTGCAAATTACGAAATTAAAAAAAAAATAGTACAGGAAATATTTAACGAATATTTCAGATTTAAATAAAATGACCATAATTTGAAAGCTTTGTCAAAGACGTTTAAAAAGACATTTAACAAATAAAGTATCTATCAAAATTTAAAAAAGAGATACAATAGACAATTACAATTTAAAATAAAGGAATTTAAAAAAAATTATTAAAATATTTTACGTGAATAATTTAATGAATAATTGTAAAATCGTAATTCGATTTTACGTGAATAAATAATTCCGTTAAATTTTTGAAAAAATACAGATTTTACGTAATATTTTCTAAATTTATAAGAATTAATTTTTTTTGTAAAATTCCCCAAAAATATGCAAAAATTAAAACCAAATACGAGGTGCAAACTACGAAATAAAAAAAAATATAGTAAAGGAAATATTTAAAGAATATTTCAGATTTAAATAAAGTGACCATAATTTGAAAGCTTTGTCAAAGACGTTTAAAAATACCTTTAACAAATCAAATATCTATATCAATTCTCTCAAAAATTTAGATTGCAGTTAAATATTTTAACGAATGAATATTTTAATTTAATTGATTATTTTTCGTAAATATTTAGAAATTTGTAATAAATGAATATTTTTTCTCAATAAAAAAACACACATTCACGTGAATATTTTAAGGAATAATTCTGTTAAATCGTTCAAAAAAATTATTTTACGTGAATAATTTAAATAAATTATTTTTTTCCACCAAAAAAAAAATTAAAATATAATATTTTACGTGAATATTTTCCTAAATTATTTTCCCAAATTTCTCAAAAGTTTCCTTAAAAAAATAAAACAATCGAAGATTTTGTGTGAATAATTCAGAAATTTGTATATTTTATGCGAATATTTTAAAGAATAATTCTGTCAAATGTTTCAAAAAATTTAGATTTTACTTGAATATTTCAATGAATAATTTATTTTACATTATTATTAAAATATTTTATATGAATCTTATACATATTTTAATAAATATAAATAACTCAATCAAAATTTTCAAAACTGTAAATATGTGAATATTTTAATGAAATCTCAATAAAATTTCTCATAAATTGTACGTAATTTTACGTGAATTATTTCAAAATTTGTAAGGAATAAATGTTTTTTTGCAATAAATATCTTTTGCGTCCTATGTAATGAATAATTCTGTCAAATTTCTCAAAATTTTAGATTTTACGTTAACATTTCAATCAATTTAATAAATGAATATTTCAATCAACTTTCTCAAAATTTGTCCTAGGCTTTAATTAAATATTTTAAAAATATTAAATATTTTTTTACAGAAAAAAAATTTATAAAATAATTTACGTGAGTTTTTTAATGAATAATTTTCAAATTTCTCAAAAAATTATATTTTACGTGAATATTTTCGAAATTTGTAATCATTGCATTAATTTTAATTTAAAATAAAATAAACTATTTTACGTAAATACCCTAATGAATATTTTTGAATTTCTTTTTTAAATTTAGATTTTACGAGAATATTCTCAAAATATGTGATAAATGAATGAATTTTTTTTTTTGAGAAATAAAAACAAACTATTTAACGTGAATATTTTTATAATTTGAAATAAAGGAATTAAAAAAAATATTTAAATATTTTACGTGAATAATTTAATAAATAATTGTACATTCGTTATTCGATTTTTTGATTAATTCGATTAATTTTTGAAAAAATACAGATTTTACGTAATATTTTCTAAATTTATAAGAAATAATTTTTTTTGTAAAATTGCCCAAAAATATGCAAAAAAAGTAAAACCAAATAAGAAGTGCAAACTACGAAATAAAAAAAAAATATAATAAAGGAAATATTTAACGAATATTTCAGATTTAAATAAAATGACCATAATTTGAGAGCTTTGTCAAAGACGTTTAAAAAGACATTTAACAAATCAAATATCTATATCAATTCTCTCAAAAATTTAGATTGCAGTTAAATATTTTAACGAATGAATATTTCAATTTAATTTATTATTTTACGTGAATATTTAGAAATTTGTAATAAATGAATATTTTTTTTCAAGAAAAAAACACACATTTACATGAATATTTTAATAATTTAAATAAATTATTTTTTTCCACCAAAAAAAAAAAATTAAAATACATTTGTTTACGCGAAGATTTTCCTAAATTATTTTCCTAAATTTCTCAAAAATTTCCTTAAAAAAATAATACAATCGAAGATTTTGTGTGAATAATTCATAAATTTGTATATTTTATGCGAATATTTTAAAGAATAATTCTGTCAAATGTTTCAAAAAATTTAGATTTTACTTGATTATTTCAATGAATAATTCATTTTACTTTATTATTAAAATATTTTATATGAATGTTATACATATTTTAATAAATAAATAACTCAATCAAATTTTTCAAAACTGTAAATATGTGAATATTTTAATGAATGATGAATGAAATCTCAATTAAATTTCTTATAAATTTTACGTGAATTTTTTCAAAATTTGTAAGGAATAAATGTTTTTCTGCAATAAAAATCTTTTGCGTCCTATGTAATAAATAATTCTGTCAAATTTCTCAAAATTTTAGATTTTACGTTAACATTTTAATCAATTTAATAAATGAATATTTCAATCAAGTTTATCAAAATTTGTTCTAGGTTTTAATTAAATATTTTAAAAATATTAAATATTTTTTCACAGAAAAAAAAATGTATAAAATAATTTACGTGTTTTTTTTTAGTGAAAAATTTTCAAATTTCTCAAAAAATTAGATTTTACGTGAATATTTTCGAAATTTGTAATGATTGCGGTAATTTTAATTTAAAATAAAAACAAATAAAATAAACTATTGTACGTAAATACCCTAATGAATATTTTTCAATTTTTTTTTTAAAAATTTAAATTTTACGAGAATATTCTCAAAATATGTGATAAATGAATGAATTTTTTTTTGAGAAATAAAAACAAACTATTTAACGTGAATATTTTTACAATTTGAAATAAAGGAATTTAAAAAAATATTTAAATATTTTACGTGAATAATTGTACATTCGTAATTCGATTTTACGTGAATGAATAATTCGATTAATTTTTGAAAAAATACACTTAAATTTTACGTAATATTTTCTACTTTTATAAGAAATGATTTTTTTTGTAAAATTCCCTAAAAATATGCAAAAATTAAAACCAAATACGAGGTGCAAATTACGAAATTAAAAAAAATATAGTAAAGGAAATATTTAACGAATATTTCAGATTTAAATAAAATGACCATAATTTGAGAGCTTTGTCAAAGACGTTTAAAAAGACATTTAAGGAATCCACAAAAAAAAGTTAAAAATTCACTTATATTTATAAAAAAATATAATGGAAGTTTTTACGTTAATATTTTAATGAATAATAGAATATTAACCATTTAATAATTTACGTGTATATTTTGGAAAATCTTAATTAAAAAGTCACATTTTCTAATTTAAATCAAAGACGTAAACCCTTCAATTTTCTCAACAAAGTACTCAAATTTCCCAAAAAATTGTTCAAAAATATATGCTAAAAGACTATTTCAGAAACCTAAGTAAAAAAATTTCCTATTTATCTCATATATAAGTAAAAACATACTTACGTTTGAGCGATTTAAAGTCGTTCCTCCTCACACCATCGAGGTGTCTCTGGTAAGCATCCTGACACTTGGACGATATAGTGTGATAGCTCAAATTGGAAAAAATGTCAAAAGGAAACGATTTCCACATATCAAAAATCGAAAAATCTGCATTAAAATGATCAGTTTTCATTTTATAAGAAGAAGAACCGTTGGTGGGACCTAAAAGTTGAATATTCCAACGAAAAAAAAATCATATAATGCAAGCGAATATTCCAGACAAGTAACTAATAGCGTATAGTACGTTCCTGGAATATTCTATTTAGTACTTTTTATGGTATGGACAAGCAAAAAAAAATAGAAGGACTTAAAGAACATTAGTATATAAGTTGACTATTTTCCTATAATCATAACTAGCATCCCTATATAAAAAAACCCGTGGGCCGCCACTGCTACATATAAAACACACAATTCTTTCTCTGACATTCATTTTTTATCTCCTTCACTTACTTATGCAGTCCCCAAATGCCGCATTATCACCGGCATTATGGTGAAATTCCGGCACTAAACCATTATCGGACCAACATGCACCAAAACTCACAAGAAAAACGTAATGAAAATAATACATTTTCCGCATTATTATCGGTGTATTTCGAACTAATAATACTGACTGCACACGACAAATTTTGCAAGTGACTTTATTGCCCAAGAGGTTGCTGCTTAATGGGGTAATGGTTGAAGGTGGATGTACAGGGTGTCCTCAGGGTCTGTTTAGGTACTAAGAAAATTTGAAAAAAAAAACGGATTTTTTGGGTATTTGGTGGCTTAAGAATGAGCTTTTTGGTTATAAGGGGTTTCTTGTAAAAATGACGAATTTCTCGTTTAAAAAAAAAAATGGAAAAATTACAAAGATAACTTAACTAAAATCCCACGTTTCCACATTTTTAAAATGATATAATTACCACTTAATTAGCTTTTCTTTTCTGGCCCAGAAGCACTTTGGGACACCCTGTACGTACATACTTAGAAAACAGAACCATAAACGAGACCTTGCTTTTACGGCTTACTTTACAAAGTCGCTTATGTACTGAAGTGTTGGTATATAAAATATATTGCCGCGCGAAATTTCGTAAGTTCGCTAATCGAATCAAATTTTCTTATAATGGCTCTGCACCAGGCATTGACCTGCTTGTATGTATTAGAAGTGATCGTTTATTAGGATAATAATTTCCCATATAATTAAAGTGAAGATTCTATGTATGACTTCAAGAACATTACTTTAGGAAAATGGTATATGTAGTGATGAAGTGGAAAGCAGTCAACAGGTTCAATTTTCTTGTTAATCAGAGGTATTATAAGAAATGGTAAGAAAATTTTGTTTTTTTTGTTATAATTGGGCCTAACTACTTCAGATCGTAATTGACAAATAAAATTCACTAATATGTTCATCATGGTATATAAAGAAAAAATTAATTGAAATGAACCGTTAAGTTTATGTAAATTTATTCTGAGAAATCTAGTTTAATAACCCCTGTATCTCATCTATCAATAAACAAAAAAACTAAATAGATTAATTACTTGATAATAAAATATATACTTTGTCCCAGGTGTGTTTTTTTTCAAATGAATTGCGCATAATCCCGTTTGGTACCCTTGAATTAAAAACATAATAAAAAGATTAGTCCGGTGTCTGAATCTATTTGATACGGAACATTAATTTAATAAGATCATAATGTTGTGGTTCTCGTTGATTTTCTTGAGCTTTCTCGGCATTAGTGCGAGTTCTCCCGTTAAAAGTCCGGATTTGTTCGAACTTTCTGTGATACACGTTAACGACTTTCATGCCAGGTATTTCACCTTTTTTTGATTAATTATATATATCTTGTCCTAAACCCTAAAAATCGAAATAACTCTATTATGCTTCTATCCCTTATAAAGCCAATAGGATTATTTGGAAGCTCCTCTAATTAAATTGTGAATAATTTTTAAATTGTCGTAATTATTGTGGACATATTTCACTACATTCCATGGCTTCGAACAATCTCTAATTGAACCCTCCTTCGGCTGCTAATTAATTAATTAATTAATTAATTAATTAATTTATCAATAAAAAAACTAAATGTCTAGTACTGGCTTTATATACTGGTAATTTATTTTTTGAAATTGGAATTTTAAAGTTTTTCTATGGACTGAGGTATTTGAGTTTTGCGGTAACCTAGAATAATTTATGAAGTATTTTAAAGTCTATTCCAGGCAATCCAGGCCTGTACATTAGTTTTTTTGGAAATAGAACGTCGGAATTTTTTCGTAATTTTCCAGAAATTTCGGTTTTTTGAAATACCTATTCCAGGCAGTTAAAAAAGCATGAGCATTTAATTTTTTAAAATAGAACCCCAGATTTTTTTTTGTAGATCTGCAGTAATTTTGGTTATTTTGAGTGCCTGAAATAATTTCTGAAATATTCTAAAGCCTATTCCAGGAAATCTAAGCCTTGACCAGTCCAATCCTTGAGTGCCTGGAATAGGTTCAAAAATACATTTCAAAATTTATTCCAGGTACTCGAAATAACTAAAATGACCGAAAAATTATGATCAAATTCAGAAGTTTACCTGAAAAAAAAATCCCCGGTTTAGATTGCTTGGAATACGATTAAAGATACTTCAAGAATAATTTCAGGCAATCAAAGTAACCAGAATTCTTGTAAAATTATGAAGAATATAAAATTTTAATTAAAAAAAATATGCTTAAATTGCCTGGAATAGGCTTTAAGATACTGCAGAAATTATTCCAGGTATTCAAAAAAATCGAATTTCTTGGAAATCTGGCTCCTGACAAGCAAACTGAATTTCCGGAATTTAGTTTGGAAACCCTGGAATTCCATTTCAAAAATTAAATTTCCAGCTTGGATTGCCTTAAATTTCCTGAAGTAGGCTTTAAAATAATTCAGGATTTATTCTAGAATTTACAGGATTCTAGTTATTTCAAGAGCCCAGAATAAATTATTAAGTATTTTAAACCCTATTACTCAAGAAATTTAAGGCAACCCAAGGTGGAACTTTAATTTTGGAGATGGAATTCCAGGGTTTTCAATCCATATTTCAAGAATTTAGTTTGGCTTTCTGGATTAAAATTTTCAGGAATTTTGGTTATTTTGAGTGCCTGGAATAATTTTTTGACCTACTCTTAAACCTAATACAGGCAAGTTTTTCACCGTTAGAATTTTTATAAATTCTCAAGATTCTGGTTCATTCGAATGCCTGGAATAGTTTTTGAATTATTTTAAACCCTTCTGTAAGAAATTTAAGGCAATCGAAGTTCAAAAACAACTACAATTTCCGAAAATCTGGTTTATGTCGAGTACCTGGAATAATATCTTTAACTGTTAATTAAATTTTACACTTAATATTTCAGAAATGTCATTGCCAGAAACAAAATTTTAGGGATTTAGTTTGTTTTTCTAGAGCCAAATTTCTAAGAATTTTGATTATTTCAAAAGCCCGAAATAAATTTTTTTAAAAGTATTTTAAAGCCTATTTCAGGCAATTTAAGTTTGGTCATTTAATGTTTTAAAATTGACCATCAGAATCGCTCCATAATTTTCCAGATTTTTTTTATTCCGACTGCCTGAAATATTTTTTTGACCTACTTTTAAGACTAATTCAGGTAATTTTTTATCGGTAGAAATTTCATAAATTTTCATAAGTTTTTCGATAAGATTCTAATTATTTGAAATGCCTGAAATAATTTTTGAGTTATTTTAAACCTTACTTTAGAAAATTTAAGAATTCAAGCTGGAAATGTAATTTTTGCAATGAAATTCCAGAATTTCCAAATTAAATTCTGGGAATTCAGTTTGTTTTTCCAGCCCAAAATTTCTGAAAATGTTGGTTATTTTAAGTACCTAAAATAAATTTTGAAATATACTTTTAAACCTATTACAGGCAATTAAAGAATCCTGGACATTTATTTTTTGAAAAGAGAACTCTAAAATCTTTTCATAATTTTTTAGGAATTTTGGGTATTTGGAGTGACTGAAATAATGTTAAAGTATTTTTAAGCCTATTTCAGGCAATCTAAGCATGAAAATTATAATTTTTTTAATAAAATTAAGGTTTTATCATAATTTTCCGGTATTCCAGGTATTCCAGGCATTCCAAGGCTAGGCACTTATTTTTCAAAAATATAACTCCAGAATTTTTCATAGATTTAACGGTTATTTTTAGTTCCTGAAATAAATTTTGAAATATAGTTTTAAACGTAATCCACGCATTTAGAGCCTGAATATTTATTTTTTAAAAACAAAACTCCTATAATACAATTTTTTTGGAATTTTGATTATTGCGAGTGATTAATTTTTAAAAAATTTACTCTAAACTATTAAACTAACTATTTTTAATGATTTTCCAGGGAATTTGATTATTTCTTGTACCTGGAATGAATTTTGAAATATATTTTTAAACCTATTCCAGGCAATCAAAGCCTGGGATTTTTTGTTTATAAAATTAGTATATATTTTTTAGTAGTTTTACTTATTTTAAGTGCCTGGACTATTTTTTAGGTATTTAAAAGCTTATTCCTGTTTTTTTGTCGTAATCCAAGCTGAAAATGTAATTTTTGAAATAAAAGTTCAGAGTTTCAAACTCATTAATTTTGGAACAAAATTTTTAAGAATTTTGATCATTTCGAGTGCCTGGAATAATTTTTTAACTATTTTAAACTTAAAACTTAATATAACTTCTACTACTTTTAACACTAGTATAGGCTAATATAGTTTGTTACAGTTAGAATTTTAGACATTCTTATAAAACAGGATTCTAGTTATTTCAAGTGCCTGGAATAAGCTCTGAATTATTTTAAACCCTACTTCAGTGAATTTACTATAATCCAAACTTGGCAGTTGAATTACAGGGTCAGCTTAGAATAATTAGAACTCAGTTTGGTCTTTTTGGTTCCATATAATCAAAATCTTCAAGAATTTTGGTTATTTTAAATGACTGGAATAAATGTCGAACTAATTGCAGCAGGCAATCAAAGCCTGGATATTTAATTAAAAAAAGAATTAAAAGTCCAGATTTTTTTCATAATTTTTCAGGAATTTTGGTTATTTTAAGTATTCCAAGTACTTACTTTTAAGAGTATTTTAAAGCTCATTAATCCAAGTTGAAAATTTAAATTTTAATATAGAATTCCAGGGTTTCCAAGCCAATTCTATTCAGCTTGGTTTTCCGGAATTACAGTTTCCGGGAATTTTGATTATTTTAAGTCCCTGGAATAATTTTTTAATTACTTTAAGCCCTACTTCAAGAAATTTACTCCATCTAAGCTTGAAAATTGATTTACAGAATGTCCAGACCTTAGTTCACATAAAACACAATTTGGTTCCAAATAACCGACATTTTCAAAAATTTCGTTTATTTTGACGGTCTGGAATAATATTTCGAACTATATTTAGTAAGTCTGGAAATGCATTTTGTAATATTATTTTGGGAAAACTTGTAAATATTGTGTTAATTTTTTTTCCAGGACAGTCTAGAGGGATCCCCAGGCATACATTTTCTCTACAAAATATCAGTTTAGATAAAATAAGATACAGCAATATTGGTTATTCTGTGTTTAATAGCATCTTGTTTTAAGAAAATTATACTTCTACTCATTATAATTTAAAAACTATCCTAAGCATGTCTATGAGGTTTCCATCATACAGTTCGAGCAACTTTTAAGGCCCAATTTCATATATTCAGAATTTCTGAAGCTGAAGAACTTTCAGTATACTGGAATTTTTTTAATGTCTTAATTTTTAATCTTAGGCCTCTTCCAGTCAGTTTAAGATAACCTCACTAATTCTTATTTTACGATTACTAAATTTAATCTTCAAAATTAGAATTCCTGGCATGCTTAGAATGCTTGGAATAAATAGTATTCCCTTAGATTCTTAATTTAAGTAAAGTCTGGAAATTTCATTCGTAAATCTAGATATCATCCACATTCCATGAAAATTCAAAATCCTTTTCCTGAAATCTGATTTATCATAAGAATCTGGAATATTCCATAGAAATTCGGCATCCTTTTCTAAGAATCCTAAGGTAGTTTGAGACCTTGGAATATTCTTCCAGGAACTCTTCAATGTTATTCTAAGAATTTTATTTCAATTCCTAGAACTTTCTTCTTATTATAAAATCTCTTCCTTTCCAGAAATCTTAATTTCATCGATATCTTAAAATCCAGATTATTCTATGGATATCCAGAGTCGTTCTTCAGGAATCTTATTTATTTTAAAAGCCTGGAATACTCTATCGAGTACTCGTAACCGAATTAAATTTAATATTAGAAATTTTGTTCGTAAATATAGCTGTCAAGCATATTACATCGAAACGCGGAATCCCTATCCATAAATCTGAATTATTTTGAAATTTTCAATACTGGAATATTCCATAGAAATTACGTATCTTTTTCCAGGAATCTTAGGATATTGTGAAAACCTGGAACAATCTTACAATGACTATTAAATAAAAGATTTCCTCAAGTTTATGACGAACTTTCCCGATTCCAGAAATCAATCACTTTAATTATACAAATCCCTCTTAGATTTGATGAGGTGAGCACCTCGTCTGGATCCTGCAACGACCCGCAGACCTGCATCGGCGGTTTCTCCAGACTGTACACGCAAATCCAGAATTTACTACGGGAGAAACCGAAATCGCTGCTGCTGAATGGCGGCGATAATTTCCAGGGAACTTTGTATTACACGTTGGGAAAGTGGAACATTACGCAGGAGTTTATGAATAAATTACCCTTTGACGCTACGGTAGGTGCGGTAATTCCGTTATCGAATAATAAATGGTTTCGATTCAGGAATTTTAAGTTGTAGAGATCTTAGATAGTAAAACTGATGATATTTCGTCATTTTGTGCTATTTGGTTGTTCTGATATGTGATAATTTAAGTGTTTTTAATGCTATTGATTAAAAAAAAATAATACTATTATTACAATTATTATTATCATGGATTTATCGTATAAAATTTTATTTGTATTAATATTAATTGCTACGTGACGCAATTCCTGCTATTAAAGTGGATCAAGGATGATAACCGATTGCAAAATTAGTGGGGAAATTATAAGAGTAATTTTGAGTTCTAAGTTCTAAACTGGTTATCCAGAATATTCCTTAAAATTCCAGGGTCATCATTCAAGGAATCTGTGCTACTTCGAATGTCTGGAAGAGTCTTCCAAGTGTTCTTAAACCGATTCCAATTTATTTAAGTATAGAAATAAATTACTTAAATCCAACTATCCAGAATGCTACAGATTATTTCGTAGTTCTATCAATGTAATAATTTTTTTTTAATTAATTATCCAGATCTGGAAATACAGAATATTTTCAAGAAATCTTAGTTATTTTATAAGCTTGCTACTGTTAATAGACTTCTAGTCAATTCAAGGAATTCCTGGTCATTTTTTATAAATTAATTATATGGAATATTCCATAGAAATCCATGGAAATCTACAGTTTGTTTCCAAGAATTTTTTTTAAAATTAATTATCCAGATCTGGAAATACAGAACATTTTCAAGAAATCTTAGTTATTTTAAAAGCTTAAAATAATCTTCCAATTACTGTTAATAGACTTCCAGTCAATTCAAGGAAATGCTGGTCATTTTCATAAATTAATTATGTGGAATAATTCATAGAAATCCAGAATCTAGATAAATCCATGGAAATCTACAGTTTTTTTCCAAGAAATCTTTTTTAATTAATTATCCAGATCTGGAAATTCAGAATATTTTTAGGAAATCTTAGTTATTTTAAAAGCTTGAACTAACCTTCCAATTACTGTTAATAAACTTCCAGTCAATTCAAGAAATTCCTGGTCAGTTTTTGTAAATTAATTATGTGGAATATTCCATAGAAATCCATGGAAATCTACAGTTTGTTTCCAAAATTTTTTTTTTTAAATTAATTATCTAGATCTGGAAATACAGAATATTTTCAAGAAATCTTAGTTATTTTAAAAGCTTGAAATAATCCTCCATTTACTGTTAATAAACTTCCAGTCAATTCAAGTCAAATCCTGGTAATTTTTTATGAATTAATTATGTGGAATATTCGATAGAAATCCAGAATCTAGATGAATCCACGGAAATCTACAGTTTTTTTCCAAGAATTCTTTTTTAATTAATTATCCAGATCTGGAAATTCAGAATATTTTTAGGAAATCTTAGTTATTTTAAAAGCTTGAACTAACCTTCCAATTACTGTTAATAAACTTCCAGTCAATTCAAGAAATTCCTGGTCAGTTTTTGTAAATTAATTATGTGGAATATTCCATAGATATCCATGGAAATCTACAGTTTGTTTCCAAAAATTTTTTTTTTTTAAATTAATTATCTAGATCTGGAAATACAGAATATTTTTAAGAAATCTTAGTTATTTTAAAAGCTTGAAATAATCTTCCATTTACTGTTAATAAACTTCCAGTCAATTCAAGTCAAATCCTGGTAATTTTTTATGAATTAATTATGTGGAATATTCCATAGAAATCCAGAGTCTAGATGAATCCACGGAAATCTACAGTTTTTTTCCAAGAATTCTTTTTTAATTAATTATCCAGATCTGGAAATTCAGAATATTTTTAAGAAATGTTAGTTATTTTAAAAGCTTGAACTAACCTTCCAATTACTGTTAATAAACTTCCAGTCAATTCAAGGAATTCCTGGTCAGTTTTTGTAAATTAATTATGTGGAATATTCCATAGAAATCCTTGGAAATCTACAGTTTGTTTCCAAAAAATTTTTTTTTAAATTAATTATCCAGATCTGGAAATACAAAATATTTTCAAGAAATCTTAGTTATTTTAAAAGCTTGAAATAATCTTCCATTTACTGTTAATAAACTTCCAGTCAATTCAAGTCAAATCCTGGTAATTTTTTATGAATTAATTATGTGGAATATTCCATAGAAATCCAGAATCTAGATGAATCCACGGAAATCTACAGTTTTTTTCCAAGAATTCTTTTTTAATTAATTATCCAGATCTGGAAATTCAGAATATTTTTAGGAAATCTTAGTTATTTTAAAAGCTTGAACTAACCTTCCAATTACTGTTAATAAACTTCCAGTCAATTCAAGGAATTCCTGGTCAGTTTTTGTAAATTAATTATGTGGAATATTCCATAGAAATCCTTGGAAATCTACAGTTTGTTTCCAAAATTTTTTTTTTTAAATTAATTATCTAGATCTGGAAATACAGAATATTTTCAAGAAATCTTAGTTATTTTAAAAGCTTGAAATAATCCTCCATTTACTGTTAATAAACTTCCAGTCAATTCAAGTCAAATCCTGGTAATTTTTTATGAAATAATTATGTGGAATATTCCATAGAAATCCAGAATCTAGATAAATCCACGGAAATCTACAGTTTTTTTTCAAGAATACTTTTTTAATTAATTATCCAGATCTGGAAATTCAGAATATTTTTAAGAAATGTTAGTTATTTTAAAAGCTTGAACTAACCTTCCAATTACTGTTAATAAACTTTCAGTCAATTCAAGGAATTCCTGGTCAGTTTTTGTAAATTAATTATGTGGAATATTCCATAGAAATCCTTGGAAATCTACAGTTTGTTTCCAAGAATTTTTTCTTAAATTAATTATCCAGATCTGGAAATCCAGAATATTTTAAAAAAATTTTAGTTATTTTAAAGGCTTGAAATAATCTTCCAATTACTGCTAATAAACTTCCAGTCAACTCAAGGAATTCCTGGTCATTTTTTATAAATTATGTGGAATATTCCATAGAAATTTAGATAACAGATGAAAAGCTACAGTTTTTTCCAAGAATTTTTGGGTAATTTAAAAGTCTGGTTTATACTTTTAAGTAATTTTTAAGTAGCTGCATTTAATTAAGACTAAATTTAGACATTTTAATTTGTCTAGCTATACAACATATTCCACGAAAATCAATTATTTTCCAAAAATTTGAATAATTTTAAGAATCTGGAATATTCCATAAAAATTAATAATCCTTGTCGCGGAATATTATGATATTTTGAAATCCGGGAATATTTTTCCAAATACTCTTAAACGAACGAATTCTGTGTAAATTATAGGCATTTTAAGTGCCTAGAATGTTCTTATTATAAAAGCTCCTTTCCAGAAATTTGATTTATTTTGAAAATATGAAATACTGGAATATTTCCTAGAAATTAAGCATATTTTTACAGGAATCTTATCCTGGAATATTCTTCCAATGGCTCATAACGGAACGAACTCTAATATTATTCTAGGAAATTTATTTAAGTGCCTGGAGTTTTCTTCTTATTATGAGAATTCTTTTGCACAAATCTTAATTATATTGAGAGCCTAAAATCCAGAATATTCCATAGAAATCTAGAGTAATTTTTTTAGTAATCTTTTTTATTTTAAAAGCCTGGAATATTCTTTTAACACTCTTAATCGAATTTAATTTAACTTAAAAAAAATCATTCGTAAATCTAGGTATCAAGTATATTCCATGGAAATCAGGAATCCCATTCCAGAAATCTTGATTATTTTAAGAAATCTGAAATACTGGAATATCTCATAAAAATGAGGCACTTCCCAACAGGAATCTTATCGTGGAATATTCTTACAATGACTCTTAAACGAACAAATTCCAATGTTATTCTAGAATATTTAATTGCCTGAATATTTAATCGCTTCTTGTCGAGAAATTTTATTTATTTTGAGAATCTGGAATATTCAATAGAAATCAGGAGTCTTTTCCAGGAACTTTAGGATATTTTGAGAGCCTGGAATAATCTTTCAAGTACTTCTAAATGAACTTGAGTTTAGAAATTTAACTCAAAAATTTAGCTATCCAACATATCCTCGGTAATCTATAACCCTTTTCCAGAATCTGATTTATCTTTAAAATCTTGAAGATTGGAATATTCCAGAGAAATTAATAATCCCTTTCCAGGCATCTTAAAATATTTTGAGAACCTGGAATATTATATATGTATAAGTACTTTTAAATGAACGAATTCCAATATTATTCCAGGAATTTTGTGTGCTTTTTGTTTTTGAAGTGCCAGGAATTTTCTTCTTATTATATCTCCCAAAGTAATTCCAGTTATAGAACTATTAGTTTTAAATTTTAATCCAGGTAATTTTCCAGAAATCATAGTTGTTTTGAGAGCCTGAAATAATCCTCCAATTACTCTTAACTAAATTCCAATGAATTCAACTTAAGAAATTTCAAGCCATCAAGCATATTCCATGGAAATCCAGAATCTTTTTCCAAAAATCTATTTCATTTTAAGCATCTGGAATACCGAAATGTTTCATGGAAAAAAAAATCTTTTTCCAGGACTTGATATTTTGAAAACCTGGAATAATCTTACAATGACTTTTAACTTTGAAATTTTTTTCTCATTATAAGAATTCTTTTCCAGAAATCTTATTTATATTGAGAGCCTAAAATCCAGATTATTACATGGAAATCTAGAGTATTTTTATAGAATTTCTCTTTTTTTTAAAAACCTGGAATAATCTTTCAAGTACTCTTAACCGAATTTATTAAACTTCTATAAAATTCATTTGTGAGAATCAGCAAGTGAAGTTCACATGCTGAGGAAATCCAGAACTCTTTTCCAGAAATCTATTTTTTTTGAGACTCTCACCTACTGGCATATTGCAAAAGAATTAAGCATCATTTTCCAGGAATTTCAAAATATCTGGAGAGCCTGGAATAATCTTCGAGTGACCTTAAATGAAGCAATTTCAATGTTATTCTAGGAATTTTAGTAACTTCTAGTCAAGTTAAAGTATTTAAAAAAAAATAATTATTTGGAATATTCCATCCAGAAATCTAAAATCTAAGAAATTCAGATTTTTTTTTCTAGAATCTGAGTTATTTTGAAGGCCTGGAATAGTCTTTCAAGTGCTCTTAACCGAATTTAATTAAGTTAAATTTTATACGAAAATCTACCTATCCAGCATCAATCATCCAAGGAAATCCTGAATCCTTTTCCAGAACTCTGAAATATTTATGAAAATCTAAAATACTGAAATATTCCATAGAAATTCAGAATCCCTTTCCAGGAATCTGCAGATATTTTGAAAGCCTAAAATATTCTTTCAATGACTTTTAAAAGAACAAATTCCGGTGTTATTCTAGGAATTTTACTTCCAGCCAAGTTAAAGTATTTAAAAAAAATTTTTTTGGAATATTCCATCCAGAAATCTGAAATCTAGAATAATCCATGGAAATTTAGATTTTTTTCTAGAATCTGAGTTATTTTAAAAGCCTGGAATAGTCTTTCAAGTGCTCTTAATCGAATTTAATTAAATTAAATTTTATACGAAAATCTACCTATCCAGCATCTTCTAAAGAAATCCTGAATCCTTTTCCAGAACTCTGAAATATTTATGAAGATCTGAAATACTGGAATATTCCATGAAAATTCAGAATCTTTTTCCTGGAATTTGCAGATATTTTGAGAGCCTAAAATATTCTTTCAATGACTTTAAAATGAACAAATTCCGGTGTTATTCTAGGAATTTTACTTCCAGCCAAGTTAAAGTATTTAAAAAAAAATTTTTTTTGAATATTTTATCCAGAAATCTGGAATCTAGAATAATCCATGGAAATTTAGATTTTTTTCTAGAATCTGAGTTATTTTAAAAGCCTGGAATAGTCTTTCAAGTGCTCTTAATCGAATTTAAATAAATTAAATTTTATACGAAAATCTACTTATCGAGCATAATCCAAGGAAATCCTGAATCTTTTTCCAGAACTCTGAAATATTTATGAAAATCTAAAATACTGGAATATTCCATGAAAATTCAGAATCTTTTTCCTGGAATTTGCAGATATTTTGAGAGCCTAAAATATTCTTTCAATGACTTTTAAAAGAACGAATTCCGGTGTTATTCTAGGAATTTTACTTCCAGCCAAGTTAAAGTATTTAAAAAAAAATAATTTTTTTAAATATTCCATCCAGAAATCTAAAATCTAGAATAATCCATGGAAATTTAAATTTTTTCCTAGAATCTGAGTTATTTTAAAGGCCTGGAATAGTCTTTCAAGTGCTCTTAATCGAATTTAATTAAGTTAAATTTTATACGAAAATCTACCTATCCAGCATCATCCAGGGACAACCTGAATTCTTTTCCAGAACTCTGAAATATTTATGAAAATCTGAAATACTGGAATACTCGATAAAAATTGAGAATCCTTTTCCAGGAATATGCAGATATTTTGAGAGCCTAAAATATTCTTTCAATGACTTTTAAAAGAATGAATTCCGATGTTATTCTAGGAATTTTACTTCCAGCCAAGTTAAAGTATTTAAAAAAAATAATTTTTTGGAATATTCCATCCAGAAATCTAAAATCTAGAATAATCCCTGGAAAATTATATTTTTTTTTCTAGAATCTGAGTTATTTTAAAGACCTGGAATAGTCTTTCAAGTGCTTTTAACCGAATTTAATTAAGTTAAATTTTATACGAAAATCTACCTATCCAGCATCTTCCATGTAAATCCTGAATCCTTTTCGAGAACTATGAAATATTTATGAAAATCTGAAATACTGGAATATTCCATAAAAATTCAGAATTTTTTTCCTGGAATTTGCAGATATTTTGAGAGCCTAAAATATTCTTTCAATCACTTTTAAACAAACGAGTTATTCTAGGAATTTTATTTAAGTAACTGCAATATTTTTTATTTCTCCTAAATTAATTCCAATTACAGAATTATTAATTATAAATGACTTCATAGCAACTAAGCATCTTTTTCCAGGAATTTTAAGATATTTTGATAGCCTGGAATAATCTTCAAATGACACGAACGAATTCCAATGTTATTCTAGGAATTTTATTTAGGGAATTTTCTTCTTATTTCTCCTAAAGTAATTTCAGCTACAGAATCATTTGGTTGTTACAAATTACTGATCCAGAACACTTGGAATACAGAATTGACATACATTTTAGGGTTTTCTTCTCAGAATTTTCGATTTCTTAACTGTCTCACTTTACTTTAAATAGTCAAAAGTTGGCTTAAAAAAATTGATCCGGAATTAACTTTTCTGGAATAGACTTTGAAAAAAACATATTGAAAAAATTATTCCAGGCATTTAAAGCAAACAAGATTCCTGGAAAATAATTAAAATTTAATGAAAAAAAATCCTGGAATTCCAACTTTAACGACAAAAGATCTATACTTAGTTAAGTTCAGATCAGCATAAAAGCCTATTTCAGAAGTAAGGTTTTTTTTAAATCTGAATTTTCCTGGATTGTTAATATTATTCTGGATTTAATATTCTCTCTTAAAGCCCCAAAAATTTCCCCATTTTTCTATACTTAGGTCCTGGGAAATCACGAATTCGATGATGGGGTCGAGGGCGTAGTGCCATTCATCAAAACCCTTAAAACCCCCATAGTATGTGCCAACATTAATGACGACCAAGAACCATCCATCCAAGGTACATACAAGAAAAGCGTCGTGGTAGAAAGAGATGGAAAGAAAATCGGGATTATCGGGGTGATATATGGAAAAACTGATGTGAGTCCAAGCGATCCAGGGTGGTCAGCCTAATTATACAAATATTTTAGACTATTGCTAACACTGGAAATCTAGTGTTTTATCCAGAATCTGCCAGTGTAAATGCTGAGGCGGAACGTTTAGTTCGAGAGGAAGGTGTCTTTACCAATATAGTTTTATCACACGTTGGATACGACATTGATCAGCAAATTGCAGCAAATGCTAGCGAGAAAATTGGACTTATTGTCGGTGCCCATTCACACACCTTCTTATATACCGGTGGTAAGTTTAACTCTAAATCTAGAATTTACTGCAAACGAACTAATTTTTCAGATAACCCTCCTGGTCCAGACACACCCGGAGGTCCATACCCGACGATAATCCAGAGCAAACACAACAAGAGCGTGCTAATTGTTCAGGCATCTGCGTACACGAAATATCTGGGCAACATCACCGTCTATTATGACAGTGACGGGGAAATTTCCAGTTATTCTGGATCACCTATATTTTTGGAAAATTCTCTGCCAACAGGTAGATAGTTTGAGTATGACAATATCCAGAATCGAGTTGGTTTTATCGATTTTTAGATGAAGAAGTCAATGAGGCGTTGGCTCCCTGGAAAGAAATCGTCGAGGCGGAAGGGTCAGTTGTAATGGGAACTTCCTTGGTTAAATTATCCAGGACTGGATGTTACTATAAGGAGTGCAATTTGGGGAATTTCGTAACTGATGCTTTTGTGTTTTATGTAAGTGGAAAGATTAGTTGGAATAATTAAAAAAAAAATATTTTCATATCTATTCTAGACAATTTAAGGTAAACAGATTGAATCTTGGAATGTATTATTGCAATTCCAGAGTGTTGTGAATTGTAATTTCCCAATTATATTTCAAAAATTTTAGTTCGTTTAAAGGAATAATTATAAATTTTTATGAAAAAATCTCTTTCTATGAAAATTTCTGCATTGATCGATTCATCATATATTACATATTTGGAGTAGGGCTTATAATAATTAAATAATTATTTCAGGCACTCAGAGAAACTAAGAATCCTGGAATATTATATTCCAATTTTTGGAAATTATGCCAGAAATCTTAGTTGCTCTGAGTGCCTGAAATAATTTGAAATTTTTATTAGAAACCCTAGAATTTCAATTTCAACTAATATTCCAATTTTTTGAAAATTATTCCTGGAGTTTTCGTTGCTCTGAAAGCGTGAAATGTTTTTTTAACTATTTTTAAAATAATCATTAAATCTGGAAATATTTTATTGGAATTTTAATATTTTTTTTAAATTTTAAAAATTTTATTTCAGTAATTTCAGTTGCATCTAGCACCTGGAACAATTTTAATTTTTTATGAAAAACTGTAGAATTCTAGTTTCAAACAAAAATTCCATTTTTTGGAAACTATTCCTGAAACACCCAACCAAATTTCCAATTTTTTGGAATTTATTCCAGGAGTCTTAATTGTTCTGAGCGCCTGGAATTATTTTTTTTACAATTTTTATACCTATTCTAGAAAGTTTAAGGTAATCTGATTAAATCCGAAAATAATTTATTGGAATAAAATTTTTGTTAATTCTAATGCCTGGAATAATTTAAAATTTCTATAAAAGCCTCTAGAATTCCAATTTCAAACGAAAATTCCAATTTTTTGAAAATTAATCCAGAAATCTTAGTTGCCTTGGGTGCCTGGAATAATTATTTAAATATTGTTAGGCATATTCCAGGCTATTTAAGGTAATGCAATTGAATTATTTGAATGCCAAGGATTTTACCTAAATTCTGAAAATTATATTTCAGAAATTTGAATTGCTTCTTGTACTTGATGGAATAAATTAATTTTTTTACTAAGAACTTTAAAATTCCATTTTAAAGTAAAATTTCAATTTTTTGGATATAATTCCAAGAGTATTAGTTGCTCTGAATGCCTGGAATAATTTTTTAACTATTTTCATGCCTATTGCAGATAATTTAAGGTACTCTGATGGAATCTGGAAATATTTTATTGGAATTCCAGATTTTTTTAAAAACTTCAAATTTATTTTTGTTGCTTCTAGTTCCTGGAATAATTTTACATTTTTATAAAAGACTCTGGCATTTCAATTTTAAATTAAAATTCCAATTTTAATTGGAATTTATTGCAGAAATCTTGGTTGCCGTGAGTGCCTGGAATAAGTTTTTAACTATTTTCATACCTATTGCAGATAATTTAAGGTAGTCTGATTGAATCTGGAAATGTTTTATTGGAATTCCAATTTTTTTTTTAAACCTCAAATTTATTTTTTAGTTGCTTCTAGTTCCTGGAATACTTTTAAATTTTTATAAAAGGCTCGAGAATTTCAATATTAAATTAAAATTCCAATTTTTTGGAATTTATTCCAGGTTTCATTCGTTGCTGTGAGTGCCTGGAATATTTTTTTTAACTATTTTTAAGTCTATTTCAAACAATTTAAGGTAATCTTATTTAAACTGGTAATATTTTATTAGAATTCTAATATTTTTTAGAAATTTTAAAATTTTAAATTTTTATGAAAAACTGTGGAATTCTAATTTAAAACAAAAATTGCAACTTTTAAAAAATTATTCCAGTAGTCTTAATTGTTCTGAATGCCTGGAATAGTTTTAAATAACTATTTTCATGCCTATTCCAGAAAATTTAAGGCAATCTGATTAGATCTGAAATGCTTCATTGAAATTCCAGATTTATAAAAAAAATTTCAAGGTCGTATATCAGAAATTTCAGATACATTGAAAATTTTTAACTGTTTTATAAAAAGCTCTAAAATTCCAATTTTATACAAAAATTCCATTAAAAAAATATCCAGAAATCTTAGTTGCTTTGGGTGCCTGGAATAAATTTTTAAATATTTTTAAGTCTATTCCAGACTGTTTAAGATAATGTAATTGAATCTGCAAATTTATTGGAATTTCAGAGTTTTTTAATAAATTTCTAAAATTATATTTAAGCAATTTAAGTAGCAATGTTTGGAATAATTTTCAATTTCTATGAAAAACTCTGGAGTTTTAATTTTCAACTAAAATTCCAATTTTTTGGAAATTATTTGAGGATTGTGCTGAGTGCCTGGAATTATTTTTTTAATAATTTTTAAATCTGAAATTGATTTATTGGAATTCTAAGATTTTTTAAAAAATTTCAAAAAAATATATTTTAGTTGATTCTAGTGCCTGGAATAACTTTAAATTTCTATAAAAGACTTTCGCTTTCCAATTTTAAATCAAAATTGCAATTTTTGGAAATTTATTCCAGGATTCTTAGATGCTCTGAGTGCCTAGAATAATTTGTTAACTATTTTCATGCATTTGATGATTTAAAAAAAAATTCCAAGTTCATATTTCAGAAATTTCACATACATCGAAAACTTTTAACGTTTTATGAAAAGCCCTAAAATTCCAATTTCAAACGAAAATTCCATTTAATTTGATTAAATTTGGAAATATTTTATTAAAATTCTAAAAAAAATTGCAAAATTATATTTCAAATATTTTAGTTGCTTCTAGTATCTGGATTTATTTCATATTTTTATGAAGAATTTTAGAATTCCATTCATAACCTAAAATTTGATTTTTGGAAATTATTTCAGAAATCTTAGTTGCTCTGACTGCCTGGAATATTTTTTGTTCTATTCTAAATATTTAAAATAATCTGATTAAATTTGGAAATGCATTATTGGAATTCTTATATTTTTTTAATTTTCAAAAATTATATTTCAGAAATTTTAGTGCCCGAATTAATTTTACATTTTTATTAAAAACTCTGAAATTTCAATCTTAAACTTAAATTCCAACCTTTTGCCTGGAATAATTGTTTAATTACTTCCAAGTCTATTAAATCTGATTAAATTTGTCCGATTAATCCGATTAAATCTGAAAATGTTTTATTGGAATTTTCTAAAAATCTTTTATTTCGTAGAAATTTTAGTTAATTCTAATGCGTAGACTAAATTTAAATATTTATCAAGAACTCTAGAATCTCAATTTTAAAGTTAAATTCCAATTTTTTGGAACCTGAATGCCTGGAATAATTTTTTAACTATTTTCAAGCCTATTCCAGATAACTTTAGGTAGTCTGATCAGATCCGGAAGTGACCAAAATTACTATAAAATAAGTACATTCCAGACCCTCAAGGTCCAAAAACTTCTAAAATTATTGTAGTATAATTTCTTTAAAAACCACCCTGAAGAACTATAACCGTTTCCCAAAGACCTCCTCTCCATCTGGATATGTCTCACTATAACACACGTTTCAGTATACCCAAAACAGGCAGCAAAGCAACAATTCCTGGACAAGAGCCCCCATTGCCATCATCAACGCTGGTGGACTCCGGACGGACATCGAAATTGGCAGTAAGAATACCATTTTCCCATTTCCTTACCAATCCATTCACTTCCTATATTGTAGATATCACTTATAATGACCTGGTAACTGCTCAACCGTTTTCCAATACAGTGGACTACGGAGTGTTACAAGGGAAATATATCAAAGAACTACTGGAACAGAGCGCTGGAAACTTTAACAACGAAAGAATCTCCTCTGAATTGAAGCTTTTACAAGTTTCCGGTGAGAACATTTTTTTTGTAATTTTTCTTAAACATTTTGATCCTTCCTAAGGTATTCATGTGGTGTACAACATCTCAAGACCATCGGGTGACCGTGTGGTAGAACTGAAAATACGCTGTCAGTACTGTGACGTTCCAGAGTATCAAGAATTGGACCTAAATGCCAACTACAGTATGGCAGTACCGTCGTTCATTACTGGAGGTATGTTTTTTTTTTGGCTAAATTTGTTGCTCCTCACCAACTAACTACTGTTCCAGGTGGTGATGGTTTTACTGCCCTGTCAAATAACATAAAAGACGTTGTTACTGGACAAGTGGATGTGGACGTGTTTAGGATCTATTTGGAACATAGATCGCCAGTTTTTGCTGAGGAGGAGGGTCGCATAACGGTCGTGAGCGATCACGAAATTGAGGCCAGAGGGATGGATTTGTGAGGAGAAATAAAAAAGTTGTGATTTTTTTTTGGGTGGTTTTATTTAGGTGATCCCTCCAATTTTTAAATTATAAAAGGCGATTTTAAGGATTATTTAATATCAAGTTCAAAAATCACTTAAATGTCAGAAATTACTTGCCCTTTCATGGCCATCAAATATTTTATTAATGGCTCCAGACAGCTTAGAAAATATTTTTAATATTTTAGGCACTTTATGTAATTTGGTGGCGTAGCTTAACTGGAAGGAATTCTACATTCTTTTTTTTATTCCAGGCAGTTAGGACGACGTCACAGATTAACCTCAATTGCCTGGAATATAGAAAAAGTCACTCAGTTGCCTGAGATTTCATTAAAAAAATTATATTTTTTAATTCCTGGGAATTGAGGCAACAATTCTGTTATTCCAGGCACTTTAAACTTTCTCGTGACGTACACTACCTGGAATTCGATTTTTTTTAATTCCAGGCAGTTGAGACAACAATTCTGTTATTTCAGGCACTTCAAATCTTGTTGTGACGTACACTTAACTGCCTGAAATTAATTTTTTCTTATTTCAGGCAGTTAAGACGACGTCACAAATTAACCTCAATTGTCTGAAATTTCATTAAAAAAATAATATTTTTCAATTTCTTTCAGCTGAGACAAGATTTCTGTTATTTCAGGCACTTTAAATTTTCTCGTGACCTACACTTAACTGCCTGGAATATATAAAAAGTCACTCAATTTTCTGAAATTTCACTAAAAAAATATTTTTTAATTCTTGGCAGTTAAGACGACGCGATGTACAGATTAACCTCTATTGCCTAGAATATAAAAAAATCACCCAATTGTATGAAATTTCATTAAAAAAAAATTTTTTTTAATTCCTGTCAGTTGAGATAACATTTCTGTTATTTCAGGCACTTTAAATTATCTCGTGACGTACACTTAGCTGCCTGGAATTCAAATTTCTTTTTATTTCAGGCAGTTGAGACGACGTCACAGATTAACCCCAATTGCCTGGAATATAAAAAAAGTTACTCAATTGTCTGATTTCAATTAAAAAAAAAAACATTTTTTTGTTCCGGGTAGTTACAACATTTCTATTATTTCTTTTAACTTTGAATTTTCTTGCGACTTGCACTTAACTGCCTGGAATTAATTTTTTTTAATTCCAGGCAGTTGAGACCACGTCGTAGATTTACCTTAAGTGTCTGGAATAAAAAAATATTATTTTAACTGAAATTTTAGACACTTGACTGATTTTTTTATTCCAGGTCCAGGTTTTTTAGTCCAGGTGATTTTTTTATTCCAGGCATTTGAGGTTAATCTAGATCATGGTCTCAACTGCCTGGAATTTAAAATAAAATAATTCCAGGCAGTTAAATGCAAGTCGCAAGAAAATTTAAAGTGAAAAGAAATGTTGTAACTACCCGGAACAAAAAAAATATTTTTTTTAAATTGAAATCAGACAATTAAGTAACTTTTTTTATATTTCAGGCAATTGGGGTTAATCTGTGACGTCGTCTCAACTGCCTGAAATAAAAATAAATTTGTATACCAGGCATCTTGTGACTTGCACTTTACTGCCTGGAATATTTTTTTTTTTTAATTTTAATATTTTCCAGGCTATTGAGACCACGTCGTAGATTTACCTTAAAGTGTCTGGAATAAAAAATATTTTTTTGAAATGAAATTTTAGACACTTGACTGAATTATTTTTTTATTCCAGACACTTGAGGTTAATCTGCGACGTTGTCTCAGGAATAAATAAAAAAAATTGAAGTTCCAGGCCACGTAAGTGTCTAAAATAACAAAAATGTCTGAAATTATGAAAAAAATTATCTATGTCCTAATTGTTGTCCAAAATGACTTATATAGCCTAGAATAAAACGCCTAAAATAGTTTTTTGTTATTTTAGACAATTGAGTGTTGTTTTCTTATCCTTCCAGGCATTTTACGTGAATACACAGTTAAGCCTATGCCACGGAGTTACTACAAGTGCCTGAAATTGCACAAATAATATGTCAACTGCCTGGAACAATAAATAATTTTTTTTGCAATTACAGGCAGTTGAGACGACTACTTTGATTTATCTCTAGTGTCTGAAATAAGAAAATCCTTCAACTTAAGATGACGTAACAGATAAGTCTCGACTGCCTAAAATAAAAATAAATTTTTTAAATGACATTTTAGACACATGAGTGCCTGGAATAAAAAAAAAATCAGTCATTTAAAAAATTTATTTTTATTCCAGGCACTTAAGGTTATTCTGTGAACAAAAATTTTTGGAACCTCAGGCAGTCAAGTCAACGTCACGAATTATCTGCAATAACAAAAATGTTACGACTTATACCCTAGAATTAAAACCCTAAAAGAGTTTTTTGTAATTTCAGACATTGTTATTTCAGGCATTTTACGTGAATATACAGTTAAGCCTATGCCACGGAGTTACTGCAAGTGCCTGAAATTACAAAAATAATATATCAACTGCCTGGAATAATAAATAATTTTTTTTTGCAATTACAGGCAGTTAAATGTTTTTTTTATTCCAGGCACTTCAAGTACACTTAGCCCAGAATTTAATTTTTTTTCAATTCCAGGCAGTTGATTCGACTACTTTGATTTATCTCTAGTGCCTGAAATAAAAAAAAATCCTTCAACTTAAGATGAAGTAACAGATGGGACTCAATTGCCTGGAATAAAAATAATTTTTTTAAATGACATTTTAGACATTTGATTGATTTTTTTATTCCAGGCACTTAAGGGTAATCTGCGACGTTGTCTCAAAAATGAATAAAAATTCCAAGGCAGGAATTTTTTGGAATTCCAGGCAGTTAAGCATACGCCACGTAAGTGTCTGAAAAAACAAAAATGGTGGCTGGAATTATAAAAAAGAACTATATATGTTATAATTATTTAAAATGACTTATAGCCTAAATTAAAAAGCCTAAAAAAGATTTTTGTAATTTCAGGCAATTGATTTTTTTTTATTCCAGGCACTTGAAGTGTTAAGTGTTGTTAAATGTACAACTGCATAGAACTTTTTCTCAAATGCAGGCAGTTGGGACGACTACTTTAATTTATCTCTAGTGTCCTTCAACTTAAAATGACGTAACAGATGAGCCTCAACTACCTGGAATAAAAATAAATTTTTTAAATAATATTTTAGACACTTGGTTGATTTTTTTATTCCAGGCACTTAAAGTTATTCTGTGAACAAACATTTTTCGAACTTTAGACAATTTAGCCAAACAAATTATATAAATATTATCCCAACTGCCTAGAATAATAATTTTGTTTTGCAATTACCGGTAGTTGAATGTTTTTTTTTTATTCCAGGCACTTCAAGTACACTTAGCCTAGAATTCCATTTTTTTTTCAATTCCAGGCAGTTGAGACGACTACTTTGATTTATATCTAGTGTCTGAAATAAAAAAGTCCTTCAACTTAAGATGACGTAACAGATAAGTCTCAATTGCCTGGAATAAAAATAAATTTTTTAAATCATATTTTAGACATTTAATTGATTTTTTTATTCCAGGCACTTCAGGGTAATCTGCGACGTTGTCTCAAGAATGAATAAAAAATTTTTGAATTCCAGGCAGTTAAGCATACGCCACGTAAATGTCTGAAATAACAAAAATGGTGTCTGGAATTATAAAAAAGAACTATCTATTTTCTAATTGTTTAAAATGACTTATAGCCTAAATTAAAAAGCCTAAAAAAGATTTTTGTAATTTCAGGCAATTGATTTTTTTTTATTCCAGGCACTTGAAGTGTTATGTGTTGTTAAATGTACAACTGCATAGAATTTTTTCTCAAATGCAGGCAGTTGGGACGACTACTTTAATTTATCTCTAGTGTCCTTCAACTTAAAATGATGTAACAGATGAGCCTCAACTACCTGGAATAAAAATAAATTTTTTAAATAATATTTTAGACACTTGGTTGATTTTTTTATTCCAGGCACTTAAAGTTATTCTGTGAACAAACATTTTTCGAACTTTAGACAATTTAGCCAAACAAATTATACAAATATTATCGCAACTGCCTGGAATAATATTTTTTTTTGCAATTACAGGCAGTTGAATGTTTTTTTTCAATTCCAGGCAGTTGAGACTACTACTATGATTTATCTCTAGTGTCTGAAATGCAAAAATCCTTCAACTTAGGATGACGTAACAGATAAGTCTCAACTGCCTGGAATAAAAATAAATTTTTTAAATCACATTTTAGACACCTGATTGATTTCTTTATTGCAGGCACTTGAGGGTAATCTGCGACGTTGTCTCAAGAATGAATAAAAAATTGTGGAATTCCAGGCAGTTAAGCATAGGCCACGTAAGTGTCTGAAATAACAAAAATGGTGTCGTCTGGAATTATAAAAAAGAACTATGAATGTTCTCATTGTTTAAAATGACTTATAGCCTAGAATTCAAAGCCTAAGAAAGATTTTTGTAATTTCAGGCAATTGAGTGCTGTTTTTTCGTTGTTCTAGGGATTTTACGTAAATATATAGTTAAGCCTACGTCACGGAGTTACAACTTCAAGTGCCTGAAATTGTAAAAATATTATCTCAACTGCCTGGAATAATAAGTAATTTCTTTTTGCAGTTACAGGCAGTTGAATTTTTTGTTTTTTCTAGGCACTTAAAGTATACTTAACTGCCTAGAATTTTTTCTCAAATCCAGGCAGTTCAGACGACTACTTTAATTTATCGCTAGTGTCTGAACAAAAAGATCCTTTAACTTAAGATGACGTAACAGCTAAGTCTCAACGACCTGGAATAAAAATAAATTTTTTAAATGACATTTTAGACACATGACATTTTATTCCAGGCACTTAAGGTTATTCTGTGAACAAACATTTTTGGAACTTCAGGCAGTTGAGCCAACGTCACGAATAGTCCGAAATAACAAATATGTCTGGAATTATTAATAAGAATTATCTATGCCTTAATTATTTAAAACGACTTATAGTCTAGAATTAAAAGCCTAAAATATTTTTTTGTAATTTCGGGCAATTGAGTGTTGTTTTTTCCAGGTATCTTGCGTAAATATATAGTTAAGCCTACGTCACGGAGTTACTTCAAGAGCCTGAAATTACACAAATATTATCTCAACTGCCTGGAATAATAATTTTGTTTTGCAATTACGGGCAGTTGAATGTTTTTTTTGTTATTCCAGGCACTTCAAGTACACTTAGCCTAGAATTAAATGTTTTTTCAATTTCAGGCAGTTGAGATTACTATTATGATTTATCTCTAGTGTCCTTTAACTTAACATGACGTAACAGATAAGTCTCAACTGCCTGGAATAAAAATAAATTTTTTAAATGACATTTTAGACACCTGATTGATTTTTTATTCCAGGCACTTGAGGGTAATCTGCGACGTTGTCTCAAGAATGAATAAAAAATTTTGGAATTCCAGGCAGTTAAGCATACGTCACGGAGTTACAACTTCAAGTGCCAGAAATTGCAAAAATATTATCTCAACTGCCTGGAATAATATATAATTTTCTTTTGCAATTACAGGCAGTTGAATGTTTGTTTTATTCCAGGCACTCAACGTAATGGTTTCTCCTAACCATCATGCCTGAAATGAAAAACTGTTTTTTTTTTCGAAAATTCTGATGTTTTATTTACCCCAAAAATTTGAAAATTGAACTTTTCCACTACTTTTCGATATCAGCATTTTATTTTCAAATTATTAACTGGGTCTTCTGGAAATTGTGTTTTTCTACCATAATTTATTTCATTACATTTAAAACATATATATATTTAGATGCAGTTAAAGTAGTTTTTTTTTTGTAAATACCTATATAATTTTTCGATAAGTATCTTGAGTTTCTAATGAAATATGAATAATTTTCATAAAAAGTAATTTTCTGTTAAGAAATATCCAACTTACAATTTTACTTTTGCCCCAGGAATCCTTGAATTGTAAAATAACTTCAATTTGATTTTTTTCGGTAGTTTTGTAATTAAATATTTTATCTTTTCCAGGACCCTGGAACTAAAATACACATTATTTCAAAAGAGCAATTTTTTAGGATAAAAGCCTAAGGGCGACATCCAGAAAACGTACGATAACATCAATTGTTTCAGCAATCCAAAGTAGGAGGCATGGTTTGGAAAATACTCTCAGTACATGCTGTACCATTAAGTCAAAAACTACTTGTATTGAGAATTTATTACTATTATTTTATTTATTTATTTGCTTACAGATTTCTTGTCTCTCTTTCTTGTAACTCGTTTTCCTTTTTGACTTTGTTCAGGTTTTGCAAGGGCTTAACTCTACTAGCGCGAATTTCTTCCTTAATTTCTTTTTTATTTTGCAATGTTTGCTCACGTATTATAACTTCGCTCTGCTTTATTAAATTTTGAATCAAATAAAATAAATCTTGATTGTTACATTAGTTACATATAAAAGGCGAGTTTGAGTATTATTTAATGCGAAACTTCTTTCATTTTTCTTCTTAAAGTTGTATTTTGTTTGCATTACATGAAAAAAAACCAGGATTTAATTACCATTGTTCATGATAGCTCAGACCACGTGTACACGTCACGGTATCTTACAAGAACCGACGAAGAAACACACGCTTTGTGATTACGTCACGTCTGGTCGGTTCGACTAACACAGTTTTTCGATCCTGCTTTAACACAAAAAAAGGCAATTTTATTTTCTTGTCGAACACAAGAGACGTAATAATAGATGGAAGGTGACCAAGGACGCCCGCCTGCTGCTACTTACTGCTCCTGCTGCTGCATCATCCATTCATTTATTTATTCCATGCAAATGTTTACGGGGTTTATATATATATATGATTTGTTCCAATTTAGGGAGTTATCGTTGATTTTTTTCTCTCAATGGTTTTTCTGCGGTGATCATGTGCAGTTTGGGCTTAACGGACTGTTTGTGTTGTTCAGTCAGACGTTTGAAATGTGGATTTTATTATGGTAGTTACTGGTAAGCCAAAAAAATAGAAAATTTAATTTCATAACAATCATTTTTTATCATACAATTGAATTATGCACTCGTTACATTAGAAACTCATTATTTCATTAATTGGCTGAGGAATTAAGATAATATACACTTTTTGCAGCATTTAAGGTCGACCCAATTTTTATATAATAAGGAAAAAATATTGAAATAATCCCTTTAAATAAATCTTCACATGAAAAGGCTTATCATGTCCATTTAAATTATGCATTAATTGGTTACTTTTTACTTCCTAGGATTATCTGAAAAACCGTATGTTTCTTACGTAAACTGGGTCATTTTTCACTATAAGGGGTGCGTCAGGTCCATTTTAATTAAGCATTCGATTAATCCATAGTAATTTCACAATTTTAAAAAATGAACCTTTTAAAGCAGCGTAAAATAATGTCAAACTATTTAAAGATTGGTACTATTATTCCTAGTAATTTAGAATAACTTGAGGAGGACATTTTAGGGTGGGAAAAGAAATAATTTTAGTATATCCTATCCAATAAAATTATGCATTTATTATAATGTAAGGTTCATGATAAAAAATACAATTTTACCATGAAAAGAAGAAATCAAACCAGTTACTGCTGCTACTGTATTGAACCTATCCAATTAAAATCTCATTACGTCTAATAACAAACATTTTAATTTGATCTTTACGATGTGCACCTAACTATGAACACCGTCATTTCCCCTCATATAGGCATAAATTAAATCGTAACTAAAGGTCAGATTTATTTGCTGAATTCAATTTCCATACAATATTAACGATGCATCGAAACAATGGTATCTGCCGCATATGACAAAATCGGTTTTGTAGTGTAAATGTGATATAAATGTGATGAGAATGTTCTGTTTTTCGTGTGTTAATCGGTTCAAGTTATTTGGGAGGAGTAAAACTTATTGGTGAGTTTAAAAGATTTGTACTAAAAGCCATTATAGAATGCCTGAAAATTTCGCATAATTTTTTTTTCTATATTGACTTAACTATACCAGTATATTCCATACATCACGTAAAAACCGGGTTATAACGGGATTCGAGCAGATCTAAGAGAATGAGAGCAGTTTGAAGATTCGCAAAAATGCCAATTTTCACGATTTTTTTGAGCCCCAAAATGGGCTCTAAAAATGCGAGATCTCAGCTAATATAAAAGCTACGACCTTGTGGAAGATCTTGTTGGAATCAGAGAAGTGGAACTAAGAAAAAACCGTTGGAATTTTCAGGATAGTGCTCATAGAAGCCGAGATATCGTCCTTCAAAGTTTGGGATTTTTCACTTTTCGGGTACCTCCAGGCATGGATTTTTTTTAGTAAAAAAAATTTTTTTTTCGATGTTGAACTAACTATACCAGCCTCTTGTTCTCATCCCATACATCACGTAAATACCGGGTTATAACGAGATTTGAGCAGATCTAAGAGAATGAGAGCAGTTTGAAGATTCGCAAAAATGCCAATTTTGACGATTTTTTTGAGCCCCAAAATGGGTTCCAAAAATGCGAGATCTCGGCTAATACAAAAGCTACGACCTTGCGGAAGATCATGTTGGAATCCAAGAAGTAAAACTAAGAAAAAATTGTTGGAATTTTTAGGATAGTGCCCATACAAGCCGAGATATCGTCCTTCAAAGTTTGGGATTTTTCACTTTTCGGGTACCTCCAGGCATGGATTTTTTTTAGTAAATTTTTTTTTTTTCGATATCGAACTAACTATACCAGCCTCTTGTTCTCAGTCCATACATTGCGTAAATACCGGGTTATAACGGGATTCGAGCAGATCTAAGGGAATGAGAGCAGTTTGAAAATTCGCAAAAATGCCAATTTTGACGATTTTTTTGAGCCCCAAAATGGGCTCCAAAAATGCGAGATCTCGGCTAATACAAAAGCTACGACTTTGCGGAAGGTCTCGTTGGAATCAGAGAAGTAAAACTAAAAAAAAATTGTTGGAATTTTTAGGATAGTACCCATAGAAGCCGAGATATCGACCTTCAAAGTTTGGGATTTTTCACTTTTCGGGTACCTCCAAGCATGGATTTTTTACACCAAACATTTTTTTTTTCGATATTGAACTAACTATACCAGCCTCTTGTTCTCATCCCATACATCACGTAAATACCGGGTTATAACGGGATTCGAGCAGATCTAAGGGAATGAGAGCAGTTTGAAGATTCACAAAAATGCCAATTTTGACGATTTTTTTGAGCCCCAAAATGGGCTCCAATAATGCGAGATCTCGGCTAATACATAAGCTACGACTTTGCGGAAGGTCTCGTTGGAATCAGAGAAGTGAAACTAAGAAAAAACCGTTGGAATTTTCAGGATAGTGCCCATAGAAGCCAAGATATCGTCCTTCAAAGTTTGGGATTTTTCATTTTTCGGGTACCTCCAGGCATGAATTTTTTTTAGTAAAAAAAATTTTTTGTTCGATATTGAACTAACTATATCAGTCTCTTCTTTTCATCCCATACATCACGTAAATACCGGGTTATAACGGGATTCGAGCAGATCTAAGGGAATGAGAGCAGTTTGAAAATTCGCAAAAATGCCATTTTTGACGATTTTTTTGAGCCCCAAAATGGGCTCTAGAAGTGCGAGATCTCGGCTAATACAAAGGCTACGACCTTGCGGAAGGTCTCGTTGGAATCAGAGATGTAAAACTAGGAAAAAAACCGTTGGAATTTTCAGGATAGTACCCATAGAAGCCGAGATATCGTCCTTCAAAGTTTGAGATTTTTCACTTTTCGCCTACCTCCAGGCATGGATTTTTTTTAGTAAAAAATTTTTTTTGTTCGATATTGAACTAACTATACCAGCCTCTTCTTTTCATCCTATACATCACGTAAATACCGGGTTATAACGAGATTTGAGCAGATCTAAGAGAATGAGAGCAGTTTGAAGTTTCGCAAAAATGCCATTTTTGACGATTTTTTTGAGCCCCAAAATAGGCTCTAAAAATGCGAGATCTCGGCTAATACAAAAGCTACTACTTTGCGGAAGGTCTCGTTGGAATCAGAGAAGTAAAACTAAGAAAAAACCGTTGGAATTTTCAGGATAGTGCCCATAGAAGCCGAGATATCGTCCTTCAAAGTTTGGGATTGATCACTTTTCGGGTACCTCCAGGCATGGATTTTTTTTAATAAAACATTTTTTTTTTCGATATTGAACTAACTATACCAGTCTCTTGTTCTCATCCCATACATCACGTAAATACCGGGTTATAACGGGATTCGAGCAGATCTAAGGGAATGAGAGCAGTTTGAAGATTCGCAAAAATGCCAATTTTGACGATTTTTTTGAGCCCCAAAATGGGCTCCAAAAATGCGAGATCTCGGCTAATACAAAAGCTACGAACTTGCGGAAGGTCATGTTGGAATCCGAGAAGTAAAACTAAGAAAAAATTGTTGGAATTTTTAGGATAGTACCCATAGAAGCCGAGATATCGTCCTTCAAAGTTTGGGACTTTTCACTTTTCGGGTACCTCCAGGCATGGATTTTTTTTAGTAAAAACAATTTTTTGTTCGATATTGAACTAACTATATCAGCCTCTTCTTTTCATCCCATACATCACGTAAATACCGGGTTATAACGAGCTTTGAGCAGATCTAAGAGAATGAGAGTAGTTTGAAGTTTCGCAAAAATGCCATTTTTGACGATTTTTTTGAGCCCCAAAATAGGCTCTAAAAATACGAGATCTCGGTTAATACAAAAGTTACGACTTTGCGGAAGGTCTCGCTGGAATCAAAGAAGTGAAACTAAGAAAAAACCGTTGGAATTTTCAGGATAGTACCCATAGAAGCCGAGATATCGTCCTTCAAAGTTTGGGATTTTTCACTTTTCGGGTACCTCCAGGCATGGATTTTTTTTAATAAAAAATTTTTTTTTCGATATTGAACTAACTATACCAGTCTCTTGTTCTCATCCCATACATCACGTAAATACCGGGTTATAATGGGATTGGAGCAGATTTAAGAGAATGAGAGCAGTTTGAAGATTCGCAAAAATGCCACTTTTTGACGATTTTTTTGAGCCCCAAAATGGGCTCAAAAAATGCGAGATCTCGGCTAATACAAAAGCTACGAACTTGCGGAAGGTCATGTTGGAATCAGAGAAGTAAAACTAAGAAAAAATTGTTGGAATTTTTAGGATAGTGCCCATACAAGCCGAGATATCGTCCTTCAAAGTTTGGGATTTTTCACTTTTCGGGAACCTCCAGGCATGGATTTTTTTTAGTAAAATTTTTTTTTTCGATATCGAACTAACTATACCAGCCTCTTGTTCTCAGTCCATACATTGCGTAAATACCGGGTTATAACGGGATTCGAGCAGATCTAAGGGAATGGGAGCAGTTTGAAAATTCGCAAAAATGCTAATTTTGACGATTTTTTTGAGCCCCAAAATGGGTTCCAAAAATGCGAGATCTCATAATATATGCGAGATCTCATAAATCACGTAAATACCGGGTTATAACGAAATATGCCATACAGAATTCTTATTCTGTAATAAAAAAGTACAAACACAAACCTCATAAAAAAAATAAATGCACACTTAAAATAAACTCCCGAGTTCACTCCACTCAAGACCAAAACAATGCAAAGCGTCTGTCTAGTCGAGGCTTCGCACTGCAAATAATACCGTGTACATGACGAAAACTCTCCAGTAATAAACGCTACTACTATAATACTCCATTACATACACACACACATAGAGAGACGGATGCACGAGTCTAGAGAAACACTTTCGGTAAATTAAAACAAACGTCATAAATATATAAGTAACATTTTAGTGTAGTAATCCAGGTTTGTTTATTTTTGGCACGCCGATACACATACCAAAGAGTCGTGAGCATCGCGTCGGGTTTTCGTCGATACAATTCTCTCTAAATATACCGAGCAGTTAAAAAAATTTATTAAAAAAATACTGCAGTAAACACTGGCGGTTTTAGTGTTCGTTTATCGGTGAAGGAGGACCGGTACGACGCGGAAAATGGTCGGAAAAGTGTTTTACGTTGGTCGTCACGTAATTTGGTGCGGTTCGGTGTTATTTATCGCATCAGTGGCGTAACCGCGATTATTCAAGGATTTTTTGTGTGTCGACGTCTTTTATTATTCTCAAAACAAAACCGGGGTTTTAATGGAGTATATACTTTGTTCAAACCTTACCTTTGGATGCGTAATTAATTACTACCTCAGGTAAAAGTTAGGTTATGTCCGCCATTGATATAATATGGCAACACCTATTAGGGGCGTTCTATATGATATGTTTTTAGGTAATGTTTCTCTGTGCTTTGGGTTTTATTTATATTCACAATGTCGCATTTTATTTCACTTAAATACTTATTAAATCCGGTTATTTAAGATAAACCACATTTATAGTGTAAAAATCAACATTTTCTTGACGTTTCAAATGTCAGTCGTCAAGTAGAGTGAGGAGAATAGACAGATGACATTTCACATTTTTGTATGAAGCAAGCAGGTCGAGACTCTTACACACAACTAGAACTACATATACAAAAAATAGGCTCCTTATTGGTTATTATTAATAAATTGAATATCATATAATGACAAGTGATATTTTAGACTTTGACATAAGTGCTCATTGGCTGGTATTGGACGGTTATTAATGGTAATAATATGTATTTTATTGGCAACCCTGCCAACAATATTTTGACAGATTAGTTGTTAATGTCAAAAATAATTATTAAATGATAAGTGACATTTTAAACCTTAAAATTAGTTAAGGGTAGAACATACTTTACTCCTTATGAAACTCAAGAAACACATATGATTATAAAAGGTATAGAATATAATATAATTAATAATTGCATGCTTCTTATCTGGCACAGTGTTGCCAACTTATATGTTGGGCATAATAGTACAAGATAATAGCACAGATGGTAGAAAAATAGTAGATTTTTCATTGGATATAAGATACTGTTAGTTAACTCTTACCGTAACCAAAGATACAAACGGAATATACTCTCACTACTTACCAATATCATATAAATAAAAGCATATATTCGTTAAAATAAAAGACTTACAATAATTGTCCTACATATTCACATATACGTAATGATATATTAAGATTATCAAGATTATCTATCTAATAATCTATTTAATTTTAAAATCGTATCCGTCCAATTAAGCGGCAAAAGGAAACACTCTTTACGTCATCATTATTTTATATACTGCCTTCTCTCTTCTCTTCAGCATCGCTAAACTAAAACGTCATGGAGTGATTCGATTAATAAGTCGTGACTTCGCTAAGCATATATCTCTCTTTGTTTATCGCATAAGAATAGAACGAGAACGAGACAGTTATGATCAGTATTGCTGTGTATTATGGTCTGCATGATTATTCTTTCGCTTTCAGGGTTGTTATTGATTTATGTACATCCAGTTAATGTTTTAACACGAAAAAAAAGCTTTGGTGCTGATATCGTACATTTTTAAATATTTCTACTCATGTACAAAAATAATAGCATTTTTGGCATACTATTACGGGTTTGACTAGTACATAGTACATAATACACATTTCTATAATATTACGGTTGGCAACACTGGTCTGGCATGTCAAGATGTAGTAATAACGCAACACAGGATGTGACATTTCCATAAAGAGCAACAATGGCAACACTGCCAACATCAATTTGACAGTTAAATTGTCAATGTTATTATCAAATATAATTAATAAAAATGACAAGTGACATTTTAAACATTGAAATTAGCGAGTGATATAACATTCTTTACAGACGACTAACAATAATATAAAAGAAAATAGGTTTTTCTTTGGCTGGTACTAATGTATTGAAACCAATCGCATGCTTTAATAAAAATTTACTGCGCTGGCAACATTGCCAACATATTTCAACAGATTAATTGTCAATGTCATTGTCAAATATAGTTTATAAATAACAAGTGACAAGTGAAATTTTCACGTGGAAATTGGTGGGGAGCGTAGTAATCTTCACACACGCACTAATTAAAATAAAAATACACAAGCAACATGTTGAGATAAGAGTCTTACTCGGTTGCCTTACAATGTCTTAAGCGTTACGTCATCATATGGTTGCGCTCGAATGACGTCATGTCTAACAGCTGTCAGAGTCTAAATATTAGTAAATATTAGACCGATAACAAACGCTTAAAGCCCTTTATACGGTGACGTCATGACTTGATCGCTCGAATGAGATGTCTTAAAGACGCTTATAGCCGCTTACTCGCTAAAATATGGCTTTAATAAAATTTCAAGTAGCCCTCATTTCATTCTGTCAATGTCAAATATGTCATATGTCTCAGTACACCCCTATAAGATGTTCTAGTTAAGATGGTTGCCTATACGTACCAACATCCAGCCAAAGATAGACAAGTTTCTGACGTCATTACTATGTTTTAAAGGAGGCATTGAATAAAGGATGTCGTGCAAAATACGAAATTAACAGTGCTCACACTGTCAGATTAATTGTTAATATTATTTTCAATTAAAATTAATAAATGACACGTGATATTTTAAACTTCAAAATTAGTGGGGGGGCATAATAACCTTTAAAGGTTAACAACACTGATTTAAAAAAAATTAGCTTCTCATTAGTTGATATTAATGCATTATTAAACTACCGGCCTAAAAATGTATGCCTAAAAATTTCTCATTGGTTGGCATTATTAGATTGAAAGAAATCCTCTGGTTTCATAAAATTTACTGCATAGGCAACACTGCCAACGATAATTTGACGGATTAATTGTCAATGTCATTAATCAAATGTTAACAAAAGTTACTAGAGAAAAATTAGACGAGGTGTTTGATGTTAGGTTTGAGTGACAATACTCTAAAGTGGAAAATTCTAAGATGTGATTGCATTTTACTCATATAAAATTTAAGTTGAAGTTTTATGGTATAACTCTAATAAGAAACAATTTATCTGTTATTGAGTAATTAGATGTACTCATTAATTTTACTAAAAATATTAACTCACTGACGTAGATCACGTAGATGTGTTCACTCAGGATGGTTTTTTTACAGTGTAGTCTTGTAGATCATACTCCAAGAGTTTAACGAGTCTTTCTAAATTTACTCCAATGTTGTCGGACTTATAAAGCCGCATTTAATTTTGTCAATGTCAAACGTCACTTGTCAAATATATTCATCAGTACGCCCCTGTGAGGAGATGTTAATGCAACTAGTTAAGGTGGTTGCCTATACGTATCAATATCCCTAAAGCGAACCTAGATTAAAATTTTCTAACGTCACTACTGCGTTTTATGGAAGGTATTGAACAAAGTATATGAAAAAAAAAAACAATTTAAGAAATCGGAAAATTAAACAATAAATAATGTAGCGTAAAACAGGAATTCCAAGTGAATCACATAAATGAAATCAATTGTGTTACTCGTCCGAAGGATTTTATGTGAATCCCGCATGTATTTATGGAGAAAGTGTCGCAGATATGGGTAAGATATAATCTGCTGGATGTTCGTTTCCCAATCATTTTTACTCCTATATGTAATCTCTCCCTTGCACCCCAAGGGCAGAAAATGACCCATTACTCATACTAATGTAAAAATACAATATCTATATTGTTTTTATATTTGTTTCAGCATGAATGATACGAAAACCACCCAAAACCCAAATGTTATTTCGGCTGACAAACATGCACCTACGGTACTCTTGACCGCACACAATCCACATCGTGACTATCGAAGGTAAATAAATTAAATAATTTGTTACATACGGACCCTCGTTTATTACTAAACACCGGCTTATATAAAATGTACATGATGTTTTAGACCCTGCATAAATATCTATCTCAGTAAGGTTTATAATCTGGGATATATTTTATACCCTTTGTCCCCTTAGGGATCCTGGAAGTTTATATGGGGGGATTTTATAAGGTCTAACTCAAATATTTTTGGATATTAGGAGGGGCTTCTATAATATTTCTCTGTGTTTCAATTTTTTATAATATTAACGGTTCAGAATTTAATTTCACTTCACTAATCAAAAATTTAAAACTGTAGAACCCATAATTGTTTTGATATTTCAAACGTCAATGTCACTTGTCAAGTATAGACAGGAAATAGACAGATGACAGATGATATTTCAGATTTTATATAAGGAACGGACTTTATAATTATATTAAATAAGGTTATTATTAATAGATTGAAAATAGAAGTTTGCTTTATAAATTAGAATTTACTGTAATTAATAATTTAATAGCTTTGCCATAACAATAACAAGCCTAAATGCCTTTTTGCCATTAGATGATCAAATCGAGGAAATAAACTTTCATACGATGAATCTTAGTAAGGAACTCATTAATCACAGAGGAGTCATTAATAGAGCCATATCAAGATGGGGTCAAGAATTAATTTTCGTATACCATTTACACATGACATTTTAAACTTTAAAATTCATGAGGGGTGTAGCATCTCTTACAGACAAGTGGCACGAATAAAAAAAGAAAGTAGCTCTCTCATTGGTTGGTATTAATGGATTGTTTTAGTTATAATTTACTGCATTGTCAACACTGTCAAAATCATTGGAATGAGTTTAATTTAAATCTTTTTCGACGATTTATTAAATTTAATTAAGCAGGATATTCTGTACAACATTTTGCTGTTAATGGTTTGTTTTATGTGCTTTTTGAATTAAATTGCTCATATATAAGACCATCTTGTATACGGGACATCCAAATTAAAAAAAAAAAAAACGATCCTAACAAGATTACTCCCTCCGGGGTATCGAAGCCTCCCCCGTCAAATATTGAAGGTCATTATTTCACATTTTATAACAGGATTCAGGGGGAATTAAAGGTGATAATCTCATTTGGCATAAAAGCGTGTACAAGGGCGTTCGGTTTACGTTGGAAAAAAAATAATTTCTCTACCAGTATAGTGTTTTCTTTCAGTTCATCTCGAGTGTTTATTATAATAATATTAACAACGCGTCCGTGACGTACATAGACGTTCGATTATCGAGGGTGTTAAAATGACTGCTGGACCTGGAGAATGTAAAACGACCCTTCAAGTGCCGGAGGAAGGTTTGAACGGGGAGGATAGTGAGGAGGAGGAGGAGGACAACGATGAAAACGCACAAAAAGGGTATAAAGAAGAATCATAAATCACGTTTGTATAGTGTAATTCTCCGAGGAATTATTCCGAGGAGGGTTTACACTAGAAAATAGAAAGTTAACATCTCGGAGTGACCCTAGTCGGGCCGAATAACGGTTAATTTATTTGTTAACTCCCGATAGTTAATAAATCAAGACCCGCGTTCGCAACCGACATCGTAAATCCAGACATAGGCGAGGTAATTCCGAGGTTGTTCCGACCTGGAAAATCAGGAATAATTGTTATTGTCCTTTTTTAAATAAGAATTTCGTTGTTTTGCTGTTTTGGGGACAATTTTTTGTGTGCAAAACCTTGAAAATACTGTATTAGGGCTTCATGAACCGTAATAACAACTCACTATCTCGGCTTGAAATGAAACGTCATTAATCTTTTGTTTTTTCTCCTTTTCTTTCGTTTGTTTTTTATGCCATTAATAATACAAATACAAAAAGATTTTATTTGTCAGTTTTATAATCAAATTACAATTTTGTGTTCACTTATTTTATTATGACAAATAGGAGTGTCTCTCGGACAATCAATTAAAACTACCGTTTGCCTGCACCATCAGTAAACTGTAGTACTCCATCAGTAAACTGTAGAACCCTCAATGGGGCATGGGGATACCAGATTAGATAGGGAGGCAGCGCCGATGCGAGAAAGCGAAAAGGCGAATCCCTATCCTATATACATAGTTTTTTTCTATATCTATGCATAAAAATTAAAATTTTTTGGTAGTCTTTGTAATGCAAATAAAGAAAAAAAAATATGCCAAAATAATTTTTTTATTCAAAATAAAACTTGCCCGATAAAAGGTTAATCTTAGATATGCAGTTTTAATTTTGTTTTCAACAAGAGATTTGAAACCCATGGATTGGTCGAAAATTATACCCAAGTTTGTTGCTTTTGTTATTATTGGGATTTGTGGAATTGATCATTTATTTGAATACAAATGGTATATTTTATATTTTCCTTTAATATATTATTTGCTCATATTATTAGAATTTTTGATTAAGTGGCATTCATCAACTTAAGGTATTCTCTACCCAAGCATTTAAGTTTAATAGGTCTAAATTATGTTTTTCTTGCACTGCATTTAAATTTTCGGAGCTCACAGGTCTGTATATTTGGGAGTTATCAGCATATTGTTGTAATCTCGAGTACCGTCAAATGGGGTTAAGTGAATCAAAATAAGTGGTTTTTTTCGTTTTTCTGCCAAAGAATTAAATTAAAAAATATGTAAAAAATATTGTAGATTCTGGTAAACGTCTTAAAAGATTTTGTTAAAACTTGTAAGCATTTAAGCATGGGAAGTCCTCCATTTTTTTTGATAAAGTCTGATTCACTTTACCCTCCGGTTTGGGGTAAAGTGAATCATGTATTAGAAGTGCTGTAAAATTCACTTTAAACATAATGTGGATGAATCAACAAAAAATAAAAAAAAGATTTAAACGGAAAAAAACACTTACAAAAATGGCACTCTTGGTAAAAAAAACTTAAGTCTACATACAAAACATAGGAAAATTAACAAAAAAGAAATTACTCCAACTTTTTAAATTCGTCGTTGTCTAAGTTAAAAACAAATTTACCCCTCTTGAAAGACTTTTGACGCAGTTTTCTAATAATTTAGTCTTGGCTTATTAGGCAAAGGTCCTGTATTTCTAGATAAACAAAATACCCCTTTTCCGAGTTTCCCTTTTTTCTCATGGCATTTATAGTAAATTCTTTTTTCTTTGAACAATTCTCGATTTTGCCAACAAACAATCGATCTCGTTTCTCGGTTGGAAACTTTGCAATAATAAACTCCCCAATCCTTGGCTCCATGGATAAGTCTGTGTCGATCATGTAAGTATCATCATTCGATGTCGACGGATTTGGATCAAACTCGTCAAAGTTTTCAACAATATTTTCGAAATCACTTAGGGAAAATTCTTTATCTAACTCTCGATCTAACTCATCATCCGATATTTCCAGGGCTCTTCTTTCGTTTTTTTTCATGTTTTTTTTAGATGATTTTTTTGTGGGTGTTTTATCTATTATCGTTGATAATAAACTTTGACTTGACACACTTTTGCCAG